>NC_041729.1:42760102-43960784 GCF_004115215.2 Ornithorhynchus anatinus
TCGCTGGAAACTCAGAAAAGAGATGTTAGTTCGAATGCTATTTTCACAGAATTTTGCAGTTCATTTACTTCATGCTCAGATGCAAACAATATCCTCTAAACCTCACTTCCTTCCCCCCTTGCCATCTTCTGAAAAACAACATGGTCTAGTGAATAGATCAAGGACCTGGGAGTCAGAGTGACCTGGGTTCTAATCCTGACACTGCCACTTGTCTGTTGTGTGAGCTTGGGCATGTCACTTCACTTCTTTCTGCCTGAGTTCCCTCATCTGCAAAATAGGGATTAAGAATGTGAGCCCCTTGTAGGGCAAGGGTCTGTGTCCAACCAGATTTACTTGTATGCACCCCAGCATTTAGTACAGTGCCTGGTACATTGTGAGTGCTTAACAAATACCACAATTATTATTATTATTATTCTAATTTCTGTTACTATCCAGCAGCATCGATCCCTCAGTCTCTGCTAATTCAGACCTGGGATCCCTGATGCCTGACCTCAGCCACCACTTCTAGCAATGGAACCACATCGTGGATACAGAAGGAAATTCTTGGCCTGGTAAATCCCTAACCCAGTGGACCACGGGCCCATTCGTCTTCCCCTCTAATTTATGAGGTGTGGAAGGGGATAGGGCACTATAAGCAATAGCCATTCCTTCCCCAGACTCCAGCTACTTGTGAATTATTAAGTTAAAGGATCAATTTAGTTTAATCAACAGCAACCTTAGCCTTCTCCAGATATAGCATTGATTTTCCCAAAGCCAAATTTGTGCAATTTGTCTTACTTTAGAGGACTGGAAAATGAGACCTCATTCCCTTCCTTTACTCTTCTTTGTAGCTAAACTTTGCAAAGCACATTTTCCCTTGTTTCATGTGAGATCATTTGTTTTAGGGGCTTTGTTGATGTTAGGCAGGCTTAGCCCACATTCTGGTAACTAGCTCACTCCTCCAGTACTTAGTATTTATAGTTAGGTGATTGAGTATTCTTGAAGTAGTTGCTGCTTCAGTTACATGATCAATCAATCAATCATATTGATGTGTTCTGTTTGGAGATCACTATACTAAGCACTTGGGAGAGGACAATATAATAGAGTTGCTAGACATATTCCCAGCCCATAACAAGCTTACAGTCTAAAGGGGGAGACAGACATTAATATAAATGAATAAATCACAGATATGTGTATAAGTGTTGTGGGGCTGAGGGAGGGGTAAAAAAAGGGAGCAAATCCAAATTTTGGACATGTAAAACAAAAGTAAAGCAAGAGCTGTTCATGTCACTGGGCAAAGAATGTCCATGGAAACCTGAGGAATGAGCAGGCCAAACCCAAAAGAAAGGTTTCCTTCTAATCTAACCCAGGATTTACCTCAGTAGCCCCTGCTTTGCTTCTCAAACCCTCCTGAGTGAGTTTTTGGAGGGGTAAAGCCATAAAGACTTTTGAGGAGTTAATAATAATGTTGGTATTTGTTAAGCGCTTACTATGTGCCGAGCACTGTTCTAAGCGCTGGGATAGACAGAGGGGAATCAGCTTGTCCCACGTGGGGCTCACAGTCTTAATCCCCATTTTACAGATGAGGGAACTGAGGCACAGAGAAGTTAAGTGACTTGCCCACAGTCACACAGCTGACAAGTGGCAGAGCTGGGATTCGAACTCATGAGCCCTGACTCCAAAGCCCATGCTCTTTCCACTGAGCCACACTGCACCCCACTTCCCACTTCATTTAACCAACAAGATAGTCATTAAATTATGGGCTGGAAGGGTAGACTGAGGAGGAAAAGGCAAAATCCCAAGTACAGGAGGGAAGCAGTGTGGCTAAGTGGAAAAAAACACAGGACTGGGAATCCGGAGATCTAGACTGTAAGCTCCTTGAGGGAAGGGTTGGTGTTCACCAACTCTACTGCATTATACTTTCCGAAGAGCTTAATACAGTGCTCTTCACACAGGAAGCATTTAATGAATACCATTCTTTGATTGGTTGATCTAGGTTCTAATCCCTGATCTGCCACTTGCCTGCTGTGTGACCTTGGGAAAGTCACTTGACTTCTCTGTGCTCCAATTTCCTCATATGTAAAATAGGGATCTTCTCTCTTCCCCTTAGGCTGTGATGCACATGTGAGACAGAGACTGATCTGATTATACTGTATCCACCCTGCATTTAGCACAGCACTGGACAGATACCACAATTATCACTCACTCAAACCCATAGCCTATTCTTTGGTAAGATGAACAATTAGCCCTCCCTGTCAGCTTCTTTAGAGTTGAGAGTTGAGTTTCTTCTTGGACTCCTATTGGAATTCTAGTAGAGCTAAAAATGGCCAATCTATAATTTCTAGAAGTTGGTGCTTCCCTTTTTACTTATAGGAGCTTTTAGCAGACTTGTGATTGATCTTGTTTATGTTATAGAAGACAATTCAGCCAGCACTCTGTCCCTCCTTTTATTTAAAATTTTTCTAGATTGCATACCAGTCACCAGGATAAATGGGACAAAGTGGGCAGCCAGCCTATAAGACCCTGAGGACTTGTTTCAGATTATCTGAGTCAGAAGAGGGGAAATGCAGGCAGTCTATCTCTTCATTCTGGGTGGAAATCATAGGTAAAGTATTTTTCAAAAATGTTCTTTTTAATTTAAAAATCCTAGGCTGGTATGGCAAATTCAAAGCTGTTAACTTACTCTGCTGTCAATATAGTAGGGAGGGTAGTTTGCATTCCATCCCTATGCGTCTGTTTTCAGCTTTGACCCTCCCCTCGCACAGAGAGCTGAAGCCCGTAATGAAGGGTCAATGCTTATAAGGAACTCAAGGATGATGACAGCACGGAAAATGTCTTATTATGGCCAGTGATTAGAAACAGTCTTAAGAACTCCCTTTCAGCTGAAGAGATGACACTTTTCAATGAAACCCTACAGCTGGAGGCAGAAAAACAATCACCAAGTCTGAAAGGGCCTTTCCAGCTTTGCCCCATTTCTGGGCTCTGAGACAATGTTTTTCTGCCTGTCAATAAACAGGAGAAGCCTAAGTGAGAGTCCTGCTTCCAGGATTTAAATTGGAATCCAGTAGGCACTGAAGCTGCCAATGTACTAGGTCAAAATACTCATTTCTGGGCTTCTTAAATCACAGTAGGGTGGGCAGGATATTTCATCTCAAGGAGGGAGCAGTACTCCCTGCTAATGAGGAAGGAAGCTGAGGGCATTCTAAATTGGATTCCATTTACCATTTGATAGCTGCCAATCTGAATCTGTTCATTTTGCTTTGGGGTTATAGCCTGCACCTCCAGTCTTGATTTGCGAATCATGGAATCACAAGAGTGTTTCCAGACAAACCGCACAAAGTATAGATGTCATTCACACCTTTTGATAGTAATCTGTTCAAGACCACCTGAACTTAGAGTACTTTTCATGGGGGGGCCCATGACCCTCCTCTCCTGAACTGCTCCAAAGCATAGGTGCTCCCTACCCAAGTCCCTGGGAATATAGGCACTGCTTCAGAACCATGGGGAAAGCTGCATGGGGCTGATGGGTAGAATGAGCCGGGGGATAGGGGAGAGGGAGTCCTGGACTGGGAGGGGCTTGGGATAGGAAGCACTCAATAAATATGATTGAATAAATGAATGATGGGAGACAGGACAGGGGGTTGGGTGGGGTAAACCCATTCAGGTAGGAAAGTCTAGAGGAGAGGAACAGGACTGTCAGCTTGTTGTGGGCAGTTATGTTATTCTATTGTCCTTTCCCAAGCACTTAGCACAGCATTCTGTACACAGTAAGAGCTCAATAAATATGACTGAATGGATGACCAATCTGGGAATAATTTATTTCTATTAATGTCTGTCTCCCCTTCTAGACTGTAAGCTCATTGTGGGCAGGGATTTTGTCTGTTCTATTATTCTTTTGCCTTCTTCCAAGTGCTGAGTACAGTGTTCTGCACACAGTAAGCACTCAATAAATACGATTGAATGAATGAATCAATTAACAGAACTTGGCCACTGGAGCTGAGGTGGATGGCCGCTGGGCTTTAAAAATGCCAGATCCAAAGGTGCCTGTGTCATATTCTTACCCAGCAGAGGACACACCAGATGAAAATCCAGATTCTCAAGGACAAAATTGGGAGACTGGACACTAGTCTTTATTCTTGTTAAGAACAAGAGTCAATAAGATTCAAAGAGAAGTCATCCCACACACTTTTCACAGTGAAAATGGACCACTGAGTATCCTTTACCAAAGCAAGCTGATGGCATTGAAAAAGTCATGCCATACACTTAAAGTTTCCTTTCAGTTGTCTGATTAAGCGGCTACTTTTGGACAACCCATCTAGTCCTAAAGAGAAATGAGTTTAATTAAACTCACTTCTGGACATCCCTTGGCATCCTTAATCCCTTAACAAGAAGTAGGAATGAATAACAATAATAATAGCATATATAAAGTGCTTGCTGTATGCCAAGCACTGGTTTAAATAGATGATAATCAGTTTGGGCACAATCCCTGTCCTACAGGACACACATTCTAAGGGGGTGGACATATTTTACAGATGAGGGATCTGAGGCACGGAGAAGTGAATTGACCTTTCCAAGTTCACTCAGCAAGCAAGTGGTAGAGCCGGGACTCTACCTGTGGGTTCTCCTGACTTCCTGGTAATATTTACTTCCAACCAGGTTAAGTTTCCTTTCATAGAGGAAAGGGAGCTAGAAACACTATCTCAACACAGACTAATAATAATAATTGTGGTATTTAAGCTCTTACTATGTGTCAAACACTGTACTAAGTGCTGGAGTGAAAACAAGGCCATCAGGCCCCATACAGAGCTCACAGTTAAGTAGGAGGGAGAATGGGTATTGAAACCCCACTTTGCAGATGGGGGAACTGAGGGACAGAGAAGTGAAGTGACTGGCCCAAGATCACATGGCAGAAAAAGTGGCAGAGCCAAAATTAGAACCCAGATCCTCTTATTCCCACCAAGCTTCCTACTAGGCCAAAATGCTTCCCTGACTACAGGGTTCAGTCAGAGCAGTCCTGGGTGTAAAGGTAAACTGGGTCATGGTGGAAAACATTTATATTCAAGGAGATGGACTACATTCCTGGGCTGTTGGTTAGTCTCCTGGGACCTGAAAGAGTTCAGATTGATTGATTAATAGGTTCGTTGCTCTCACTGAATTGTATGTGCTGGCGGACTTTTTGCACTCTTCCTAAGCAAAGCTTCCGCCACCAACACTAGCACCCCTGAACTAGTGAAAATATAACACTTTGGGATATTTCTCCAAAAGGACCTGGAAGAAGGAAAATGAAGCACGAACCAATAATCTGAAAATACCCTGTTGGCTGCGTTTTACTGCGGCTCACTTTCTCTCTGAACCCAAATGAATGAATGGCTGCATAGAAAAGAATGAAATGTCTCCATTGTCACTCACATTTCTTCTAAGGAGCTCACTAGTTCATCTCAAACAAACACTGCTCACATCCTTCCAAGAGTTGGAGTCAGTATCCATTCTGTGGCTCCCGGCATTCCCTGGCTCTTTTCTTTCAAAGTTGGCTCGATCTTGTCTATCCTTTTCTCCACTCTTCTGGTGCCCCCCAAGCAAGCATTAAGTAAAATTGCAGACTTTTACTAAGGATCACACCAGTTTTGTACTTAACTGGTGAAGTAACCTAGAATGAACCTTATCCATTCCTGGATTCTTAATCATGTTTGTTATTCAATGCTTCTTTTTTTCCATGATCTGGAAGCTGTCTCGCATATCCCTTCCATTGGCAACCACGCTAAACTTCAGATATTTCTTCTAGATAATTTTTGATCCATTTTAGAGGTCCTGGCAATTACATGCTAATTCTTCCTGAACTGTCTATGTTCTGCCTCATATTGTTCCTGTTCATAAATTATTCTATTTTTCCCTTAGCCTTCACCTTTCCCCCAGATGGCTGAAGGCTTTGTTATTTGTGTCACCGTTGCCAGGATTAAAAAAAAAAATCCTTCTAGGTTCTGATGATTTTCCCCTCTATGATTTTATTGTTTTCTTGTATCCATCCTTAATCACTCTTTTCAAATTTTTACTCTTAAAAAAGAGGGGGGGTTGGGCATTCAGTTTTTTTTTTATACATATAGAAGGATATTTAATCAAAAGACCAGGGGTCTTGGTTCTGTAATAATCTGAACTCTCAAAGGCAATAGTAACTTTCCCAAGAGCAAGTTAAATCATTGGTAAAACTCCATCAGAAGCTCAGTCCTCTTCATTTCGGGGCCCATGTAAGACAGGGATTGTTCCCATCCTGTTTAACTTCTAGATTTCTAAACCTTAAGCCCGGTGTGGGCAGAGATTGTCTTTATTGCATAATAGAATTTTCCACCATTTAGTACAGTGCTCTGCATACAGTAAGCGCTCAATAAATACGATTCAATGAATGAATAACTTGTATCTACCCCAGAGCAAAGAACAGTGTTTGGCACCTAGTAAGTGTTCAACAAGTACTGTCATTATTATTATTGCAATAATAATGGTAATAATAATAATAAAAACTTCTTGTAGCCTAGTTACTGGGAACTGACCATTCTGGGATCTCCAAAAGCTCCAGTAGACAGCCCTGGGCAGTGAGTGAGAATCAAAGAACCCTAACTGGATCACTTATGGATGTTAATTCTCTTCTCTGTGCCTCACAGCATTCTTGTGGGTGATATGTATGATTATACTGTAGGACTACTACGTATCATTTTGCAGGATATTTTATTTCTTTTCACTATAATTTGCTCAAATGCAAGTAGTGCACCTGTCTCTTTCCTTTCTTAAAGCTTTTCACTAAACCCACTTCTCTCTAAATCTTTCTTCAATTAAGAGGAAGCAAATGTTGAGTACTGACCCTGCCCAGCAATGCCTCCACACTCTCTCACCTTTCCCCTACTCCTTCACATTTAAATAGGTGAATGTGAAAGCACCCCCAGCCCCAAACAACAAAGCATGCAAGCAATGTAAAGATTCTATCTTGCATGTCTGAGTGTATGATCAGATACACAAACACACAGGTGATTGTGATCTCTTTAAGGGGCAGAACCATAGCTAGTCTGTAACATAACCTAAATTTCTAGTTTTAATAGCTCTACATAATAGAAAGGCATATAAAATAGGTAAAATATATGTAGGTATCTCAGTTAATCAGTGGCATTTATTGAGTTTTTACTGTGTTCAGAGCACTGACCAATCCTTGGGAGAGTACAACATAAGCCAAAGATATGCTCCTAACAATACAGAGGACCGATATTAGTAGTAGTGATGAGAGCATTCATTTATTGAGAGCCCAAGGGGTGCAATACACTGTACTAAACGCTTGGGAAATGCACATCAAAGAAATAACATATCCTCTGCCCGCAAAGCGCTTACTCTCTAAAGGAAGAAACAAAAATTAAAACATTTTTAATAGGGTAATCTAAATATTGAATTTATGATTTAAAAAAAACAAACACAGAAGTCCTGAGGATAAGTACAAAAAAATTTGTAAGTGCTAGTAATGACTGATGCATTGATAGGATTTGGGGTGCTGGGAATTAATCAGGGGAAGTGGGGTATCAGAAGGGCTTTGAGTAAGGGGAGGGCTGTTGTCTGTCTGATGTGAGGAAGGTTGGAGCTCTAAGATGGGGAAACAGCATGAGTGAAAGGTGGAAGTGGGATACTTGAGAGTGAGGTAGAGCTAGAAGGTTGACTTGTGAGCGGGTTGGAGAGGAGGTGTTCTTCCCCCCTCCCTGCCCCACAGCACTTATTCAATAGTATTTACTGACTTATGTACTTATCCATAATTTATTTATTTACATTAATGTCTGTCTCCCCTCTAGACAATGTTTGTTGTGGTGCAGGAATGCATCTTTTTTTGTTGTATTCTCCCAAGGGCTTAGTACAGTGCTCTGCACATAGAAAGCACTCAATAAATACAATCGAATGAATGAATGAAGAGAGCAGCTAGGTTAAGTGGGAGGACTTGGTGGACAACCTTGAAACTGACTGTAAAGAGATATCGTTTGAGGTGAAGGGGCATGAGAAGTGAAGTGACTCGTCCAAAGTGCTTGGTACAGTGCTGTACAGTAAATGCTCAGGAAATAGTTTTAATTGACTGGAGGGGCAGTTTAGCCTAGTGGAAAGAGTAGGCAACAGGGCCCTAGGAGACCAGGATTCTAGTCCCAGCTTTGCCAGTGACCAGCTGTGTGACCTTGGGTAAATCACTTCACCTCTCTGGGCCTCACGTGTCTATGTCTATAGTTCTATTTATATTGATGCTATTGAAGCTTGTCTACTTGGTTTGTTTTGTTGTCTGCCTCCCCCCTTCTAGACTGTGAGCTGTTGTTGGGTTGGGATTGTCTCTATCTGTTGCCGAATTGTACTTTCCAAGTGCTTAGAATAGTGCTCTGCACACACTAAGTGCTCAATAAAAAAGATTGAATGAATGAATGAATGAGAAGCCATTAGGTGATTTTGAGGAGTGATGCGATGTGGGCTGAATGATTCTTCAAGATGGTGATCTGCCTAACAGCATAAACTATAGTTGGGAGAGGGGAGAGGCTGGAAGCAGGGAGACTAGCAAAGCATAACTGTGATGTGGCCAGAGCTTGAACCTCAGTGGTAGCTGTTTGGGTGGAGTGGAATGAACGGACCTGGGATATGTCATGTAGGAAGAACCAGTAGATGTTGAGTCCATCAAGGCTGCCTCTCCAAGCCCTGTAATCGACTGGAAGATGGTTCGTAGGTAGCAACTGACTGCTGGGATCAGGAAGGTCACATACAAAATGGCAAGAGCTTTGCGCCCTAAACGCAGGATTCCTTCTAAAGCTTGGAAGCAGCTGTGGCCAGTCCTGAATTGTGCAGAGGCAGATAGAGTTAAATTCTGGGATGAGGGAGAAACTGGTCCCAGTTTTCCTGTCCTGGTAAAGCTTAGGTTAGTGGATAGTGCATGGATCTGGAAGCCAGAAAGACCTGAGTTTTAATCCTGGCTTCTACACTTCTACAGCTTCTCTGCTGTGGGACCATGAGTAAGGAACTTCTCTTCTCTGGGCCTCAGTGACTCACCCATAAAATGAGGATTAAGAATGTGAGCCCCATATAGAATAGGGACTGTGTCCAAGCTGATTAACTTGTACCTACCTCAGCACAATGGTTGGCACATAGTAAGAACTTAACAAGTACCATAATTATTATTATTATTGGTGACTCACTAAACTACCATAATTTCTTCTCTTCTTCAACCCTAACACTCAACCGGATACGCAATAATAATGGTGGTATTTTTTAAGCGCTTACTATGTGCAAAGCACTGTTCTAAGCGCTGGGGAGATACAAGGTGATCAGGCTGTCCCATGTGGGTCTCACAGTTTTAATCCCCATTTTACAGATGAGGTAACAGGCACAGAGAAGTTAAGTAACTTGCCTAAAGTCACACAGCTGGCAAGCGACGGAGCCGGGATTAGAGCCCACGACCTCTGACTCCTAAACCCGGGTTCTTTCCACTGAGCCATGCTGCTTCTCATGGATACATCATCACATAATCATGTTATACATAATCACACAGAGGTAGCATGGTATAGTGGAAACAGTAGGAAAAGATATGAGGAGACCTGATTTCTTTTCCCAGATCTGTTAGTGCCCTGTGGGGAGATGTTGGACAAGTCACTTAACCTCCCTCTCTGCCTTGGTTTCTTTATCTATAAAATGAGGAGAAGAAAACCTGCCTATCCCTCCCAGGGGTCCTGGGAGGACAAAAATGACATTTGTAATGAGAAAGAACTTTGGAAAATAAGATTGTTATATAAATTGAAGTTATTATTACCAAAAACGCAGGCTAAAGAGAGAGAAATACCTCCAGAGCTGCATGGAGCGGCATGGCCTCTTGGAAATAACACAGACCTGGGAGTCACTGGACCTGGGTCCTAATCCAGGTCTGCCACATGCCTGCTGTGTGATGTTGAACAAGTCACTTAACTTCTCTGTGTCTCAGTTACTCCACCTATAAAATGAGGACTCAATACATGTTTTCCTTCCTACTTAGATCGTGAGCCCCGTATGGGACAAAGACTATGTATGACAGAAGCTCTTGTATCTTCCCCAGAACTTAGAACAGTGCTTGACACTGAGTGCCTAACAAATGCTACAATTATTATTAATTATTATTATCTCTGGCTTAGTGGATAGAGCATGGGTCTGGGAGTTAGAAGGACCCGAGAAGCAGTGTGGCTTAGTGGAAAGAGAGTGGCTTAGTGGCTTGGGAGTCAGCGGATGTGGGTTCTAATTCTGGCTCTGCCACTTGTCTGCTATGTGACCTTGGGCAAGCCACTTAACTTCTCTGTGCCTCATTTACTTCATCTGTAAAATGGGGATTAAAACTGTGAGCCCCACATGGGACAACCTGATTACCCTATATCTTCCCCATTGCTTAGAACAGTGCTTGACACATAATAAGCGCTTAACAAATACCTTTATTATTACCCGGGATCTAATCCTGGCTTGGCCACATGTCTATGGTGTGATCTTGGGCAAGTGACTTCTCTGGGCCTCAGATAACTGATCTGTAAAATAAGGATTAAGAATCTGAGCCCCAGGGACTGTTTTCCACCTGATCAACTAGTATCTACCTCATTGCTTAGAACAGTGCTTGGCAGGTAGTAAGCACCTAACAGTTATGATAATTATTATGATTATTAGAGAGGCAGAAGGTTAGTGTAGGTAACTATAGCTGCTGTCACAAATGCACTGCCCAGCCCAGGCCATGGTAGTGGTGGCGGCTGGCCAGAAATCCTGGCGCAGATCCTGTAGGAACTGGCCTCTGGGAACTCGGCCACCCGGCAGTAGGAAATACAGTGAAATTCCTTTAGTGGTGACGCTGTTTATATCAAGAAAGGATGTGAATTCCACCTGAACACCCCGAGAACCTCATGCAAATAGATCCTCTGCCTACTGAGCCAGCAAAAAGTAGAATCTTGAACGAGTGAATCAAGGATCGTTTATCACACATTCAGCTTCCTTTCTAGCAAACAACAGGACAGTCATTCTTTCAGCTGGCTCTCTCCATTTGGGTCTCGGCACCACCTCCTTCTTCTTCTGAAGTATTGTCTTTCAGGCTTTCATTTAGTTGCTTGCTGTCCCTGGGGTGAAGAAGCAAGCAAATTAAGCAAGTCAATCGCATTTACTGAGCATTTACTGTGTGCAGAGCACTGTAGTAAACTTGTGGGAGAGTACAATATAACGATAAACAGGCACATTCCCTGCCCACAGTGAGTTTGGAAAGCTTGGATCAGATTGCATGAACTAGCCACTACTTTTTTTGGTTTCCCCTTTCTTTGATGTTTTTTTCTTCTCCCCATCACCACCCCTGGGTCCCATCCACCCCACTCTTGCTCTTCTTATGGCCTAGTGGAAAGAGCACAGGACTGGGAGTCGGAGGACCTACACTGTACCACCTGCCTGTTGCGTGACCTTGGGCAAGTCATTCAACTTCTCTGTACATCACTTTCCTCATCTGCAAAATGAGGATTAAATACCCATTCTCCCTCCATTTAGACTGTTAGCCCACGTGGGATGGTGACTGTGTCTCAAGTGATTGTATTTACCCCAGCACTTGGCACAGGGCTTAGCACATTGCAAGGGCTTAACAAATACTACAGTAATAATAATGAGAAGCAGCATGGCCTAGTGGATAGAGTATGGGTCTGGGATCCAGAAGGACCTGGGTTCTAATCCCAGATCTACCACTTGTCCGCTGTGTGACCTTGGGCAAGCCACTTCACTTCTCTGGGCCTCAGTAACCTCGTCTGAAAAATGAGAATTAAGACTGTGACCCCCCCCATGTGGGACATGGACTGTGTCCAACCCAATTAGCTTGTATCCACCCCAGCGATTAGTACAATGCCTAGACAGAGTAAGTGCCAAAAATAAATAAATTTTATTATTATTCATATTGCAATATGGTCAGGGTCTGAAATTGCCCAGTGGATAAAGAGGAATTCCCAAATTATCAGAATAATTCTTCTCAATCCCCATGAGTCATTGTGGGAACGTTTCACTTTGCTAATTCTTTGTAAAGGGCATTCCATCTGAATATGTTCAGGCCTGAAGAAATACTCCAAATCCAGGGAAATGGAAGCCCAGACTTCGTTTCGCGTGCCTGATATGAAAGAGAATTTCACGGGTGGCACCAAGAACGGAGGAAAGACCATAGCCGTGGAACATACAGCTACCTCTGTATTGCCATGGAGTCTGGTCTACCCAAGGATTTATACACACCTAACCTTATTATTCATTAGTTGGTTCCAGCTGAAGTCTTAATGAAAAGCTAATTAGAGACATGGACAGAAGCGATGACAGTGAATGGCAGTGGCTAATTTGGGCACGTTTTATTTTCAACCAAATCACTTTTCGCACTGAGTCAGGGGGATAATTTGTGGAGCCTAGCAAGGACAGACAGATCCTGAGTGCACAGCTGCAACAGAGGGAACCAGCACTGTACTGGGACTCAGCTCTCCTGGGTTCCAGTTCTGGTTTGCCACTGACTGACTTGTGGTGGAAATAAGCGAGTGATATGCAGTTTATCCTGTGGCCCTCATAGTGGTTTAATCTCTCCCTCGAGATGTGGCTTTTGGGTCTATCTTGCAGGAGTCCACTAATTAAATCCTTTCTTGCCTTGCTTCATGAAAATCCCTTAGCTTCCATTCTCTACAAAATTTACTGACCCAACACAACACAATGAGAAGCAGCAAGGCCTAGTCAGTAGAACACGAACCTGGGAGTCCAAAGTACCTGGGTTCTAGTCCCTTGGCAACTCACTCAGCTTCTCTGTGCCTCAGTTCCCTCATCTGCAAAATTCAACACCTGCTGTCCCTACCACTTAGACTGTGAGCCCCAAGTGGGACTTGATTATCTTGTTTCTACCCCAGTGCTTAGTACACTGCTTGGCACACAGTCAGCACTTAACAAAAAACAGTTATTATTACTGACTGCCCCACTCCAGAGCTCTTGGCCGGGGTTCTGGGCTTGGGTTGCCTAGGAAGCTTCGGCCTTGGATCGAACTGGGCCAAGACCCTCAAGGCCTGTGGCCTGAAGCGTATTCTGCAGGCTGAGGGGAAAAAAGAACTGTATTCTGGGAGGCCTCCTGTTCTTTCTGGGTGGCCAATAAACCCTTCTCTTTCCTGCAGGGGAGGCGGCTCCAATTACTAATCACCTGGGTGAGGCTGGCGGACTAATCCTTTGCTTTGAAGGTCACTGTCAATGCTGCCTCATGAATCTGCCTCCCAGAGACGCCCCAGGGGCTGGGCAGCTCCCCCTTTCCTGATAAGGAAGAGACTGGAGGGAGGGGAGTAAGGTTTCCAAAGGCTCTGGGGAGGTTGCCCACCCTAAATCAAACAGAGGTTTTAGTTCCCTCCCTGGGAACAACTTTCTTCCTGCCTTGCTCCTGCCGCAAAGGTTAACAAAGCAGGTTACACATCATCTGGTTCTCCTCTTCCTTTGATTCTATCTGGGGCCCAGTTTCAGGCTACTGTTTATTTAGGGTGGCATGGCAATTCCAGAAGATGGAACTGGCTCCGGTGGGCAGTTGTCCCATTTTCAGCTGGTCTGACTCCTGCCCAGAACGGATACAGCCCCTTGCTCCTGAATGTCCAGAATGGTATTTTCAGTGTCCCGTCTTCCTCCACTATGGCTCCTGGCACCAAGTTCCATAGCTGGGAAAATGGCTTCCTGGTCCACAGGGACCACGGGTGGGAAAGCTGTAACAAGGAGAAGCAGCATGGACTAGTGGAAAGACCACGGGCCTTGGAGTCAGAGGACTGGGGTCCACGCCTGGCTCTGCCAATTGCTTGCAGGATGACCTTGGTCAGGTCACTTAACTTCTCTGTACCTCAGTTTCCTCAACTGTAAAATGGGGATTAAGTCCTCTTTCTTAAACTGTGAGCCTCAAGTGGGACAGGAATTATGTCCATCCTGACTAACTTTTATCCACCCCGGCATTTAGAACAGTGCTTCATTCATTCAATGTCGTATTTATTGAGCGCTTACTGTGTGCAGAACACTGTACTTAATAATTGCTTAACGAATGCAAAAATAATAATGATAAAAAAATACTATTGGCTGTAAAGCACTCAATCAGCTCGCCCCATCCTTCCTCACCTCGCTGATCTGCTACAATCCAGCCCACACATTCCACTCCTTTAGCTCCACTTTACTGACTCTGCCTTGATCTCATCCATTTCGCCACTGACCCCTTTCCCACAATCTCCCTTTAGGCTGGAACTCCCTCTCCTCTGTATGCACCAGACCACTCTCTTCATCTTTAAAGCATTATAAAGGTGACATTTCCTCTAAGAGGCCTTCCCTGTTTAAGTCATTTTTCCCTGGCTCGCTCCCCCTTCTGTGTCGCCTATGCACCTGGATCTGTGGCCTTTGGAAACTTCATGTTTGTTCCACTCCCAACTCCACAGCACTTATGTATATATCTCTAAATTATATATAAATTACCTATTTATTCATATTGTCTGTCCTCTCCTCTTGACTGTAAGGTCATTGTGGGCAGGGAGGATGTCTGCTAATTCTGTTGTATTGTACTCTCCCAAGTGCTTAGTACAGTGCTCTGCACCTAGTAAGTGCTCAATGAATACCATTGATTGATGGATACGAAGTGAGGTCATCAGAATCTCCCCGACGAAGTGGTGTAGATTTGAGTGAACTTGACAAAGTGGTGTGTAAGATTTTCTGGCGCTGTACTGTCTGCTCAGTGTAAAGCATGCACTATCACATTATGTATATACCTGTAATTGTTTTTATTTATATTGATGCCTGTTTACTTGTATTGATATCTGTCTCCCCCTAGACTGTGAGCTCGCTGTGGGCAGGGATTCGTAGGTAGAGAAGCAGCGTGGCTCAGTGGAAAGAGCTCGGGCTTTGGAGTCACGGGTCATAAATTTGAATCCCAGCTCTGCCACTTGTCAGCTGTGTGACTGTGGGCAAGTCACTTTACTTCTCTGTGCCTCAGTTCCCTCATCTGGAAAATGGGGATTAAGACTGTGAGCCCCGCATGGGACAACCTGATTCCCCTGTGTCTACCCCAGCACTTAGAACAGTGCTCTGCACATAGTAAGCGCTTAACAAATACCAACATTATTGCATTATTATTATTATTATTGCTGTATTATACTTTCCAAATGCTTAGTACAGTGCTCTGCATACAGTAAGTGCTCAATAATTATGAATGAAGGAATGGATGAATCATTCATTCACTCAATCGTACTTATTGAGAGCTTACTGTTTCTTCAACCAGTATCCTTCAAGGGCCACTCTCGGTCAAACTAGGCAATGGATCAGCCCGCCCCCCCCCCCCCCCCAGGTGATCACTGGGAATACTGGAGTGTCTAATAATAATAGTTATGGTATTTGTTAAGTGCTATGTCAAGCGCTGTGCATAGGTGGATACAAGATGATCAGAGAAGATTATGATTAGAGAAGTAGCGTGGCTCAGTGGAAAGAGCAAGGGCTGGGGAGTCGGAGATCATGGGTTCAAATCCCAGCTCTGCCACTTGTCAGTTGTGTGACTTTGGGCAAGTCACTTAACGTCTCTGTGCCTCAGTTACCTCATCTGTAAAATGGGGATGAAGATTGTGAGCTCCACATGGGACAACCTGATCACCCTGTATCCCCCAGTGCTTAGAACAGTGCTTTGCACATAGTAAGCGCTTAACAAATGCCATTATTATTATTAATATTATTATGATCAGATCAGACATATTCTCTGTTCCACATGGGGCTAACAGTCTGAGAGGGAGATAGAAATTATATTTAATCACCATTTTACAGATTCAGAAACTGGGGTACTGAGAAGTTAAGTGACTTGCCCAAAGTCACACAGCAGGCAAGTGGCAGAGCTGGGGTCAGAACGCAGGTCTCCTTAATCCTAGTTGTGGACTCTTTCTTTCAGGCCATACTGCTTCAAACTGAAGGGCAGGGAATTCTTGATTTCATATTTTAGGCATTTGATTGACCACCAGGCTTTTTCGGTCAAGGTCTTCAGTCACAAAATGATACTTACTCTTTTGGAATCATCACATCACTAATGATTTCTCAATTCTGGGGTTTCTCTAATCATTCTCTGCTTCTGTGTCTGCTCCTTTCCTGCTGTTCCCTACCTTGCACCATAACTCCATCTGGAAACGCTGGCCACCTTTAACTTTTATTTTCTACTTTCATTCACTCATTTCATTCATACTTTCATTCATTCAATCATATTGATTGAGTGCTTACTCCGTGCAGAGCACTGTACCAAGTGCTTGGAAAAGTACAACACAATACCAAACAGTGACATTCTCTGCCCATGATGAGCTTACAGTCTGGGGTGGGGGGTGGGGGAGACAGACATTAATACAAATAAATAAAATTGCAGTTATGTACATAAGTCCTGTGGGGCTGGGAGGGGCGAAGAGCCAGGGCAGCAAGTCAGGGTGATGCAGAAGGGAGTGGGAGATGAGGAAAAGTGGGGATTAGCCTGGGAAGACCTCTTGGAAGAGATGTGCCTTCAATAAGGCTTTGAAATGGGGGAGAGTCATTGTCGGATTTGAGGAGAGAGGGCATTCCAGGCCAGAGGCAGGACTTTCATTTCCTCTCGGCCCTTTCCTCCCTCCTGTTCTTAATACCTGAATAACCAGTCTCTCCCTTCCCTTTTGGTTGGCCACTATTTCCTTTTTTCAGATCCTTCTGAAAAACTCATTGCTTCCACAGATTCTTTCTAAGCAAGTTCCTCCTGGTTCTTTTCTCCTCTTCCCCCAATGCCTCCTCCGCCCTTTGCCTCCTCTTCCCCTCCTCAATACCACAACAAATCAAATGAATAACCTCTTTGGAATCAGTTCCCCATCCCAGCATATGTAATTCTGAATAGTTTATTCTGAATAGTTTGTCTCCCTTAGGTGGTGAGTCCTTAAGGTAGAGATCACGTCTTGTGTAAGTCTTGTGTAAGTCTTCTACTGAGCCAAGTGCTCAACACATCAATTTTCAAAATAATTATTCAATTAGTAAGCTCAGGGAAGATGAAAGAATTCTGTGCAAGTGGAAGGCTTTGCCATCATCTTCTCCCCAGAGTGAGTTTAGCTGCCCAGTAGGATTCGGCTGTTGGCAAGCCAGAAGTTTTTTTTTTGGTTTGTTTTGGCCTTAGTGTTATTGCTTTATTTCCTCCTCTTTCCCTTCCTTTCTTTATAAGTAATAGTACTTATTGAGGGCCTACTGAGTGTGATGCAATTGTAAGATTTCCTGCTAGACTGTAATCTCCTTTAGGGCAGGGATTATGTCTTTCAACTGTAATGAACTCACCCAAGTCCTTAGTATTCATTCATTCTTTCCTTCATTCCTTCATTCCTTCATTCCTTCATTCATTCATTCATTCATTCGTATTTATTGAGCGCTTACTGTGTACAGAACACTGTACTAAGCACTTGGAAAGTACAATTCAGCAACCAATAGAGACAATCCCTACCCAACAAAAGGCTCACAGTCTAGAAGGAAGGGTGAGACCAGACATCAAAACAAGTAAACAGGCATCAGTGGTATCAATATGAATAAATAGAATTATAGATATAGATGCATTATTAATTAAATAAATAGAATAATAAATATGTAACATTTATGTACAAGTGCTGTGGGGTGGGGAGGGGAGGTAGTGCAGAGGGAGTGAGTCGGGGCGATGGGGAGGGGAGGAAAATGGGGGCTGAGTCTGGGAAGGCCTCCTGAAGGAAGCGAGCTTTCAGTAGGGCTTTGAAGGGGGGAGGTGTCTAGGTTGGTGGATGTGAGAAGGAAGGGCATTCCAGGCCAGAGGTAGGAAGTGGCCAGGGGTCGATGGCGGGACAGGAGAGAACGAGGCACAGTGAGCAGGTTAGCACCAGAGGAGCAGAGTGTGTGGGCTGGGCTGTAGAAGGAGAGAAAGGAGGTTAGGTAAGAAGCGGCAAGGTGATGGAGCGTTTTGAAGTCAATAGTGAGTAGTGTACAGTGCACTACACAAAGTAAGCACCCAAAAAACACCAATGACTGATGGGTTCAGTAATACTAAAAGCTTTTTTTAATGGTATTTGTTAAGTGCTTACTATGGGTCAAACAGTCTTGTAAGCACTGGGGTAAGTACAACCTAATCACTTGAACACAGTCCATGTCCCACATGGGATTCAAAGTCAATCCCCATTTTACAAATGAGAAAACTGAGGCACAGAGAAGTTAAGCGATTTGCCCAAGATCACACAGCAGATAAGTAGCGGATAAGTGGCAGAGCTGGGATTAGAACCCAGGTTCTAATGAATCCCAGGCCCGTGCTCTATCTACCAGGCCACGTCGCTTCTTGTGCTTGGGAAAGTACTGCAGAAGTATCAGACATGTTCCATTAGATGGTAAACTTCCAGCGGGCAGGAATGGTGTCTATGGGCAGGGAACGGGTCTACCAACTCTGTTGTGCTCACCCAAGAGTTTAGTATAGTACTCTGCACACAGTGAGTGCTCATTAAATATGATTGATTGATTGATTACTGACTATTATACTCTCCCAAGCAGTTCCGTGTTTGGCACACAGTCAGCACTCAATAAATGCTATTGATTGATTGATTGCTGCACATTTTCTCTTCCTTCTCTGAACTTTTCCACCAGTTTCTCAAGGTGTTGTTCCCAAAGGTGAAGAAAGCCTTTATGACCTAGTGGAAAGAGCATGAGCCTGAGAGTCAGAGGACCTGAATTCTAATTCTGATTCTGCCACTTGCCTGCTGTGTGACTTTGGGCAAGACAATGAACTTTTTTGAGCTTCAGTTACTTCATCTGTAAATGGGGATTAAGACTATGAGCACTATGTGAAACAGGGATTGTGTTTAACCTGATTATTTGTATCTACCCAGCACTCAGTACAGTCCCTGGCACATAGTAAGTGCTCAACAAATGTAAAAATAAACATCAAAAAGGGCTGTAATAGAAAAAGGTTGTGGAAAAAGACCACTGGAAATACAGCCAGTTCATTCTCCTCTCCTTACCTTCAGGTAATTATTTGTCCTGGCCTTCAAAGTATTTAAAATTTGTCGTGCTGTTGAAATGCCTGTTCAGTCACATCCTCTGCTGGTTTAAGATGAACAAAGAAATATCAAGAATTTGGAGAACTTTTCCTGGCTAATATTAAGCATAAATGTCAGTTTCCTGATCAGTTTCAGCCACTTTAGTAAATTTATGTCAGCTTCATCTCTTTTTATTTTTTTTTAAGCCAAGGATGAACTCCAGGAGATACCTAAAGGAATGCATTTTCTAGGTTTCTCTTTCGTTGGCTGGAGGAATGTTGGAGTAACCACAGGGACTTCCATTTAAAAACAGTTTTTCAGTGGGAAAATACTGAGGTCTCAGGCTACTGTCTTTGTTAGTTTGTTAAAATATTAGTTTTATAGGTGTGTTGGGCCAATTTGCTTTCCATAATGTTCAAAAAAAGCTGGGAGAATAATAGATTCCAGCAAAATCATTAGCTGAAATGCTACCTTCATTTTTTACCACAGAATGCAGTGTTGCAGCCAGGTTAAACAAGGGCAAAAATGGCACCTTGGATGCTTTTAGCTCTTTTCAAATAAGTCATAAACTTCAAAAATGCTAATGTATATGAACCATCTTCCAGTGAAAATGGTCAAAGGCTTCAGAAAGGTCAGCTGGATCAACATGGCTGAAATTGGCATTAACTGACATTAATATAACATAGGCTCAGTCATTTATAGAGGTTTGCTTGGATGTCCACCCCATTAGGAAACTGAATTAAATCACAAAGGTGAAAGGTTATTTCCGTAAGAGAGGCTGTGCCTAGTGGGAGTGAACAGAAGAACTTCACTTTAGTGGGATTCACAGATATCGGCCAAATTGTGTAAGGAGAGCTGAGATTATACGCCTTGGGCCTTACCCAGGCCATCCAGGCTACATTCTGATCCTGTGTCCTCCCTGCCCTTTATTTTCTAGTTCATGGATTCATTCATTCATTCAATAGTATTTATTGAGCGCTTACTATGTGCAGAGCACTGTACTAAGCGCTTGGGATGAACAAGTCGGCAACAGATAGAGACAGTCCCTGCCGTTTGACGGGCTTACAGTCTAATCGGGGGAGATGGACAGACGAGAACAATGGCAATAAACAGAGTCAAGGGGAAGAACATCTCGTAAAGACATGGCAACTAAATAGAATCAAGGCGATGTTCAATTCATTAACAAAATAAATAGGGTAACGAAAATATATACAGTTGAGCGGATGAGTACAGTGCCGTGGGGATGGGAAGGGAGAGGTGGAGGAGCAGAGGGAAAAGGGGAAAATGAGGGTTTATCTGCGGAGAGGTAAAGGGGGGATGGCAGAGGGAGTAGAGGGAGAAGAGGAGCTCAGTCTGGGAACGCCTCTTGGAGGAGGTGAGTTTTAAGTAGGGTTTTGAAGAGGGAAAGAGAATCAGTTTGGCGGAGGTGAGGAGGGAGGGCGTTCCAGGACCGCGGGAGGACGTGACTCAGGGGTCGACGGCGGGATAGGCGAGACCGAGAGACGGTGAGGAGGTGGGCGGCAGAGGAGCGGAGCGTGCGGGGTGGGCGGTAGAAAGAGAGAAGGGAGGAGAGGTAAGAAGGGGCAAGGTGATGGAGAGCCTTGAAGCCTAGAGTGAGGAGTTTTTGTTTGGAGTGGAGGTTGATAGGCAACCACTGGAGTTGTTTAAGAAGGGGAGTGACATGCCCAGATCGTTTCTGCAGGAAGATGAGCTGGGCGGCGGAGTGAAGAATAGACTGGAGCGGGGCGAGAGAGGAGGAAGGGAGGTCAGAGAGAAGGCTGACACAGTAGTCTAGCCGGGATATAACGAGATCATTTAGCAGATTCATCAATTCCTAACTTTTCCCTCAGATCACCTGACTCAGACTCTGATGAGCAACTAGGGGTATCAATGGTTAACTTGCAAACCCTAAGGGTTGTTTTTGTGCCATCTCTTTTCAGTGGAAAAGAACTGGGCCAGTATTTGCGGCATCAAAGGAGGCATGTCGTGGCCCAGCTGAATAGCATGGTAACCCGCTCTCCCACTTTTGACCAAAGGGACTGGACCGTTTTCACTCTATAGATCGAGTTATTATTCCTCTCCCTGCCTCCGTCCGCTCCCCACATTCATAAAACAACACAAGATTGGCCAAACCTGTTGGCCTATATTTTTGGCTTCTCCAGAAGGGGCGGACGCTATTAGAAGCCACTGTTGAAGGACAGATTCCAGGCTGTAGGGACAGAGCCAAGTTTTAGCAGAACCAACCTAAGTCAACCAGGATGAAATTCTGGAAAAATTGTCCCTGCTCTCACCTCTGAGTTCCACAAATGGAACTTGGAAATAGTCGGATGGGGCCAAGGGGATTCCGAGAGAAAGATGTTTTCTGTTCATTAATAAGTTTGCAGAAGTTGGGCTGAGGGGATGAAGGAAATGCTGAGCAGCCAATTTGGGAGAATGTGTTATTTTCATCTGGTGGCTTGGGTGGTGAAGCAGTTCCAAGACTCAGCTCAGGAAGTAGTAAAGTAGTACTCGGCTATCTCGCCCCATCCTCTTTTCCACATCCTCCTTTTGGCCTGGAACACACCCTCCCCCTCCGTATATGCCAGATTCATTCATTCATTCAATAGTATTTATTGAGTGCTTACTATGTGCAGAGCACTGTACTAAGCGCTTGGAATGTACAATTTGGCAGCAGAGACAATCTCTGCCCATTGACGGGCTTACAGTCCAATCGGGGGAGACCGACAAAAACAATAGCAATAAATAGAATCAAGGGGATGTACATCTCATTAACAAAATAAATAGGGTAATAATATATACAAATGAGTGGTTGAGCACAGTGCTGAGGGGAGGGGAAAGGAGAGGGAGAAGAGGAGAGGGAAGGGGGGAAGGAGGCTTAGCTGAGGGGAGGTGAAGGGGGGGCAGAGAGGCAGCAGAGGGAGCAGAGGGAAAAGGGGAAGCTCAGTCTGGGAAGTCCTCTTGGAGGAGGTGAGCTCTCAGTTGGGCTTTGACTGCTCTCCCCCCCCCCATCAAAGCCTTATTAAGGTCACATATCCTCCAAGAGGTCTTCCCCGATTAAGCTCTCTATTCTCTGGCTTGCTCTCTCTTCTGCATCATCTATGCACTTGGAGCTGTATCCCTTAGCCATTTGGTATTCACCCCACCCTCAGCCCCACAGCACTCATGTACATGTCTATAATATTTATTAATATTAAAATCGGTCTTCCCCTGTAGACTGTAAGCTTGTTGAGGGCAGGGAACATGTCTACCAACTCTATTGTATTATACTCTCCCAAGTGCTTAGTTCACGGCTGTTCATATGGTAAGTGCTCAGTAAGTACCATTGATTGATTCAGAGGTGGGAAAAACACACTGGTGCCTCAGCCTTGAATTCTATGGTAATAATAATAATTGAGGTACTTTGTTGAGTGTTTACTATGTGCCAGGCACTGTTCTAAGCACTGAGGTAGATACAAGCAAATTGGCTTGGACACGGTCTCTGTCCTGCATGGGGTTTACAGTCTTAATCCCCTTTTACAGATAAAGTAATTGAGGCCCAGAGAAGTGAAGTGACTTGCCCAAAGTCACACAGCAGACAAGTGGAAGAGCTGGGATTAAAACCCAGGTCCTTCTGACTCCCAGGTCTATGCTCTATCCACTAGGCCATGTTGCTCTCTGCCAAACTCACTGGCCAGTGAGGGGCCAGGGAATGTGTCTGCTATATTGCTAAAGCGTACTCTCCCAAGTACTTAGTACAGTGCTTTGCTCACAGTCAGTGTTCAATAAATACAACTGATGGATTGGTTTTAGTCCCATCTACTAACCTCAAAATCCTCTGGTCTTAAACAAAGACTTTACCTTTTTGCCTTTGGTAATCGGTGTCTCAATTCACATTCCTTCTTCAGTGTTTTTCTCTGTCGTCCTCTTGTTGACAGGTTGGTCAAATACCTTGGAGGGGGCTGGGGAGGGCCAAACAGGCTACTTTTTGCGGGGCCGGGGGGAAGACTTTTTGACTCCTAAGTAAACTGAATGAATTGGGTAGGAAAGGTAACTTCTGAGGTTTCTGGACATGTTACGTCTTGCTGACACAGCTAGGAAAATGGTGTAAATGGAGTTTTTGGAACCTTCATCTCCTTCAGCACAAGGAAAGGATCCAACTACATTAATCTAGTAAAAATGGATGTAGATTGAAATCGTTCCCACAGGAACGTCCATGTGGGACACGCCTTGCTTGGGCCTTAGCCACAGACCTCTGCAGTGGATTTTCTACTGGAAACAGGGGATGGTTATTGGACGATGCTTTTTGTGTCACCTTGGGATGGGGAATGTAATTTTCCCTTTTCAATTAATCAATCAGTAGTAATTATGGAGCACTTACTATGTGCAGAGCACTGTACTATGGGCTTGGGAGAGTACAATACAATAGAATTAGGGAAAACGTTTCCTGCCCATAACAAGCTTACAGTCTAGAGGGGGAGATAGACATTTATATAATAAATTTTCTTCTACTCTTTGTACTTCAATCTCTTTTTTTCTCATGTAATAATAATAATTAAGGTATTCATTATATGCTTACTGTGTGCCAGCCACTGTATCAAGTGTTGGGGTAGACATAAGATAGCAGATTGGACACAGTTCCTGTCATATGTGGGGCTCACAGTCTAAGTGGAAAGGAGATCAGATACTTTAACCACATTTTAGAAATGAGGAAAATGAGGTACAGAGAATATAAGTGACTTGTCCAGGTCAAAGCCCGTGGTACTGTTCTCTGCATCGAGCAGAAACTCGTCACCACTGACTTTGAGACACTCAATCAGCTCTTTCCCCACCTATTCTCGGTCCTCTCCCATTGTAACCCAGCCCACATACTTCACTTCCCTAACACCAACCTATTTCCTGTATTTCAATCTCATCTATTCTGCCATCGACCCCTAGCCAAGGCCTTCCTTCCTACCTGGAACCCCCTCTCCCTTCTTATCCAACAGTCCACTGTTTCCACATCTTCAAAGCCCTTCTAAAATTATACCTTCTCAAGAAGCCTTCTCTGATTAACCCCATCTTATTTTCACTCCCTTCTGGCACCGGGGGAATCCATCGATACCCCTTAAGCATTTTCATACTCAGCCAACACTCACCCCCACAATACTTATGTACATACCCTTATATTTTGTAGTTTTCCCAATCTGTAATTTTATTTTAATATCTATCTCCACTTCCTGCCCCACAACTACACTGTCAGCTCCTTGCAGGCAAGGATCATGTCTCCCAAGTCTATTGTACTCTACCAAGTACTTAGTTCAGTCTTCTGCACATGGTAAGTGTTCAGTAAATATCACCAATTGATTGCTGGTATGTTGTCACCAGGCTTGTGCTCTTTCCACTAGACCACTCTGTTTCCCCTATGCCTTTTTAATCGATTGACTATTTCATAAAGTGAACGGTTTCTCACCTTCCAATGTCCAGGGCACGGTTTCTTTCTCCTCACACACCTTTTCTGCCCCCAGAGTTTCCTCGAGACTATTACAACTATCGCTTCTGCATTTGGAGCTCAGGGTTATGACAGAGCACTATTTGCTCGTTGCTGTGGAGCAGGGAGGAGGCACTCCTAAGTTATAGGGTCACAAATCTTCACTGCCATTTGCAACCCCACCCTTGGCTCAGGGGGCAAAAGGGAATGCAGAGCGGGGCCAGAGTCCCCCAAACCTTAGGCTCTGCCCCTGAAAGCCTGATTCCTTTGCTCTATAAAATCATGATTCAATTCCTCTCTCCTTTCTTCCATTCCAGTTCCTCACCCTTGAACCTTCCACCTCCTCATCAGGATTTCCCGTCCTCGAGGACCCTGGGACAGACAATGGATGAATATCCTGGGGTTCTAGACTTGACTGACTTGGGCAACATTGTCCTGTGCTCTATAAAATTCAAGGCGAGGTTGAGAAAAGAACAATGAGTTAGCCTATGAACGTGCAGCATTATCTTCACAGTTAACTTTGCTGATTATTCCCCCTATGACATGACCAGGGGAGTCCTGAAGGATTCCGGGTAAGGAATTTTTATTGGTCTGCTAAGCTGAACCTTTAAACGAGACATCAGAACCTTGTAATTTTTATGACCCAAGGTGTAATACAGTCATCTGAGGAGGTTTTAATGTATTTATTATGCCAGGATTACGGCTCAGCACTGGTAGCGGTTTGGTCGGTATTCAAGCTTTCAACTGCCATGTCATAATCTAATACACAACCATCTTATTTCTAATTGTAGCCCTTTGTTTTAGGTTAGCGGCGTCATCTTTAGGAATAGAACCTAGTACATTAATAATCTCCCTTCTCTTTTCAAGGTCGTGAGGGCCAGACATTAGAATAGATCAATGAATCATGGATTCCTGAATGACTATGAGATCATCCAATTTATTTTCGATTCCTGGATGGACTGCACCAAACCCTACTAGATAGGTGCCTACCTCTTTCCTGACATTATCTGAGGGAGACAGTAGTAGCAGAGGCCGAACTGGCCAGTTTCTTCTATTGTCTCACCTAGGTCCTATATCCTTCCAGTTGCACTGACGTACATATTCCATCTCCTTTGGTCTTCCAAGGAAATGGAGATCCACCACCCACCAATTAACTAATTGATCGTATTTACTGAGCACTTACTGAATGCAGAACACTGCACTATATGCTTGGGAGAGTATAGTGGCACAATATAATAGACACATTCCCTGACCACAACTAACTGCTTATTGTTTTATTCTGAGCGTTATTTACCTGTTGAAATTTTGTATTTTCCTTTCTTTTTGGAATGACAACTCCCTTATTTGCGCTCAGAAAATGGCAAACATCTTTTCTAGCCTCTGACAAAATTCACTACATCATTAAATTAAATTCTCTTTCTTAGGGAAAACATTTGGATAGTGAAATCTTTCTTTTATTCATCACCCAGCACTACTCTCTCTACTACTCTAGAAGCAGCGTGGCTGTGGAAAGAGCACGGGCTTTGGAGTCAGAGGTCATGAGTTCGAAACCCAGCTCTGCCACTTGTCTGTTGTGTGACCTTGGGCAAGTCACTTCACTTCCTCTGTGCCTCAGTTACCTCATCTGTAAAATGGGGATGAAGACTGTGAGCCCCACGTGGGACAACCTGATTCCCCTGTGTCTACCCCAGCGCTTAGAACAGTGCTCTGCACATAGTAAGCGCTTAACAAATACCAACATTATTAACAAATACCAACATTTTTAACCCTCATCATCACAGATATTTAATCACCATATTATTCTTTAAATACCTCTCTTGCCACACATGTGAATTGAGTTAAAGAAAAGAATGGCAACACTTCCTCATCACAGTCGCTTATTTTCTCCATGAAACTAGTAATTGCTCCTTTATAGAATGTTACCTCCTGCAACCTCGGTAAGCCAAGTATCTTATCGCCGGAACCTCAGAACTTGAAGATAAGAGTCGGTCACAAGTTGGAGCACAAGATCTTTCCAGAATGTTTTCTTCACCCTTCGATGACTGGGGTAAGTAGCTGAATCACTCAAACCAGACTCCTCTTTTTCCTTAATAGTAGGATTTATCCTGTTCTGATTGATCTGAGATACCTTAGGTTTCCATTGATTTAAGCTAGGGGCACCTGTGGCCAGGAATGAATGTCATCAAGGGCTTGTAGGGGGCTTCTGGACACTCCACAAAGCTGCCTTTGTCACTACATCCCCATCCTGGTCAAAAGGTGCCTTCTAGAGTGTCCAGATAAAACGTTCTTCCCACCACTAAATGCTCCTCCTCCTTTGGTGGATTTCCCTTTCCTCCCCACAACTCTGGTTTATTTCCGGGGACAGCCTGACACATAGTAAGCGCTAAACAAATACCATCCTTATTAGTGCAAGACATTTCACATCTGTCTGAACTCCTTTTCCCGAGTTAAAACAGTCCCCTTTTGCAATATTCCTATACATTCGATTTGTTTTGGAAAGGCTGGGATTATTCAACAAACTGGTCAATGATTCTTGGCAAATTGTATTTCAGAGCTTGGGACCCTTTTGGATTTTTCTTCTTCCTAAAAATAAAAGCTATGATTTAGTGGCATCAATTCATCCACCTGAAGAAACTGCTCTTTCAACTTATGGGGTGTATTTTAAACCTCTATGCAGCTGAGGGAATATGCATCACAGCCGTAAGCTACAAGTTTGTAAAGGCAACTGTGTGACCTATGAATGGTATAATTTGTGGGCTGCTTTAACCTTTAATTAACCAAGCTCTGTTTCTTTTGGCCATCACCTAGGCAAACCTCATGCCATTGGCATCAACATTACATGAATGTATCTGGTCACTGGATCAGAAAAGTCAATCCAATTTTGGAAGCAAAATGTAATTTTAAAAATAACATTAAAATAACATAAGCCAATACAAATTCATGACAATACTCAACTGTAATTACCTTGAAACTTTAATATAGATGTGCTTAAAATCATGCAAAGAGTTTCCTTTGAACTTTTTGCTAAATATAAACTTATCTACATCGATCAATCCATTGATCAATGGTATTTATTTAGTGCTGTGTGCAGACCCCTGTACTAAGCATTTGAGAGAATACAATAATGTTGCTTGAGACAATCCTTTCCCTCAAGGAACTTACGATATATGAGAGAAACAGATGTTATAACAGGCTATATGCCCAGAGAAGCAGGAAGGTTTTAGATTGGAGGTAAAACATGTATAATAAAATGTGTATATTCATATGAAATAATACAACAATCACAGAGCAGCTGTTTTGTGCAAGATACTGCACTAGGGAACACACAGCAGTAGAACAAAACACAACCTCTACCTTCAAATAGCTTACAGTATAGTGGGGAAGACAATAGACAAAAATTTGCAAATATTCAATGGATAAAAGTGAGATAATAAACATAAATAATACAAAGAATAAGCACACATATATATTTAAATGTCCCCTTCTAGACTGTAAGCCTGGGTGTGGGCAGGGATTGTCTCTCCTTATTGTTGAATTGTATTTTCTAAGTGCTTAGTACAGTGTTTTACACACAGTAAGCGCTAAATAAATATGATTGAATGAACAAATGAATATGTGTATGTGAGTGTGTGAGCATATGTCTATAAATATATTCTGAGACTCCTACAGATACAGGAATGCTAATGTGGAGGAGGGAATAGCCTGATCAGGAAGATCGGTTTTAGGGAATGGCTTTTCAAGGAAGTGACTTTTAGTAGTACTGACAAGAAGGGGAGTCACGTAATGTGCCGAAGCCGAGGAGGGAAGGCAGTTCAAGCAGGCGGAAAGGACTGAGTGGTTGGATCAAAGGCAGGAGAGACCCAAACAAGATTCATTTAGAGGGTTTTCTTGGGAGGAGCACGAGTTGGTCATAGCAGGAGAAGAACGTTGATATGTAACAAAGAGATAGCTGATGGAGAGTGTTGAAGTTAATAGGTAGTATGTTTTGTTTGATGTGAGATGCCACTGGAAATTTTGGGGGAGGAGAGTGACGTGGTCTGTTTGGCATTTTGGAAAGGTGATACGAGACTGATCGAAGAGAGAAGAGGCTGCAGGCAGAGCATGGAGGTGGCATGGGTCACCAGTCCATCCTCATTCCTAGATTTTCACTGATATTTGGTTCTCAGTTAAGTAAGCAGAGTTGCCCCTTTTGTGCAAACACAGATTGTTTACACAGACTGGCACTGTTTTCTAGATTTGATTAAAAAGCGGAAATCAGGTTGAAGTCATGACAAATAGCTAACTCCTAAGCAAAATAAAATCTGGCTTTGTTTAAGCTTTCTTGCTGAAACTTGTTCTATGGACTATAGCTCATGAAGATGAAATGGCAAGTTGCGAGCTTGACTGTATGTCCCAGAATGAGCTACCATACTAGCACGTATTCATTGACATGCCTTCAAAATTGACTAAAACCTAAAAGAGTCTAATCTCCAGACTAAATATTTTTCCTAGAGACAGATATGAAGTCAATCCCTTCCCTTCACAACTGAAAATATATCTCTCTGGACAGATATAGTATCCTTTGCTGAGATAGTACTTGGAGATGTGGATGGATAAGCAGCCTCTACCCAGTGAGAAAGCATGTGTAATGAATGCACTACCCATGAAGCCACATATGTTGGAAGATGTCTATGAAATAATCATCATAATAATAATGATATTTATTAAAATGCTTACTATGTATCAAACATTGGGGTAGGTACTCGACAATCAGGTCAGACACAGTCAGACACATGGGGTTCATATTCAAAAGAAAAGGATGAACAGGTATTGAATTCCCATTTTGCAAAGGAGGAAACTGAGATAGAGACAATAAGTGATATGCCCAAGGTCACACAGCAGACAAATGGGAGAGGTGGAATTAGAACCCAGGTCCTCTGACTCCCATACTTGTGATCTTTCTTCTAGGCCAAGCTGCTTCTCTAGTTCACAGAGATCTGTAGAAGAAATGAGCCAGTAGCCAAATGATTTACTACTTTCCTCTCTGAGCTCTCAGGTGTAATTTTGTTTCTCTCTAACTGTTTGGTTTTTAGATCAGAACTGGGGCAACCTGGGATTTCCACTAGAAATCCATCTTTTGGGACATTGGGAGGTGAACTCTGGGAGTCCATATTGGCCTAAGAAATGGTTGATTCTGATCCCGTCCACCAGGGACTGGGCTGGGGATTCTGTATACTTGGGACGTTGAGTTTGAGTCACTATTTCTGGCTCCCAGTCTGGCAAGGCAATTCAACATGGTAAAAACCAAAGAACCAGCAAAGTGCAAAAGACTGACATTGCCTGAAACTCTGGGTTTTCCAGGTGCCGATGGGTTCATAACCTTGCACGCAACTCATGTTGTTTAATTGATAATAATGATAATGATAATTGTGGTATTTATTAAGGCAATGTATTAAGGTACAGGGGTTGATTCAAGATACTTGAGTTGGACACAGTCCCTGTCCCATATGGAACTCAAAGTCTGAGTAGAAGGGAGAATAGGTAGTTTTTACCCCCGATTTTACAGGTGAGGAAACTGAGGCACAGAGAAATTAAGTGACTTTCCCAAGGTCATACAGCAAAGTGGAAAAGCCAGGATTAGAATTGAGGTCTTCTGTCTCCCATGCCTGTACTATTTCCACTGGGAAGCACACAGTAAGGGCTCAGTAAATATGAATGAATGAATGCTTCTATCATCATCATTGAGATGCAGGCTGCTCCCAAGTTTGCTACTTAAACAGCACCCTGTCTTCACAAACAAGAATGGACAAAGAGTGAGCAAAACAAACCAAAAAGGCTAATAGGTCCTTTGACAGACAAAGAGACAGAACATGGTACCAATGTAGTGAAGATTCAGATCAAAGAGCTGAAGGCTGCAGAGCCAGAGGGATATTTATTCATTGTGAGCATGGTGGCAAACCTGGGAGTGGAATCTTAGGGGAATGCTAGACATTAAAATGGTGTTTTGAGGGGACAAACAAAGAAAGGTGGTGAAAGGATGACAAGAGGAGGATCAGGGATGAAAAGTAGGGGAACATAGGCAGATGTGGGGAGGAAGGAGAACTAGGTGTGAGGAAGAGTGAAGAGGGGGAAGAAAAAGGTGAAAGTGGTGAAGGGAGAATAATAATGACTGTGGTATTTGTTAAGCACTTACTAAGTGCCAGGCACTGCACTAAGCACTGGGGTGGATACAAGCAAACTGGGTTGGACACAGTACCTGTCCTAGTCTCAATTCTCATTTTACAGATGAGGTAACTGAGGCCCAGAGAAGTGAAATGACTTGACCAAGGTCTCACAGCAGACAAATGGTTGAGTCAGATTAAAACTCATGATCCTCTGACTCCCAGACCCATTCTCTATCCATTATGCCAAAAGGAAGAAAAATGTATTCACAGGTGCTTCTCCTCTTCCTCCTTTTCCTCCTCCTCCTCCTCCTCATCCTCTTCCTCCTCCACCACCACCACCACCATCACTTTCTGGGTCTCTGCTGGGCACGGTCAAGCCCCTCCTGCCTCCCTCCTCAGGAACCCAGGTGGGAGGGGCCATCTTATTCTCAACTAAGTGGACTGGGGCAGGATGAACGGGTAATGGGAGCTGCTTGCCCCCAAACTCAGTGCCTGGGTGAAGATCCAAGAAGCAGTGGCATCCTCTTCTTCTCCCTCCTTCTGATGAAAGGGGACAAAAGGAGGTGTTAGCATTGAGGATGCACCTCCAATCCCTCTTTGACTCCAAGGGGAAGGGTGCAGGATGCTTGCTATGGGTGCTCATGCTGGACTAAATGCTCTGGAAGCAAAGGCATTAATTAGCTCTGTCCCCTCTGTTTCATCCCAGTGGAGGCAATTGTCCCTGACGCCCCCAATGGAGCTATCCTCTAGGCTGTAGGGTTATTTTAGGGTCCAATTTTATTCATGGTTGTCAGACTTGATGCTCCCCCAGTCGTCACATTTAACTTCTAGAGCAGTTCCGCTAATCCACTCATCAGTGGTATTTATTGAGTGCCTACACTGTGCAGACCCCTGTACTAAGTACTTGGGAAAGTACAATATATTTTGAGTTGGGAGTTGTGATCCCTGACCTCAAGGAGCTTAGGGGTGTACCAGGGAAGATAGAATTCACAAGAGATAGTGAGGTAGTAGGACAAAAAAATGTAGCTGGAGCAATTAATCGCCTCATTAATCTGTATGTAGAGCACTGTACTAAGTGCTCGGGAGAGTAAAATACAACAGACCTAGCAGACGTTCTCTGTCCATAACAAACTCACGATCTAGAGGAACACTGTCCATCTTCCAGAATCAAAGGAACGTTCTTGCCACTACTCTTTTGCCAGACAGGACACATGAGGAGAAACACCTGTTCCCTGGTGAGCTGAAATAGGGTAAACATAAAGTTAGTTATGGTATTTATTAAGTGCTTACTATGTACCCAGCACTGTAGTAAATGCTGGGGAGAATACAAGATGAAAGAGTTCAGACCTGGCCCCATCTTACCCAGGACTCATCATCTAGGGGGTGGGATGACAAATTTGTGGAAAACATGAATAAATTACAGACAGTGGGGGCATTTAAAATGCAAGGATTTTAGATCAAAGGCAAAATAGATAGATGAACAGTACTATGAAGTAACAGTACTGATATTCCTCTCTCTTGGCCTTAGTGGCTTCAGGAGGCTGAGGTAAGAAACCAAAACAGTACCAGGCCCTGGGGTGTGGGCTGCCCTGACTAAGGATGGGTGTGTGTGGGTGTTGGTGTGTAGAGGAAGCAGATGGCCCTTTGTCTAAAAAGAAGAGGAAAAACTGAACTTTGATGAGCTTGAGTGTGGCCAGTGAAGCTTCGAAACCAAATACAAAACAATCAGAAATGTCTCTGTTAACACCTGGGGAAAATGCAGAGGAGGTCAACCCATTGTTTCTGGAGGGGTCCAGAGTTAAAGGACAAGAGCTGGGGTGGTAATCAGAAGGCTGACGGCTTCTTTGGAAAATACTGTGAGAAGGCTGAGAGCCCACCGTTCCTGGCCCTGGACCTTGGCATAGGGGGAAGGTGCAGTATTGCCTGCTTTATGTGGGAGTAATATTTATGGTATTAGTTAAGCATCTACTATGTGCCATGCACTGTTCTAAGTGCTGGGGTAGATGCAAGGTTATCAGGTTGGTCACAGTCCCTGTCCCACATGAGGCGCACAGTCTTAATCCCCATTTTACAGGTGAGGTAACTGCGGCACAGAGAAGTTAAGTAACTTGCCCAATGTTACATGACAGTTAAGTGGAGGAGCTGAGATTGGAACCCAAGTCCTCTGATTCCCGAGCCTGGGCTCTTGCCATTAGGCCATGCTGCTTCCCTAATGCTAGTGAGCTTGTTTATCAGCACCCAATCCCCAGTGGAAAATCCCAGGATCATTTATTTTTGGAGAACTGACAAGGGGTGGATGCCAGAGTGGTTGGGTTCTTCAGAATGAGGAGACGCAGGACCATGGTCTGGTGGAAAGAGTACGGGCCTGGGAGTCAGAGGACCTGGATTCTAATCCTGACTCTGCCACTTATCTGCTGTTTAACCTTGGGCAAATCACTTAACTTCTCTGTGCCTAGGTTTCCTTACCTGTAAAATGGGGATTCAATAGCTATTCTCCTTCTGCCTTAGGCTGTAAGCCCCATGTGGGACAGGGACTATGTCTGACCTAATTATCTTTGTGGGTACTAGAGTGCTTGGTACATAGTAAATGCATAACAAATACCAGTTATTATTATTATTGTTATTATTATTATTACTAACTACTTTACTAGACTGCCTGCAATGAGTAAAAGACACCAGGTGCAAATGTCCAGATTCTTGTGCTCAACAGAATAGTGAGCAGGACAAAGTGCAGACAGGGTATAAATTCTGGTGAATGGGGCAAGAAGTTGGCTTGCAGTTTTAGAGGACTGGTTATTTGGGTAACTTGATGGTGTCTGGGGAGGAGGTGTTCATAGTCTGTGAGGTCTGCAGATCCCTAAAGCACCTCTTCTGGTGGTGCCTAAGCCTTCCTGACCATCCCTCCCCCACCGCCATCTATAACAAGTGCCCAGTGAATTTGAGGGCTGGGGATTGCTGCTGGTCAGGTGCCCTTCATTTCTAATGCTGTGATGCTGTGATTCAGTTAGGGGTTCCTGGGAAACTAGGGGTAATAAAGGTCATTTGCCATCTAGTGCTATCAACTTACATGGAGGCAGGAAATGCAAGAGTTCAGCAAGGGGCAACATCCCCTCGAGGGACAGGGACCATGTCTAATTCTCACCTGTGTATGCGCTTGCAGGACTCAGTACAGTGTTCTGCACACAGTAAGCACTTAATGAATACTTTTACAACTACTACTAGCCTTTTCCGGTGAGCAGGGAATATGTCACTCTTTTATTCTGAATTTCCCAAGTGGCTCTATGTCCTTCTGTCCCCGCTCCCCTCTCTCCCCTCTTGCGCCTCTGCTCATCTTCCTTTAGTCCTCTGGGTCTGTTTCATGTAGCTACCAAAATGCCCAACTCAGTGCTTGACATAAAGTGATTAAAAATACTTAAATACATGAGAAGCATAGAGACCGAGTCTGGGAGTCAGAAGGTCATGGGTTCTAATCCTGACCCCATCCCTTGTCTGCTGTGTGATCTTGAGCCAGCAACTTCAGTTCTCTGTGCCTCAGTTAGCTCATCTGTAAATTGGGAACTAAGACTGTGAGCCCCATGTGAGACAGGTACTAGGTCTAACCTGATTACCTTATACCTACCCCAGAGTTTATAACAGTGCTTGGCACATAGTAAACACTTAACATATACCACAGTTATTATTATTATTACTACCACAATTATTATTTATTATTACCACAATTATTACGAGTTATTCCAGTGCACTGTACCAAGTTGATGCTTAATAAATATTACCTGCTTCGATTTGGAAGGATTTCACTATCACATATTGGCCATACCAGGCATATTTCCAAATTCTGATTTTTTAAAAAAATCTTAGTAGCTTCATCCTCCAGCTTGAAGGACAACATAGCAGGGAGGTGGGAAAAGGACTCACTTTCCTGCTGACATCGTCTCAGGTTCTAGCAGTGATCCTTGGAGGACCTGGGAATTCTAACAGTTGATGCTTGGGATATATGATAAAGGTGGATGGGCTTCGTTATTAATGCACCAAAGACTGTTTTGTATGACTTAGATTAGCTGTGGGATTCTGGGAAGCACCATCAGCGGAGAGATTGACTTGATATTCTTCAACCAACCTGATGGGGCTTTTTCAGAGCAAAGTTGCCATAGGGCTGGGAAGAGATAGCCACATATGCATGGCTCAGTGGAAAGAGCACGGGCTTGGGAGTCAGAGGACATGGGTTCGAATCATGGCTCTGCCACTTGTCAGCTGTGTGACTGTGGGCAAGCCACTTTACTTCTCTGTGCCTCAGTTACCTCATCTGTAAAATGGGGATTAAGATTGTGAGCCTCACATGGGACAACCTCATTACCCTGTATCTACCCCAGCACTTAGAACAGTGCTCGGCACATAGTAAGCGCTTAACAAATGCCAACATTATTATTATATGGACGGATATTCACACACCTGAATAACAATCCTTCATTTTTGATTATTTGTTTACTAGAATCCACTGGGAGGCTACCAAGTGCAGAGCAATATAGGAGGTATATGGGAATATGGTCCTTGCCCTCAGGGTGGAGGAGGAAGACAGACACAAAGTATACACAGAAACAGCAATGCATACTCTATATTAAAAGCTCTCTTTTTTAATGGTGTTTGTTAAACATTTACTATTTGCTGGGCTTTGTACTAAGCATTATGGTAGATACAAAATAATCAGACTGTACAAAAATCATGTCCCAGGTGGGGCTCACAGTCTTAATCCCCATTTTACAGATGAGGTAACTGAGGCACTGAGGAGTTAAGAGACTAGCTCAAGAACAGCAGACAAGTGGTGGAACAGGGATTAGAATCCAGGTCCTTCTGACTCCTAGATTTGTGCTCTATCTACTAAACTTTCAATTCCTTTTTGCCTTCTTAATGGGACATTATCAATTTCACCATTGATGAAATAACTTTTAGGGAACTAAATGATCTACTTAAAGGCAGGGAATGTGTCTGCTAAGCCTGTTATATTGTACTCTCCCAAGCGCTAAATACAGAGTTCTGCATAGAATAAATCTCAATAAATATGATTGATGGATTGATAATCTGGATTTTTGCAACCTCTCTCTCTCTCTGGCTTTGACTTGAGCAGGTTGTCAGAAATGGAGGGAATCAGTGGAATCCACTTATGGAGTCAAAGAAAAAGACCCAAACACCTACATGCTCCCTAATATAATGGAGCTTAGCTAACTTTTTGAAATAATATTTGTTAAGCACTTACTATGTGCTAGGCACTGTTCTAAGTATTGGGGTAGATACAAGGTAATCAGGCTGGGCACTATACATGTCCTACATGGGCCTCAAAGTCTTAATCCCCAATTTACAGATGAAGTAACTGAGGCACAGAGAAGTTAAATGACTGGTCCAAGGTCAGCCAGCAGACACGAGGCGAGATTAAAAAGCAGGTCCTTCAGGATTCCAGGTTCTTGCTCTATCCATTAGGCCACACTGCTTGTCACACTGCTTCGTAACTTAAATAAGGAGGGCTTGGTCTGTTGAGTCTGCGAATCAACTAGGCACCACTACGATGATGCAAGCTAACGTAACAGCAGGTCACATCTGGTTGAATGTGAGAGGCTGAGTTGATTTCCACCTTTGGCATCAAAGTGTAGAAACAAGGTGGCTTGTAAACTCACAATTTCAAGCTGTCTGGTAGGGGGAATGGGTATTTTGTGGCTGGAATGTTACGCGGAAGCCACAAATTCTCTCCAAGAACATGCAAAAGGTACAGTGTGAACAAGGGAAATTTGAGAAAAGGGAGTAATTTGGAAGCCTGGAAATATTTTTTTTTTTTGGTTTCAGGTGTGGAGTCTGCTGCTTTACCCCATGCTAATTAAAGGGTGAAGCTATACATGTAGGACTGTGATGGGGTGTTACTGGGAGAGAACACTTGCTGCATTTTGCTTTCTATTTATTTTCTGAGATGAAAGGGCTAATGCCCGGGTTTGATTCACCACATGGTACACATGCTCAGACTGCCCTTTGGAACTTCACCATGGCTAATATACTCATCTAACCAAGTTCCTCCCTTTTCAAAACCTCCTGACATCTGACCTTCTGAGCCACATTGCAATTTCTTTTTGCAAATTGGTCATGGAAATTGAAAAGTCGAAGAAGCTGGATCCCTCAGGGTTCAGTGCAGTCTTTTCTTCAGCAGTGAGATTGCCTTGACAGCTCTCTCTCTCTCTCTGTGTCTCTCTCTTTCCCTCCCTCTCTCCCTCTGTCTCTATATTCATCTGTCCCTTTCTTCCTCTCCCTCTCCCTTCCCTCCCTCCTCTCTCTCACTTTAATCTCTCTCTCTCTTTGTCCCTCTCTCCCTTCCTCTCCCTCTTCCTCTCCTTCTCTCCCTCTCCTTGTTTATTTCCTTGCCCCCGTTGGCCATTATAAGTTGGCTGTTTCTGTGGCCCTAAGCTGAAAGATGGCAGACTGCCCTCCCTGAAGAGTAATTTTATCATTAGGACAACCTTCTTGGTGGATTCAGAAATTCTCTGAGGGCACAAGTATTTTTTTGTAAAACCTTCAGGCCTGCAGCCATCCTCCCCAGCAACGGCTTCCCTCAGGCATGGCTCGGAGATCTTGGAGCTGAGGTGCCCCAGTCACTTGAGGAGGAGAGCACCATCAGAACTGGGAGGCTGTATGCTCAGTATTCATTAATTTTCTGGATTTGTACGCTGCCTGATTTCTTTGTGTCTTTGGTCTAATTTGCATAGCTGAGGGTGGATTCTTCAACTGTAATGAAAAAAATTATGCCTTAGGATATTTTCATAGTTTTCCTCCTAATGTATTCTATTATAATGCCTTTCATTGTAATATTCCAGATAGAAGAGAATGGGATTGGGAATGTAAACAGATAGCAGCAGTGTAGCCTAATGGAAAGAGCACTGGCTTGGTAGGCAGGGGATCTGGGTTCTAATCCTGACTCTGCCTCTTGCCTGCTATGTGATCTTGGGCAAGTCGATTAACTTCTCTGTGCCTCAATTTCATCATCTATGAAATTCAATATCAGTATTGAGTTCAATATCTGTTCTTCCCCCTTAGACTGGGAGTCTCATATGGGACAGGGACAGTATCTGACCTGATTATCTGGTATCTAACCCACTGCTTAGTACAGTGCCTGGAACAGAGTGTCAAAATTATTATGTGTTCTGGTGCTTGATTTCATGCCTAAATGTGATTAGAGAATGGGGGAGTGCTCTTCCAACACCAGGAGCCTTTTTGAGCTCAGCAAATCAGGAGGTTGAGCAAACTCCTTGGATGCATTCGCATGACGGCAGAGTTGTTGAGTTCTACAGCTTGAGATTTCCTTCACGTGAGATTTCTCAAGAATACAACCCCTGTGATATAGAACTGGATGTTTGGGGGAGGGTTTCTGTTAAGATTTCAGAGTCTCGGTCCCAGCCTCCAGAAGGCAGGAGCAAGATATTCATGGGCTGTTAATATACTGCAGGCCTCTTGAAGGAGGTGAGACTTCAGTAGGGCTTTGAAGGGGGGGAAGTGTGATTTGCGGATTTGAGGAGGGTGGGCATTCCAGGCCAGAGGCAGGACATAGGCCAGGGGTTGACGGCCAGACAGGTGAGAATGAGGCACAGTGATAAGGTTAGTACCAGATGAGTAGAGTGTGCGGGCTGGGATGTAGAAGGAGGAGAGAAGGGAGGTGAGGTAAGGGGGGGCAAGGCAATGCAGAGCTTCAAAGTCACTAGTGAGGAGTTTTTGCTTGTATCTACCCCAGCGATTAGTATATTGTTTGGCACATAGTATGTACTTAACAAATACCACAGTTATTTTTATTATTGTTGTTGTTATTCCATGGCCTTCACAGAAGCTCTTGGGCTTATTTCATTAGAACAATTTGGCACCTCCCTTCCTCATTGATTCTTACTACAGCAATCACTCTGTTCTTCTGAAAATAGCCCTGGTAGTGTCAGGACAAGGAACGAGTGTCCGGTATGAGGAGAAGCAGGGCACTCTGGTTTACTATTACCCAGGATTTTTACTGTTATAGACTCACAGAACTATAAACCCGCTTTGCCACGTGGACACCCAAATTTATGGTGGGAAATGTGAGTTGCAACCTTGTTCCCTGGCTGGTTCTTTGATGTAACCAAACTACTTGGTGAGTGGGGTCAGATCCCTCACTCTAAATGACAAATTATGGTCCCAAATGGCCAGGGACCAGAGTACAATTTGTATTCAAGCTGCACAACAGGATCAACAATACCAGAAGTCCCCATGGCCACTGGGGCCCTGGAGTCTGTGAGTAGTCTCTAGGTGCCCAAACTGGTTCCAGCCACCATTTCTGGGGAGGAGACAGTTCTGGCTGAAGTGGGGTGGTCAGAAGTTTACCTTCCCAACCAGACTGTAAGCTCCCTGTGGGCAGAGAATGTGTCTACCAAGTCTATTGTATTGTACTCCCTCAAGAGCTTAATACAGTGCTCTGCACCCAGTAGGTGCTCAATAAATTCCATTGATTTTTTGATTTAAATTGTTAAATTTAATTGATTTATTAGGAGGTTGGAAAGGTGGTAGCAATATGGATCTAGGACATTTCTGCTTGGACTGGTGAGGGGCCTAAAGACTAATCCCACCCTGTGGCTCTATACTGCTGCTTTTGCTGTGATGGCAGAAGTGCTTTTTTCTGAATTTACCCCATTATTTTTCTCCTGGGTGTCTGCCCTCCCCAGAGCCTTTCAGACTGTGAGACCCCCGGTGGTTCATTTGGAACCAGTGTCCGTATATGGTTCTCCAGCACTAAATACAGTTGTAAGTTCATTTGGAATGCTTAGTAAATAACAAAAACAAATAACAATAAAGCAATAATATTTTACTCCTTGTTAACTACTTGAGGGCAGGGATTGTGTGTCCTTTTTCTGTTGTACTCAATGCTAATTATATCCTCAGTCAGTGCTCAATAAATACCAATCAGTGCTATTTATTATGTATGGTATGCAGAGTACTGTTTCAGCCCCCATTTTGCAGATGAGATAACAGGCACAGACAAGTAAAGTGACTTGCCCAAGGTCACACAGCAGACAAGTGGTGGAGCAGGATTAGAACTCATGACCTTCTGACTTCCAAGCCCTTGCACTGTCCACTACGCCATGCCGCTTCTCAATGGGGCTCACAGGGTTAGGTTGGGGAGAATAGGTATTTTAATCCCATTTTACAGATGAGGTAACTGAGGCACAGAGAGGTTAAGTGACTTGCCCAAGGTCACAAGCAAGCAAGTGGCAGAGCCGGGCTTAGAAACATGGTGCCCTGACTCTCAAGCCTGTGCTCTTTCTACTAGGTCATGCTGCTCATTATGGGGCAGAAAACATGTCTTGGGTTTAATAATAATAATAATAATGACAATGATGATGATTATAATAATATTTGTTAAGTACTTACTATGTACCAAGCATTGTTCTAAGTGTTGAGGTAAATACAAGTTAGTGGAGTTCTGGTTCTCCTAATTGTTTAATACAGTAAATGATGCTCAATAAATAACCATCACTTATTCTCCTTTTCCTCCATCTCCTGCTACTACTGCTACAAATCTTCAGTCCAAGAGGTCTGCTTGAGCTGGGGTGAGTTGGACTGGATCCTCCTAGGATTTCGTTCTACCCAGGACTCAAAAGTGTGAGAAAAGGGACGGTGGAAATTTAATGCCAAAGATGGGTAAATAAACGATTTTTCACGTCTCCTAGTCTTACACAAAGAAGGTTTTTAGAAACTTGCAGCAGCTCAAGACAGAAAGTGAGGTTTGGAACAGCAGATGAGGAGGCCTGCCCTGATAGGATGGGATTAATAGATTCCAATTAGGGAAAGATGCTGCTGTTTTAATCTCACTGATCGATTATTTTGACCTACAGTTTTCATTCACTATGAGCCAAAACACTGGCCCGAAATGTTAATTCTTGAATTGTTGACAGTTTGTTTATCTCTCAAGAAAAATGCCTCTGATAAATCCTAAAACAGTGAGGCAGTCATGTATTAAATCAAGTCCTGGAAGATGAAAAATTCTTCCTCTTGTGTTTTATCTAAAGCCAAAGAGGATATTGCTTTACATTTTTTCCAAATAAAGTGCATGGCTTACTGCTTTCAGGCACTGTGATATGTTCCCCCAAGGCACTTGTTAATTTGAGACAAGACTTGATTAGACTAGATCTGAACAAGAGGAAAACATTTTATTCCATTCTTCTTTTCAGAGAACCTGGCATTACACCCCCCATTATTCTCCCCTCCCCAATTTCCCTCACACCCATAAGAGAGAATAAAACTAAACACTGGCCCCCGCCCCCACCCCCGCCACACACACCCAGGGGAGGCTGGGTGAACCTTAGAGCGGTTTATGAGATTTTCCCCCATGTACTGCCAGAATGCACACTACATGGATGAATAAACCAGCTGTGGGTATATGAGGTCTATGGGATCCTGGTAATCCTATATAATTGCCAACTTGTGGGGCAATTTGATGGAGAAGAGCTTAGTGCCTTTTATTTTTCCTTGGTAATGGCTGAAACATATATGAAAGCTACTCGCCTTTTTCAGACCTTCAAAGGTTCCACAGCGAATTCCTTTCCTTTAGAAAGCTGGGCTTTAGTCCACGATGAAACACAATCCGGAGTCCTCTAATTAATTTTGCTAAATAGATTAGCCAATTGGGGCTGCTTCTTCAGAGAGAGGTTGCGTCTTCAACCAGTTCTACCTCCTCCCTCTTCCTCGCCCTCATTCAATGCCCCTCCTCCTTTCTCAAGGTGAGATGTTTTGCTTCTAGGACCATCCTTTCAAGTGCATTGGACTACTTTTAGACTGGATTAGTTGAGGCAAATGGATTAGTCTTTGTAGGTATTAAAACCAAGGGCCTTTAGAAAGGAAAACAAGACGCCTAATTTCAACAGTACGCCACTAAAAGCTACTTAGTGCAAACATCCGTAAACCTGTCAAGAGTGAAGATTTGTAAAAGCAACTGTAAGAACATCCTCAAGCTAATTGCCAGACACACATTTGCGGAGAAATATTCAAACTCCAAACACAGATTAAACAGGTTGAGTTGCACAAAATTCTGGTCCTGGAGCATAATGAAGAATTTGTTATTCATATCTTCAAGGGCACTTGAAAATTCCGTATTATCTGCCCAAGGTTCTCTAAACCAGCTGGTCATTGGCAGCATTAAGCCTCTGCCTAGAGTAACAACTAATTATTTTTTTCTTCTATCCCTGGATCTTTTAGGGGCACCATTTAGGGAGATCTGAAGTCAAAATGGGAAGGATTCTATCAGAGTGAACCTCAGTGGCTCCATTTCTTTCAAAAATGTGACCCCAAAGGGATTAGTAAGTGAGAAAATGATCAGTGGGTAGAACTAGTGTTTCAAAAGTTGCAGTTTTCATTTATCTCTGACTACATCCATATTCCAATAGGCCTTACTTCAAAATGTTCTTTTTCTCTCTCTGGTGTCTGAGCTTTCCAGGCATGGGAATGGTCTAGGTTGTCTAGTCTAGTGTCTGTGAGTTTGGTTTGAGTGAGGTTCTAGCATGGTTGGGTCTTTGGATGTCAATATGTGTCTCTCCAAGACCTCCTCTCACAGAAGGGCTCATTCATTCACTTGAATCATATTTATTCAATCATATTTATTGAGCACTTAACTGAGTGCAGAGCACTCTACTAAGTGCTTGGGAGAATACGATATAGCAATAGACACATTCCCTGCCTACAACGAGCTTACAGTCTAGAGGGTCTAAGGCTCTGGGCCTTAATTTGACTCTCTGCTTCCCTCTTCCCCAACTTCTTCTCATTCTCCACCACCTTTTTGTTTTGTTTAGTTTTGTTCCTGAAATACGAGTGAACTATATGACCTTTTAGAAGTGTCTAGGATTGCCAGTGGCTTGATACCCTGGTGACATCTGTCCCTGGGAGATAATAATAATAATGATGATGGTATTTGTTAAGCGCTTCTATGTGCCAAGCACTGTTGTTCTAAGCACTGGGGGGATACAAGGTAATCAGGTTGTCCCATGTGGGGCTCACGGTCTTAATCCTCATTTTACAGATGAGGGAACTGAGGCACAGAGAAATTAAGTGACTTGCCCAAAGTCACACAGCTGACAAGTGGTGGAGCGGGGATTAGAACCCATGACCTCTGACTCCCAAGCCCGTGCTCTTTCCATTGAGCCACGCTGCACCACTTCTCTTATCCTGAGTGCTGTCTAGTGCCCACAAGGGTAGACTGTGGTTACACAGTTCAGAGCTCTGCTCAGCTAAGCCAAGAGGTAGAAAAATAAGATCAACAAAAACTCTGTGATGTGGGGTGAGTTGAAGAAAGCATTTGCTTCTAACCCTTCCTGATACTTGTTAAATTCTGTCAAAATAAATCCCATCTGCAGAGGGTCTGATGGACTGTATTCGCCAGCTGCAGAGGAGATCTATTTATTTCCTCCGCCTCTGCAGAAATGAATTTTGGGCCTGTCTTTCCGATGAAACGTTTCCTTCCAAAGAATGACTCTCAGATTGCTGGCCCTTCTGGAGGTGCCCACCAGCAAAACCTAGGGTAGGAGGTATTAAAGGAAGAGGATAAAGGTTTGACAGGATTTCATTTCTGTCTGTCTAGCTGACAGGAGGATTTCACTCCTAGAATCCTCCTTATGGATTTTGTTTTTTTTAAAAACCAGGAAGAATTTCACCATTTACCTTCTTAAAGAAAAGCAAAGAAATGTCTCTCAGGAATCAGAGGGTCCATGGTTTCTTGGGCTGAGTATCAAGTAAGCGGCAGGAAGCAAATAAAGTTACGCTTTCAGGGAAACTTCTAATACATCCAAAGTATGTGGAATGAAATACAGTACAACATTATATACTGATAGCCATAGCTAAATCATTATCCACCTTTTTATCCTAGTATCTTCCCATCCATGGAGGCTGGCAAACAAACATGACACTGAGTAAGTATGGGAAAAAGACCATAGCCCAAATGTTTGCATATGTATATTTAAACTGGTGATGCTAGTGGGAAATGTGTAACAACAGCTTAATTAATTAGAATGAAAATGCTTCAAAATATTTTCCTGCCATGTGCTCAGCCTGAAATTTGAATTTGTTCCTCTGAATAAAAACACAGTTGTAATCCACCTGGTTTACATCATTATTTTGTCTAAGCATTCGGAAGGCTGGGAGACTTTATGGAGAACACTCAGCTACTAGAAATCTCGGACATCCTTCACAGATTCTTTCCAGTTGGCTGACAAGCTGCCTGTTTACCTTGCTCCGTTCTAAGCGGCACACTGTTTGGCTCTTGCAGCCCCGGGCATAACTCTCGGCTGTCTACATAAGGGAATAGGTCTGTGTGTTTCCCAAAGTTTATCCTAGCCTCATGGAAAAGGGAAAAGAGGATCGAGGCAGGGAGGAAGCAGTGTCCAGGAGCAAGTAAAGTTCAAATTTCCTTCAGAACTTCCACCATCCCCCATTGACAAGTCAGAGGATGCCACAAACACCAGAACCTATGTAACTGCAACAGAACACTGGCTTATATTACCACCTTGGAGTGAGCAAGCACAATATTCGTTTATTCAATAGTATTTATTGAATAGTATTTACTGAATAGTATTTATTGCTTACTATGTGCAGAGCACTGTACTAATCGCTTGAAATGTACAAATCAGCAACAGATAAGAGACAGTCCCTGCCCTGATAGATGGGAATGAAAACACACTAGTGTGGGTTTTAGGGCTATTCTATTTAGAGTCTGTATTAAGCTCAATGTGGGCAGGGAATATATTTGTTTATTGTTGTATGATACTCTCCCAAGCACTTAGTACAGTGGTCTACAAAAAATAAGTGCTCAATAAATACAATTTGCCAGATTCTGTACTGGCAAAGCTTAAGTCCTAGTGATGAGTATTTCTCAACTGTGTCCAAGATGCTTTGTATTATGAATATATATTTTTTACTTTCCTTAGCATTAGACCACCTGCTCATTCATTTCATCAATTAGAAACGGGTTTTAAAAAGGGATCCCCTCTGCGTAAATGTTAGTAGTTGATGGGGTACATTGTAAGGCCTGCAAAGAGTGACTGTTTCATTCAGTGAACTTCCGCAGCTTTTCTTCTCCCCTCATCCCCAACTTATGACACTTATGTGATGTGGGAAAGGCCACTGTTTTCGAAAAGGTCGGATCTCCAGTAAGTCGAGGAACTGCCTCGAGGCCAGGTGTCTGGAAGGCTTTAAAATCCTCATCCTCGGAGAAGGCGGCTGCTTCAATCTCGACCTGAAAGTAATACCTCTGATAGAGGGGAGAAGTGACTCACCCTCTCTGTGGGGTCAGCCCCGTGGCAGCTCTGCTGAGCAGAAGCTGACAAGTGGATTGGGAGATGGTTTTTGAAACTTCAGTGCAGATTGTGGATATGGACATACCTTTGCTTGGAAGATAGGTAGGTTCAAAAGTCAGGAGGAACAGTGGGAGGAGAAAGCTAGTTCTTAAGCCACTTAAGCTGCCTTCTGGCAATGCATTTTGCTTCTAGCTAATAATAGCTTTACGTTTTAAAGCACCTTTCTCAGAGGATATCAAAGTGACTTACAGACTTTATTTGAAAGTCATTCTTTATTTTCCTTCTTTTCTCTCTGCTGCCCCCCAGGTCCCATGCATTTGCCTTTCTCTTGCCGCTCCCCTGATATTTATTACCATCTTGCAGTTGAAGGATGTTTAAAGACTCTTCCCCCAAATCAAAAAATGATAACTAGATTTCTTATTTTATATGTTCCTTGCCACTCTGAGCCCAGCCTTTTTCAGGGAAAGTTGTAGAAAGTCATTTTTGCTGTCCAGCCCAGGAAGAACACTGACCAGTGGATGCAAAATGCCTCAACTTTGGGAAAAGTTTGAAAATAATTCAAAAAGCATCAGGTATTCCCTTTAGACTGCAAGCTCCTTGTGGGCAGGGAACGTGTCTACCAACTTTGCTGTACTGTATCCTCCCAAACACTTAGTACACAGCTCTGCACACAGTAGCTGCTCAATTAATACTATTGATTGATTGATTTGCTGGAAATTCCTTTAGATGTGTTTTCATTAATGAATTGACTAAATGCATAAACTGCTTTTTACCTAGAGAGGAAGCAAAAGTCAGATTCTGTGGTAATCATGTGTCTCCTTTTGGTGAGTTGGAGAAGATAACTACAAATAAATAGTTTAAAATGATTCTCAAATGGGCAAGTTCTTTTAAGCAAGCCATGAATTCCTGGGCTTCTAACACTTGGAGGTTAGGGAGACTTTGTTTTTCTGTCAAGCTCTTTTCTATTCATAGTGAGCATGGCCTAATGGAAAGGGAACACAGGCCTGAGAGTCAGGAGTTTTGGGTTCTAATCCCAACTCTGCCACTTTCCTGATATGTGAACTGGGGCTTAAGCTTTCTGTATCTCAGTTTCCCCATTCATAAAATGTGGATTAGACCCCTGTTCTCCCAACCTCTTAGACTGAGAACCCCACTTGGAACAGTGTTTAGCACAGTGCTTAACAAATACTATAGTTATTATTAGGGTGAATCTTTAAGCTAAGATGAGTCTAAAAGCCAGGGAAGGTAGCAAGTTAAGAAAGTGAAGCCATGTACAATAAAACATCTTGAAAGTGGGATTTATCATGGCACCAGGGGCAGAGGGAGCTCTAAAGGGAAATCACTACCACAGATTCTGACTTTTGCTTCCTCTCTAGCTTCCTCACTGTAAATTATTTCCACATCTGTATTGTCCTATGCTCTTCTTTAGTTACAACTTTGTCTGACAGGTCCGCCACTACATCGGCTGAAAAGACCCTCTGTGGCCGCCATGGGTGTTTGAGACACAGGTTGAAAGTGAGACCATAAGGGGCGATTTCTCTTGAAAGGATCTGCTGATGGGTTGAGAAGCAGGAGGATTAGCTGTTTTAAAAATGTCCAAAATAATCACACTTTAGAGACTTTGGGTTGGTTTGGATACCTCCATAAGTTGCGGTCTCAGCCAGTCCTAGAAGCCACAAAATCTGGAGTGATATTTCACAATGTTCCTTCTGAATATATATATTGCAGCCATTTCCATAAGGTGAAGTGGAAAGGGAATTTCATTTTCTATGGACAAAAGCGAGGATTCAGTCAGTTAGTCTTTCCTGAGAACTTGTTCCTTTTCAGAAGCTACCCGATAGTCATATTTAATAAAGTTCTCAGAGCAATGCAAATTAGGGCAAACCTTCTTCTAGTAGAAACATGTTAGATACTTACAGAATTATTAACTTTCCAGACTTTCCATACAGGTCGTGACACTTTCCCTTTGAAATCTTGTAGTAATAATAATAATAGTAACGATATCTGTTAAACACTTACTATGTGCCAAGCACTGAATCAAGTGCTGTGGTAGCTAAAAGATAATCAGGCTGGAGACAGAACTTTAAGAGGCTGAGGTATATCATTCCCATACTGTTGACTTATTTGTCAGTACCAAGCAATCAATTGTATTTATTGAGAACTTACTACATGTAGAACACTATACTAAGTACTTGGGAGAGTGCAACAGAGTTGTTAGACATGTTCCCTGACAACAGGGAGCTTAGAGTCTAGAGGGGTAGACAGATATTAAATTATGGAAAGTACATAAAGGCAAATTGGAATTGTGGCCATTCTGAAACTTCTAATTAAAAAAATCTTCCTAAGGAGGTAGTTATAAGAACATTAAGGGACTCATCTCAGACACTTGAGGAAAAATCAACTCTTCTTACTGGTGCAAGCATTTGACTATTTGGATTTCCCCCTTGGATACTCGACAGCTTCAGCATCTGTTTAAAGGGAGGTCATTTAAAGATGAATATTTGAAGATGCCATAATGTAATATCAAGCTTGGTGAAAACTCAGTTTCATATCATATAACTGTTTTCACCAAAAAGTCAAAACTAATTTCTAGGACTTCATTTCCTTTCCTGGCAGTCAAATACTAACTCTTTTGTTCAAGTCATCCCATTTGGTCCAGATCCCAGCATCCAGTAAGCAGGAACAATCTTAGACTCCTCAGTCTGGAGGAAGTTCGTGTCCAATGCCCTTATTTACTTTCTTTTATGTTTCCTACAGGTCAGTACAAGTTGAAAAAGATCAAGATAATCATAATAGTAGTATGACATGCCTAATTTATGCCAAGCACTGCAGTAAGATACAGTCCCTGTCCCACATGGGGCTCACAGCCTGAGAAAGAAGGAGAACTGATTTTTAATCCCTTTTTTCAGATGAAGAAAGTGAGGCCCAGAGATGTTAAGTGACTTATTCAAGGTCCCAGAGAAGTCAAATGGCATATTTAGGATTTGAATCCAGGTCTCCTGACTCCAAGCCCTGTGCTTCTTCCACTAGGCCATATTGCTTCTCAGGTATCAAAAGGTAGTGGACACTCAGACTATTAAGATGGTCAATATCAAGTTCCCGGAGAAGCAGCATGGCCTAGTAGAAAGAGCACAGGCCTGGGAGTCAGGACCTGGGTTCTAAATCTAGCTCTGCCACGTGTCTACTGTGTATGTGACCTTGGCCAAGTCACTTAACTTTTCTGTGCCCTCAGTTACCCCATTTGTAAAATGAGGATTAAATCTTACTCGCTTCTACTTAGACTGTGAGCCCCATGTAGGACAGGGACTGGGTTCAATCTGATTAACTTGTATCTACACCGGCACTTAGAGGAGTGCTTGGCCCTCTAGAGTGTAAGTTCATTGTGGGCAGGGAATGTGTCTGCTTATTGTTATATTGTACTTTCCCAAGTGCTTGAATATGATTGAATGAATGGCACATAATAAGTGCATAAAAAGTACCATCGTTATTATTATTATTGTAACTTCTGCAAGACTCTCTCTGACAGCTCTGTTGGTTGGCACAAGAAACCCAGACTACAAGTACTAGCTTGAACAACTTATTGTTTTTATTTTTTTTCAGGTCACCCAGGAAGTCAGAGGTATGACAGGCTGTCATCAGCAGGACTAGATTAAAACAACTCAGAGTAGAAAACCAAATGTAGTAAAATGAAAAATATTTCACTGAGTGACAAAGGGAGGTGGAGAGACAGTCCCTGCTCTAGAAGAGCTGTCAGTCTAATGGGGAGGCAGATTGGAGGGTAGTACACACAAACCATATTTTGCACCCACTCATGATAAATCAATCAGTCGTATTTATTGAGCATTTACTGTGAGAAGGGGGCACATACAAACCACATTTTGCAATCACTTGTGATCAGTTAATCAACTGTATTTATAGACTGCTTGCTGTGTGCAGAGTGCTGTATTAAGCGCTTAGGAGAGAACAAACAGAATTAGGAGACACATTTGTTGTCCACAAGGAACTTACAGTATAGAGATACTAGTAAAAGAGAAGTCTACAGGAATCTGTGACGTGACATGCAGACCATGCTTGAGAGCCAACTGGAGATCTTGAGGTAGAATGCCTCCAAGATTATGATAACAGTTGTCAATCAAGGTTTTCTACTGATTTGATGATAAGCTTGTTTTATGACATCTTGTTTCCCTAGATGTCCTTTCTCTAGATGTTAAAGTAACTTTTTGACACGATCAGAAAAGTGGGTCACTGGCAATTAGAAAGCAAATTCGGCTTCCTTAAGAACTGCACCAAACTCCTAAGATAACTCCCTGACAGTACGGCGTATTGATGCAACAGCAGCACGTGGTGAATGGATCACGGGAACTGGGAGTCAGAAGGATCTAACACCGGCTCCACACCTCTTCTTTGCTGTGTGACCTTGGGCAAGGCTCAGAGAAGCCTCAATTACCTCGTCTGTAAAATTGGCTTTGAGACTGTGAACCCCACATGAGACAGGGACAGGGACTGTGTTCAACTTGATTTGCTTGTATCTACCCCAGTGCACAAATAAGCACTTAACAAATACAATTATTATTATTAGAAGTAGTAGTAATAGAAGTATTTATTAAGCATTTACTATGTGGAGAATACTGTACTAAGCACTAGGAAAGATTACTCAGATAGAAATTAGATCAATTAGACATGATCTCTGTCTCTCGGGGGGGCGCTCACGTTCAAAACAGAGTTGAACATGCTCCGTCTGACCTTTTTCCTAACCCCATAGGGGTAGTAACGCTGTGTCGTAGTATTAAGTTCAATCTTATTTAACTTATGTTGCCAAGTTTGAGGCGCCAGGGATGTGGAGGTTGATGTCAGAATACACTTCCAATCCATGAGGAAACTCTTCCAACTCAATTGGCCGCGCATATCACTGAAGTCCCAAAGACAGTTCTCCACCAGCTGCCCTTTGCCAGTGACTCTGCTCTGGGGGCCCACATGAGATCATAGGCAACCACTCCGTACAGGCAATGGAGGTGGGAAGAAGGGTCAGAGGCAGTGGTGAGAGCAAGTAAGGGAGGCAAACACACAAGTCAGTAATAATAATAATAATGTTGGTATTTGTTAAGCACTTACTATGTGCCGAGCACTGTTCTAAGCACTGGGGTAGACACAGGGGAAACAGGGGAATCAGGTTGTTCCACTTGGGGCTCACAGTCTTATTCCCCATTTTACAGATGAGGTAACTGAGGCACCGAGAAGTTAAGTGACTTGCCCAAAGTCACACAGCTAAGTGGCCAAGCTGGAATTCGAACCCATGACCTCTGACTCCAAAGCCCATGCTTTTTCCACTGAGCCACGCTGCTTCTCAGTAGTGAAACCAGAGAGAGGGAGAAAGAAAGCAGGGATGAAGGGAGAGAGGAGGAAGAGGGAAGGAGGACAGGGAGGGAAAGAGGAAGAAACTAGGGAGGTAGAGAAAGAAGCCAGGAGGGCCAAAGGAGGAGAGGGAGTAGGAATGTAGGCTTGCTAGGAGAAACCGGAGGGGGCAGGGGAAGAAAAACAGCACCTTGGTCTGAGTTGCTTTTGTTTCCATAACAATGAATGTTCTTTTTATCTAAGCTTTTCTGTAGCTATTCTTTTTGCTATTTTTTTTTTTCAGAGAGTGTGATTTATAGAATTATTAAACTTTACCATCTCTCTCTAGAAGCACGATTTAACCCCTGAAACCTTTCCTCCTCGAAATATCTATACTGTCAGTACTGTTTGGAAGAAATCCATGGTCTCTAGAAGACACTCCGCAAGTCCACCCCAACACTCAAAAAACAAAGAGGATGCTTCTGCAAAAGATTACATATCAATGATAATGAATTATTTAGTAAATTTTGGCCCTGGAAAGTCCTCCTCACACTCGCATATTTTTCACTAATAACACAGCTTCATGAGGTCACCAAATTTGGAAGCCTCCTCACTGTTGCACTGTCCAACAAAGCATAGAGATATGAAGAAATAGAAGAACAAATCCAGATTTACTAGAAAGTATGGCAACTACAAGACTTCACATGTTATGCCAAACGAAAGACATCCAAAATTGTATAGTAGTGTCTAATCCTTTTAAGGACTTTGAGGCAAGAATCTACTCACAGTGGCAAATCTGGGTTTTTCTTTTTTTAATGCTGTTTGTTAAGTCCTTATTATTTGCCCAGACACTTTATTAGGAGCTGAGGTATATCCAAGGTAATCAGGGTGGATACATCCTGTGTCTCACATGAGACTCACAATCTTAATTCCCATTTTACAGGTGAGGTAACTGAGGCACAGAGAATAATAATAATAATAATAATAATGTTGGTATTTGTTAAGCGCTTACTATGTGCCAAGCACTGTTCTAAGCGCTGGGGTAGACATAGGGGAATCAGGTTGTCCCACGTGGGGCTCACAGTCTTAATCCCCATTTTACAGATGAGGGAACTGAGGCACAGAGAAGTTAAGTGACTTGCCCACAGTCACACAGCCGACAAGTGGCAGAGCTGGGATTCGAACTCATGAGCCCTGACTCCAAAGCCCGTGCTCTTTCCACTGAGCCACGCTGCTTCTCCAAGTGAAGTGAAGTGACTTGGCCAGACCACACAGCAGACAAGTGGCGGAGTCAGGAATAGAACCCAGGTCGTCTACTCCCAGACCTGTGCTCTTTCCACTAGCCATGTTGCTTCTCACCTTGTTTCTGGATTTTACCCATATGCATTACCTTCACCTGCAAGTTTTACCCTAATCAAGTGGCAAAGCAAGCTTACCACTATTGAGGTCCTGCAATGCAGTCGGTTGGCCAGTTTTGAGGTATTGCTATTGCTGCCTAGGGAGGCAATTTAGCCTTGTGGAAAGAGCACAGGGTTAAAAGTAAAATCATTCATTCATTCATTCATTCATTCATTCATTCATTCATTCATTCGTATTTATTGAGCGCTTACTATATGCAGAGCACTGTACTAAGCGCTTGGAATGTACAAATCGATAACAGATAGAGACAGTCCCTGCCCTTTGATGGGCTTACAGTCTAATCAGTGTTCTAATCCTGATTCTGACACTTGTTTGCTGTGTGACTTTGGACAAGTCAATTAACTTCTCTATTCCTCACTTTAGTCATTTGTAAAATGGGGGAGTAAATGTCTTTTCTCACTCTCTGTTAGACCGAACCCCACAAGGGACAGGGCTGTGTCTGACTTGACTGCAGTGTAACTATCTTAGTGCTTAATACAGTGCTTAGCATGTGGTAAGTACTTAACAAATGCCAATATTATTACTAGAATTGCAACTCGCTTTTCTGGGAGGCACTTTTGAGGAGGATGGGAGAATCAGTGTGGCTTCGTAGAAACAGCACAGGTCTAGGAGTCAGAGGACATGGGTTCTAATGCCGGCTCTACCGCTTGCCTGCTGTGTAACCTGGGTCAAGTCACTTTTAATTTCTCTGTGACTCAGTTTCCTCACTTGCAAAATGGGGATTCAATGCCTGTTCTCCCTCCTCTTTAGACAGTGAGACCCTTAAGTGATGAGTTCTCTGTCCACCTTGATTGTTTTGTGTCTCCCCAGTTAGTGCCAAACAAATACCACAGATATAATTCTTATTGTTATTGGGTGGATGATACCAGGAGAGTCAAGTAATTGCTGCACAGAGAACTGGGTGGGGATACTCCCAAGCAGGGAGTTCAAAGCAAATATTCTAAAGCTCTAGCCACCTAAACTCTCAGACAATGTGGCAGAGCAAAACACGGTTGAATAACACCTCAACAAAAAGACTAACCTGATGCATATCAAATCAATCAGTAATTATAATAATTAATACTTGCAGTATTTGTTAAGTAATCATTTTATGCCAAACACTGTACTAAGTGCTGGAGTTGCTCATTTCCTGGACCATATGGGGCATTGAGCACTTACTTGGAGCAGAACACTGCCCTAAATGCTCGGGAGAGTACAGTAAAACTAGTAGATCTGATCCCTGCCCTCGGTGAAGCTGTACTAAGCATCGGGGCAGAAACAAGCTAATAGGGTTAGATGCAGTCCTGGTGTAAGTAGGAGACTGAACAGGCATTTTGCCCCAATTTTACAGATGAGGAAACTGAGGCACAGAGAAGTTAAATGACTTACCCAAGAACACTCAATAGGAGTGGCGGAGCAGGCAATAGAGCTTGGGTCCTCTGACTTCCAGTCCTGTGCTCTTTCCACTAGGCCATGCTACTTCTACTGCTTATGTGCCGTCAGAGAGGAACGGATTGTCCAGGGTGTCTAGGACTTTTCTGCCACTCATTCATTCATTCATTCATTCATTCATTCAATAGTATTTATTGAGCGCTTACTATGTGCAGAGCACTGTACTAAGCACTTGAAATGAACAAGTCGGCAACAGATAGAGACAGTCCCTGCCATTTGACGGGCTTACAGCATGCATGGATAGGCTCTCTACACTATCACATCATCTTCAAATATGTAAGGCTACTCTAATACTTTTTTAGGAACCTCTTTCATTTAAATGTAGTGGAACATTTGCAGGATGATGGAACAGAGGGGAATGATGACTTATTTGTTACTGTCCAAAAGGAATCAGCTGCTATCTAAGAGCTTTGGGAGTCTCAACTGAATGCTATATTTTGGTCAGACTTGCCCGGTCCCCCCAGGAACTAAGCATGTAGTGAGATCTATCTATGATTTTGAGATTGAATGTAAAATGCTGTTAAAAATTTTGATTTTCAACTTTCCAGAGGGACTTTAAAAGTGGTGGGAGTCTAGGTTTCTATGAGTGCTTTCAGTCTACAGTTGTTATTCATTGTTATTCATGCTCACTGTCAAGTTCCTGAATTGTGAACTGCTGGATATTAGACTGGATATTATTAGACTGGATATATTAGACTGGATATTAGATATTAGCCCAATTACACTGTAAGCCCGTCAAAGGGCAGGGACTGTCTCTATCTGTGCCAATTTGTACATTCCAAGTGCTTAGTACAGTGCCTTGCACATAGTAAGCGCTCAATAAATACTATTGAATGAATGAATGAATGGACTCATGTGTAGTTGCTTCTTTCCTCAGATGGAGAGCTCCTTGAGAATCAGCCAGGAACCATACCTTTTTGCTTTCTTTAGGATGATGACAGTGACATTTGTTAAGTGCTTACTAAGTGCCAGACACTGTTTTTAACACTGGGCTTGACACAAGATAATCAGGTTGGACACAGACCCTTTCCCAGATGGGGCTCATAGCCTAAGTAAGAGGAAGAACAGGTATTGAATCCCTATTTTACAGGAAACTGAAGCACAGAGAAGTTATGTGATTTACCCAATGTCTCACAGAGGCATGCGACAGAGCCAGGATTAGAACACAGGTCCTCTGTCTCTCAGGCCTCTACTCTTTCCATTAGGCCATGCCTCTTCTATCCCTTACTACAGCTCTTTCTAAAGAGAGAAGGCTCACAAAATGCTTGTGATGAGGCTGATTGTTCCACCTAAGCCATGGCTTTAGGTTATATATCTTTGAATTGGTCCTCGACAAACAGTGGAGCTTGTGATTTATACTTGTTTCAGTGGCTGTTTTCATGCTCAGTTGACTTCTTCCTTTAGACTGAAGATTCCCCAGGGCTAAGGGAGGTGTCTTATTCTTCCCTGTGACTTCCCAAAGCACCCCGCACCCTGAGGTGCCCCCGCTAGATGCTCAATAAATACTTTTGCCTGACTGAGCTGTAATGACTGTGGTGACTCAGGGCCTGAGGAAAGAACGTGAGTGTGACTCTGGGAAAGGAGACAGATGGGGAGTGAGTGAGCTGAGAACCCCGTTGCCCACCGGATGAAACAAGACCTCACATCTTTGTCTCAGAGGGGAGATGACTGAGGCACTGCTGGTTCCTCAGCAGCTGTTTGTTTTTCCTGATGCAGCCCGGATCCCAGCTCTGCTCCTGGCCCTGAAACCGGGCCCTTGGCCTCCCCTCCCTTGTCAATTTGGATATATTTGGATATGCTTCTGAGCCCTGAGCCGGAAGGAAATATATTTTGACAAACTGAATTTTCAACCTGTCTGGGGCAGGGGAAAATTAGATTTGTTACATTGGATGTTCGGCAGGGATGACGCGAGCGATAAAAAATGCAAACAGTGGGAGACTTTTAGTCTTCCCTTTCTCTTTTCAGCATTTGTTAACTCTGGCTTGGGGCTTGTGGCTTGGCTACAGACTCTCTGCTGGGGACTGGACTGACACGGCAGACCCTGGACTGGGAACTGGGGCTGGGTTGTGGGGGCTCTGACCCTCAGCTGGCACTGTGGTTCTCTTGGAGACTGTCTGTGGGGCTTCCCCAGAAGAACTCTGGCCCCGGGCTGGAGACTGGTGGCTTTGGCAATGTTGGACTGGACACCAAGGCTGCCTCTAGGTGGTTGCTGGACCTCAATGGGGCACTGCAGAGTTCCGAGCATTGCCAGTAGTTCCCAGCTTCATGGTTGGGATGCAGGACAGCCGTGAGCCTATCCACAAATGGAAATGAAGTCTCCTCTATCCTAATCAGCTGGCCAGAGCGCTGGTTCAATCCCTCTGTCTCTATCTCCGTCTTTCATCTCTTTTTTTTAACCTGGGCCCAAGTCCCCCCAATTTTCGATTTCCAGACCCATAATAATATAATAATCATCATCATAATAATAGTACTTGTTAGCACTTACTATGTGCCAAGCAATGTTCTAAGCACTGGGGGAGATAAAAGGAAATCAGGTTGGATACAGTTCCTGTCCCATATTGAGGCACATACCCTTTTTACAGATTTTTCCCCATTTTACAGATGAGGTAAGTAGGCCCAGAGAAGTTAAGTGACGTATCCAAGGTCATACAGCAGCATGTGGCAGTGCTGGGATTAGAACCCGGGTCCTTCTGACTCCCAGGCCTGGAGTCCTATCCACTAGACCACTCTGCTCCTCATTACACTAGGTGCCTCCATCTCCCCTCTCTCACCAGCCTACCTCCAGGGGAACCACCACTATTCAATAGTGCCATTTCAAGCACATCCTTTACAGGGCTAAAATTCTCTTCAAACCCTCCTTGGGTTTGCTCCATCGGGTGCTGTGAAAGGGTGAGCTGGCGATTTCTGAAAAATAGCTGAGTCATGAAGTCACACTACTATCGGATTTCCACACCAGCTCACTCTCCCCTGGTTGCTTGCAATTATCACCCTTTTATTCCTGTACTTGCCTTCTTGCACTTTGATCTAGTCCTTTGATCCATTTTGGTTAACCACGTCTGTAATCTGAGCCTTTTCCATCCAATTCCCCCAACATCTCACAATCGGTAGCTCACAATCGGTATCCCCACTCTTCCATCCTTTCATCTTTCCTTTGTATAAACGTACATGCAGTAGAAACAAAGACGCTTCAGTGAGGCTGGAACTCTTAGAAGTGCTGTATTCTCTACTGAGTTCCTCGGTGTGTTGCTCACGATTATTTTCATCAATCTGTTCCTTTTCTTTGGTTGAGTGACATAAAAAAAAGAATAAATACACAGGCTAGTTCATCTAAATGTGGCTGCTTATCTATTTAGTCTTCTTAGTTTTTATTTTCAAAAACAGAAGCAGTCTTCGGATTCATCGTTCTTAGTACCTTGGAGTTACAGCACTCTCATCCCAATCCCTGGTTCATACTATCAATTTTTTCTATTTGTAAGTGACCCAGAAGACTGTGGTCTGGCCTTATTCCCTCAAAAAACAACAACAAACAGTTGACCTTCCCTGCTTTCAACAGCCATTATTTGATTTGAGGAGAAAACAGAAAATGGGGGCTTGATGGTAACGTCATTCTTTTTTTTTTTTAAAAAAGCATTTGTTAAGCATTAATTACGTGCCAAGCACTATACTAAGCACTGGGGTAGATACAAGCTATTCAGGTTGGACACAGTCCGCATCCCAAATGGGGTTCACAATCTAAATCCTCATTTTATAGATGAGGTAACTGAAGACCAAAGAAGTTAAGTGAATTGTCCAAGGTCACACAGCAGGCAAGTGGTGGAATGGGGATTAGGACCCAAGTCCTTCTGACTCCCAGATCTGTGCTCTATCTACTAGGCCATGCCATGTACATTCCTCTCACTGGTGATTTAAGGTTGTGATGGGCTCTTTATTGACTTTTGGTTCAATTCCTTTACACATTTTCCCAGTATCTCTTTAAATTGTAAGTTCATTAAGGGCAGAGACTGAGCCTTTCACTTTCCTTAATCTCTTATGAAGTCGCATGACCTAATGGAAAGACCACAGGCCTGCGTTCTAATACCGGCTTTGCCACTTGCTGGATGTGTGACCATAAGCAGGTCACTTCACTACTCTGTACCTCAATTTCCTCATCTATAAAATGGAGATTAAATACCTGTTCACATTTCCCCTTAGAGTGTAAACTCTCTGTGAAACAGGGACTGTGTCCAGCTCGATTCTCTTGTTTCTATCCCAGTGCTAAGTACGGTGCTTGTTACAGAGAAAATGCTTATCAAATACCACTATTCAATGAATCAATCAATCAATATTATTTACTGAGTAATAATAATGTTGGTATTTGTTAAGCACTTACCATGTGCAGAGCACTGTTCTAAGCGCTGGGGGAGATACAGGGTCATCAAGTTTTCCCACATGAGGCTCACAGTTAATCCCCATTTTACAGATGAGGGAACTGAGGCCCAGATAAGTTAAGTGACTTGCCCACAGTCACACAGCTGACAAGTGGCAGAGGCGGGATTCGAATCCATGAACTCTGACTCCCAAGCCCGGGCTCTTTCCACTGAGCCACGCTGCTTCTCACTGACGGTGTGCAGAGCTTTGTTCTAAGTACAATACAATAGTGTTGGTAGACACATTCCCCTCCCATAAAGAGCTCACAGTCTAGAGGGACTATTATTATTATTAATATTACTTACTGGACTCTCCCAAGTGTTAATTACAGTGCTCTGCAACTAGTAGATGCTCAATGAAGAAGAAAGTGGAAGTGAAGCAGGAGGAGATGGCCTAGGAGTAGGAGTAGGTGGAATAGCAGATAAAGAGGAAGAAGTGGGAGAGGAGGCGATAGATTGGATGAGCTCTTTGGGAAGAGACCTTGCATCTTCAGCTCTTTGAAGCATAGCATATTTAATTTAGTACTTGTCTTGGAAGGATGAAGAGCTCAGTCAAATCTCAGTTAAAGATGTCTATTTATGGGCAGCAAAGTTCATTCCTCATGACTTCATTATTATGTTTTATAAGGAATCATTTAGACTCTCAGGTTACACAGGTCAGCAATAGCCAGTAGAGCTTACTCTCTAGCACTTTTTAATGTAGTAGGAGCCGAATGCTTAACAGCCATTCAAATAAATTCTACTCCTGTTTCGAAAGGGGAAACCACGGCTCAGAAAAGCCAAAATCATACGGCAAAGTAACAGATGTTTAATAACGTTATTTTAATTTTAAATGCACATAATTGATTAACAGATATACGGAAATGGAGTGTTGATTCTAGGGCTGATAATGACATCTGTATTCTTACTCTTGAAAGAGCTCGTAAGTCCAATAGTCAACATTTCCTTCTCTCTGTGTCTCTCTGCCTGTCTCTCATATTATCATCAGTAGTGTCCACTGTGGAGGATATCTTGATAAGGTGGTCCATGGCACTTCACACTTCATATTCACACTTCCATGTTAAAGGAACATGCCTGCATGTGCCCCGCTTGAAAGCCAATCAACTTCAACTGAATTCATTTAAACTCATTTTTGGAGCTCTTTACCATGAACCCACTCCCAGCACACATACATACCCCCCTCCCCTGGAAAATAGTCACACTCGAGGTGAAAATGGAAACAGCTGGCTCTTCTCTCAGTGTACGGAGAATCTCTCGATGACTAACTCTATCCTGCCCGCTCCAGCTGGAAGCCAGGCTGCTGCCAATGTATGTGCAGTTGTGCTTCCCAGTTTGATCTCCTATGAACCATTTTTTTCCAGAGAAGGCCCAGTGAAAACATCAGGAGAGGCCCAGGAGAGCTCTGGAAGCCGAATTTAGGATTGGTATGGTCAGTGATGGAGTCTGCCGCTTTACTCTCCTGAGTCCATTAACTTGGAGCCTGAAGTTCCATATCTGTAGTCTGAGTCATGGGACAATATCTTACATCATGAGCTTCGAGCCCCCGGTCCCACAGACATAACTCACGTGTATTTCAGCAATTGCTCGGGCACCTTCCTTGCGGCTGCTTTGAATCTTTAATAATGTTTTCCATGAGACTGGGCCAAACACTTGCTGAGGCGGAGGTGGGTGAAGCTGGTAAATAATGCAGGCACTGCGTTCTCTGTTTCTATAGTTCATGTCTTTTTCCTGTGGAGAACCTCTGAACTCACGCAACAAATTCTTTTCCTGACTGAAAATCGGTCCCTTTACAAATTCTTGTTACTTCTTCCTGATGTATTCCTGAAAGGAATCACATCAATATTGAAGGAACTATGGTTATGTATGACTTTAGTCCAAGGGTTGCCATAGTCAGGACATAAGTCAGGTTTCCCAGGGCATAAAAAAATGACATCATGTTGAAGAGGCTTTTCCCTAAAAAAAGAGGCAGTAAATATCCCTGAGTATCTATCAAGGATTCTGCAAATAATCATTGGCTTCATTTGGAGCTTAACTATTCCAACTCCCAGAGCCCTTTCTGTCTCTCTGAAGAAGTGTTTCTCATTACACTTCAAGTAGCTATTGGCTATGGTTGGCCAATGGATGGACCCTTAGCTAAGGTGCCTGGTATGCAGAAAGCAGCTTGGATATAGGCATAGATGGTCTGCTCACAATTAGTTATGAAGATGATGTGCCTGAGGCCCCACAGGAGAAAGTAATATAGGGGTGGGTCTTCCTGAGCCTTCAGTGATGCATTAAGGACTTGCATGGGTCAGGATCTATATTAGAGAATTAAACCTCGCTTGGGTCTCCAAATTTTAAACGCATTAGTTACTTTTCTCATCTTATCCAAATCCTGTAGTTCCTTCTTAAAAGGATGGAAAATAGATCTGCTAGGAGAAGTTAAGGGAGTTTTTTTGTGTGGTATTTGTTAAGTGCTTACTGTGTGCTGGGCACCGTACTTAACACTGAGGTAGGTACAAGCTAATCAGGTTGGACACAGTCTGACCCACATGGGATTCACGGTCTTACATTTTTGAGATGAGGTAACTGAGGCACAGAGTGGTTAAGTGACTTGCCCAAGGTCAGACAACAGACAAGTGGTGGAGCTGGGATTAGAACCCAGGTCTTCTGATTCCCAGGACTGTGCTCTGTCCATTAGACCCTGCTTCTTCTCCACTGAGATTATTTAGCCTATGGAAGTGTTCTGCCAATCAGTTGTATTTATTGAGTGTTTTCTGTGTGCAGAGCACTCTACTAAGCACTTGGGAGAGTACACTATTACATAGTTGGTACATTATGTCTCTTCTATGCACACATATACACACACACACTCTCTCTCTCTCTGTTTTCTCAGGTTAGCCGGTTTAAAAAGATGCAAAGGAATAGATCCAGGAGGCTGGAGGAGGACCCCTCAACAGATTCTTTCTGTTGCCACCACCACTCATCTTTCTCAGAGGCCTCTGTGATTCTTCCAATTTACTCAGAACCTGGTCTCTTTAACTGAAAGTCAGTGACTCCGAATCTTTTGAGAAAGCCCAAGAGTTTATTGAGTAAATCCTCTTCTTGCCCCTGAAGAACTGTTAAAAGGATAAGAAAAGAAACTAGAGATGTTCTCATAAATTTAAGGTGGGGAAGGGGACACACACACACAAACACACACATACACACACACTGTGTCTCTCTTTCTCTTTCTGCAGGCCACACCCTCTTTTATGTCCAGCTGCATGCCACTAACTGCAGGAGTTGTATTCAGGATAGTTCCAGGACACAAAGCTTGAAAATGGAGTTACTGCTGATACTGGAGCAGCTGCTCTGTGGAGTTGACACATTTCTTTGGCCTGGTCACTCTACGCCAGATGGGACCTCTTAGGGAAGAATCAGTAACTTTCCCTGTGTTCCAGCATCCAGGGCCAAGACCAAGGCGAGTCAATCAATCAGTAGTATTTATTGAGCACTTACTGTGTGCAGAGCACGGTATTAACCACTTGGGAGAGTACAATATAATAATAATAATACTGTTGGTATTTGTTAAGCACTTACTATGTGCAGAGCACTGTTCTAAGCGCTGGGGTAGGTATAGGGTAATCAGGTTGTCCCACGTGAGGCTCACAGTCAATCCCCATTTTACAGATGAGGTAACTGAGGCATAGAGAAGTTAAGCGACTTGCCCAAAGTCACACAGCTGACAGGTGGCAGAGCTGGGATTCGAACCCATGACTTCTGACTCCCAAGCCCAGGTTCTTTCCACTGAGCCACGCTGCTTCTGTGTCATAGAAAATAGAGCTTAATGACTGTTCTTCACTTATTTGAATTGCTCTATTAAGATCATGAAAAGCAGTTGTTCATTAATAAGAGGGCAAATGAGGAAATGAACTTCAGTGGCAGCAAAAAAGATTTAATTTGAAGAAAAGGAAGAACTTGCCAATAATTGTGGTATTTGTGAAGTGCTTCCTATGTGCCAAGCTTTGAGGGAGAGGCAATACTTAATCAGATCAGGCACAGTCCCTGTTCCTTATAGGGTTCACAGTATAAAATATTATTATTATTATTATATTATTATTAACATTATTAAAAGAGAGGGAGAACAGGCATTTACTTTCCATTTTATAGATGAGTAAACTGAGGCACAGAGAGGCTAAATGACTTGCTTTTGCATCACACAGCAGGCAAGTGGAAGAGTAGGGATTAGACTCCCAGTCCTGTGATGTCTCTCCAGTAGGTCAGGGTGTTTCTCAATAGCTATTTATATCAGTCAGTCTGTCGATCGGGTTATTGTGCTCATACTGTGTGCAGAGCACTGTACTAAGTTCTTGGGCGAGTACAAGAGTACAAACATTCCCTGCCCACAACAAGCTCACAGTCTAGAGGGGGAGACAGAAATTAATATAAATAAATAAATTACAAATATTTACATAAGTGCTGTGGGGCTGGAATGGGTGATGAAGCAAGTCAGGGTGACACAAAGGAAGTGGGAGAAGAGGAAAAGAGGGCTTAGTCAGGAAAGGCCTCTTGGAGGAGATATGTAGTCTTGCATAGGGATATTATAAAATCTCTTTTCTTGGAAATCAGTAGAAAATTATTTTGTCCTAAAACTTTAATCTTGGTTTAAAGAGGGGTTGGAAAGATAATCTGTTGAAAAATGTATTGGGGAGACTGGGGAGTCATTCCTAATTTTTTGTCTTCTTCCTAGATCTTCTTTTTCCTAGGCTCATTCTAGGACACTAATAGGTAGGTGTGGGTGAAAATCTATTTGATTGTCTATTTCAGCTAAGGATATTTTTTTTTTCAGATTCAGTTTCAATGTGAAGTATCTAAATCCTTTTGGTGGCATTTTAGGGGAAGAATATCAGTGGAATGCCCAGGTTGAAACACACTCAAAAGGCTCAACTAGTGACTGTTCTGAACTGATAGCCTGAGCTGCTATTCATGAAGATTCATCCTCCTAATCTGCAGATACAGAAGATGCTACTCAAGAGGGTGCCTTGACAGTGTGGCAAATTTCACTTTAAGGAGAAGCCAAGTTGATGTGGCATCACACCTTGTCATACACCACTGCCTCTCCATGGACGTCAAAAAGGAGAGCCCTCGCCTCTCCCAGCTTCCTTCCCTCACCCTAGCTGAGTTTGCCCTTCTCTTCCCAGCTTTGGAGGTCATGGGAAACACAAGCTGGAAGCCAGAGAAGAGGCAGGTGGAGTTTTGGAGACTGCAAAGCTCAATCAAACAATGATACTTATGGAGAGCTAAGAGTACAATTCAGTAGAATTGAGGGACATAGTCCCTTCTCCTTATGGGTAGGGAATGTGTTTACCAATTCTGTTGTTGTTTTATAGTCTAGAGAGAGGTAAAGGAATTTTTTAAAAATTGAGAGAACAACAGAATCTGAGGTGGCATAGGATGGTCTCAGAATGGAGGACATGAGGGGAGCTGTGGGCAAGGAAAGTTTCAGAGATCGTGGGAGGGTGGGACTAGGGTGGGGGCAGGGGCAGGGGCAGGGGAAGCCCACCTATTTGACAGGTGTGACAGGGAGCAGTTGCACTCCTGAAACATCACACCAACCTGGCTTCTTATGAAAGTGAAATTTTAGCAAAAGGGAGAAAGGAGCAGCCCCTTGGAATTCGCCAAAGATTTCACACTGTTCTAAGTGTGACAACTTCAGCAAAACCGAAAACACATTTTGTCCCACTTTTCTTTGCTCTCATCATTTCTCCACCCATCTGTAGTTCAAGGCAAAGTTGATCCATGTGGTTTAGATTCATTTACACTTAAATCATCAAAATGTTGTTTCACAAGAGTTGTTTGATGCCCAAGCAGCCTTATATGTCCTTTTTTTCTGAGGGAGCTGGGCTCTGCCAGCCCTGAAATAAACTTCAGACATGAGTAAAACTCAGCCAAGACCCCATGAAGGTTCAGTGGCTCCTCAGCATTGTCAGTGAGCTTTTCTTCTCAGAATGTTCCTCAGATCTAACTCACCCATCCCTTTTCACAGGGATTGAGTGCCCTGGGAGAAACTGGACTTTATGATCGAATAATCTTTAAACCAACTTCTCATGCCAGGCAAATGTCATTGAGGGAGCACCCTCAAGAGAGGGAAATGGTTTAGGAGGTCCATGCCCCTAATCTCTCACCCCAGCCTACCCCGAGCATCCTCACAGAGCCTGAATTTCTGACTGACAGGAAAGTAGAGAAGCACTGTGGCCTAGTGGAAAGAGTATGGGCCTGGGAGTCAGAATACCTGGGTTCCAATTCCATTCTATGACTTTACTGCTGGGTAATCTTGTGCAGATGACAACTTCTCTATGACTCACTTTTCTTGACTGTAAAACTGGGAATATATGTTGTCCCGCCCTCTTCAGCTGTGAGCCCTGGGTAGGACAGGGACTTTGCCCAATTTACCCAGGATCAATTTTAGTGTTTGAAACAAAATAAGTGGTAAACAAATACCATAATTATTATTTATTATTAGTACATCCTGCACTTCCATTTCTTTGCAGCCAGGGCCAGCTTCTGACATTTGGCCGCTCCAAGGCAGGAAAAAATGAGTCACCCTTTCCCATGGATGGCCACCATGATGCACTGTGAGGTGTATCACTTAATGGAGTGATGTCATAAAGAACATTCTGAGTTCTCCTGAACCTGTGTTGAGAATATAGTAAGACAGTGGATAAATACCATCTACTTCCTATTTTATTTTAGAAGCAATATAGAGCACGGGCCTGGGAGTCAGGAGATCATGGGTTCTAGTCCCAGGTCCACCACTTGTCTGCTGAGTGACCTTGGGCAGGTCACTTCAATTCTCTGTGCCTCAGTTCTCTCATCTGTAAAATGGGAATTGATACTTTGAGCCTCATGTGTGACAGAGACTGTGTCCAACCCCATTTGTTTTTATCCACCCTAGCACTTAATACAATGCCTGGAGCATAGTAAGTGCGTAACAAATACCACTATTATTATTCAATAGTATTTATTGAGCGCTTACTATGTGCAGAGCACTGTACTAAGCGCTTGGGATGAACAAGTCGGCAACAGATAGAGACAGTCCCTGCCGTTTGACGGGCTTACAGTCTAATCGGGGGAGACGGACAGACAAGAACAATGGCAATAAACAGAGTCAAGGGGAAGAACATCTCGTAAAAACAATGGCAACTAAATAGAATCAAGGCGATGTACAATTCACTAACAAAATAAATAGGGTAACAAAAATATATACAGTTGAGCGGACGAGTACAGTGCTGTGGGGATGGGAAGGGAGAGGTGGAGGAGCAGAGGGAGATGGGGGGAAAAGAGGCTTTAGCTGCGGAGAGGTAAAGGGGGATGGCAGAGGGAGTAGAGGGGGAAGAGGAGCTCAGTCTGGGAACGCCTCTTGGAGGAGGTGATTTTTAAGTAGGGTTTTGAAGAGGGAAAGAGAATCAGTTTGGCGGAGGTGAGGAGGGAGGGCGTTCCGGGACCGCGGGAGGACGTGACCCAGGGGTTGACGGCGGGATAGGCGAGACCGAGGGACGGTGAGGAGGTGGGCGGCAGAGGAGCGGAGGGTGCGGGGTGGGCGGTAGAAAGAGAGAAGGGAGGAGAGGTAGGAAGGGGCAAGGTGATGGAGAGCCTTGAAGCCTAGAGTGAGGAGTTTTTGTTTGGAGCGGAGGTCGATAGGCAACCACTGGAGTTGTTTAAGAAGGGGAGTGACATGCCCAGATCGTTTCTGCAGGAAGATGAGCCGGGCAGCGGAGTGAAGAATAGACCGGAGCGGGGCGAGAGAGGAGGAAGGGAGGTCAGAGAGAAGGCTGACACAGTAGTCTAGCCGGGATATAACGAGAGCCCGTAACAGTAAGGTAGCCGTTTGGGTGGAGAGGAAAGGGCGGATCTTGGCGATATTGTAGAGGTGAAACCGGCAGGTCTTGGTAACGGATAGGATGTGTGGGGTGAACGAGAGGGACGAGTCAAGGATGACACCGAGATTGCGGGCCTGAGAGACGGGAAGGATGGTCGTGCCATCCACGGTGATAGAGAAGTCTGGGAGAGGACCGGGTTTGGGAGGGAAGATGAGGAGCTCAGTCTTGCTCATGTTGAGTTTTAGGTGGCGGGCCGACATCCAGGTGGAGACGTCCTGGAGGCAGGAGGAGATGCGAGCCTGAAGGGAGGGGGAGAGGACGGGGCGGAGATGTAGATCTGCGTGTCATCTGCGTAGAGATGGTAGTCAAAGCCGTGATAAATTTTGACAATAGTGGATCTCAGATTTGCCTAACATCCAAATTTCTGAGCAGAAAATCCTCCCAGAGTTGTGAGGTCATACTGCTGCTACTTTCCCGGCAGCCCTCTTTGACCAGCGCCATGAGGTGGTGGGTGGCCTCTTTCTCATTTGGTCTGAGTCCAGCCCTTCATTTTACAGATGAGGTAACTGAGTAACAGAGAAGTGAAGTGACTTGCCCAAGCTCACACAGCAGACAAGTGGTGAAGCAGGGATTAAAACCCAGGTCCTTCTGATTCTCAGGCCTGTGCTCTATCCACTAGGCCACACTACTTCATTTTTATGAAACTCAACACAAATGCAGTTGAAAGAACATTTCTACCACCCCCTTCGCACAATCCAACTGGTACACCAAGAAAAAGCAGATGCCTGAATAGAAATCTGAGTGACAAGCCCAGGGGAAAGGCTAAATTTGACACCCCAAGCACTGGCATTCCATATAAAGCATCAAATATTTGCCCTATTACTTTTAAGACACAGCTGGTTCTTATGGGTCTTGTGCTCTTTTTTGCTCTGTTTTCAATACATCTGAAGAATGTGCTAAACAATCCATAGTTTGCAGAAATGGCTTTTTCATGTTTTTTAAAGGCACCCGGTCTCTTAATATACCATGCTCCCTCATCTCTAGTGGTGGCATTTCAATAACAGGCTACAGAATCTTGTCCGGACTGCTTTCTAGGATGATGTTTTGTCTTCATCAACGAAAGCATTTATTAAGACGTCCTTTGCAGGGTGTACGGGCTAGTTGTTGTACCACATGAGTACAACATTGCTTGGTCCCTGTCCTATTGTAGGTTACAATCCAAGGCGATCAACATCGTGACTCCTCCATATCTGAAATAAACAGATAAGTGACCTTGAACCTTTTCATGTTGTATAAGCAAAGGGGTAAGTACATTCAATGAAGTGGAAATTGAAGAAGTCATGAAAGTTACATCTCTCCCTTCTGGTTAGTACAGGAAGGCTTCTTGGAGGAAGTGGAATTTTAGGAACAAAATAGGACCTATGTAAATGCAGTTGTCATTTATTCATTCTGGCCATGAAGACAGAGCAAATGCTATTAGCACCATGTGTGCCCTCTGGTTATAATAATAATAATTATGGTATCTGTTAAGCACTTACTATGTGCCAGACACTGTTCTAAGCACTGGAGTGGATGCAAGCAAATCAGGTTGGACACAGTCCCTGTCCCACGTGAGGCTCAAAGTGTCATTTCCCATTTTACAGATGAGGCAACTGAGGCACAGAGAAGTGAAGTGACTTTCCCAAAGTCACACAGCAGACAAGTGGTGGAGCCAGGATTAGAATCCATGACTTTCTGACTCCCGGGTCTGTGTTCTATCCACCACTCTATTGTGAATATGCTCGTCTTCCTAACCAATAGCTAATGATCATTGTTATCGGTGGATTCCAATCAATAGATCAGTAGTATTTATTGAATGCTCACTCTGTGCACAGCACTGTAATAAATCCTGGGAGAGGTCAATAGAGTTAGTAGGACACACCCTGCCCTCAAGAATTTTCACAGCCTAGCAGAGGAGACAGGCATTAAATAATTTACAAATGGGGGAAGCCACAAAGTTTTAGGACACGTAGATAAGTGCTCTAGAAAGTATGAAGGATGGTGAGTACCTAAGAACTTGGGGGAAGTTGAGGTGGAGGACCTAGGGTGGGGGGAATGAAAGATGAATCAGGGAAGGCCTCCTGGAGGAGATGTGATTTCAGGAGAGCCCTCCTGGAGGAGATGTGATTTCAGGAGAGCCTTGAAGAGGTCGAGAGCAGCAATTGGCCCGATGTGAAAGTGGAAGGGATTCTAAGGTGGGGAGGGGTGTGACCGAGGGGTCAGCAGTGAGATAGGTGAGAACCAAACAATAGCAAATGTGTTGGCTTGAGAGGAGGGAGCTGTGAGAGGTAGGATGTAGTAGGAGAGAAGTGAGGATGAGTAAGGGGAAGTGAGCTGGTTGAATGCCTTAAGCAAATAATAATAATGTTGGTATTTGTTAAGCGCTTACTATGTGCCGAGCACTGTTCTAAGCGCTGGGGTAGACAGAGGGGAATCAGGATGTCCCATGTGGGGCTCACAGTCTTAATCCCCATTTTACAGATGAGGTAACTGAGGCACAGAGAAGTTAAGTGACTTGCCCACAGTCACACAGCTGACAAGTGGCAGAGCTGGGATTCGAACTCATGACCTCTGACTCCAAAGCCCGTGCTCGGAGTTTTTACCAGATGAGATGAATGATTGGGCAACTTTTGTGGGGTGCCTATTTGAAACAACACTTTAAAGTTGTAGATCAAGGGCCCCTTCAATTTTGGAAAATGTAATCTTAAACTGAAATTGGTCCCATTAGAGAGGATTTCTGATTTTACAATGGGAGCAGAAGGACTTTCCTGGGCAGGGCCAGCTTTGTGGGGCAACAGGCACAAGAACAGCTTTCAGCTCCTTACTTTTCTATGCCAACTGCCATATGTGGTCTTTTTGGGGAGACTCCCTCTCCACCCCACATAGCAGTGGCACCTCTTGTCTTTGCAAACATAAACCATAGCGATGTTTATGTCCCCATCACCAGTTTTACCAGTAATTTGCAATTTAGGCATGGATTTGCGTGTTGAGTTCCCCAGTTCCTAATTTCAAGTTTGTAAAATAAAACAAATCAGGGTGCTTGGGGATAGTCTGTCCTCGTGGAAAAATCATGGGTCTGGGAGCCAGGCCACCTGGGTTCTGCTGTGCTCTGCTATTGACCTGCTTGCATAACTACCTCTCTTTGCCCATTTCAAATGAGAGTAAGATCACACCTCTCCTTCCCTCTTAGATCGTGAGCTCTGGTAGCATAGGCTATATGTTAGATCTCTTTATTGTTTATTCAGCACTTAGCGCCATGCTTGGCATAAAGGAAACACTTCATAAATGCCATAATTATTATGATGACAATTGATGGCCCTTGCATTAAAATGATATCCAGACTCTTAGAAAGCTTTGATTCAGATGCCCTCGTCTCCCCTTAATCAAGGTCTTTTCACCAGGCTGTTCTGTAAATGAGATTTTACTACATTGTCTACACACCCTATCTACTGTAAAGAGTTAATGAAAAGTTTGAAGACACAGTAGGCATCCAAGGTGATCTTGTGTTTCTGTATGGGGATTGGGCCAACGATATTGACAAAGTAGGTGGTATAATAACATTTTACATTTTTTAGCATTTTTCCATCATGGTCCTCAAAGTTATGTATTAATTTTATCTCAGCATTCTTCCCCATACCCTCTTTGGAAATCATTGAAGACAATGTAATTTCCATTTTACAGGTGGGGAAATGGAGACTTAGAGGGGACAGGTGACTTGTCCGTTATTCCTCGGACTAGCTATTGAACCCAAGACTCTTGATTTCTAAGTCTGGTTCTTGATGGCCAGACCCATGGTGGCTCAGTACAAGTTAAGTATGGGAAACAAGAGCTGCTTATGGTAGATTCCCTTTGGACCCAAATACCTCCTTGAGACACAGATACATAATTCCCAGTGACAATCCCAGGAGACGCATATTTGAATCTAAGGGGCAAAATGCATGGCATTTCTACAACAGCCAGTGAAAAAGTGAACTATGCCTCTTTGGCCACAGTGGCATATTCATCATCTGATCTTCAGATTCATCCATTCATTCTTGAGTTACAATATCATAATGATTCATTCAAGGACTCTAATGCTGTCTTTTCCCACAGAAGCAGCATACATATCCTTCTCTGGCTTTAACTGTAGGCATTATCCATGATCTGTAAGGTATGTCTTTTCTGCCCTTCCAGTTTCTGTCCATGCCACTTTTTTTTGCAAATGTTGTAGAAATATGTGGTGCTACTGCAACTAATGGTGACTTTAGACAGGAAATAAGGTACAATATGAAATAAAAACAGTGCTAAATTTGTGACATTTGGTATTTTCTTTATCCTGTGTAGATAAGGCCTTGAACCCAGAGTAAATTGCAAATTTCTGCCTCAAATTAATCTCTCTCCTTAGGCTGAGACCCAGGTAGACACATACTAGATTTTAGTCACTTTGCAGGTCTCTATTTTTAATGTTCAATGTAAACTCCTCACTACTTTGAACTCCATTGGTCACGTCAAACCTCCTCACCCAGTTTTGAAAACCCAACATTCAAACCACTGGTCTCTGCCAGTGTTGTTCATCACAAATAGACCTACTCTTTTTCTAAAATGGTATTTTCTAAGAGCTTACTCTGTTTCAGACCCTGAATTAGAAATTGGTGTAAATACAAGATAATCGGATTGGACATATCCATGTGTCACATAGGGCTCACAGTCCTAATCCCCATTTTACAGGTGAGGTAACTGAGGTACAAAGAAGTTAAGTGATTTGCCCAAGGTCTTGCAGCAGACAAGTGAAGGAGCAGGGATTAGAACCCAGGTCCTTCTGACTCCCAGACACATTGTTTATCTACTAGGCCAGTTGCTTCTCCATTCTACTGAGAAGAAAATCTCAGTCCATTAACAAGCCACCACAAACCGATATATTCATCTTGGGGAGGGAATAGGGAAATTGAGGATTGGATTATCACCTTTAATGGGTTTCCATCAAAAACTGAAAAACAAAAGCTTTCACTGTCCAGAAAGGAAGAAACAGGGTCTATGGTTCTGAGCTCCAGTCAGCTATGATGCCCTAGTTGTAATACCATGCTGCTCTCTGCTGCTGGATTTACACTGAGTTGGTTAATAATATTGGCTAACAAATTCCATATTCTCCATTTTGTATTTCAAATCACACATTCTATAAATTCTCCCTAGTTGGATTGGGCCTCAAGAGTGATTTTGATTTTATTGCTTTGTAAAAAAGTTAAAGAATTCTGTTTTAAACATATTAAGTTTGAGGGGACTGCAGAGCATTCAAGTACAGAAGTCTTGAAGGCAGGACAGGAGGAAATGCAAGACTGCAGAGACAGGGAAAGATCAGGGCTGGAGATGTAGATTTGGGAATCATCCACGGAGAGGTGGTAGTTGAAACCACAGAAGCGAATGAGTTTTCCAATGAGTTCTGGAAAGGGTGAGAAGGCCTCTAGATATTTTATCTGCATCCTTCCCAGCCTAGATTAGAGGCTGATGGGAAGACTTGATGGGGGTTGGGCATCTTCTCTTCTGTGTGAAAAACCTAGGCCACATCTTTCAGTGCACTTAGATTTCCAAGTCTTTCTGGAGCTCCCACGAAGCTAGTAGGCCAGGTTGGTAAACTTTCCCATTCTACCTTCAGAGAAATTTGGGAGACCAACTTTAACTACCAAAAAAGAGTCTGAATAGCAGGTCCCCTTCTATGTGAACTGGCATTTGAAAGATAAAATGGTGGGAGTAGTTAGGAAGGAAAACCAGTTCCTAGAACACTGGAGACCCGCTTCTGTTTAATCTGGGGAAAGAACATGGCTTGCGCCAGGCTGGTTAAGATGATATAAGTGTCACTTAAACAGGTAGAGGGAAGAATAAAGTCATGGCTGGAGGACGATTTGGTAGGTGGAAGTTAGAAGTATTTTCCATCTATTTTGACATGTATTTGCCTCTTTAATAGCTGCAATCCTTGGATAGCCTATCCTAGTATTTTATTAGCCTGAGAAAAGACATTTTCGTATGTCCAGTAGAAATTTCTCAGACATTCATGTGAGTCCTCCTCCCCTAGTTTGATTCTCTGAAGACTTGAAGAATTACAGATTAATCTTCTCCTCATAAAGACTTTTTAGCTATTTGAATTCAGTGACTATCGTCCCTTAGCTTTTTGTCTTCTCCAGGCTAAAATGTCCCAATCCTTGAACCTTTCATCTTATAACTTCTTTTCTATCTCTTTAATCACTTTTGTCACTCTTTTCTAGATCCTCTCTAGTTCCTCCATATTCTGTTTTTACGTACAGAGATCCAAATTGGACATAACCCTACAATAAAGGTCTGACTAGGACATAATAGAGTGAAAAAAAAAAATCACTTCCCTGTCCGGGCATGTTTTATTCTGTTAAAACATTCCAGAATCAGGATGAGTTTTTTTAAAAATGACAGGTCACTGTTGACTCACATGTAGCTTTGTGGTCAACTCTGACTCCAGGTCTTTATCTGTCAAACTTGGGCTGAGTCAATATTTCTCCCCTATATTTATCTGTTTCTATAATTGTCTGTTTCTAGACTAAATGACCCACCTTGCATTTGACCCCATTTAATTTCATCTTGTTTTTGCGGTACTATGGTTCCCATTTGTCAAGGTTTCTTGGAATTGACTTCCATTCTTGCAGAGTGTTAGCCAGTCTGCCCCATTTAGGATCATCTCCAATTTAAGGTGACAGTATTTTGGTGTCTTTCTACATTGCCAACAATGAAGATGCTTAAGAGGACCAGTCTCAGGGATGTTCCCTGTCAATACGCTACCTCACCCTCCCTCCTCAATGGTAATTTAATCATTGCCAATCAACTTTTGGATGTAACCCATAGTAATTCTTCTGCTCTACTCTAATAAGGGTCATACTAATGCAGAGCACTGTCTCCAATTTTGCTTACTGCACTTTAAAGAGGATATAGAGAATCACAAAAGGATCTCCAGAAGAGTGACAAAAACGTTTAAAGAGTTGCAAATTTGGCCGTCTGAGGGAAGATTCAAGGAAACAGGGTTGTTTAGCAAAGAAGAGAGAGAACTAACAAAGGCCTTCATCACTTCTCGTGTCTGAAGAACTGTTTTGAGGAGGGTGTTGCTCACCTGTTCACCTGTGCTCACCTGAGGATTGAATGAAAGGAAATGGGTTTAAATGAAAGCAGGAGTTAGACACTAAGGAACACTGGAGTAAATTACCAGGACAACCCATCCTTGGAGATTATTAAGGAAAGGTTAATCAACCAATCGTATTTATTGAGCACTTACTGTATGCAGAGCATGGTACTAATAGCTTGGGAAAGTACCATATAACAGAATTGGTAGACATGTTCCCTGCCCACAATGAGCTCACAGTCTAGAAGCCCATCTGTCCACGCTGGTTTTTATTCTGAAGGCACGATATTGGGCTAGGTAATCTAGCCAGGTCCCTTGCAACACATTGAGCCACTAAGCAAGATTTAGACCACCCTTTCTGAGCATGTTGCTGGGAGTTCTATGTGGGATAGAATCAAAAGGCTTAATTTGTCTAGCCAAATTTCACCTTTTGCTTCTTCCTTTCTCCATAACACTTCATTATTACAGAAGGAGATCTTTGGCCTTGATTCACTCCTCCGAAAGTCACGATGTTTGCTAGGGTCTTATGCTCTTCTAAGTGAAGGTAAATTAATGATTTGTCAGTACGTACACAGCTATCTATGGATCAGTAGACAGAGTTTACAGAGTGCCTACTATAGTAGTGACATTTACTGGGTAGAGAACTGTACTAAACACTTGGGAGAGCACACCAGAGGAAAAATTCCCAAGGGGTTTAAAGTCTAATGGGGAAAGCAGGTGGACATAAATTATTTACAGAGAGTGGGAGCAGGAGGAAAAATGAGACTATAACAGGTAGTGCCAATAATATGTCAAGATGAAAGAGATGAATATTCTCTTTGTGGTTCTTTTCTTAACCCATTAAATTGCTAGTTCCTCAAGGCAGGGACTTTGTTTTGGACATTTTCGGTTATTTCACAAATGTCTCGTATGCAGTGCTTTATGCAAAGCAGGTCCTTAATGAATGCTTATGCAACTGTTGGTAGTGAAAGAAGTTGTTTTCCAGGAGGGAAAGGGAGAAGTATTTCAATTAAAGTCATTTTTAAGGATTAGAGAAAAACATCTAGTTGAACCCTCTTTTTGGAATTTCTGAACAGATCCTTTTGCAAAAAATTGTTTTTTTTTCTTGGTTGCCCATTTATTCTTTGGAAGAGTATATTATGGGAGATAGTGAAGAACTGAATAGAAGAGGAGTAATGCTCAAACTAGGGCAGAGTCAATATTTCTCCTCTGTATTTATCCATTTCTATAATTGTTTCTAGACTAAATGAACCACCTTGCATTTGACTGCATTTTAATTTCATCTTGTTTTTGCAGTACTATGGTTCCCATTTGTCAAGGTTTCTTGAAATTGTCTTCCATTCTTCCAGAGTGTTGGGGTAGGGGGTGGAAGACTGTAGAAAAAACGAAGATCAATGGAGAGGGAAGTTGTGAATGCAAACCGGCATTTCTTCTGGTCCTATTTTTGAGGGCTACCAAATAGACAGCAAAGTCCTTTGTCTTTCCAGGGCATTAGGTGCTTCGTTCATTCAATAGTATTTATTGAGCACTTACTATGTGCAGAGCACTGTACTAAGGGCTTGGAATGTACAAATCGGTAACAGATAGAGACAGTCCCTGCCCTTTGATGGGCTTACAGTCTAATTGGGGGAGACAGACAAGAACAATATGTGAGGAGGCTAACTGAATGGCTTATTTCTACTGGTGTTAAGAAAACCAGTGAGATATCATCCAACTACAGAGCAGATAGACCAGGATGGAGATAACTTACAAACTTGGAAACAAGCGTTTTCCCTTTTTCAGATATCACAGATGAGTTAAACTTCTATTTCATTATTTGCTTCTTTTTTTCCCAATTTATAGAAAAGAATTAGGACTGTTCATATCCAAGATACTAAATGTGTCATTCTCCAGCATTCAATTACAGGGTGGTCCAGACTTAAATTTATAACATTGATTAATAGGTCGCAGCCAACTAAGAGAAGACAGTGGACTTTGGATCGGCGAAATGTTTAACGTCTGGATTCTTGTTCCACCATAAATTCAAAATTTCCTAGCTTGTAACATCCCACTTTACTTTTCTTCATGCTAGAGCTATGTTCTGAGACCACAGTCATGTATATTTACTGTTTGGAATGAAGCATATAATTTCACATTCTTACTCTACCCATATTTCAACTTAAGCTATTCAGTCTTTCACTGCACACTGACAAAGAAAACAGTTTCCATAGATGTCTGGAAGAATAAAATTGCAAGTAACTACATTTGCCCAAGACTTGCAGATTTTCCATGCAGAGTTATGATCCTTCTTAATATTTATCACAGCATCATCACCATCATTAGCATCATAATCTTCATCATCATCACCTCATCATTTATTGATTGCTTTGAAAATAATAATGGGAATAGAAGGAGAGTGAGTGAAACCCTTGAGACAAAAGGGTAGGTAGATACAAATAAAAATAAGCAAGAGGTTTCCTTCCCAGCTGGTTTTCTTCCAGAGGTGGGAGAGGTGAAGCATTGTATCTAGAGGACATAATGACCCATCTGTGTGATCAGATGTTTTATGAACTACTTGATTCTTTGCAAAAAGCTCACTGGGTTCCCATGTCAATGTTCAGTGAAATAGGAAGCAGAGCCCATTGAAAAGCCTTATTTGTTCTACCTCTTTCTTCCTGAGTACGAAACCTCTGTACCTTGGAGATGATGTCATACAGAGGCTTTTATAGGCATTTACTGAATTCATTTCCTTTTCATTTCACTCCATTAAGGAATGGATACCTGTCCATGGGAGAAGTGAAAGTGTTCTGAATTAAGGGACAGGTTAGTTAATCTTTTGCTGATTGCCCTAGGACTAAGAGGCAACATATTTTGAGTTTTTATGAAAGTGACCCTTCAGTGGCCGGGGAAGGAATCGATATCTCCACTACACGTGTGTATAACTGGTATCTGCTTTTACCTGGAAGGAAGGTGGGAGTGGCGTGGATGAGGTTAGGGAAGGCTGGGACTTCAGGATGAAGGATTGAAAATTGATATACCAAAAAGAAATCCCGGTAGGGTTTCATCCCAGCCAGACTCTCCCCAAATGTTCATTCACTACTATGATTATAGCAGCCTCCTTTCATCTGAGGATCAAAAAGATTATCTCTTGGATTGTCTTCCAGGTGGAGAAATGAAGCCCAAAGAGGTGAATAATAACTATTGATCGCAAAGCTGAGAGCAGAACTTGATTCCTCGAAGTCTTCATTGGCTAAGAACAGTGGGGCTGTTACGGGTATGGTTACAAGCAATGATAATAACCATTTGACTTGTATCATGTTCAGTAAAACTGAAAAAGCTGAAGAGAATCAAAGAATTGGAGTTGGAGTTGGTGACTCTACACTGAGAAGCAGTTTGTACTGCATTACGTGCTGCTATTTCCCTTACAATAATTCACTCAATCAGTGGCATTTATTGGAACTCTTTCTCTGTACAGATACAGTACTAAGCACTTGGGAGAGCATGATTCAGTAGGTAGACATGATTCCTGCCCTCAAGAAGTTTACAATCTAGAGGAAGAGACAGACAGTAAAATTAATTTCAGGTAGGGGAAGCCACTACATATGAAGATGGGTATTTATGAGTGCTATGTGGATTGGGGGTGGGATAAATAGCTAAGTATTTAGGAGGTAAGGCCTCAAATGCACAGGTGATTCAGTAGAGAGAGAAATAAAGTGGGGAGATGAGAGATTAGTCAAGGAAGGTTCCCAGTAGGAGATATAATTTTGTAGGGCCTTGAAGATGGAGACAGTAGTGTTCTGTAGAATGTGAAGGGGGAGGGAATTTCAGGCAGGAGGGAGAGCTTGAGCAAGAGGTCAACTGCAAGAGATATGAGAGGACGACACAGTTAATAGGTAGGTATTAGAAGACTGAAGTGTGCCAGTTGGGTTTTAGCGGGAGAGGAGTGAGGATAAGTATTGGGGAGAGAGAGCAGATTGAGCGCCAAAATCCAATGTAGTAAAGGTCTGAACTGATTCCGATCTCATCCCAGGGGATTTCCTGATAAGACTGTCTTTGCTTTGGGAGACCATAAACACCACAATAGAAAACAACAGAATAACCATCACATTGAAATGTTTACATTTTCTTCCCATTTTAACATGTCAGAACCATTTCAGAATGTTTCTTGCAAGACAACTATGACCTTGCAGTGATATAATAGTCTGTGTTATAATCTTCCCTCCCAGCTGTTATACATGCCTGAATGCCTCTCATTTTATAATTAATCAAAAACTCTTGCCTTAAGTTAATTGATGGCCTCATTATGTCATACTTACCGGAGATTCATCTAGCCTTTTGCCAGTAAAATCTTTCTACACCAATTAGCCTACAACATCAAGCAGCAAAAATAATTTTCCCGAATGATTCTGAGATTAAGCCCTGACACCTTGCTTTTAAAATCAAATAGGCCACCACGGATGGGTACAGTGCAAATTTAGCCTTGTGACATTGCCATTTGGAAACAACCCTAATCACGCATTCTCACTCCCCCTGGCTTCCCACCCTCCCCCTGCCTCCTTTTAATTACTGAGAGGTGTCAATGTAATGGCTAGAGTTTGAGGTTAATGGGGCTTTGGGTGACCGCCAAAAGATTCAGGTTAAAAGGAACAGTTAAGTAAGTTTCCATATGCTAATGACAAGTCTCCTGATGCAGGAGGGTCTAGGAGAACTGTTATTGCTATTAGTAGTTTGCAGCCACTGAGTGCCTTTCAGCAGAAGTCCCTTAACAATAATTGACTACCAATGGTTGTCCTGGGAAAGACACAGGAAGTATTCCCGGAGTTCAACTGGACCAGGGTGGAAAAGGTGAATACCTCCCTCTATATGCAATTGATTTTTAGTGTCTGTCTTCCCAGCTAGACTATAAACTCCTTGAACCCAGGGATCTGTTGTCTTTTCCCTAGCTCTTAGTAGAGTGCTGTGCACAGAGTAAATACCCAATCAGTCAGTCAATCAATAGTATTGGTTGAGCAATTACTCTGTGCAGGGCACTATACCAACTCCTTGGGAGAGCACAATAGAATTAGCAGACAGAATCCTATCCTGATGATAATAATATGATTAATAATAAGTGTGTCATTTGTTAAGGATTTATTGTGGGCCAAGCACTGTCCCCTGTGGGGCTCACATTTTAAGGGGGAGGAAAAATGTAATCTATTTTGTGGAAATTGAGGTGCAGAGGAGTTAAGTGACTTATCTAAAGTCATACGGCAGGCAAGTGGCATATTAGAACTCGGGTCCAGACTCCCAAGCCCAGACTCTTTCCACTAGGCTATGCGGTGTCTCTTAATCAGTTGATTAACTGACTGATTGATATCACCTCTTCTTCCTTCCTGCACTGAACATTATCCCCAAATAATGATCCACATTATTCAAGCTTTCCACCTTTTCTACTCTCTCAGCATTTTCTACCTTTTAAGAGTTGTGGGTTTGACTTGGAAACTTTCGACCCTAAACATGATGTAACTTGTTTTTCTATTCATTTTCTCTTGAGATTGGTGACAGCTTTTACAACATCTCTTTGTCAAAGTATTTCCTACACCTGCACCAGTGCCATTTGTTTAAGTTATAAACTCATAGAGGATAAGGATTAAATCTTTAATCCTGATTTGTACAATGCACAATAGAGAGTGCATGTTGATGTTCAATAAATACCATTTGATGATGTTAATGATCAATCCAAACTCACTGGATTTCCTCATTAACTTGGTCAAATCATTGCATCAGTCACCCACTGCACACATGTGGATGTTGTTTTTTTCATCTATTTCTTTGTTCTATTTTTGGCCTCCTTAGTTTTAATAGTTGTGTCTATGTTTTTCATCTTATTCCCAGGTTGTGTATATGCTCCGTGTCTGCGTAGTTCCCCTCACTGTCTATCAACACAAAGTGTTGACTGGGCACCTACTATATGCAGACTTCTGTACTCTGTAGTTGGAAGGGTAGAAAACAAGGTCCCTACCTGCTAGGAGTTTATAATCTAGTTTGTTGTGGGCAGGGAATGTGTCTGTTATGTTGTTATAATGTACTTTCCCAAGCTGTCAATGCAGTGTTCTGCATACAGTAAGCATTCAAATGTATGATTGATTGATTAATAGGGAAACAGTCAAAAGATAATGTATAGATCAGAGGGAGAAGGGAAAGGCCATATGGGTATGTAAATAAGAGCTTTAGTCTCAGGGTATGCAAACAATATGTACAAAAATGTTATGAGTGTATTACATAAGTGTTGAGAGGTGCAAAATGCTGAGGTGGGACTTGGGAAGATAAGACCTGGAGAAAGGAAAAATGATTTAGGGAAAGTCTCTGGAAAATTAACTGGGGAAGCCTCTTATGACTAAGGGAAGCGACACGGCCTAGAGGAAAGAACAAAGGCCAGGGAGTCAGAGGACCTGGTTGGGCATCCCATTTCTGCCATTTGCTGGCTGTATGACCTTGGGCAAGTCTCTTAACTTCTCCATGCTTCAGTTACATCATCTATAAAATGGGAATTAAATCCTACTCCCTCCTACTTAGACTATGAGCCCCATGTGGGACAGGGACTGTGTTCAATCTGATTATCTTGTATCTATACTAGCACTTAGTATAGTTCTTGGCACATAGCAAGTGCTTAACAAGTACCATAAAAAATCTGCCCATTTTCCTTCAAAACACATTTTGTGGATCTAACTTTCCTCTCCTCACTTACAGCCACTATACTCGTTCAAGTCTCGCCATATCCAGATTAGATTATTGTATGGGCCTCCTTGCTCATTTCCCTGCCTCCAGCTTCCCCCCTCTTTAGTCCATGGACTGCACTGATGCCCATAACATTCTCCTGAAACTTATTCAGCCCATGTATCCTTTCTCCTCAAAACCCTCCAGTGGCTGCCCATTTCATTCATATGTTTAATCAATCATATTGAGTGCTTACTGTCTGCAAAGCACTTGGAAGATTACACTATAACAATAAACAGACACATTCCCTTCCCACAACAATCTTACAATCTAGAGACCAGCTTACATCTCCTTTCTCATCAAGCAAAGACTCCTTTCCATTGGCTCCAAGGCTCTCTATCTGCTATCTCCATTTTACTTATTGGTTCTCCTCACCCTTTACTCCCCTCCTCTCACTATTTGCTCCCCCTGACTGTTCTCTGTTTTCATCTTGCTTAACCCGATCCCTTGCTCATACTGTACCCCAGGTCTAGAATTTCTTTTTCCTCAAATCTACCAAATTCCATTACTCCCAACCTTTCAAGTTCTCCTAAAATCTCATCTCCTTCAACATGTCTTCCCCAACTTATTATCACTACCCTTATCAGAGAAGCAGCATGGCTCAGTGGAAAGAGCATGGGCTTGTGAGTCATGGGTCATGGGTTCAAATCCCGGTTCAGCCGCTTGTCAGCTGGGTGACTTTGGGCAAGTCACTTAACTTCTCTGTGCCTCAGTTACCTCATCTGTAAGACTGTGAGCCCCACATCGGACAACCTGATCACCATGTGTCCTCCCTAGCGCTTAGAACATTGCTTGGCACATAGTAAGCACTTAATAAATGCCATAATAATTATTATTACCCTGATTCTTACTAATCCTTCAGCCTCCCCTTTCACTCTTATGTGTGTATTTATTTATTTTTGCCTATTTTCAGCACTTGTGTATATATAAGTCTAGCTGATGTTTTTATTTTGAGTGCCAGCTCTCTGTGGCAGGTAACATGTGCTATACTTTACTTCTATTTCCCAAGTGCTTTGTAGACATTCCACTTAGTAGCCACTCAATAAATACCATTACTGCTACTCCTAGAGGAGGTGGAATTTCCAGAAGGGTTTGAAGATGGGAAAAGCTGTGATCTTGTCCATCTGAAGGGGCAGAAAGTAGAAAGCATTAGGGAGAGCATGAGCAAGGAGTCAGAAGCGAAAGAATTGAGAACAAGTTCCTGTAAGAAGGTTAGCTTGGGAGGAATCAAGAGTGTGAGCTGGGTTGTAGGAGATGAGAACTGATTAGAGGAAGAGAGCTGTTTGAGTACCATCAAGTCACCAGTCAAGTCTCTATTTGATGCAGAAAGGAATGGGCTACTATTGAAGATTTTTGCATAAAATAATGTTTTAGAAAAATGACCCAGGCAGCAGAGTGAAGCTTGGACTGAGGGCAGGGAGACCAGTGAAAATACTGCTACAGTCATCTAGCTAGATATGACAAGTGACTAAACCAGAGCAGTAGCCATGATGATGGAGAGGAAGGGCAGATCTGGGAAATGTGAAAGAAAAACCGGCAAGATCTAGTGACAGACTGAATGTGGGATTTCAAGGTCCTCTGGGATAGGAACCAGACCATAAATGTAATTTTTATAGTATGCTCCCAGCCACCAAAGACACAGTTCTCTGCACAGAAGGTGATTGTTAAATATTGATGATGATAATGATGAATTGAAGCTTTCATCCTCTGAAATCACCAGCATGTTATCAGGTTTCCCATTGGATTTCCAGCTTTGGAATTGTGAGGCAAAATGGTCTGATGTTTGCTTAATGCAACCTCTCCATTCTTGCTGCATTTACTACTTAGCTAAATGTGGTGCAGTGAAAGCGACTAAGATCTGCACTGCAATCCAAAATGAAGAAAAAAGAGCTTCTTTAATTTATGGAATAGCCTTTCTTGTATGCTGTAAGGGTGATGAATTTCAGGAAAGGCCCTAGAAACACTCAAAGTCAGCACACTAACCTCAAATGAAGTTCCAGTTGCTTGGGCGACTACTTTCAGGGGAAATGCAGAATTGAATGCTGGGTAAAAAGGAAGTTTCATGAGATGATGTCTGCTTTTCAGGAGTCAGTCAGTCCCTGACAAATGTTCATTAAAATGTGGTCCTTTAATCATCTATGGAAAACATGGGTTTCTAGAAATGCTTTAGTTTCTACATCATTGCTATGATGTGTCATGTCTGGTAAAACACCAAATAGAACTCATATTAGACAGGACCAATGGAGTGTCATGGAGAACCACACATCAAGCAGGCTTGATTCAACTCTTTGAGCTCAAAATGAAGTGGATTTTGAGAGTAGCAGAGGACACGCACAATGTGAGGGTAAAATTTCCTTTGGTCTTGGGTTGGGTGAAAGGTTTCCAATGAAAGCCAAACCCAGAGCCAGGATTAGGTAGGCCATATATTCTATTTCTTTAGCAGCTCTAGTAATACTGTCCAGAATGAACACCTTTCTGTCTGAAGTTTTTATTTTTAAGGCTTAGCTCCTCTGTCCCTTGACTTCTGCTCCCAAGTTCCCTGATTTGGCAGTGGGGCTGGCACTCACAGACCTGGAAAAGGAACTATTTGGGAGTCATTGATCTCCCCCGTTGTCTCTCCTCCTTAGACTGTGAGCCCTATGAGGGACAGGCACTATGTCCAACCTGATTATCTTGTATCAACCCCAGTGCTTTAAGGAGTGCAATCATTATTACTAGGGCATGTCATTTCACTTCTCTGGCCCTCAGTTACTTCACCTGTAAAATGGGGATCGAGACTGTCAGCCCAGTGTAGGACAGGGATGGTGTCCAACCAAGTTTGCTTGTATCCACCCCAGTGCTTAGTACAATTGTCTGGCACATAGTAATCACTTATCAAATACCACAATAATCACTATTACTATTAAATATTCTAGATTTGGGGCAAACTTGATGTAACTCAACATACTTTTGCAAAATGACACTTATGATGTCATTATACTCCAACGTGTGAGTCTTAATGCCCAGCATTCTGGAACATAACAACATTCACCTTAGCCAGAAGCTATTCAGTTTCACATTTAGATACTTGGCTCCGACCCTGTAGCATTTACCTTTAGCATATAGCTTTAAATTCTGTTGCTTACCCCCATCTGCAATTTGTTTTACTGTCCATTTCCCCCACTAGTCTGTAAGCTCCTTGAGGGCAGGGATCATGTCTAGAAACTCTTGTACTGTCCCAAGAATTTGGCATAGTGCTCTGCCCACAGTATGCACTCAAAGCTATTGATCCATCAGTTGATAAAGTGCTCAGTAAATAATATTGATAGATTGATTTACTGTCCTTAGGCTAAGTTTGCACACGTTTTGGAAACAAAGAGAAGCAGCATGGCTTAGTGGAAAGACCACCGGCTTGGGAATCAGAGGATGTGGGTTCTAATCCCGGCTCTGCCACTTGTCTGCTGAGTGACCTTGGGCAAGCCACTTAACTTCTCTGTACCTCCGTTACCTCATCTGTAAAGTGGGGATTAAGACTGTGATTCCCATGTGGGACAACCTGATTACCTTGTATCTACCCCAGCGCTTAGAACAGTGTTTGGCACATAGTAAGCACTTAATGAATACCATTATTATTATTATTATTATTATAGCCCACATTTCAAGCCAAAATGGGCTAAATTTTGAACAAGTCTTTGGGTGTGGCCTTGTGAAATGGGGTGTTTGGGGGTGAGCTATGATTTAGGGGCTTATTTAGAACGAACAATTCTGAGTTTAGTTCAGGTGCAAAGCCACAGGAATAAAATCCAAAAACAAGTACTCAGACCTCCAGACAACCCAACTAGAGATCTTTTCACTAGTTTGTTGAGACTCGTGGAAGCTTTCAAATGCTTATAATGTGGCAGGCTCAGACTGTCTGCCAAAAGCAGAAGAGAATATGACTTACATCTTTAATAAGCAACGAGCGTGGAGTTAACATGAATGCAAAGTATACTACAGTAAATCTGAATGGGTTCAGAAGAAGGTTCCAGCTCAATCCCACTTTAAATGGAAAAAATTCAGTAAAGTCTTGGAATTTTCTTTCAACCCTTTAGGCTGCTCAGACTGGTGAGGAGGGGTGTGTGACTGTTTGGGTGTTTGGGGGAAACAAGCTGCCCTTTGTCTCTGAGGACAATAAAGAAATAGGTGGCAATGGTTTTCTCGATTGTTGCCAAAGAGACCAGTACAATGAGCCCAGCACAGCCCTGTTAACAAATGAAAGGACTACGAGTTGGAGAGGAGGCCAGCCCAGGGTTCTGGAAAAGAGTGCCTAGAGCCACGGGGCCGGAATCCGGGAGGAGTTTGGAGTCAGAAAGCTGAGGGCCTCACTGCCTTGCCAAGAGTTTGTCCCATTGGGATCCAGGTCTCCACCCTGCCAACAGAACGGTTATTCTGAGGATGGCCTCCTCAGGGGAAAACCCCAGGACTGTGTACACTGGATGAAGATAATCTGAGTGGAATGTGGTGCTCAGAGATCATTTAGGAAGCTGAGACCCTCCCCAGGCTGGGGGTATTGGGGAAACTGGGGAGACTGGGAGAACTGGAGATACTGAATTTGAAAAAGATTGGGCTGGGGATCAAACCTAGGCAATGAAATGAGAGGACTTGAGCCAGTTAGGGGAGGGATTCCTGTGGTTTCTTCTCTCTGAAGTCTGTAGTGCCTTAGGAGTTTCCTTTCTGATAATATTAAACTTTATTTTAATCTCACTGTTGATAACTGGTAGCAGAACTTGAATGCTGGAGAGCCCCATGGATCCCTCTTCCTGTGTGAAGACCTCAAAACACTTTTGACTAATTTCAGTGAGGGAGATACAAGCTGCCTATATAATTGTCAGTTCATCGCCCCACCCAAAAACAAACAAACAAACAATCACTTAAGGGCCAGGAGTTCTAGTGGAGAGGAAGGGGGTGGAGGTGTCACATTTTTCTTTGCTTTAGGCATTCTGTAACCAAACCTAAGACTCAATCCCATCTCCCCTTTTCTGATAAGAACCCATAGAGAAGCCCAATGTGAATACTCCTCTCTGTTAGCTAGGAGACATGGGGCATGGGGACAGGGTTTCCTTAAAACCCCCTCACACTCAGCAATTTTGTCATTAAAGTGATTCATTCAATAATATTTATTGAGCGCTTACTATGTGCAGAGCACTGTACTAAGCACTTGGAATGTACAAATCGGCAGCAGATAGAGACAGTCCCTGCCCATTGACAGGCTTACAGTCTAATCGGGGGAGACAGACAGACAAAAACAATAGCCATAAATAAAATCAAGGTGATGTACATCTCATTAACAAAATAAATAGGGTAATAAAAAATATATACAAATGAGTGGACCAGCACAGTGCTAAGGGGAGGGGAAGGGTGTATAATGCTAACCTATATTGCATAGGGTACTTAATAATCAATCAATCAAAAGTATTTTCTTGAGCTCCTAGTGGGTGCAGAATAATGTACACTTGTGAGTATATAATAAAATGAACAGAAATGACCCTGCTCTCAAAAAATTTACAGTCTAGCAGGGGAGACTGACACAACAATACGTTAAATAGGAGCAGATGAGTGTATAAATATGTGTGCAAAAGTGCTGTATAAGGAGGTGGCTGGGTGTGAACACCCAAGGGCTTGGTGGAAAGGAAGTACTAAAGTGACAGTTGAGGAGACAGAGGATGGGGAGGTGAGAAATTAACTGTGGAACGCCTCCTGGATTTGTGATTTCCTTTGAGGAAGGGGAGAGCAAAGGTCTGTGGGATGTGAAGGGGTGAGGAGTTCCAGGCTGGAGGGAGGGAGTGAACAAGAGGTTATAGGTGATGAGAGAGGTGAGTATGATGCCCAGTGAATAGCTGGGTTTGCGAGGAATGAAGCTTGCGACATGAGGTGTCGTGGGAAAAGAGAGGGGATAAGTACGAGGGAGTGTGTGATCGAGTACTATTGAGGGCCTTATCGTCGGGAGGAATGTGCAGCAGGATGGTGAGAGAAAAAGGCAGTGGAGTGAAGCATAGACTGGAGAGGGGAGAAACTGGAGGCAGGGAGGTCAGTGAGGAGGCTGATGCTGAAGTCAAACCAGAATATGCCAAGTGCCTGGTGTAATAATAATAATGTTGGTATTTGTTAAGCACTTACTTCTAAGTGCTGGGGTAGACACAGGGGAATCAGGTTGTCCCACGTGGGGCTCACAGTCTTAATCCCCATTATACAGATGAGGTAACTGAGGCACAGAGAAGTTAAGTGACTTGCCACAGTCACACAGCTGACAAGTGGCAGAGCTGGGATTTGAACCCATGACCTCTGACTCCAAAGCCCGTGCTCTTTCCACTGAGCCACGCTGCTTTGGTGGCAGTTTGATTGGAGTGGAAGGGACAGATTCTGGAAATCTCAGAGAGGAGGAACTGACAGGATTTGACAACAGACAGAATATGGTGATTGAGAGAGAAGGTGGAGTTAAAGATAATACCTAGCTTATAGGTTTGAGAGATGGGAAAGCTGGTGGTACTGACAACTGTGATGGTAAATTTAGATCAGGGAGAGGAATTGGGAGAGAAGATGAGGAGTTCAGCTTTGGACATGTTGAGCATAAGGTGCCAAGGGGTACCAATCAGTCAGTGGTATTTATTGAGCACTTACCGTGTGCAGACCACTGTACTATGCACTTGGAAGAGTACAACAGAGTTGGTAGACACTTTCCCTGCCCTCAAGGAGCTTACATCATAGAGGGGGAGACAGACATTAAAATAAGTAAGTAAATTGGGACTATGTACTTTAAGTGCTATGGGGCTGAGGGTAGGGTGAATATTAGGTCCTTATGTCCTGGAGGCAGAAGAAAATGCAAAATTGGTGAGAAGGTCAGAGGTCAGGGCTACTGAGGTAGATTTGGGAGTCCTTTGCTTATTGGAGGTATTTGAATCCCATGGGAGTACATTAGTTTCCCAAGAGAGTGAGTATAGATTGAGGTAAGAAAGGGATCCAGGGGAGAGCCTTGGGGAACACACTCATTTAGGGACTAGGAGGCAGAGGAAGAGCCAGGAAAGAGACTGGGAAGTATTCACCATAGAGCAGGAGAAGAGTGTGTCAGAAAAACGTAGGTTTCAAAGCATTTCCCAGAGGAGTGTTTTGCAGGGTTGAATGAAGGCAACCGAGAAAGTGAAGAGGATTAGAACTGAACAGAGTCCATTAGATTTGGCAAGAGGGAGATGTTGGTGACTTTGGAGAGAGTGGTCTCAGAAGGGTGAAGTGGGGAGAAACCTGACTGTAGTCAAAAGAAGGGAGTTGGAGGAGGGAAAGTGGAGGCATTGGATATAAAGAATACATTTGAGGAATTTGGATAAGAAAAGGAGAGAGATGGGTCAATAGCTGGGTGATGTAGTATGATACAGAAAAGGTTTTTATTTTCAGGGTAGTAGAGATAGAGGTGCATTTGAAGGCAGAGAAGAAGGAGCCATGAGAGAGATTGAGATGGTTAAAAGATGGCAGTGAGGTAGTGAAGAAGAGTGAACGCATGTTTTTGAAAGTGAGGGGATGAGATTAGAGATGTGGGTGGAGAAGGTGCATTGTTATTGTCCATTTAGGACTTTCTTACAAGAATCTGTCTACCTCGACTGACTCAGAATTACCCTCTCATCATTAGAGTCTTTGACAACTTCATGAGGTGATCTTGACTGGTGAGATGAACTGCCAGCAACTATATTTGAATGTTTTTGAGTTTCCAAATGTTCTCTTTCTAGGATTGAGACTTCTTCTATTTTTTAACGTTTTAATTTGATTTGGTCATTCTGGCCCACTTCATTCGATTGTATTTATTGAGCGCTTACTGTGTGCAGAGCACTGTACTAAGCACTTGGAACGTACAGTTGGGCAACAGATAGAGACAATCCCTGCCTGACAACGAGATCACAGTCTAAAAGGGGGAGACAGACAGCAAAACAAAACAAATAGTCAGACATCTATACCATCAAATTAGATAAAGAGAATCAAAGATGTATATACATCATTAATAAAATAAATAGATTAATAAATAATATACACAACTATACACAGCTACAGTAGGGAGGAGAAAGGGGTAGAGCAGAGGGAGGTGAGTAGGGGGAATGGGGAGGAGAAGGGGGGCAGAGGGAAAGGGATTGCTCAGTTTGGGAAGGCCTCCTGGAGGAGGTGAGCTCTCAGCAGGGCTTTGAAGAGGGGAAGAGAGTTAGTTTGGCGGATGTGAGGTGGGAGGGCAATCCAGGTCAGTGGTAGGACAGGGGCCAGGGGTTGACAGTGGGACAGGCAAGAAGGAGGTATAGTGAGGAGGTTAGTGGAAGAGGAGCGGAGTGTACGGGGAGGAGCGGAGTGTACGGGGTGGGCTGTAGAAGGAGAGACGGGAGGTAAGGTAGGAGGGGGCAAGATGATGGAGAGCTTTGAAGCCAAGAGTGAGGACTTTTTGCTTCATGCGAAGGTTGATAGACAACCACTGGAGGTTTTTGAGGAGAGAGTGACATGCCCAGAGCGTTTCTATAGAAGGATAATCCGGGCAGCGGAGTGAAGAATAGACTGAAGCGGGGAGAGACAGGAGGATGGGAGATCAGAGAGGAGGCTGATGCAATTCTCCAGTCGGGATATTAGGAGAGATTGTACCAGCAAGGTAGCAGTTGGAATGGAAAGGAAAGGGCGGATCTTGGTGCCATTTGGGACCAGATCCCAACCTTGCCCACTCCTCTTTCTCCTATCAGGTCTGATCATTTTAATCCAGCATGGGACTTATAAGAAATGTTATAGTAGGGGACAGTCTGCCAAAGAAACTTTTTACTTATAATGGGGAAGGAGCAATCGAGTCCACTAATATCCTCATGATAGCCAGTGACTTAGCAGTTTTCTAAATAATGATTCCCTAGGCCAAAACAAATGCTTGGCAAATTAACCTGGAACTTTCAGGCCTGAAATTGTTCCCCTTGCCTTTAAAATACAGGTGATGTGAAGCAGTGTGGCCTAGTGGAAACAGTATGGTCCTACGAATCATTCATGTATTCATCCATTCAGTTGTATTTATTGAGCATTTACTGGGTGGAGAACACTTTATTAAGTGCTTGGGAGAGTACAATACAACAATAAACAGACATATTCCATGCCCACAATTAGTTTACAGTCTAGTGGGTACTAATTCCAGCTCCACCATGTGCCTTCTGTGTGACCTTGGACAGAGTTCCCTCAGTTCTCTCATCTGCAAAGTGGGGATTCAGTACCTGTTCTCCCTCCTCCTTAGATAATGAGTCCCATGTGGGATTTGATTATCTTGTATCAACCCCAGGGTTTAGTACAGTGCTGGATACATAGTGCTTAACACATACCACGATTATTATTATATTATTACCAATATTTCTAGGCACACAGCTACTTTGTTTCTCACCATCTAAGAGATAGAGATTCTCTTATTTCTGTGTGTGGCACTTATCTTCAAAAGGGAAATGAAATATCACATTTTATTCAGTAAATCTAATTCCCGGTTAAGTTGCTCATGGAAGAGAAGGGAAACATCTGTAAATAGTGTCTGATTTTATTATAACGTGTCTAAAATGGCAGGCTCCCCTATTACTGCTCCTCCAATTCCCAGAGAAACCTCCGGCTTGTGACTGTGCACTTTAACAGTTTTTAAGTGTTAATTAAGTCTATTTGTTTGGGTACCAGATGGCTGTTGCCTGCTTTTTCCCTGCTTCATCTCTTCATATTGCTGAAGAGCAGTGAGTATCTGAATCGTCTCTCTCCCATCCCAACTTTATTCCATTCACTTGCATTCCCGTGATAGTTCTGCTCTCTGCTTATGCAATTTTAATTATGTAATTTAGACACAGACCTCCAAACTCTGCTATTGGCCAAGACAAACTGTCTGCACGCAGTTATGTTTTTATAGTATTTTAAATCCGGTGAATCAGTACAGTCAATATTGATACACTGTTGTACTTTCAATATTTTTGGATCGTTGTCAAATTAATTAAACAATAAATAGCTGAGTGATGTCCCCCACTAAATCCGGGGCGAGATTAGGGAAAGAAATGCTTGATGCTTCTTTTACCAAAGGAGAATGGAGGGCACAATGTTACACTCACAGTCTGAAGCATTTGGTACAAGGTTCTTCCTAGAATGCGCCTGTACTGTAGTTTCTGATCTGTGAGAGTGCTACTGGTTGTAGAATATATCTTTACCTATTTCTTTTTGCGTTTCAAAGCTTGTCTCCTTTTCATATCAGCAGTGGGAATCCCTGGTCAGAGAGATGTCAGAGCACGGGCTTGGGAGTCAGAGGTCATGGGTTCAAATCTCGACTCTGCCACTTGTCAGCTGTGTGGCTGTGGGCAAGTCACTTCACTTCTCTGTGCCTCAGTTACCTCATCTGTAAAATGGGGATTAAGACTGTGAGCCTCACGTGGGACAACCTGATGACCCTGTATCTACCCCAGCGCTTAGAACAGTGCTCTGCACATAGTAAGCACTTAACAAATACCAACATTATTATTATTATTTCCTTCCAGTTTGATGTGGTGTGCCCTTTGAACGTTCTGTGCCATTCTAGGACAGTAGACTCCCCTCTGCAGTCTGCCTCCAGTAGGGAGCGCTGCTCCTCTAGCTCCTAGGGCAGGCAGGGGTTCCAAAAACATGGCCCAGGGGCCAGTGGCAGGCGACACCACCACCCTGTGTAGCCTGCAAACATTTATAAAATTATAGTAATGACATTGAGACGTCCTGTTCTTGAACAGAAGACAATGCTCAAACGCTACATATGTTTACTGAAAAGAAGATGATGGAGTATGGAGAACCTGTGGGAAGAAATGCTCATTCATTCGATAGTATTTATTGAGCGCTTACTATGTGCAGAGCACTGTACTAAGCGCTTGGAATGAACAAATCGGTAACAGATAGAGACAGTCCCTGCCCTATGACGGGCTTACAGTCTAATCGGGGAAGACAGACAGACAAGAACAATAGCAATAAATAGACTCAAGGGGATGAACATCTCATGAAGACAATAGCAAATAAATAGAATCAAGGTGATGTACATCTCATTAACAAGATAAATAGGATAATGACAGCGATTTGCACAGCATCACTATCCCTCTCTCATCCCCACCAGCCACTGGGGCACGGAGGGCAGTATGTGAGTAGACGGTCATATTTGATCGTCCATCATTCCATTAAATTAAAGCTGGACCCATTAACGGCTGAAGTGGCTGAAAGCTGAAAAAACAATTATGTGATGTAATTGTTAAGTTCTGTTTTGTGATTGGTTGGCATCCGCATAACACATGACCCCCTATTGAAATGACCCACCTTCACTGAAATGTGGGGAACCCCTTTAACGAGATGAGAATCTGAACAGCCACTACTCCATTTGGGGGGATGGAATTTCTCTAAAGAGTTCATGGGGAGTAAGGGTGAACTATTTTTTCTGACTCCTGGGGCTTGTGTCATGTTGAGCTTGATTAGATAGAACAAGCCTGGGCAAGGAAGGCACCCAAAACATGCAAGGAATGGATGGAGAGTTGCAAAGCTGCTGATTTATCAGCATTATAGACAATGTTCTTTGATTAAAACACATCTGCCTGGAATTCTCAGGGACTGGTTCCCAGAATCACGTCTCAAATTTAGGTAATAATTTCATAGGATCTCTTATCCAGTGCCTTCTGAAGAGGTTCTGGGAAGAAGAGTCTGGATGAGTATCAATGTCTGGCACAACATATCTGATTCTCCCTCCCTCTGCTCTACCCCCTTCCCTGCCCCGCAGCACTTGCGTATATTTGTACATATTTATTACTCTATTTTATTAATTATGTGTATATATCTATCATTCTATTGATCAATTTTGATGCTACTGATGCCTGTCTACTTGTTTTGTTTTGTTGTCTGTCTCCCCCTCCTAGACTGTGAGCCCTGTGTTAGACAGGGATTGTCTCTAGCTGTTGCTGAATGGTACTTTCCAAGCACTTAGTACAGTGCTCTGCACACAGTAAGTGCCCAATAAATGCGATTGAATGAATGAATGATTCTATTTGATTTGCCATTCAAAACTTGCCCTCAATTCCAGTCTGATGCAGAAATACATACTGAAGGTCATATTGACTGCTTACCAATGAACCTGTGGAGGACATCTATCTGAACAGAGACTACCTAATATGTCAATTTAGAAGAACTTGGCCAACTAAATCTATCTGAGCCTATGTTTTTCAGAGAGTGTCACCCAATTTTGTTTGGTTTTCTGAATTTTCCATTAGGTAAAATGATTAGTCCAACGTCACTTCAAAAATCAGCTTTCTAAGATAGAACATGAACATTCCAATCAACTGAAGATCTCCTGCAAGGTGGTTTCTTAAGAGGATTGATCTACACCTTCCTGCTTGCATAAAAAAAGACTTCCATTCCACATCCTTGGAATGTTGCTACATGGGACAAGAACTTTGCTTCTTTGTTCTGTGTGAGTGAGCAAGGAGGCAAAATTCTTTTGCCAAACCTGTTTGAGCTTGTGGAGATTTTCAGCATAGAACAGACAGCAACCTGACCTTGTTTAATGATGTTGATTATAGAGAGGCCTTCAAATGTGTTATATGACTTTTTCACTTTATTGGCTGTTGGTAGAACCCCCTCCCCCTATATCTTCTAACTCTTCAGAGTTTCAAATGCAGGGATCTCTGCATCTGAAATTCTGGTTGAGTTTAACCCTGGGTCTGAATAAATCTGCAGGCCAGGAAATGTAAATGTAAATAGTAGAAACAACAGTATTTATTGAGCAGATTCTGACCTACATCCAATAGAAGCACAAGGCACGTTCCTTCCCACTAAGGACTTAGAATCTAATGGGGAAGATGTGTATAAAAATATTCATAAATAATGGAAACAGAATAAATAATTAAATGTACTACTGAATATACAAGCATTCTCTGATACTGAGATTGGATTCAAATAAATATATGGTCTAGTGGAATGAGCACAGGGTTGGGAGTCACAAGAGGCAGGTTCTGGTCCTAGCTCTGCCTCTTACCTACTGTGTCATCTTGGGCACTGTGTCACTTAAACACTTGGTGCCTCTGTTTCTTCAGCTGTAAAATGGGGACAAAACAAGGGTCCTCTCTCTTAGGTGGTGAGCCTCATACTAGCGGGTCTGGTCTAGTTGTCTGCCATCAAACTCATTGTTTAGCAATGGCCTTAGCACATAGTAACTGTTTAATAAATAATAATAATAATGATGATGGTATTTGTTAAGCACTGACTATGTGCAAAGCACTGTTTTAAGGGCTGGGGCGGATATAAGGTGATCAGGTTGTCCCATGTGGGGCTCACAGTCTTAATCCCCATTTTACAGATGAGGGAACTGAGACACAGAGAAGTTTAGTGACTTGCCCAAAGTCACATTACCATTACAAAAACACTAGAGGTGGGTCTGAGGCTGATACAAACCAAGGTGCAGGGAATTAATAGGGAAGAATTGGTGGAGGAGGTGGGATTTGAGGGGAACTTTGAAGGTGGGGATGACTGGCATGTGGCAGATTTGGGGGAAGAAGGAGTTTCATGTCAGAGGGAGGAGCATGAACAAGGGGTTGCAGCTGTGAGATGAGAGCAGAATTCTGTTACGGAGGTGAACTTGGGAGGAATGAAGAATGCAAGCTGGGGAGTAGTGGGTGAAAAGAGCTGGTATATGAAATTGAGAAAGCTGGTAGAGATCCCCGAAGACAGTGATAATGTCTGCTATGTGAACTTGGGCAAGTCATTCAACTTCTCTCTGGCTCAGTTTCCTCATCTGTAAAATGGGGACTATAACTTGTTTCCTCCCACTTAGACTGTGAGCCCCACATAACACAGGGACTGACCAACCTGATTATCTTGCATCTGCCCTGTTGCTTATTACAGTGCTTGGCACAAAGTAAGCCCTTGACTATAATAATAATTTTAATAATAATCAGCCATTGGAGGGTCTTGAGGCAAGGGGAGAGGTGCTGAGTGATGGTTCAGGAAGATGATGTGTGCAGCAGCCCGGAGGATAGACTGAAGCAGGTAGAGGCTGGAGGCAGGGAGACCGGTGAGGAGATTGACACAGTAGTCTCATCATGAGAAGATGAGTTCTCAGACTACAGTAATGGATATTTGTGGGAAGAGGAAGGGGGCAGATCTGGGAGATGTCTTGGAGGAAGCATCATCAGGATTTAGCATGTGAGAGATGAAAGTCAGTGAGGATTTGAGAGTGATGCTGAAGTTGTGGCCTTTAAGGACAAGTGTGGATAGTGATGTTATCAACAGAGATGAAAAGTCAGAAGGAGTGGATAAACTCCAAGAGTAATTGAATTTCCTGGATCACGTTCCCATTTCCTCAGTAGGCTAAACTGAATCTAATCACCTTTAATAATCAACTCCAACTGGATTGATACTGATTAAAGCTATTAACTGCAACAGTAATTACCTATAGTTAGTTTCCATTCAGGGATTTAAATATTTTTGCCCTCTGGTTGGTTATGTTGATGGAACTGAACACCATGAGGAATTATTTTGTTTCCATTAATTGGAAGAAACTGTGGTAATTTTTTTCAGGTACAGTATATATGATTCATCCCAACTTTTTAAGCTCTCAATTTGTATGGATGATTTATAAACAGTGTTTTCAAAACTTGACTCTGAAGATCCACAACTTTTGCTTGATTTCTTTCTTCTCTTTCTCAACCTCATAAAAACTGGAGATTTCAGAAATCAGCCAGCTTCGGTAATTACAGCTGAGTTACCCACTGACGATTCCAAACCACCTTAGGAAGAGCATAGATAACTTTAGCAGCATTTGATTTAAGGAGACTGGTAAAATTGAATGATCATGGAGACTGAGGAACCCTCTTAATTTAGAAGTCTGAGGTATGAGGAAGAAATCTGTTTTTGAAAAGAAATTTGGAATGATCAAGACTGTTACACACCAATTATGAAAATACAACATGGGCCATGGAAAGGTCCAATGAACATTTAGGAGGGACACTCATTGCTAGTACATTTTATTTATGCAGCGGTTCATTCTTGGGTACAACTGACCTTGGTTTTAGGTTCTAGTTATAATCTCATGGATAGCTAAAACTCTTTTGCCCTGCTTGGGTTCAAGATAAACAGTCAAGAAAACCATAACAGTAGTTAACTCTTTTTCCTTATGATGGTACTCATTAGGAGCTAAGGACTGGACTAAGAACTAGAGTGGTTATAAGATAATCAAACCAGAAACAGTCCCTGTCCCACACAGGGTTCGCAATCTATGAAGTAAGGAGAGCCTTGGTTTCTTTATCTGCAAAATTGGGACAAGTGGTATTTTTGTTTTTGTTGTTTTGTTTTGGATGTTTTTTAAATGGCATTTAAGTGCTTACTATGTGTCAGACATTGTACTAAGCTTTGGGATAGAAACAAGGTATTAGGTTGGACCCAATCCATGCCCACATGGGGCTCACTGCTTTAATCCCCATTTTACAGATGAGGTGCCTGAGGCACAGAGAAGTTAAGTAACTTGCCCAAGATCACACAGCAGACAATGGCAGAGTGGGATTAGAACTCAGGTCCTATGACTTCCAGACCTGAGCCCTTTCCACTAATAATAATAATTTTGGTATTTGTTAGGTGCTTACTATATACCAAGCATTGTACTAAGCACTGGGGTAGGAATAAGATAATCAGTTCCCATATGAGACTTGCAACCTAAGAAGGAGTAAGAACAGGTACCAAATCCCCATTTTGCTGATAAGGAAAAGTGGGACTTAGTCTGGGATGGCCTCTTGAAGGAAATGTGCCTTCAGTAAGGCTTTGAAGGATGGGAAAGTAATTGTCTGTCAGATTTGAGGAGGGAGAGCATTCCAGGCCAGAGGTAGGACATGGGCCAGGGGTCGGCAGTGAGACAGGCCAGATCGAGGCACAGTGAGAAGGTTAGCACCAGAGGAGCGAAGTATGCAGGCTGGGTTGTTAGTAGGAGAGAAGCGGGGTGAGGTAGGAGGGGGCAAGGTGATGGAGTGCTTTAAAGCCAACGGTGAGAAGTTTTTGTTTGATATGGCGGTTGATACGAAACCACTGGAGATTTTTGAGGAAAGGGGGTGACATGTCCTGAATGTTTTTTTAGAAAGATGATCTGGGCAGGGGAGTGAAGTAATGACTGGAGTGGGTAGAGACAGGATGTTGGGAGATCAGCAAGGAAGCTGATGCAGTAATCTAGGTGGGATAGGATAGATTAACATACCCTTATACTCTGGGACCTTTTTCAAATGGTATTCATTAAACCCTTACTATGTGTCAAATACTGTTCTAAGCACTGGGGTGGGCACAAGTTAATTAGGTCGGACACAGTCCCTGTCCCACATGGGGCTCACAGTCTAAATAGTATTGAATCCCCATTGTACAGTTGGATAGGCATATCCAGGTAGGATCATGTGGGTAGTTTTTCCAGGCTGGGTTATTCCACAGGAACACAGGAAGGGCTGGGGTGTTGATGAAGGGAAAAGATCAGGGATTGGGGAATTTGGGGGGTAGGAGAACTTGGTGCATTCGGACTGTATATAAACATGCAATGAATCCCTATTTTGGAGACAGTATGGGCCTAGGTTATTTTTCAAATAGGATTGCAGCAACAAAAAGTGTTACTCTTCATATTAATTTGGCACCTTCAAGGAATTCTTCCACATTTTGTTGTTACGCAGGAAGCGAGGGCAGGATGGAGGGGCTAGTAGAGGTGGAATCTATATGAAATTCAGCATAACTTCCATACCTGGAAAAATACAGGAGCAGAAATACAAATTACGCTTGACTCATTTTAAAGCAGAGCGGCAATGTTGATAGACCAAGAGGAAGTGATAAATGGAGTTTATCTTGCCTTTACACTTTGGATGAATCTCACGTGAAATAGTCACCAAGAAACTGGGAAAACAGGGTTTAGAACAAAGGAGGGAATTCCCAAAGAGTATTTATCAAGGACACAGTATCAGCCTGGTATTCTGTAAAGATAATTTCTTAGCCAACCCTATCATTTATTTAATGATTTAGATTTTTTAAATGATGGAATATATATAGAGAGAGCGTATTAAATTAACTAATGCCATCAAATGCTAGACTGAAAGCTCATTATGGACAGGGAACATGCCTGCTAATTCTCTTGTAGTGTACTCTTCCAAGCACTTAGTACAGTGCTCTGCACATAGTAAGTGCTTAATAAATACCATTGATTGATTTATTGACTGATTGAAATTGGTGGAAGGAAATGGCTAGGTGGGAAAAGGTGTAGCTTAGGTAACAGTAGTTAAAGCCCAGCTCATTATTCATTCATTTATTCAATTGTATTTATTGAACGCTTACTGTGTGCAGAACATTGTACTAAGCACTTGGAAAGCACATTATCACATTCTGGGACATAATCAACTCAATCAATCAGTGGCATTTATTGATTGCTTACTGTGTGCAGAACACTGTATTAAGAGCTTTGGGGAGTATAATAGAGAAGGTAGAGTGGTCTTTAAGGAGCTTTTGCTGTGCAAACACAGGGTTGGGAGGTAAGAGATTGGTCAGGGCCTGGAGCCTACAACATTTGGTATCAACCTTCAAAGGAAAAGACACCAGTGTGTCTGACATTCTGGGCTCTTCTGTGGAGGGAAAGAGGTTATAGTTTCAGCTAGGGAATATGTCAATCAGTCAGTCATATTTATTGAATGCTTACCGTGTGAGGACCGCTGTCCTAAGCACTTGCTGGAGTCAAATATAACAGAGTTGGTAGACTTGTTGGTAGAATGGGTAGCCTGATAAAGAATAGATTAGCCCAGGGTTCTTGAGGAGGATTTGGACACATCATGCCCCTCCTCAAAAACCTTCAATTGTTACCCATTTCTCTTCAAATAAAAGAAAATCTTCTACTGACTTTAAAGCTACATACCCACTATTTCTCTCTTACTCTATCTCCAACTATACTCCAGATCAACCCTTTTTCTCCTCTCAAAATCACTTCTAACTGCATCTCGTTTCTGATTCTCTCACTTCTGTCCCGGGGGGGGTCATCTTTTCATTATGAGGGTGGGAGAGAAAATGGGGCAAGGGTTTTACAAAAGGGTGTGGTCTGGGAAGGGACAGACTCCAAAAGCCATTAGGCCAAAACCCCCACCATTTTGAGTCTTTTCAGGCCTGATTATTTGTAGATCTTTCCAAATGTGAGCCCCATGTGGAACAGGAACTATGTCCCTTCAGCTTATATCTACCCCACTGCCTAGTACAGTGCTGGACCCATCAATCAATCACGCAGTAGTATTTGTTGAGCATGTACTAAGTGCAGAGCACTGTACTAAGTACTTGGGAGAGTACAGTGCAACTGAGCTAGCAGACTCGTTCCCTACCCACAATGAATTTACAGTCAGATGTGGCTTGGGAGAGAGTTCCAGGCAGAAAGGAAAATATGAGCCAAGGGGTCAGGGAGAGATATGAGATCGAGGCACAGTAAATTGGTTGGTGTTGGAAGAGAGAAGGGTGTGAGCTGGGTTGCAGTGGTAAGGGAGCGAAGATAGGTAGGAGGGAGAGAGTTGATTGAATGACATAAAGCCTATGGTGAAGAGTTTCTTCGTCAGCACTTAGTAATCATAATAATTGTGGTATTTTTTTAAGCACTCACTGTATGCTAGGCACTCTACTAAGCACTGAGGTGGATGCAATCAGATAGGGTTGGACACAGTTCCTGTCCCAAATGGGGCTCACAATCTCAGTACTCATTTTATAGATGAAGTCACTGTAGGCCCAGAGAAGTGAAGTGATTTGCCCAAGGTCACACTGCAGATAAGTGGCAGAGAAGGATTAGAACCCATGACCTCCTGAGTCCCAGGCCTTTGCTCTATCCACTGTGCTATGCTGTTTGGGGTGTTGCTTTCAGTAGGTGCTCAATAAAAACCATTTCTATTACTACAGCTACTCCTATCTCCATCATCTCTTGTGTGTTGTTACTAATGAGGACTCCTTTCCTTTCCTGGCACACCTCCTCCAAGAGGTGTGCCAGGCCTCAGTAAAAAACAATGATCTTGTTTCTAAAGAAACTGAGTTGTCCCTTTGCTAATAAATCCAGCTTGTTTTCACAGTTTTGTAGACACATTTGAAAACAAACACACTCAGTCATTAGGTCCTTCAGGCATGGGGGATGACAGCATCTCTTGGGCTGGCTGTTTACTTCGGCTTCCTTTGAAGAACAAAGATTTCTAGGGAAAGTCTTGAACACAGCACTTACCCACTGAAAGTTTACCAGGGTTTTACAGAAGGAAAGTAGTTCCAAACCACAAGCGTCTGGGCTTTGAAAGTGCCTGAACACTTACTTCTCCAAGTGTTACATGTGATGAAAGGAAAATTCTGATTGTCATTAATGCAAATCGTTTAATGCTTTCTTTCTCATGTGTTCAGTGATATTTATTTGTTTATGGATTAGCAGCTGATTGCTACAGGATTTCATCTCTTTCCATAATTACAACGGCCACTAGTGCTGCTAGAGTTAAAGGCTTTGGCAGAATTGCCTTTATAAATCTCTCTTCAGAGGGATTTGTCATTTGTCTGTAAAATTTTGCACTGAATGGAATCATAATGTACCAATCCTTAGGGAGGGGGACTGACTTCTTTTTTTAACTGTTATTCAAGTGAAAACCACCACATATGAGTCTAATGGATATTGAGTTTGCCTAATGCTGATGCCCTCATGGAGAATAGTTTCATCTCTGGTTTTCCTAAATCTTTATGAATCTTTTCCTGGCCTGTTTCCTGCCAATAACATTGGCATTTGTACTCTGTCAGGTTGGTGATTTTCCTAGCTGCAATCACCTATGAGGAAGAGGGTCTTTCCTCTAGGTCCATGGCAGAAAACACTCAGTGTGGGTTGTGGGTACAAAGAACAGTCGTTTCCACAAGAATGTAGGATTACATCACCAGAATCTCTTTGTTCTTAAGTTATTGCTACATAGCTTATTTTAAACTTTTATCTAGCTGTCCCCAGCCCATGCACATCTGGATTGCATTCCAAGAATGCCATTCTTGTATTCCAATTTTGCGCTTATTTTCTTTATTGAATCATTCCACACCAGAGATGCTGTGCTATAAATGTGCAGTTAGAGGCATGTCTGAAATGGGTACAGAACACAGTCTATGCTTATCTCCAAAAACTATGCTATGAAATCATTTAAAGTTAAGCACCAATGAATGCTATAAATAAATGGTAATTGCATAAGATGCCATTTTAAACCCACTGGTGCTGCTAACAGAAAATGAGGGACATTCATTTTAAATAGGCAAAAAGAAAATAATGTGCATAATTTCAGGAATATTAAGAGAAAAATTATACGGCAAATATAGACTTAATCCCTATTACTAGAGATGTAAACTGTTGCACTGGTTTGGGAAATAAAAGCTCTTCCTCTAGACTCCAAGCTCATTGTGGACAGAGAATGTATCTGCCAACTCTGTTATACTGTACTCTCTCAAGAGCTTAGTACAGTAAACACTCAGTAAATACCACTGACTGATAGACTGATTTCACTGAAACTTCTTCATCCTTCTCCGCATCCCCCTGATTTTCACAGGAGTTATGGACGTATCTGTTTTAGGTTATATTGTGTATGTACCAGTTTTTTTTTTATTAGACTGGTTAGTTTTCTTTCATGAACAATAGCAGGAAGAGAATTGAATCAGAACAAATATGGCATACTCCAAATTGACCCTCAGTCTACATTTAGATATTGGCTGGTAAAGATGCTAAAGCCTATAAGTTTTAGTAACAATCAAATCAGGACTCTAACTGGAGAGAAGAGATTCCAATTCAAGTGAAATCACCATTCCAGGAGAGGAAGGAACCAAATCAGAGAGGGCATTGTGGTCTAGTGGAAAGAGCAAGGGGCTGAGTTGGGAGACCTGGGTTGAAATCCTAGCTCTGTCATATACCTGCTTTTTGGCCTTGGGCAAGTCATGTGATTTCTCTGCATCTCAGACTCCTCATCTGCAAAATGAGGATACCACACCTTCTCCCTCCCTCTTAGAGTGTAAGTCCTGAGTGGGACAGAGACGGTATCGAATCTTGTATCTACTCCAGTCCTTGACACATGATAGGCACTTGATAAAAAACCATCATTATTATTAAAAAAACAAAATGAACCATGAACCCAGATGGATCCTTTATCGGAGAACCATCATTTTCATGAGTGAACCAGACCTACAACCATTTCTGCCAAAAGAAATCAGTTCTCACCATCACTTAAATCTTAAATTCCAGGAAGTACCTACACCTCCTTTCGTGTAAAGCTTCTTTCCACATTGAGTCTTATGTTCCTACGATGCTTATCTTGACTCAATTCCCTGTGAAATATGGCAGAGCCCAGAGACAGTCTGCTGGTTTCAAGACCTCAAGGGTCTGTGAATATTTACCCCTCAGGGGAAGGGAAGCCACAGACAAATAATGGGAGCTCTCTGCAGGTGGTATGGCCATCTCCAGACTCACACTTCCTTCACCTCCCCTGGAGGGTTGAGAGTTTTTAAGTACAGCGATCTGACTGTGAAGGGATTTGCAGCCTTGAGGTTTCTGTGACACAGTATATGCCTTGTCAGGTTAGAACACGTTAGACTTCAGAGAGGGAATCCAAACATCAGCTTTTAGGAGGGTAAATTCCGAAGGTGAGCCGAATGAAATGGTCCAGTATTTGGTGGCTGCCCCGGCGGAAGACTGGATGAGCTATGATTGGGGTGGTTAGTGGTGTGTGACCCTCTTTCTTGATCATTCCCACGATCCCCTACTGGGAGTGAGGTAGCCATTAATAGAGAGAAATGCAAGTTCTTGGAATCTAACTCTGCTTTTTGATGCAGTGGCTGATACTTAGACCGTGCATAAAATAATATTCAAGGTGGAAATTATATAGTGGGAAAGGGCGAAAGTTAACTCATAGCTAATAGCTGCTTGGACATCTTTGAATGCAGCACTAACTTGCTCCCTTGCTGATCCAAGTTCTTGTCCTATTCTCAACTGCTTCATCAGCCACCTCCCTAACTTCTCTCCCTCCAGTTGCTGCCCACTCCAATCCATACTCACCCTCATGTTTGGATCATTTTTCAAAAGAAAAAAAAAATTCTGAGTACTTCCCCCCAACTCCTCAAAAACCTCCAATAGCTGCCCATATATCTCTGCATTTAGTGGAAACTCATCACCCTAGGCTTTAATACACTCCATCAAATCTCTTGTTTCTACCATACTTTGCTTATTCATTCATTCAGTTGTATTTATCGAGCACTTACTGTGTGCAGAGCACTGTACTAAGCACTCACTCTGCTGCCTGGATTATCTTTCTACAGAAACGCTCTGGGCATGTCACTCCCCTCCTCAAGAACCTCCAGTGGTTGCCTATCAACCTTCACATGAAGCAAAAACTCCTCACTCATGGCTTCAGAGCTGTCCATCACCTTGCCCCCTCCTACCTCACCTCCCTTCTCTCATTCTACCGCACACTCCGCTCCTCTGCTGCTAACCTCCTCACTGTGCATTGTTCTTGCCTGTCCTACCTTCGACCCCGGCCCACATCCTACCTCTGATCTGGAATGCTCTCCCTCCTCACATCTACCAAACTAACTCTCTTCCCCTCTTAAAAGCCCTGCTGAGAGCTCACCTCCTCCAGGAGACCTTCCCAGACTGAGCCCTCCCTTTCCCTCTCTGCTCCTCCTCCCCTCCCCATTCCCCCTATTCCCTCCCTCTGCTCTACCCCCTTCCCTTCCTCACAGCACTTGTGTATAGTTGTATATATTTATTACTCTATTTTATTAACGATATGTATATATCTATGATTCTATTTACCTATTTTGATGGTATTGATGCCTATTTGTTTTGTTTTGTTTTGTTTTCTTGTCTTTCTCCTCCTTCTTGACTGTGAGCCCGTTGTTGGGCAGGGATTGTCTCTATCTGTTGCCAAACTGTACTTTCTAAAAGTTCAGTACAGTGCTCTGCACATAGTAAATGCTCAATGAATATGATTAAATGAATGAATGAATGAGAATACAATACAGCAACAGTCCTGGAACTCACTGTCCTGGAATTCCTTCCCCTGCTGTATTCAACAGACCATCCCTCACCCCATCTTGAGAAGCTGCGTGGCTTAGTGGAAAGAGCCCTGGCTTGGGAGTCAGAGGTTGTGGATTCTTATCCCAGCTCCACCACTTGTCTGCTGTGAGACTTTGGGCAAGTCAGTTAACTTCTCTGTGCCTCAGTTACCTCATCTGTAAAATGGGGATTAAGACTGTGCGTGGCTCAGTGCAAAGAGCACGGGCTTGGGAGTCAGAGGTCATGGGTTCTAATCCTGGCTCAGCCACTTGTCAGCTGTGTGACTTTGGGCAAGTCACTTAACTTCTCTGTGCCTCAGTTACCCCATCTGTAAAATGGGGATTAAGGCTGTGAGCCCTATGTGGGACAACCTGATCACCTTGTATCCTAACCAGCGCTTAGAACAGTGCTTTGCACATAGTAAGTGCTTAACAAATGCCAGCATTATTATTATTATTCTTACCTGGGAGAACCTGATAACCTTGTATCTCCCTCAGAGCTTAGAACAGTGCTTAACAAATACCATTTTTTAAGAGAGTAAGTGCTTAACAAATACCATTTTTATTATCTTCAATCAATTAGTCAATCATTCGATCAATTGATTGCTTACTGTGCAGAGCACTGTACTAAGTGTGTAGGACGTCAAAGCCCTACTAAAATCACATCTCCAAGAATCTTTCTATAACCTCTCATTTTCCCACCCTATTCATCCTCCCTTTTAGTTCTCCTACGCATCACTTAAACTCTCTGATATTCATCATACCCCCAGTCCCACATTAATTAAGTACATATCCTTATACTCTGCTGCTTCCCTTATCTATAATTTATATTAATGTCTTTCTCCTCCACTAAATTGCAAGCTCTGTGAGGGCAGGGATCATGTCTACCAATTCTTTGTACTTTTTTGAGTGCTTTGTACATTGCTCTGCAAACACTAGATGTTTAATAAATATGATTGATTGATTAAGCATTATAATACAAGAAAAAGATGAATGTGCTAGATTGCACTTCTGTACTTTGCAAGCAATAAAGGCTTTTAAATGGACACTCAAGAGTTATTTGAATGTGCATTTTATTTTCTTCAGTTCACCATGACATTTGATTATGAAAGTATGTACTGAATGTCTTTATACATATCTGATTCACCCGAGAGACAGAATATACATGCCTACTTGGGAATTTTCAAACAGCAGTCTAAAAGAAAATTATTTCCCTCCCTTCAACACTTCCCACATGAATTTTATACTGTAGGCTTTCTTTGGTGAACACTGTCATAGAAGCATCATGGAATATTTATTGAACACATTCATATGGCTTTCCCATTCAAATAGCTGAATTAATATATTTATTTCAAAGAGCAATACCTGGGAGACAGGGATCCTGGACTCTAATCCTGGCTCTGCCCTTTGCCTGCTGGGTGACCCTGGGCAAGTCACTTAACTTCTCAGTGGTCTAGTTTCCTCAACTATAACATGGGGCCATCTAAACATGTTTCCTTCCTACTTAGACCACGAACCCCATGTGGAGCAGGGGCTGTGTCAAGTTGTTGATCTTGGAAAGAGCTTGGCTTGGTTGTAAATTCTAATCCCGGCTCCATCACTCGTCAGCTGTGTGACTTTGGGCAAGTCACTTAACTTCTCTGTGCCTCAGTTCCTCATCTGTAAAATGGGGATTAAGACTGTGAGCCCCACGTTGTACAACCTGATTACCTTATATCTCCCCCAGTGCTTAGAACAGTGCTTGGCCCAAAGTAAGCACTAAGCAAATACCATCATTATTATTTTAGCTTACAAGGTCTTGTACCTTATCTTGCTTGGTACAGTGCTCAACACGAGGTAAGAATTTATCAAATACTGCAATTATTATTACTGTATTCAATTCATCAATAATACTTACTGAGCCCATACTCTATGCAGAATTCTATACTAAATGCTTGGGAGAGTAGAGTAATATCAGTAGACATGACACCTGCCCTTAAATAATTTACAATCTAGTTGGGGGGGAAAACAAAAAACAGGTCAAAAACTTGTATCAACTCATGCTTTTTAAAAGCTAACCAGAGAATTTTCATAATTCTAAGCAGGACATCCAAAATCTGAGGGAAAGCAATACAAATACTCTTTTTCCTCTGAAGGTGGGTAATCTGCATTGTCAGCTCATTAAGGCAGAGACAACTAGGTGAGGGTCTGGAGCACTTGCAGCTTCAAAGCTAGTCCCTAAAGAGTTGAGATGGTTGACTTTCTGAAACCAATCTCCCCATCTTTTCAGGTCTGTGGCCTCTGCCCAGCTAGCTCAATTCTGCCCAGAGCTGAAGGGGAAAGACCAAGAAGCTTTAAGGACAGAGAAATTGTTCACTTAGTTCCTCTCTCAGGGAGAAAGTTATTTTACCTTTGATGTCAGCCACTCATCCACTAGCATGAAAATTGACTGTAGGCAGAGAACATCTTGCTTTCAGGACAGTATATTGCACCTTGTGGGTGCTCAATAAATACTGTATTTGATAAATACATTCATTCATTCAATAGTATTTATTGGGCACTTACTATGTGCAGAGCACTGTACTAAGCCCTTGGAATGTACAAATCGGTAACAGAGACAGTCTCTGCCCTTTGACGGGCTTACAGTCTAATCGAGGGAGATGGACAGATAAGAACAATAGCAATAAATAGAATCAAGGGGATGAAATAGATAAAACACCAATGAAAATGAAGGTCATCTACGAGTGTGTTTATGGGCTACAAAGGCCAATGTGGGATTCATAGTCACGGTCACATTATGAACACAAAAAGGTTCATTCATTCACTTAATCGTATTTATTGAGCATTTACTTTGCACAGAGCACTGGACTAAGTGCTCGGAAAGTACAATTAGACAACGGAGACAATCCCTACCCAACAACGGGCTTGTCCCTTGTAATGTGTTATGCTTAATGTTTGAAAACTCTAGCACTGTTTTCTCTCAATAATACTAATGTTACTTGTACCTACTCTGTGCATGGTACTGTGCTTGGCACATAGTAAGTGCTTAACAAATACCATAATTATTATTGCTGTATTCAATTCTTTCATTCAGTCATATTTAAGGGTTTTCTGTGTGCAAAGCACTGTACTAAGCACTTGGGAGAGTACGATGTAATAATAAACTGTCACATTCCCTGCCCCAGTGAGCTTACAGTCCAGAGGGAGGGAGAGAGACATCAATACAAATAAATGACAGATATATACATATGTGCTGTGGGGCTGAGTGGGGTGAGAACAAAGGGAGGAAGTCAGGGTGGAAACAGAAGGGAGTGGTAGAAGAGGAAAGGGGGACTTAGTCTGGGAAGGCCTCTTGGAGGAAATAATAATAATAATGATAATGGCATTTGTTAAGTGCTTATTATGTGCAAAACACTGTTCTAAGCACTGGGGGGATACAAGGTGATCAGATTGTCCCACGTGGGGCTCACAGTCTTGATCCCCATTTTACAGATGAGGTAAATGAGGCACAGAGAAGTTAAGTCACTTGCCCAAAGTCACACAGCCAACAAGTGGAGGAACTGGGATTAGAACCCATGACCTCTGACTCCCAAGTCCATGCTCTTTCCAACGAGCCATGCTCTAATAAGGATTTGAATTGGGGGAGAGTAATTGTTGGATTTGAGGAGAGAGGGTGTACCAGGCCAGAGGCAGAATGTGTGCTCCCGATCGGATGGCAGTGAGATAGGTGAGAACAAGGCACAGTGAGAAGGTTAGTATTTATTTTATTATACTATAATATATATATTATATATTATAGTATATATAATATTATAGTATTCCTTTTTCTCTGCAGAGTTCTGTACTAAATGCTTAGCAGAATACAATAGAATTACTGTTCTCCGTTATTTTCCCCCCTGGCTTTTATTCCTCAAGTAGCTTCTGCTCCTACCTCAGCCTCTGCTCCAACTAGCCCCAAGTGGTGAGGGTCAGGAAGAATCATTCACATTTGATTACCCAGTTTCTTAACGAGGCAGGAGTGGCTTCCCATAACCCTAGTTGCAGTAAGAGAGGCTTCCAGCAAATCTGGATCCTGGGCCTCATCCACTGCCACCCTGATCGAGAAACTCGATTTCTGACCATGGCTATGGGCCACATGGTGGGGTGTAGAACATCTCTTTGTGGGCACCTGCCTTCTGTTGTTAATCAATCTGCTGGTTAATTAACTCATCAATTAGACAAGCCCCAGGTTCCTAAGGGATAATGAAAGGCAACCGAAAGGGCTGGAGGGTGATAGATAAAAGGGAGGGAGAAAGGTGGGGGAGGAAGCAAATAACAGGCCCAAGGGAGAAAAAGCTATATTTTCTTTTGTTATAGCTCCAGCTCTCTCTTGTGTTTTGGAAAGTCTCTCTGCTTTTATGCTTGGAGGTGCTTACTACAACTCAACAACATTCTTACAGCCAGGTAAGGGTCCCCCAGGTTTACCCTACTTTTGGCTCTGAGTGGAGAAATTCCCTAGAGGGACTATAATCCCAAAGTACATCAGCTCTCCTCTTGATTTATCTCTATGTTGCACGTGCCCTGTAATGAATACTTGAATATCTCCTTCATCTCTACTAGCCTGACCCGAGGACACCATCCATCAATGTCTAGTGTCTTGGCCTTCCCTGACCCAGCTGAAGAAGTTATTAGAGCACTGACCGTGAGACAAGAGAGCCTGCTCAACTTCCCCCAACAGAGTTCCTCTATGAGATCCTGATCCAGGAACCATTTAAATCTATATGCTCTTATACTCTGAAGTTTCCAGTAACTATCACTTTGGCCCAGAGGATTAGTGAATTCTAGGCCCCAGTTTACAAAACTCCATAATAGGCAAATATTAGCAGGTGGAGCCATCTTTTGATATTAACCTCTGTTCACCCTTAGATGGTAATGAACAATTCTCTCGCTCCTCTTCCCCTTCTGACAACCCTCCCTCCTCCACACACATACACCTCCTTCCGTGGGATATAGTGCTCGTTATGGGAAGGAAACATTTCTGCTAATTCTGTTGAACTGTACTCTCCCAAGCACTTGAGATGCTCTGCCCATAGTAAGTGCTGAATAACTATGATTGATCTGTATTTGTTCCTAAATCCCAGAAAAAGCACTGGGAGACAATCCTAAAGATCCTTGGACCAGAAATGATCTCAGAAACAACCTGGCAATTTTAGCAGTAACAACTCGTCACCTCTTTTGACTCTAGTTCCTCAGGATGGGCCAGATCTGAAGGAAGAAACTCCCCAAATGTAAATCTACAGCTGCCTGAGACAAAGCTATTTCCTGAGCTCAAATAACCTGAAAAAGGAAGAGCTCAACATGGTTGTTCCATGTACCTCTCAAGCTTAATCTTTCCAAAACTGAGCTCTTCCATCTTCCTTCCCAAATCTTCTCTGTCGCCTAACTTTCCCACTGCAGTTGACAACCAGCCACCCTCTCTATCTCTGGATTTAACACCTTAACCTTGTCTTTGAGTCCTCCCTCTATTTCATTCCTCCACATTCTGATTGTTGTCCCAAAGCAGTGTTATAAATTTCCATAACTGTATTCATGTGTCTGCCCCTCTAAGGGCACTGCGGCAGGAAATGTGTTTATTGCTGTATTATACTCTCCCAAGTGCTTAGTACAGTATTCTGCACACTGAAACCGCTCAATAAATATGATTGAATTAATATATACTTCTTCCTTTTCCTTCACAGCATTTGCAGGATTTGCTCCTTCCTTTCATCATGGCTAGCATGACATTGTCCACATCTCTAGACCATAAGACACTTGTGAGCAGACACTGTTTCTACCAACTTTGATGTACTGTACTCTCCCAAGCTCTTAGTACAGTGCTCTGTACACAATAAGGTTTATATAAATACCATTGATTGATTGTCATATTCTGAATTGACTACTGTTGCATCAACCCTCCTCAGTGATTTACCTGCTTGAAGTCTCTCCCCTTTCCAGTCCATACTTCACTTTGCACCTCAGATCATTTTTTTAATAATTACTAGGGACACATCTCTCCCCTTCAAAAAAAACTCCTTGAGTTGTTGTTCCTCTTTACATCAAACAGAAATTCCTGACCATTGACTTTAAGGCATTCAATCCACTCCTTCCCTCATCAATTCTCTTCTCTAAATACCACACAGCTCTGCAATCTTCTCACTGTCTTATTCTCCATCCTCCCGTCTCTAGTCCTTTCCTCAAACCCTCCTTTCTTCCTGGAAAACCTTTTTCCCATCCCAGTGCTCAGTGCTAAAAAATAATAATGCAGTATTCAAAATGTTATTTATTGAACATCTATTGGATGCGATACACTATACTAAGTTCTTGGAAAGTACAATAAACACACAAAGTAAGTTTCCTATCCAGGCATCTAGCCATCTCCTGCTTTTGACCCCATTTTGCTATTGGCCTGCCCTTCTGTGTGACTGGGATTGTGTCTGACCTGATTATCTTGCATCCACCCCTGTGTTTAGTACAGTGCTTGGCACATAGTAAGCTCTTAACAAATACCACTATTATTATTGTAAGAAGGCTGAGAAGCTCAGTTGTCTTTCCACTGCAATAGTATGGGGATAGAGTGGCCTTGACTCTCCCTCATTACCACAGTACAAGCCCCCCTGTCAGGAAGGCACTCTGAAGTTACTATTTCCCTGTGTCTCTGGACTCATCCTGCCCTCTGCAGCAAAAATTTAGGATGTTGGGGTTGTGGGGGCTGATGCAGTGACTGTTGTAGCTGTTGGACTGTGTTGGACCCTACCTATCGCCTCTGTTAGCTTACAAGCTTGTAAGCTCCCCGTAGCCAGGGGACGTGTCACTTCCTTATTCTGTACTTCCCAAGCGTCTAGAACAGAGCACCACTCTAAGTGCTCAATCCGGTCAGAAATAGTCCCTGTCCCTCTTGTGGGGCTCACAGTTAAATGGGGAGGGAGAACTAATAATAACAATTATGGTATTTGTTAAGCACTTACTATGTGCAGAGCACTGTTCTAAGTCCTGGGGTAGATACAGGGTAATCAGACTGTCCCACACGGGGCTCACATTTTTTAATCCCCATTTTTACAGATGAGGTAACTGAGCTCCAGAGAAGTTAAGTGACTTGCCCCAGGTCACACAGCAGACAAGTGGCAGAGTAGGGATTAGAACCCATGACCTCTGACTCCCAAGCCCATGCTCTTTCCACTAAGCCATGCGTATTTTATCCTCATTTTACAGATAAGTGAGTTATGGAGAAACAGCATGGCCCAGTGACTAGAGCATGGGTTTGGAAGTCAGAAGAACCTAATTCTAATCCTGGCTTTGTGACTTGTCTGCTGTGTGACCTTTGGCAAACCACTTAATTTCCTCATGCCTCAGTTATCTAATCTGTAAAAATGGGATTAAGGCTGTGAACCCCATGTAGGATAGGGACTGTGTTCAGCATGGTTGAGTCCTCCCCAGAGCTTAGTTCAATGCCTGGCATATAATAATATTAATGATGGTATATGTTAAGTGTTTACTATGTGCCAAGCATTATTCTAAGTGCGGGGTAGATACAGGGTAATCAGGTTTTCCCTCTTGGGGCTCACACTTTTAATCCTCATTTTACAGATGAGGTAACTGAGGCATAGAGAAGTTAAGTGACTTGCCCAAGGTCACACAGCAGTCAAGTGGGAGAGCTGGGATTAAAACCTATGTCCTCTGATTCCCAAGCCTGGGCACTTTCTCCTAAGTCACATTGCTTCTCTGTATAGTCAATGCTTAACAAATGGGATTGTTATTACTATTATTATTACTATTATTAAGTGACCTGCCTCAAATTAAGCAAGTGGCAGAGCTGGGGTTAGAACCCAGGTCTCCTGATTCCTACTTCTGTGTTCTTTCCACTAGGTCACACTGCTTTTCTACCAACCCTTCTTGATGCTAGAATGTCCACCACCAGGCTTCCCTGGGCCTACAGGAAGAGCTGAATGGCTATATCGTGTCACCATAAATCCTTAGGCTCCTTGCTGATGTCCTACTCCAATTCATGCTAGAATACTTAGCAAGCCAAGACCAGTCAGGTGGGATTTAAGATCACCTCAGGTAAGGTTCACATTGTGGTCATATCAGTCTTTCACATTCCCACTGAGGGAAAGGCCGTCAGTCATAAGTCTTCCTGTTTGTTGTCTTGAGATTCCTAAAATGTTTGAAGACCTATTTTCCCCTCCTCCTCCCCCACCAATTAGAGCCCTTTTTCCCAACTCCCACCTCCTCCCCTACAAACCCTGTGTGGGCTCAAATACTTGTTAGGGAAGGCAGACTTCCAGGTGGGAGTTACTTCAGTTAGCCAGCTGCAAAGGCTTGTAACCCTGTGAGCTCTTCACCAGAGTCCTTGAGGATTGAATTACGGAATGTGTGGAGGCTCCCTTCCTTCCTCTCGCTCATATCCTTCCTTAAGCTGCACACCAGGCCACCTTAAGGTGGAATTTTAGTTGCCGACGTGGGCAGAAAAGGTATAGAACAGAGGTGATTGAATCTTTTGGTTTGGTGGCCATTTCCATTGCTTGGGTAGTGGCTGAGGGTGGTCCAATAGGATTGAGAGTGGAGGTCCCACCGGCGGGAAGGGAGATTTAAACTCTGAAAATGTTTCCACTTCTGCCCGGTGACACCTTCCTGCCACAGCTGTAAGCCTAGTTACTAACTGCCTCCAACACCTCTGATCTCAGGCCTTCAGCAGGCTGGAAGCTTGATACCTCGCTTTCACAACTAAAGACCAAGTGAGGTAATAGCCCCAATGGGTGGTATTGGCTGATGTGCATTTATGTGGTTGGAATGGCCTAATAATAATAATGTTGGTATTTGTTAAGCGCTTACTATGTGCCGAGCACTGTTCTAAGTGCTGGGGTAGACACAGGGGAATCAGGTTGTCCCACGTGGGGCTCACAGTCTTAATCCCCATTTTACAGATGAGGTAACTGAGGCACCGAGAAGTTAAGTGACTTGCCCAAAGTCACACAGCTGACAAGTGGCCGAGCTGGGATTCGAACCCATGACCTCTGACTCCAAAGCCTGTGCTCTTTCCACTGAGCCACGCTGCTTTCTGGCCATTTTGCTGACCCCAAAAGAGAAGTTGTCAAAAGGGCTGAGCTGCTTTTTTCACCCAGAGACTCAAAGGAAACAAGCATTTTTTGGACCCTTTGATCCAATTCTCTTAGGCTGGGCCTTCCTTAAGAAATCCCTAGCCAAATGGCTGACTACCAGCTGCTTCCATGAGAGGGCGGACGTGCACCTCAAAGACAGGGGAATGGCCCAGGTCATTAGGGGGTCCATTGCTGCCACTGTATTGCTTACAACCACCCTGTTTAGCCAAATGGGTAGAGAGACTAGTCAATCCTCTGTCCATATACTCAATAATAATAATAATTGTACTTTTTGTTTAGTGCTTACTATGTGCCAAGCACTGTCCCAAGTGCTGGAGTAGATGCACGATAATCAGGTTCCACATGGAGCTCTCAGTGTAGGAGGGAAGACAGGTATTGAATCCTCATTTTGCAGATGAGGCAACTGAGGCAGAGAGAAGTTAAGTGGCTTGCCAAAGGCCATACAATAGACAAGTGGAGGAGCTGGAATTAGAACCCAGGTGCTGACTTTCACAACTGTGCTCTTTTCACTAGGTCATGCTGCTTCCCTATTCATCAGCTATTATGACACGAGGTAACTTCCAGGGGAAGGTCCTGCTTCAGCCTTATTTCTACAACTTTCATTAAACCCTTTCTGTGGGTAGTTAATCTGTCATACTGATGATCTGGTATGCTCCTATTTACCCCCATTTGGAGAAACTTGGGCTCACTCACCTTAATCTTAGTTCTTTGAAAATATCTAGCAATTCCAGATCATCACGATGTGTTAAGAGGGGATAATGTAAAATCCTTGCACTAATGTGTTCTCCTTAGGACTTCTGGCTCTGTTGGAAACTGGAAGGAATCAGGCTAGCCTATTGCTAGGGAATCCTTGGGCCGACGAGATGACTGGGTTCACATTCAGGTTTCTGTTTTTGCCAGGAAGACAGACCTTCCAACTCTATTATTAGGGTGGTGACAATAGTAGTATTTATTGAGTGTGATGTGGTGTTTGGAAAGTACAGAATAATTGTGATAACATTCCCTGCCCACAAGGAATTTACATTCTAACATGGGTGACCGACCACTGATCTCAGAAGGTTGGATGATTCAGTTTGTGTGCTATGCTCATACAAATTTGGAGAACCATGGCTGTAGGAAGAAACCAGTTTCCCTGGCAGGTTTTCAAATTTAGCATTCCAGAGGGTGAATCCAGATACAGCTCTGAGGATTGGGTAACAAATGCAGTGATCCCCCACCCCTGTGTTCTGGTGGTGCTCTGGTGTCTGTCCATCCCCATCCCTTTTCTGTCAAGGGACTCAAGTGTGATGCAGGGAAGTGGTGCAGGAACTCACACTACTCTACTGTATTGGACTCTCTCAAGCACTTAGGAAACACCATTGTTTGGGTGGTTAGCAACCTCTCTTTTCCGCCCTACTCTCTCTGCTGTCACTCAAGGGAGCAGCCTGGTGGGTGAGAGGGAGAAACACACTTGGGGAGAAGATGCTACGGTCATTTCATTCATTCAATCATATTTATTGAGCGCTTACTGTGTGCAGAGCACTGTACTAAGTGCTTGGAAAGTACAATTTGGCAACAGATAGAGACAATCTCTACCCAACAAAGGGCTCACAGTCTAGAAGCAGCCTGCAACTCTTGATCACTTGCAATTCTATCACCATATATAGCACGACAGGGAAAATGGTTTCAAGAGGGGAGGGTGTAGGCCAAATGGCCCTGTGTACAGAAGAAGCAGCATGGCCTAGTGGCAAGAGCACAGGCGTGGGGGTCAGAGGACATAGGTTCTGATCCCAGCTCCTCCACCTGTCTGTAATGTGATCTTGGGCAAGTCATTTAACTTCTCTGGGCCTCAGTAACCTAATCTGTAAAATGGAGATTGACTGTGAGCCCCATCTGGGACTGGGACTGTGTCCAACCTGATTACCTTGTGTCTATCCCAGCACTTAAAACAGTGTTTGGCCTGTATATATGCGCTTAAAAAATACCATAATTATTAGTATTATTAAGGGACCAGGCTCTAAGATATTTCTGTTCCAGTGGTATTTTGGAAGCTGATCCACTGGTTTGAACTTCATGGCAATGGATGAATAGATTATTCCACTAGAGTCTAAGGTCCTTGAGGGCAGGTATCATGACCACCAACTTCATTGTATTATACTCTCCCAAGGATTTAGTACAGTGTTTGATTCAGTGAAGGTGTTACTGACATCTCTAGCTGTACACTCTTTGTAGGCAGGAAACATGTCTACTGACTCTTGTAAACTGTACAGTCCCAGGAGTTTAGTACAGTACTCTGTACATAGTAAGTGCTCAGTAAATGCCAGTGACTGATTAGCAGGGGCAGATGAGCTTCAAGACATGGTTGGAAGAGTTTTCTTGGGCTACGCAGTGAACTCCAACTTTGCCAGTTCAATCAGTGATATTTACTGAGTGCTTACTCTGGGCCTGGGAGTCAGAAGACCTGGGTTCTAATTCCAGCTCTGCCATTTGTATGCTGTGTGACTTTGCGCAAATCACTTAACTTTTCTGTGCCTCAGTTCCCTCATCTGCAAAATGGAGATTAAATACCTGGTTTCCCTTCTACTTAAACTGTGAGCTCCATGTGGGTCCTGATTATCTTATATCTACTCCAGTGCTTAGGACAGTGGTTGACACATAGTAAGCATTTAACAAATACCACAATTATTATTACTAAAGTTTCCTCCTCCAGAATATGGCAGCAAGGCCCATTACTTTGCTGCTCCTGCCTTTGCAGGGTACTTTTGATCAGCTTCTGCCACTTTTTCTGTCAGTCCTCCTCCTCTTCTTTTGAACACCCATGGTTCCCCTGGATCCAGTGAGATTTGTCAGGTTTTGGCACATACAGTTGTAGCAGTGAAAAAGGGACCGGATAGAAGTCTTATTATGAAAGCTTTGTTGACCAGGCAATGAGCATGGGCAGAATGATTTGCAATCCTGTAGTCTGCTGCTATTGGTTTGCTTAGGAGACCACCTAAAGAAATGACAAATGCTTTCTTTCCTGGAGTCAAAAATTGTTCATCTACTATTGAACAGTGCTTGGCATATAGTAAGCACTTAACAAATACCAACATTATTATTATTATTATTATTATTGATCTTCATGGAAAGTGTACCTCATTTTCCACATTAGGCTAAAGTCATTTGGTAGATCTGGGCCTGGATCCTGATTACTGGGCTTTACTAAGATGGATACTTAAAGCACCTCAGTTTGTGAAGGATAATAAGTGGAACCCTCTTTGTATAATAGTGATAACACTTATTAAGCTCCTACTATGTGTTTAGCTTTGGGGAAGATCCAAGATAAGCACAATTAGACACAGTCTCTGTCCCACACAGGACTCCCAGTCTAAAAGGAAAGGAGAACAAATAATTTATCCTACTTTATTCATGAGGAAACTCAAAAACAAAGGGGGTAAATGACTTATCCAAGGTCACCCAGCATGCAAGTGGTGGAGTTGGGATTAGAACCCAAGTTACCTGACTCCCATGCTCTCTCCATTAGGTCAAGCTGCCTTCCGATACAGCTCAAAAAGGTTGAAAAGAGCAGCCCAAATAGCTAAGTCACACAGCAGTATGGTGACAATATTTGTGCTAACAAACCCACAAAAAGCAACAATTTGACTCTACAAATTGCAAAGTAGCAAAGCACAGTGTCCATAGACCATCTAGGGGCAAAAGGACTAGAAACCTTCAGGACTGTGGGCAGGAATGTGACTACCAACTCTGTCATATTGTACTTTCCCCAGGATTTAGTACAGTTCTCTGTACACAGTAAGAACTCAAACTCAATAAATATAATTGATTGATTGGAGTCATAATTTGATTACATTTCCCTTTTCCTGAAGCAGCAGAATAAAAAGGAAAACTCTGTAAAAGAAAGAGGCATTACCAGGAAGATTCAAGTTTGATTACAAAAAAATCTAATCTCTTTCTTACATTTTGCTACTGCAACAATCTACACTGCTTTGCTCTTCTCTTAGCATCCTCCAAGGCTAACTGTCTGTAGCCTAAAGAGGATTCTGGCCACATTTTTGAAAAATACCCTGCTGTTCTTTCCAGCTGTGAAGCATAGCCAAATGGGTCAATTTTCATCTTTCTTGGGATCAAATCATGCAGCACTGAAAGCAGAATTACTTTGAGTTGAAGGGAGCCCTATCACATACTGGGGTTGGGGTGGGGGTAAGGAAGTGTCAGGAAGTAACTTAAGCAGTGAGAGAAAGCTGAGAGATTTAGCAAATGCTTCGGTTGGAACGAGGCACATGAAACTGTCAGCCTGCGCCTTGAAAAACGTTCAGGTCAGATTCACCCAAATCAATCACAGGATCCTAGATACTATCACAGTCCAACATTAAATTATGAATCAAATTTATGGACCAAAGAGAAATCATTAAGGCCTGGCTTTGGGGGGCAGAGAGAGCATGCACTTGGAAAACATCCAGAGAACTCTTCTATTTTTATTGACTTTAATCCTTGATTGGTACCATTCCCGCTGTTCTGTTCTGCCTTGCATACATCTGTATGACTATGTAGAAGATATAGTAATTTAGGGAAACACCTAAAAAATAACCGAGTCTCTTGCCTGGGGGTAGGGGTCATAGGTGGGAGGACCAGTCTAGTAAATGATCAGCCTTAGTGTTCTGGAGCAGCACTGTGGCACTCCAGGAAATGAAAAGCGTACTCTAGAATCTTGTTTTATTGTTGACTTCTGATCAAGTAGTATAATCCCAATAATATGCATGTCTATTAGTCTTGTAACACATGCATGAGACACTGTCTTGCCCTTGGGCACGAAATGATGAACAAGAAGGACTGACTTTTTTTCCTACACTTGGGTGCAAATAATTATATGCTCCGGGCAAGTGGGTGAGGGATTATTAGCTTTATATGTGGGTCTTTTTCTTCGATAGTTGCAATTATTAATCTCCACCCTCACTGTAACATCTTCATAATGGAGACGGCCAATTATGACTCTCTTCACTTTAACTGCTTGAGCTATCGAAGCTCAGAGAAGATCCACCAGGAGGCTCCGAACAAGGTTCCACAAATGCAGGCTACTCCACTCTCGAGCCAAGCTCAATCCACTGGACCAGGCCAAAAACAAATAAATGAAAAATAAACAAAAAAATTGTACTGCTGCATCCGTTGATTGCTAAATTCCAGCATGGAAATCTTGCTAAATATTTCCCACCATCTCAAAGAAGAAGTAAGTGCATTCCTCCTCAGGTAAGCAGTGTGGCCTATTTGAAAAAACACAGGACTGGGACTTATGACACCCAGGTTCTAAATCTGGCTCTGCCACATTCCTGCTGTATGATTTTGAGCAAGTCACTTCATTTCTCTGGGCCTCAGTTTCCTCATCTATAAAATGGGATTAAACACCTGTTCTCCCTCCCCTTTAGACTGTGAGTCTCAGGTGGGACAGGGTCTGCATCTGATCTGCTGTATGGTATTTACCTAGTACTTAGCACACTGTAAGTACTTAAAAATACCACAGTTATTAGTATTATTATTATAGAAAGTATACCCTCAAAGATATTCTTGGTGAGGATAGATCAGAGGGCTGAATTGAAAGTGACAGCTCTGAAGGAATCAAATGTTGTGCTCAGCCCAAACTTCTTAACTCTACAAGAAGGTTAATAATAATAATTGTTATAATAAAAGTGATATTTAAGCACTGTACTAAGCCCTGGGGTAGAAATGAAATAATCAAGTTGGACACAGTTCCTGCACCAAATGGATCTCAGAGTCTGAGTAGGAGAGAGAACAAGTATTCTTTACCCATCTTGCAGATGAGGCAACTGGGGCACAGAGAAGTTGAGTGACTTAAGGTCACACAGCAAGCGAGTGGAGGAGCGGGGATTAGAACTTGGGTCCACTGACTCCCATACCTGTGATTTGTTGTTTTTTTGTTTTTTTTTTTTTATACCAGGCACACTGTTTTTCCAATGTCCCCTTGTCTGGACTTCCCAAATCCAGTGCCCTAATAATAATAATGATAGTCATATTTGTTAAGCACTTACTATGTGTCAGGCACTGTACTAACTGCTGGGGTGGATAAAAGCAAATCAGGTTGGACACAGCCCCTGCCCCACATAGGGCTCACAGTCTCAATCCCCATTTTACAAATGAGGTAACTGGGGCACAGAGAAGTGAAGTGACTTGTCCATGGTTACACAGCAGACATGTGGCAGAGTGGGGTTTAGAGCCCATGACCTTCTAACTCCCAGACCTGGGGTCTATCCATTCTGCCATTGTGCTTCTCTAAGCTCTAGGGAAAGCCCAGCCTTAGGAAAGACTGCAGTGGACTTTTAAGCACAGGATGGCTGTCTACAGAGGCACAGGGTTGACCAGATGACCATTCCCCTGTCTCCAAGGGACATCACACCTAGATCTTGTCAATACATGAGAATCAACCCTGTTGGAGGTCTCCAGAGTAGGTGCCTTCCAGGCCCAGTATAATGACTAATAACCTTCTTAGAAACATCAATTTCCCTGGATCCCTGGCATGATTCTGTTTAGGAAAACTGGTCCTTAATTTCTCCTTACTCCTCCATGGTGTCAGAGTTTGCAACAAGCTTGGTATATATTGAGTAACTAACGGCCAGGATTCCTATGTGTATCCAGAGCCTTATGGCCCTGCCTGATGACCAACTAGGCTAGAGGGAGTAGTCATAAGAAGATGGCTATTTTTCAGCTTTAAACTCTTAAGAAATATCAGATGCCTCTTGCTTCTCCCCCTGTCCCTAGGATCCTGAGAAGTTTAATAGAGACATCCTCTTTTACTCCATCTGTTTCCTTTTCCTTTATTAAACTGTCCCACCACAAGCTGAGTCATCAAGAGTTCTTTATCTCACATTCCCTGCCCAATTTTATATTCCATATCTGATTTTGGGCCCTGAATATAGAGAGCCTGTTCCACAACAGGTTCAGGATTCTGCATCGTTGGCTTCTGTAGCATCCTGATGAGAAGAGTGATGAGTAACACCTGCAAAACCTTCTTTTTTTTTGTTTTCCTTTTGAAAGAGCTTTCCATCAGCCAGCTGATCTTAATCATGTCTCACTTTCAACTGGGACTAGAGACGGTAGTTTGGTCTTTAGCATGGGATTTTAGAAAGCTACCAGTTGGCACACATGAGTGGGTGCTGTTAAAAGTTTTCAGTGAGAAGTTGTATGCTTCTACTGACTTATTTCTGTAGTTAAAGCTGCACAGAGATACCCATAAGCTTTGGATGTTTTTTCCTGGCTTTGTGGGTTTTTTTTTTGTCACTTAGGAGCTGGCTCACTGGCAAAGCAAGTTGTTCTGGTGGGTTTTGTCAGATTAGGAAAATATCTGTATCAAAGTGTATCTGAAACAACAAATCCCTAGGGAAGGGCAAATCTATGCTATGAAGTATGGTGGTTATGCATATAAATGTTGACCCAGTCTAGGCTTAGTCTTTGTTACCTTCTGCACAATGGTTGGCTATGGATACTGATAAATGTTAAAGCCAGAAATAGTGCCCCTTGGCACAAGTAACTAATTTTAAACTTGACATTTTATGCTTTTAAGCTCTGAACAAAAATACTAGTGTGTGGTGAGTAGGGGGTGGTTTTTTTCCCCTATAAAGTTTTTACTCATTTATCGCTTCCTCGGCTCCAGGAAATCCAGATAAACTGAATTTAGAATAATTAGAATGAGAGAGGGGGAGAGATGTAATTCTCAATCTAATCAACACCAAACCTTTGAAATAGAAAATGCTCTGAATGAGAGCTTGGTTAATGCTTTCATGGCTGCAGGATTGCATAGCTTGTTCCCAAAGCCAGCTTCCTTCCTTCCTTCCTTCCTTTCTTCCTTCAGTGCCAGAAGGTGGGCACGAGAAGCAAACACGGCCCAGCACTGTTCATCCTTCTCCTCTCTCTGCTGCCACTGTTCCCTCCTAGTTGTATTTTCAGGTGTCATGAGAATTATGGTCTCCCAGAATTTGGATTTTTTTCTATGAGAACTGGTTCTATACAGAGGGTGCTTTTCTGGTGATCTGATCTGAAAAATCCTTTATACCAGCAGCTACGGGCATGGCTTCTTGATCAATATTAACTTTTGTCAAACCCAATGCTTTGAGCAGTACTTGATACATATAGAAAATGCTTAACAAATACCATAATAATAAGGCACAGGTGTACATTGAGCCTAAGCATTTCAGGGAGTGCATTTTTCTCTTTCTATTAAAAAAAATAATAATAATTACAGTTTTTAAGCACTTACTTTTTCTTCACACTGTGTTTTTTTTTCCTATCAAAAAGTGGCAGGAAGGCTTATCTCTAGGGGAAGACTAAGCATATCAGTACCTGGATGCTGCAGGCCTTGAGGAAAGAGCATTCGAGTTATGTAATGGCTGAGTCCCTGGCGATTTATCAGAGCTGTGTGGAGATGGTTTTGATGATAATGAGATAAGGGTTGCTTCTTGTGAAAACTATCTTTGGCTCTGGCCAATCAGTCAATCACTGGTATTAATGATGATGATGGTAATAATAATGACGGTATTTTTGAAGAGCTTACTATGTGCCAGGCACTGTACTAAGCACTGGGGTGGATACAAGCAAACTAGTTGGATACAGTCCCTGATCCATGTGTAGCTCACAGTCTTAGCCCCCATTTTACATATGAGGTAAATGAGGCACAGAGAAGTGAAGTGAGTTTCCCTAGGTCACACAGCAGACAAGTGGTGGAGCGGAGATTAGAACCCATGACCTTCTGACTCCCAGGCCCATGCTGTATCCAAGTATACCATGCTGCTTCCATAATGGAATGTTTACTGGGTGCAGAGAACTGTACTAAGCACTTGGGAGAATACAATATAATAGAGTCTTCTCCGGCACCTTATGCCTTTTCCACTGTGAGGATTATTTGAAGCTAATCTCCTTCACTGGAGTTTTAAGATCCCTTTGGCCTCTGTCATAAGAACACTATAGATTCTCACTGGTGTTTGGTCTTGGAACAATCATGACTCGCGTTAGGAGAAGCAGCCTGTTTCCAGCCAGTAGCATACGATAGAAATGTAGAGCATCTGAATGAAGCCAGTGGATGGAGGAAAGAGGGAGTCAAATCTTAAGCCCCAACCTTTCTGATGGAAATAGGCTAATTTTGGGGATGAGACTGGGGTAGCTGGAGACAGGACTTTGGAACACATTTAGAGTAAGTTGGCATGTACAAACCTGAATGACGGATGAGAAACAGCTCACACCGGGTTTTACCTGCCTTAGTACAGGTAAAACATCTAAAAGTTCAACAAGCCACTACTTGCCTAAAGCTATAATTTCCTTTGCTATATAAATTTAAACACAGAAAACTCCTTACGGCTCTTGATTCCACTTGACCCAGAAATCTCTGCCCTCTCTTAGTCCTCTGAGGCCCCCCACCCCTTATCCTGCTCATCCCCTTTCCTCTTTCAAGTCCAGCTTCATGCAGAAAGGACTCGTCACCATTTCCTTTCCTTTGCATATTTCTAGAGCTATGATCTTCAGAAGCCTCCAGTAGAGACCTGGCATCACCACAAGGCTGGGAAAAGCAGAAACTGAAATGCACAGCCTAGAAAAAAATTTAAACTCCAGGTAGCAGTATCATGTAAGGTATGGGAGGTATTTCCTCCAACATAAACTTTGTCAGCAAGTGAGGCAACAGTCTTTAGAGTGTAAAACAAAGCTGTCTTTGGAAACTCTGGTTTTTCCTCCATTTCATGTTCTTTGAAACAAAATTAGAATCATATCCCTCACTCCATCTGCTCCAAAAATGTCTCTTTCATCAACTACTCACATTCTCCCACAACATTATTCTTTATTATTGTAAAGCAGTATATCTGGGTGATAGACTTCCCACCTTTGTTCAAAGAAATCCTGTGCTTTTTTTACTACCTTCTTGGTATAGCCTATCTTAGACTGTGAGCTCTTTGTGGGACAGACTGTTTGACCTGAGGATGTCATATCTTCCCCAGAGCTTAATACTGTGTTTGGTGCATTAGTAATCAATCATTCATATTTATTGAGGTCTTACTTTGTTCGGAGTACTATACTAAACATTTGGGAGAGTACAGGTGGAGAGCATAAGTAGATATTTGGTAGACCTGTTTCCATAGTAAGTACTTAACAAATACTAATATCGTTATTATTGTCATTCTTTCCTAGATGGGAAATTTGTCCCCCATAATATCTTGCCTAACTTTCCCTTTTGTGATCTTAGTTTTCTCCCAATACAATTAAGCAATTCTAGATGACACCAGTCCTAGACATGTTGGTGAACTTTAACTTCTCAACTTGGGCCATTCCATTATTTCCACTAGTAAAGATTTTATTTTAATGAGTTTTTAACAGTGGTTCTGTATTGACGAAGTAGAAGCTATGGACAGAAATTTCATTTTTGTTTTGTTTGACACCACCATTTGAATTTCCTGTACCCCATTGCCCCAGATGGATTCTGGGAAACCTAAATAAATAGTGTTAATGGTATTTAGTGATCCCTCACTGGGCGATATGCCCTATGTTAAATTCGGGAGGCCTGGGTCATTTATTTAGAAAATGAGTCCTGAGTGGGATAGGAACTGTGACTAACCTTGTACTGACTCCAGCACTTGGCATAATATTTGACACATAGTAACAGCTTAATATATACTGTAACTATTATTATTTTCACCAACTAGTCAGATTCTGCCACAGCATTATTCTTTCATCCATGTAGGCCCCGACTTCCACTTTCTGGCATCCAGAAAGTGTATTTGTCATTAGCAGTATTTGGTGTGGTTCATAGGTATTCTGGACTTTGAGTTCAGGTTGGACACCTTTACTGCCCTCAAGGGCCTAGCAATCTAATGGATCACTTACCCCCCGTCCTTCTTTCCAAAATGGCACCAGGATTTGACCTCTAGAGAGAATTCCTTGAAGCATCCTCTGAACTGTTCTGGTATTGCAGAGGATCATTTTAGTGTGCTTGTCAAAAACATTAGAGAGGGACGTAGCTTGGGGAACACCTTCTCACTGTGATCCATTCCAAGTGATTGGAGGGTTATTTTGGTGGGAAGAACAAGGTCCTTTTCCTATTTGCTTCTATTTTAGGGGCTTCATTGTTTATCATGAGAGAGTGGGTCATGAGAGTGGGTTCAGTGCTTAGAACAGTGTTTGGCATATAGTATGCGCTTAACAAATAACATCATCATTATTAAGTAATTTGACATTCATCACTAAGGTCACATCTTTTGCTCCTCTTCTTACTACTTTCCAGAGGATGGGTGTCAAAGATAGTGGCTCTCCTGGGACCTTCACCTGCCCAGTGGAGTTACATAATCCTTCTATGCCAGGAGAGACCCAGAAAGAAAGAAGATGGCATCCTCTTTCCCAGGTTCCAGTGCATTCACTGCTTAGGTTTTACTTGAGAACTGGCTGATATCTAGAAATGAATCCTCAATTGGGTAGTAGAGCCTGCAAATGCTGCTTTCTCCCCTGCAGTCCACATCCCAAGAACTTTTCAGAAATAGGGATATTGCTTGAGGACATGGGCTGTGTTCCCCTGTTCGAAACAGAGCTTTCTGATGGAGGTTAGGCAGGAGAAACCATTTAAATAGTCCACATTTATAGTTCTTCAGTGATCTCTGTGGCAGCCTTGTAAATAAGAAGCTGCTGTCATCAGGGATGATATTAATTATTATGGTATGTGTCAAGCACTGTTCTAAGCACTAGGGTGGATACAAGGTAATCAGGTAGGATATAATTCCTGTCCTGCATAGGACTCACAGTCAGAGTAAGGTAATAATGTAGGCAAGCAGCATGGCCTAGTAGATAGAGCATGGGCCTGGACGTCAGGAGGACCTGAGTTCTAATCCCACCTCTGCCATTTATCTGCTACAAGATCTTAGATGAGTCACTTAACTTCTCTGTGCCTCAGTTTTCTATCTGTAAAATGGGGATTAAGACTGTGAGGCCCATGTGGGGCAGGGATTGTGTCCTACCTGATTATCTTGCATCTATCTTAGTGTTTAGTTCAGTGTATCACACATAGTAAGTGCTTAAATACCTAAAACAATAAAAAAAAAGTATTTTCCAGGCTATTTGTCAGGACTATAATATTTTTCATAGAATTCTGATAATCTTATTTTGCATGTCTATCAATTTTTATTGAGTCCTTACTGTGTGAGGGGTATATGGGTGGTTAAACATTCCTTCCACCTTTAGGTCCCTTTAACAAAAAAAAAGTGAACAAATGATAGAATACTGGGAGGCTTGATTAGTTTAATAGAAGTAGAAGGGATGAGGAAGTAAGCTATTGGGCTGGGAGAGACAGGGAAGAAAGACAGTCAGGAAGAGTTAAAATTTTGAAATAATAGAATTGTGCTTCTTTCCTTCCTCCTAACAGTAAATTATTTTATTTCTGTCACCCCAGTTAGATTGCAAGCTCTCTGAGGGAAGAGATCATGTCTTCTACTTCTTTGGTACTATCTTAAGTGCTTAATAAATACTACTTATGGACTCTGGATTCCCGTCAATCATTTTAATTACCAGTACCTCTGGCTCATACCTGCACTCATTCATTCAGTAGTATTTATTGAGCGCTTACTATGTGCAGAGCACTGTACTAAGCGCTTGGGATGAACAAGTCGGCAACAGATAGAGACAGTCCCTGCCGTTTGACGGGCTTATAGTTTAATCGGGGGAGACGGACAGACGAGAACAATGGCAATAAACAGAGTCAAGGGGAAGAACATCTCGTAAAAACAATGGCAACTAAATAGAATCAAGGCGATGTACAATTCATTAACAAAATAAATAGGGTAACGAAAATATATACAGTTGAACGGATGAGTACAGTGCTGTGGGGATGGGAAGGGAGAGGTGGAGGAGCAGAGGGAAAAGGGGAAAATGAGGGTTTAGCTGCGGAGAGGTAAAGGGGGGGTGGCAGAGGGAGTAGAGGGAGAAGAGGAGCTCAGTCTGGGAAGGCCTCTTGGAGGAGGTGAGTTTTAAGTAGGGTTTTGAAGAGGGAAAGAGAATCAGTTTGGCGGAGGTGAGGAGGGAGGGCGTTCCGGGACCGCGGGAGGATGTGACCCAGGGGTCGACGGCAGGATAGGCGAGACCGAGGGACGGTGAGGAGGTGGGCGGCAGAGGAGCGGAGCGTGCGGGGTGGGCGGTAGGAAGAGAGAAGGGAGGAGAGGTAGGAAGGGGCAAGGTGATGGAGAGCCTTGAAGCCTAGAGTGAGGAGTTTTTGTTTGGAGCGGAGGTTGAAATAGAAAAGGAGTCTAACAATATATTGATGTATCCATGCTTAAGGATAGAGTAGTAAGCAGGAAAGTTTGGCAGGCCCGGAATCCTTTTAGAGTTAGCTATGAATTTTGTGGAGACGTTTACCCAGTCCAAAATGGATGTGGGCCATGACCTAGTGAATCAAGCATCGTGAACAGCATCGATCTAGGCAATTCAGTCTAAACGTTACTAAACAAAACCCTCCCTGCGTGTTTATTCATGTTAAATCAGGACAGAGGGAAAGAGGCTGGGTCATCTTCCCTGCCATGGCAAAGCAAGGAGGAATTTCCCATTTCCTTTTTACTTCCCCATTTACACTCCCACACCTGTTTTCACAATAGCCTTCTAAGAAGATAAGCTATTCTGTCTAATTGGAAGCTTGAGCCTACAGCACCATAAGATAATATATGACCAGGCTCAAATTCATGTGCAATGGGGTAAAGGAGGGCGATCATTTTCTGCTTTGACACAAAAGGCTCAAGTTCACTGGTCAGAGAAGCTTCTTGCATTTAAATGCTTTTGGATAAAAGGCAAAAACTTCAGATAAAGACTCAGAGTGAAGCTCTTAGACCACAAAACAGCTCATTAGAAATGGAGGTTGATTAAGAACTTCCTAGTCTATTTTTACTACAAAATTCACACTGGTAAAGGCCATTTCGTTTGGAAAGGATTCCTCCATTTATCTGTTTGGCCACAGATGAAAGCATGAATGAGCCAGTGGTTTAAATAAGAGTGAGACTTTTACAGCTTGCACATGCTTCTTTATTCTGGAACATTGATAAGAGATTTCTTAGAAAAATAATAAAAACCATTACCACTATTTTTTATTACATCTGTTAACCATTAAAAAAGGCATGATCTGTTTTATTTGAAAAGATCTCCCAGTAGTTGGCTGAAAATGAGTGATTAGATTGTTGTTTCTCAATAATCCTCCGAGTCCACTGTCAGACAACTTGCATGAGGATCTGACTTCTAGTCCATCAACTCCTTGAGGATATAGAAGATGTTTGATGCGACATCCCTGGGACTTTTTGAAAATTTTATCTCAGGTTTACTAATTTTCCCGGGCCTACGGACTCAGTGTTAAAGCGAAGTTCTAGGTTGAAGGCCTAGAACTCCAGCTGTTAGCACTCTGAATCCAGAGGGAGCTCAATAAATACAATTACTTTTTCAGCTACTACCACTAGATATTGGCATTGTGATTTTTTTTAGTTAATCATGCTCATAGGTTAATATAATTATACAGTGTCGGGTACCCTATGATTCTTCAATAAATGCATGTTGTCTGAAGTTTGAGAAGACTCCGTAAACCACTTACTAGTTGAAAGCCTTGCAAATACAAAACTATTTTATTTAGATAGCTTTATTAGAATTAATTTTCTCGTCTCAGTAATGCTCAGGTGTTTATCTGTAGTGGCTTTAAATCTGGCATTCTTAAGAAATTATATTAACCCAAGGTTTCAGATTGTTCCGTCATGCTACTGGCAACTCTATTGATGCCTTATCCTTAGTGAGCAGATGATTGACCATCCTGAAAGGGCAGAGTTAATGAGTGGTGTTCAAGTTCCCACCTCCCTGCCTCAGCACTGGTATGGATGGGAAATGGGACTCAACAGCAATGTACAGCAGAGTGTATACTTTGGTATATCTGGCCAAACTATGGTATCTAGCATCTCTTGCAGTAGGAAGGTTGACTTAGCCAAGCTGGCCTTTGGTGATCGACAAATCTGAAGGGATATTGTAGTCCTAGGATAGAAAGGGTGGTAGCCCAAATACCCTTTGGCAAAAAGCTTTCCAATAATACTTTCTGGGAAAATGTGGCTTCTTTGCCTGATGAAGTTCTGTCATGTGGGGCATCTTTGGAATTAATAAATAAAGACTAGAGAAGACAGCTACTGTACAGAGTAAGCCACAGTCACCTACTTTTATCAGGTATACAACTTTAAAAAGATATCTAAGAAGTTTGAATTTGAATTCTGCTGAGGCAGATATTCTCAGCCAATGCATAATGAATTGGGCAAAAAAAGAAAAAGGAAAAACCAAACCTGATAGCCCAAATGAAGAATGGCTATTACTCGGTAAATCAAAAATTGAGCCATAAGATTGACTGTGAGGTAAACTGGTAGAAACTGTAATATCTCTCTTGGAACAGAAACATTCATTGTATCCATTAGATATAGTACATTGAAAATTGTCAAAGTTTACAGCCTCATAAAATAGGCAGGGATGAAGAAATTGGATAATTCTAGAAGTTATGGTTCCAAAGAGGTCAACATTACTGAAAATGGCAAGAGGACCACCAAGACAACTGTAAAATGGATAAAATGTGTACAAAACTCAAGTGGAGGTCATTTTAATCTGCGGTCTCAGTAAGTCTCATGTAGTCAAAAGGGAACCTGGGGGCTAGTTCTTCCAGTTATTCAGGTGAAATAGCGATTAGGGTTTTGTTCATCCTATGAAATGCAGATAGTGTCCAGTCAAGGATAACAGCTGCCTGGATTATCTCAAGAGGTGGCATAGTGGTCCAATGTAAAAATTGTGAGCAAATGTACATCATCCGTAGGAAAGAGTATAAAGACAACCTGATGAATAAAAGAGACTCTGAACACCTTTGAATTTGCTATCCAAAAATTCTCCTCCTCCTCAGTCTTAACTAATTATGCTAAATGAGATTAAAAATGATTTTGAATCACCTACCAGCAGAAAATCAGCTAGATTCAGCATAAGATTCTCAACTTTTGACAATAACCATCAGTTAACGGGAAAATGCTGAGGATGCCATATCTCAATCTGCTTCTAGTTTCATTTAAGTAAGTCAGACTCAGCTGAATTCAACCTTGTATTCAATATCCTCAATGAAACGGAAATTCTCATCATATATAGATCCCTGGAGAGGAAAAGTGTAGTAATTGTGTAATGGAAATCACTATTTATATTACATGTACTGTTGAAGATCAGTGCAAATGGTGACAATCTCACTGAAGTGGTTTAGTAATTTGAGAATAAACTCTTCTAGGGAGAGGGACTTTGTTGAGAACTGATGCGTGTTCTCTTTGTTCATTATTGTGACATTTAGGAACGATAATGCTCAACTAGATTGGAAAATGAAGGTTGAAGGTTAGACCAACTTGAAGACCCCATGAAAAAATATATTTTGGTCAGAGAAGGATATAGCATTGGTAAGAGAGAATAGAATGGTGTAGTGTTCACTTGATTTGTGGTGGCAAGAGCCAGCATGATTTTGATTTAAAAAAAACAAACACTAACTAGTCTTTCCCTCAGCCTTCAGGGACTACAGTAGCTAAACCAACCTCAAAAGACAAATGTCCAACCTTTCTACAAGAGAAGCATCATGGCCTAGTGGATAAAGCATGGGCCTGGGAGTTAGAATGACCTGGATTCTAATCCTGGCTCAATCACTTTTCTGCTGTGTAGCCTTGGGGGAAGTCACTTAACTTCTCTGTGCCTGTTACCTCATCTGTAAAATGGGGAATCAGACTGTGTTCAACCTGATTATTTTGTATCTAAGTACCCAGCTACTTTGTGGCTGGCACATAGTAAGTGCTAAAGAAATACCATAAAATAGATCGCCAACCTCTTATGGTAATGAATTTCAGTTTTCCAATCCTTCACTATCTCAGGTAAAGCCAGTCAAATCACCGATTTGGTTGTGTGAGAGGGGAATTAACAAAGGAGCGTATTCTCAATCAGTACTGTCGATACTGCTGCTGATAATGAGGAGCAGCATGGCCTAGTGGTTAGAGCATGGTCTTGTTAGTCAGAAGGACCTGGGTTCCAATCCTAACTCCTCTACTTGTCTGCTGTGTGACCTTGAGCAAGTCACTTCAATTTTCTGGGCCTCAGTTCCCTCATTTTAAACTGGAGATTAAGACTGTTAGTCCAATGTTGGACAGTGACTGTGTCCACCCTTATTTGCTAGTATCCACCTCAGCGCTTAGTACAGTTTGTGGCACATAATAAACACTTAACTAATTCTACAGTTATTATCAGTCAAAAGGTAACAAATGTAAATTAAACTCCTACTTCCATATCCATTGCTTTCCATACTAATTGCAATCTCTCTGGTTAGGTACAGAGAAATGTGTTTCCTGAAAGTATTGTAAACTTTTTATGGGTAGGGAATGTATCTGCTAATTCGGTTGTATTCCCCCAAGAGCTTAGTTCAGTTCTCTCCATCAATGAGTTCTCAATAAATCCTACTGATTGATTGATACTAGGAATTTTTATCATGGCCTGTAGCCTGTTCCTCAGCCTGCTAGACACAATTAGCCTTGAATGTTTATTTTGGTTAGGCAATCATTACAATAATTTGAAAAATTATATTTTCCTGCACCCTAGGAAACAAATCAACCAGAAGATTTTCCAATGGAGATTTTAGGGAATCTTTGCTCAAATTTAATGTTTGGGCCACATCCTAAATTCTCATAATTCAGAATGCATTCAATACACATCGTTAATCTGTCATTAAATCCTTTTTTATGGTATTTAAGCACTTAGCATATGCCAGGCACTGTACTAAGTGCTGGGGTAGATACAAGCTAATGAGGTTGGACACGGTCCCTGTCCCTTGTAGGGCTCACAATCTTAATCCATATTTTACAGATGAGAAACTGAGGCCCAGAGTTAATTGCCCAAGGTCACACATTCAAGTTGGACACTGTCTATTTTCCCACATGGGGTTCCTGATGGTTCAACCTTCACGATATCGCTAAAATCCTCCCTTTCTTCTCCTTCCAAATAGCTACCATATTAATCCAAGTATTTATCCTATCCCACCTTGACTACTACATCAGCCTCCTTGCTGACCTCCCTGTCTCCTGTCTTTCCCTACTCCAGTTCTTACTTTATTCTGCTGCCTAGATTATTTTTCGACAAAAAATGTTCAGTCCATGTTTCCCCCTCCTCAAGAATCTCCAATAGTTGCCCACCCAACCCTGCAAACAGAAACTTCTTACCATTGGGTTTAAAGTATTGAATCACCTTGCACTCGCCTACCTTACCTCACTGCTTTCCTACTAAAGCCCAGCTCACATATTTTTGTGCTCTAATGCCAACCTAGTTGCCGTACCTTGATCTCACCTATATTGCCACCAACCTCTCACCCATGTCTTGCTTCTGGCCCAGAACACCCTCCCACTTCATATCTGAGAGATGATCACTCTCCCCAACTTTCAAAGCCTTACTGAAAGTAAATTTCCCCCGAGAGGCCCTCCCATCTAGGTTCTCATTTCTTCTTCTGCCATGCCCTTCTGCATCACCCTTGTGCTTGGATTTACATCCTTTATTCACTCCTCCCTCAGCCCCAAAGCACTTATGTACATATCCATAATTTATTTAGATTATTGTTTAGACTGGAAGCTCACTGTGTGCAGGAAACATGTCTACCAACTCTTATACTCTCTCAAGTGCTTAATATGGTTCTCTGCACACAATATACACTCAAATATGATTGATGGATGGATTATAACTAAAATACATTTGGCATCCTCTTTGGGTAAGTAGCAGGTCCTTCTGAAACAACAGACCTAGACTTTTAGGTGCATCACCAGTCTTTTGAAGTCGGTGGCGTGGAGCTCCTATTGGGCATGAATGTCCTTGAGATCTACATGTGTTCTCAGGAGACTTTTTTTGTCAGTCTACTCCAAAAAATTGAATACCCTTTGAGAGCAGGTAAAGTGTCTTGCTACCACTGCACTTTCCCAAGCACGTAGGGCAGTGCCTAGTACTCTGTGATTCTTCAGTAAAAACTGCTGATTGATGGAGTGCTCCCGGAACACTGGATAGATGACATATGTCCTTAATAGTTGATCTACATGTTATAGGTAAAATAAAGTTTCATAATGGCATAGAGGAATATAGGTGATAGGTAAACTGATTTCTTGTCATGTATCTGGGCAGCAAAGAATTTTTACTTATCCTGTATGGATTATACTTTAATTAACCCTAACAATTCTAAAGTGTGAACTCTGAGTTGCAAATGGAATTTTTTTTTCTGGTATTTAAGTGCTTACTATGGGCGAGACACTGTACTAAGTGCTGGGGTAGATGCAAGGTAATCCAGTTGGATACAGTCCATGTTCCACAAAGGGTTCACAATCTTAATCCCCATTTTAGAAATGAGGAAAATGAGGCAAAGAGAAATTAAGTGATTTGCCCAAGGTCACACAGAAGACAAGTGATAGAGCTGGAATTAGAACCCAGGTTCTCTAAATCTAATCCTAGCTCCACAACTTGGTTTGAGAGAGTGAAAGGGAAATACCTTTAGAATGGCGAAGGGGATTTTTGCCAGGAAAGTAGGAAATCTCCCCCCGTTTTCTATGGTGACTTTAATCTTCAGCTCTGGATACGCCCCCTGCAAGCCTTGAAAAGCCGCTTCTGCACTAGGAAAGAAAGGGTGGAGGAGGTGGTCAGCTTTGGGAGAAGGAATCCACATATCATCACCAAGCAACATTCCCTAAAATGCCTGGAGACAGTACCTGCAATTTAGAAAGAGAATCTTTTAATCCAGATTTCCTCTTGTCTAAGAATGCCTGGATTTCTTGGATTCATTACCCTTCTCTCAGTATATTCCCAAATGTTGCAGTTGCAATGGCAGCCATAACTACTTGAGCAGTCTTCAAGATATGGTTTACAATTTCTTCAAAAGGATTCAGTCAGACTGATTGGATTTACAGAAAAAAAAAACATGCAATGGAGATATACAAAGATTTGATTTTCAGTTGGGCTTTGTATTTCTGGTTGAACTCTAGTGGTAGAAAAATACGAGAGTAAATTGTAAAATCGCAGACCCAAGGGGTTATAGGATATTAAGCCAAACCACCATCTTCAGTGATTGAGGTCTGTTTCCCTTTAGAGGTGCAACTGGGTTTTGAGAGCAGTTTTTTTTTCCCAAATAATTTGATTCTAAATAGTGTGTAAGGAAACCCTCAAACCACCTGTGTCTGGAATGCTCATGTACAAATTATAAATAAGGTGATTTGTTGAAAAGTCTTTCTGGCAAAAACAGGTTCCAGGTTCCAGCAGCAAGCATCCTTTCCCAGGGAAGATCCTCTGTATGGGTCATTCTGGAATTCTTTTAAAATCCACATTCAGATAAGCACACCATTTCCTGCTATTTTCCTCTCAGTAGGAGGTTGACAGATCCTGTGACTTTGCTGAAACTCAAGGAAATAGTTCATATTTGGAAAACACTCTGCTTTGGTAGATTTTCCCATTTTCCCAGAGTATGTACTAATAAGGTGATATTTTTATGAAAATGACTATTTTTTGCTCCCCTATGGAGCCTGGAGTCTGATCATCATCTGGCTGCAAGGCTTAGTGATTGCTGCGTGAATAAAAGGTGGAAGGGCTCAGCATGGAAGACCTCTGAAGAACTAACAGAAAGATGAAAAAACAATGTGGTAGAGTGGAAAGAGCATGGTCCTGGAAATTGGAGGACCTGTGTTCTAATCCTGGTTCTGCCACTTGTCTGCTATGTGACCTTGGATAAGTCATTTAACTTCTCTGGGCCTCCGTTTCTGCATCTGTAAAAGGGGGATTAAATCCTCCTACTTAAACTGTGAGTCCTATCTGGAACAGGGGCCGTGTCTAGCCTATCTTGTATCCACCCCAGCGCTTAGTACAGTGGTTGGCACATAGTAAGTACTTAACAAGTACAACTATTATTATGAACAATAAAGGTAAGGGGGAGGCTCAGCAATTGACACTAGGTTGTTATAGCTACGTAGGAAGGGAGGGGCTCTGGACTGCCACTTTAACCTGAAAAACAACTTCTCACCACTGGTGGTCAGGGGTTCCAAAGACATTCTTTTGCAAGAGTTCAAAAAGTCACAGGATAGGATGGAAAACAATTTTGAAAGTTTTATAGTTAGTAGTCATTCCTCTGGACAGCTGGTACAGAAGGAGTGCCAGGTTTTGCTGATTTTCATATCCTCAGCAGTGCCTGGGGGTTGGGAGGGGAAGGGGGGTGAAAGGTGTATTAGTAGGAACATAACTTAGGGTCCACACAAATCACAACAGCTAAAGTTCCTCCCCTTCCACAGCCAAGAATTGGGGTCAATGTTTGCGAAGACTGCTAATGGGACAGGGACCTTCCTCCTGCCTCTCGTTCATGCTCCTTCCTCCATCTGTGTCCTTTTTCAGGTTATTAAGTGCTAGGATAGAGATAATATAATCAACTCTTTCTCTAGTAGCAATTCTGGCTTCCTCAATCCAACAGTGTCTCCTGTAACTGCGATTTGGGTTACATGCCATCCTTACTACTTAGGCTGAGTGGTAAAGGTGTCCAGAGAGGATTTTTCATAATAATGTGGTAATTTATACTGGACAATCTGTTTTTCAGCTCCTCTGCTCCTCATCTGGCAAGGATATGGCATCAGTAGCTTTTTTTCAATCAGTGGTTTTCACTGAGTCCTTACTCTGTGCAGAGCACTGTACTAAGCACTTGGAAGGATACAAAAGATACACAGGATACAAAAGAGTAAACATGATCCCTGCCTTCAAGGACCCTACAATCCACTACAATGTAGTGTCCATTATTTTTATTTTAAGGGCCCAGTTTTCTCCTCCTTGGCTCCTGTTGATGAATTTCATGACTTGGAAGGAACAATAATTATGGTACTTGTTAAGTGCTTACTATATGCCAAGCATATTCCAAGCAGTTGGAGAGATACAAGGAAATCAGGTGGAACCCAATTCCTGTCCCACATGAGGCTCACACTCTAAATCCCCATTTTACAGATGAGGTTTACTGAGGCCCAGAGAAGTTAAGTGACTTACCCAAGGTCACACAGCAGCATGTGGCAGTGCTGGAAATAGAACCCAGGTCCTTCTGACTTCCATATCTGTGCCCTACCCATTAAGCTATGCTGCTTCTCTCCGGAAGTAGTGTCCAAATCCACAGGGATCAGGGAAGCAAGAGAGCTCTGGAGCAGGTGTGGGGGGAAACACTTTAGGTTCATGCTACCTTGCATGACATCATTTTGTTATGCTGTATGAAAGGCATGTGACATCACATCCTGCTCCTTGCTCAATTCTACAGGGTAGTCATTGGCCACCTTGTATCCCTGTCCTCCTCAGGAGCTAAAATCTCTTTCTAAAACTTCCTCAGGTAGGCATTCTGTTTCTTAACCCAATGTCTCCTGTTGCAATATTAGCTCACTTGCCTTTGGTATTGATGCAGAGGGTCCAGATTTCCTTTTGAGCAGCCTCAAGTGTCCCTCTTAAAAAATCTGTTTCATTCATTTCAGAAAATCTGACGGAACCATGAGGATAATTGCTGCAGCCTTGGTAGCTTGTCCTGGAACAGGCCTGCCCTTCAGTTGTAGAGTTGAGAAATCTCTTTGTGACCACTGGAAGCTTCTTGGGATCCTGTAATGAAAAAGAATCATCAGTGCACTATCTTAATCAGGATCTCTCTCTTCCCCTGCATTCTACGGTTTCAAGAAATTTACTCCTTTGGGGAATTCCCCCAATTCTTTGCACCCCCCCCTCAAGAATCTCATTATGAGCCTATGACTTCCAGAAGTGACTCGGGCCTTAACCAAAGGAAAATATAAAATGGGCTAATTAAATCGTGGCTCAGTAGAAAGAGCCTGGGCTTGGGAGTCAGCGGTCATGGGTTTGAATCCCGACTCTGCTACTTGTCAGCTGTGTGACTGTGGGCAAGTCACTTAACTTCTCTGTGCCTCAGTTCCCTCATCTGTAAAATGGGGATTAAGTTTTTCTGTGAACCTCACGTGGGAAAAGCTGGTGACCCTGTATCTCCCCCAGCACTTAGAACAGTGCTCTGCACATAGTAAGCGCTTAACAAATACCAATATTATTTTCCCTTTGACCTCAAGGATGGTCTCTGTCTATGATCATTAGTGATGATTGGGTTAGGCTTTGGTATTTGTTTGTATTACATTTGCCACATCAACACGATTCCTCTGTGGGAAGTGTTGCCACGAATGAACTGCAGAAGGGATGTTTGGGTAATTACTGATTTCATAAAAATGAAATTTCAATTGAATTCCATTTTCTAAACTTAATTCGTTCCCCATCTCCCCACTATCAGTTAAACAGTATTTTGACAGTGCATTCTGTGGCTATTTATTTCAGAGATTGGATGTGAGGCCATTTTGGAAAATGAGCCAAATATTCAGATGATAGCTGGGATACATTCCTAGTGAATTCTGGGGTTTAGGAAATAGAAAGGATCACAGAAGATGAAAAATAGCAAAGGTGTATGTGTGCGTAGGTGTCTATATCCTAATAACACATAAACTTTATAATTATATGGCATCTTTCATCCAAGAATCTCAAAGTGCTTTACAAGTATTAACTCATCAGTCATCACGACCTTCCTGTGAGGTAGGAGGTATTTCCATTTCACAGATGGGGAAACTGAGGCATCCCGGGGCTCACACATAGATACTCCTTTAATTCAGGCACCCACAAAAGGCAAGGTAAGAAATCCAAGAGTTCAGTTCCCAATTTTCAATCTTTCCTAAAGCCAAAGCTCTTTGTAATACTAAAACCTAACTTCCCTTTGGTGGGTAGAGGCTTTATTTTAACTGAGGTAGCAGCTTTAGGAGTCCTGAGAGATAATCCAAACTCCTAGCCTGGATTTTATATTTATTGGGCTCATTCTGGACACGTGTTTTGGGGAAATTTGTTCTTTACCTAACCTAGGAGAAATAAAGTTTAAAGATTCTGGTTCCCTGTGAGAGTAGAACTATGAAACACAAAATGATATATGAGCCACACAGGTAATAGGTCTTGTTTTTTGAAACAAAGGATTGGTGGGCTGTGGGAAGACTAAATTGATAATAAAAGCTGAACTCTGAGGCCACCTTTGATGAGCACTTGGGAGAGAAGAAACTACTGTCCAGTTTCTAACCTATTGTTTGGCAGTCTATTAAATGAACAAGTCAGGAGCCGAATCCATCTTCCCAACATCTCCTATGAAACTGTCAGCTCCCTGAGGGATCATGTCCACCAACTCTACTGAATCGTGTTCTCCTGGTGTTTAGTACAGTGCTCTGCATACAATAAATGCTTAGTAAATACCATTCAGTGTTTTTTCTTATAACATGCTAACATTATTAAAGGTAGGGGGTGAGCAGAAATCTTTGCAACCCACATAAATTGCCCTCAGTTTACACCTTTCAGCTTCAACTTTCCAAGTCATCTTTTTATGACTGACACAAAGATAGCTGGGAAATTTCTCAGCATCATGTGTTCTTCAGAATGTCCTTTCTCACGGTCTAAAAATTCTGATTAGTGCTTAGCAGGGATGATTCTCAGACCAAAGGTTTGGTCATGTGGAAATGTTTAAAAATGTAAAAAAAAATACAAAATTACTTTTACCCTCTGAATTAAAAGCAATAATCCTCCCATTAATACAATAATATGGCAGAAGAAGCACATTCTCATTGATTTCAGTATAGTAACTGGACCCCTGAACCCAGAGATTTATATAAAGCTCAGAGAAGCAGTGTGACCTAGTGAATAGAGCATGGGACTGAGAGTCAGCAGGACCTGGGTTCTAATCCCTGATCTGCCACTTGTCTGCTGTGTGACCTTGGGCAAGTCACTTAACTTCCCTGAGCCTCAGTTACCTCATTTGTAAAATAGGGATTAAGACTGAGGACCCCAAGTGGGATATGGACTGTGTCCAACCTATCTTGTATCTACCCCAGAGCTTAGTACAGTGCCTGGCACATTCATTCATTCATTCAATAGTATTTATTGAGCGCTTACTATGTGCAGAGCACTGTACTAAGCGCTTGGGATGAACAAGTCAGCAACAGATAGAGACAGTCCCTGCCGTTTGACGGGCTTACAGTCTAATCGGGGGAGACGGACAGACAAGAACAATGGCAATAAACAGCGTCAAGGGGAAGAACATCTCGTAATGATGATATTTGTTAAGTGTTTACTGTGTGCCAAGCACTGTTCTAAGTGCTGGGGTTGATACAATGTAATCAGGTTGCCCCATGTGGGGCTCACAGTCTTAATCCCTGTTTTACAGACAAGGCAACTGAGGCACAGAGAAGTTAAGTGACTTGCCCAAAGTCACAAGGCTCACAAGTGGCAGAGCTGGGATTAGAAACCCTGACTCCCAAACCTGTGGTCTTTCCACTAAGCAAATACCATAAAAAAGAAAGCCATTGACTGGTGCTGGTGACCTATTTGGGCACACCTGGGACTGTTCAAGTGATGTGTTGTACAGAATTTTCCTGCCCAGTGACTACCCAGGACCACTGCCTGGCAAACATGAACCCGTTTGGAATATTGGTGTGTTTAATCAATTAATCTATGGTATTTATTGAGAGCTTAATATGTGTCAAACACTTAATACAGTGCTCTGCACATAGTAAGCACTTAATAAATACTATTGAATGAATTAAGCACCGAACTAAGTGCTTGAGAGAGCACAACAGAATTAGAAGACACGTTCCCTGCCCTTAATGAGCTTACAGTTAGAGGAGGGGACAGACATTAGCATGCATGAATAGGAAATTTATAATATGTAATTTAAATGAATGTACATAAATGCTTTGGGTTGGGGTTGAGTGAATAGTAAGTGTTCTAAGGTAGCAGATCCAAGTGCTTAGATGATGTAGAAGAGAGAGCAATCAAGGGAAAAGTGTGTTTAACTGGGGAAGTCTAGAATATAAATTCATTGTGGGCAGGGAATGTGTCTGTTATGTGTTCATTGCTTGATATTCACTGGTTGTTCACTTCATTTTTCCTATATCTTTTTAAACAAAAACCATGAACCCTAAGATGTTAAGCTATTTAATAATAAATGATAATTATGGTATTTGTTAAGTGTTTACCATGTGCCAGGCACTTTACTAAGCACTAGGGTAGATACAAGCAAATCAGGTTGGAAACAGTCACTGTCCCAAATGGGGCTCCCAATCTCAATTCCCATTTTACAGATGAGGTAACTGAGGCCCAGAGAAGTGAAGTGACTTGCCCAAGGTCACACAGCAGACATGTGGTGGATCGGGGATTAGAACCCATGACCTTCTGACTCCTAGGCCCTTGCTCTATCCACTTGCCATGCTACTCTCCTTATAGTGTATGGGCAATACTAGGGTCAAGTTATAATGGTTTTTCCTACAGGGGGTGACCTCTGGAATTCAGTCACTATCATTAATTCATTCTCTTCAACTTCATCCATTCTACCAACCAGGTGCCAACTTCTTTTCGGTCACCGCCTAAACACAGACCACTCTGAAGATCAGAAGGGATGAGAGCCAAGATGAGAGACCGTATTTTTTTGCAGGGAGATTAGGTTTGCATCAGCTGCTGTGAGAAAAGCTACAGTCACTAACAGACTCAGAATAATTTTAGAGGCAGGTCATTGGGCTGGTGGCTTACTGGGTCATTGCTAACAGTGGAACTTCCTTTGGGATTTAACGATAGGGTCAAGAGCTACCATTTGGAAATATTAGAGGTAGCATCGATCCTGGGGACAGGAGGATGGATCAGATGACCTCTCCAAATCCCTGCCAGTGCTCAGAATGCTACTATCAACTGTGTTAGACCATCCTTTTGACCTTGGCAACGGTGTAACAACTAAAACCACGATCGGCTGGATAACCTTGCCCAGTGAAGAGGATTGAACAGGAAGCCTTTTCATTTAGCAGTGGTAGGATTCTGTATAAAGGATCAGTCTGTGAAGTTAATGTTCCACTGAGGATGGGTGGAGAAGAATGGAGTATACACATATTGCTTTTTCTATTACCTCTCCCTTCCTGTTCTGCTGAGGCTGACTTAATTGAGCAATCCTTCTCTGATTTACATTCGGAAGAAAAAGAAAAGAGCACAATGAAGTGAAATTAGTCCCAAATGAGACTTAATCTACAGACATTCTGTTCATCTACGAGGTTTGGGCATTGGCCGAAAGCCCAAGATATTTTCTTTGTGGGCCTTCAAGAGTTGTTCTATTTGATGCCGGAAAGACAGGCGCTCACTGCAAGGAACCGGGTGCATGGAAATCCCATCAGGTAGCCATCCAAATAGGCATGACTTCTCTGGGCTTTCAATAGCTTCATTTAAATGTTGGAAGAAAAAAAATCTCGAAAAAATGTTCTGCCGGAGGTATTGAATTAAGATATGCCTGTGAATTTGAGAAGTCTTTTTTTCCCTCTGAAATAGCTGCTTTTATGAACTCTCATTTAAGCTTCTGGTGCATCCTGAATTCTAAGCCTTAGGCCTGGATGCTCATGCTCAGGTTCTAATTTAAGAGATTTTCTTTTTAATGCATCCTAAATTTCACAGTGGCTACACTGTATATTGTTTTTTCAATTGGACTTTTTTTGGTTGAATCCGTTTGAGCAGAGTTTCTCTTTTGTCCCAGTGTATTTATTTGCACATGTTTTGTACTTTGATTTTGAGCTCAGATAATTATTTTGTGTTAATGGCTATTTCTTTTTAAAAAATAGCTAAATTGATGGTGCATTTCCTGTTTGGAAAAGTGGAATTTCAGGCTTTGTTAGTGGTTGGGGTGGAGGCAGCTGACTCCTCAAAGCAGGGCCAATATGTCTCCATCCTGCCTGGCCCATCCCACTGCAATGGCAGATCGCAGAGACACAGGCTGGGGACAAATGGAATCAAATAGCACAGAGGCCTTCATGATGTCATCTAAGGTCAATTTGAGATTGACTTCCTTTCCCTCACTAAATTTAATCAGTCCTGAGATTCGACTTCAGGAAGTTGGGGACAATTGTTGTGGGGGAGGGGACCAGTGACAGGGGTGGGCAGAGGGTTGAAGAGGGAAAGGGCCTCTATCCTCAGCCTCCTTTTTTTTATGGCATTCATTAAATGTTACTGTTCTAAGCACTGGGGTACATGATAATAATAATAACTGTGGTATTAGTTAAGCACTTGCTATGTGCCAGGCACTGTACTAAGTGCTTGGGGGAGTAGGGGGGTTACAAGCAAATCGGACTGGACACAGTCCCTACGCCACATAGGACTCACAGTCTTAATTCCCTTTATTCAGATGAGGTAACTAAGGCCCAAAGAAGTCATGTAACTTGCCCACGTTCACACAGCGGACAAGCGGAGCTGGGATTAGAATCCAGGTCCTTTGGACTCCCAGTTCCATGCTCTAATTAGGTTGGAAACAGTCCCTGCCCCACATGGGGCTCACAGTCTTAATCCCTATTTAACAGATGAGGTAACTGAGGGCCAGATAAATCAAGTGACTTGCCCAAGGTCACACAGCAGATAAATGGCGGAGCTGAGACTAGAACCCAGGTCCTTCTGACTCCCAGGCCCATGCTCTATCCACTAGACCACACTGCTTCCCTCTCTGAAGTGTTCATGGCAGGATTTCCCAGCAACGATTTCTGGGTAGCTCTGGCTTCAAGCAGCAAAGAGTCTTTCAGGAATACTCATGACCCAGAGCAATCCACAATGATAGACCCAAGGGATTTTCCCCGTATTCTAATGGATACTGCAGGGCGACAGTTTGTCTCCAATCTGTCAACAGGGAAATCCTAAACCTGTTCTTGCCCAAACCTACTCCTTTTGACCCCCAGCCTCATGACACTTAATGTACATATCTGTAATTTATTTATATAAATGTCAGTCTCCTCTAGACAGTAGGCTCATTGTGTCATAATGTCAGGCTGTACTTCCCCAAGCACTTAGCACAGAGCCCTGCACATAGTAAGTGCTCAGTAAATACAACTGACTGAAAAAAATCCAATTCTGTTTGCTACCTATCAGTGAAGGTATGCTCACTCCTCTTGACTACAGTTAAGCTGGGTGGGTCACCAGAAGAGAAAGAATGACAGCAGGATACTCAAACCGCTGTCATCCTTGACTCTCGGTGTCATTCTTGACTCGTCTCTCTCGTTCACCCCACACATCCTATCCGTTACCAAGACCTGCCGGTTTCACCTCTACAATATCGCCAAGATCCGCCCTTTCCTCTCCACCCAAACGGCTACCTTACTGTTACAGGCTCTCGTTATATCCCGGCTAGAGTACTGTGTCAGCCTTCTCTCTGACCTCCCTTCCTCCTCTCTCGCCCCGCTCCAGTCTATTCTTCACTCTGCTGCCCGGCTCATCTTCCTGCAGAAATGATCTGGGCATGTCACTCCCCTTCTTAAACAACTCCAGTGGTTGCCTATCGACCTCCGCTCCAAACAAAAACTCCTCACTCTAGGCTTCGAGGCTCTCCATCACCTTGCCCCTTCCTACCTCTCCTCCCTTCTCTCTTTCTACCACCCACCCTGCACGCTCCGCTCCTCTGCCGCCCACCTCCTCACCGTCCCTCGGTCTCGCCTATCCCGCCGTCGACCCCTGGGTCACGTCCTCCCGCGGTCCCGGAACGCCCTCCCTCCTCACCTCCGCCAAACTGATTCTCTTTCCCTCTTCAAAACCCTACTTAAAACTCAGCTCCTCCAAGAGGCCTTCCCAGACTGAGCTCCTCTTCTCCCTCTACTCCCTCTGCCACCCCCCCTTTACCTCTCCGCAGCTAAACCCTCTTTTTCCCCTTTTCCCTCTGCTCCTCCACCTCTCCCTCCCCATCCCCACAGCACTGTACTCGTCCGCTCAACTGTATATATTTTCATTACCCTATTTATTTTGTTAATGAATTGTACATCGCCTTGATTCTATTTAGTTGCCATTGTTTTTACGAGATGTTCTTCCCCTTGACTCTATTTATTGCCATTGTTCTTGTCTGTCCATATTCACCGATTAGACTGTAAGCCCGTCAAACGGCAGGGACTGTCTCTATCTGTTGCCGACTTGTTCATCCCAAGTGCTTAGTACAGTGCTCTGCACATAGTAAGCGGTCAATAAATACTATTGAATGAATGAATGAACCGCTGCCGAATGGAAAGCTGAAACTGGGAAACCAAAAACAAGGAGGGCAAAAAACATATTTTAAGGACATGGTAAAGCAAAGTCAGTCAATCGTATTTATTGAGCACTTACTGTGTGAATAACACTGTACTAAGTGCTTGAAGAGTACACAATATAACAGACACATTCCCTGCTGCTTAGTACAGTGCTCTGTAGTTTGAAGAAAACTTTTGTAGTTAATAATGCAATCAATCTATTAGTATTTATTGAGTGGAAAACATTGTACTAAGCACTTGGGAGAGTAGATAGAAGCAAAACATTTTCTCGGCCCTTTGATTTTGCAGGAATCTACTCTCAACTCTCCCTTTCATGTACTATTGGCAAGGCTTCTGAACATCATTCCACTTATGCTAACCTTTGATAGCAAGAGAATATGGTAGGTTAGTGCGTAATTTCTTTCTTGATAGGAAGCCGCTCTGTGTAATCAAATTTGTCTGGCTACTAGTGCCCCCTGAGTTCTCTCCCCAACCCTGGTTCCTCCCTGCACACCATTTCACTGTGCTCAGTCAGAACTCTTCCACTTCAGTCATGGTCACAGACTTGAATATAATCGTCCTTTGTAGAAGGTAGTAAAGAAGAACTTTCATGGACCAATATATAGTATTGCTGAGTAAGACTGAACAGCTATCTTTTTAAATGAACAAATGTCTAGCAAACATACATATTTGATCTTCATATCCAAAGATGACATCTCTGAGTGCATGTGTAGCTAAGAAGGTCAAGATGAGATTCAGATTCCTGGCCCCATTGTGTGCACAAAAATGTTGTCCCCTGTTGCATTGTCATGTTTGATAGCTTGGCACTGTTTTCTCCTGTTTTTTCTCAAAGCTTTTGCTGTAAAAAAAACACCCTTCTTTCATGAAAGCAGTAGGTCATGCTGGCCTGTCCTCAACAAGTGACTCCCATTTTTCAGCTGAGGTGCAGCATTATCTGCGGTTTTGTTTACTTATTTATATTAATGGCTGCCTCCCCCACTAGACCGTGCCACTTGTCTGCTGTGTGACCTTGGACAAGTCTCTTCATTTCTCCCGGTCTCAGTTACCTCATCTGTAAAATGGGGATAAAGACTGTGAGCCTCAAGTGGAGCATGGACTGTGTCCAACCTGATTAGCTTGTATCTCTCCCAGTGCTTAGAACAAAGCTTGATCACATAGTAAACACTTAACAAATACATTAAAAATAAATAAATAAAAAGGTCAGGATCATCAAGGATCTGAAAACTTTCTCAAGAAATAAGTAGGAATATGGAAAAATATAGGAAACAAGAGAGTAAATGGGGTCAAATGTAGGCAAAGCTACTTCGTTACTGAGTAAAGGACAGGTGAAATAATTTTATGCAGATTCCTGTTTAAAAGAAACTAAAGATTATGGGTAGTTGGAAGAGGGTGCTTAAAAATGGCAGTTGTCTGTTGAATTATCATGGGCAAGTCACTTAACTTCTCAGGGTCTCAGTTTCCTCATCTGTAAAATGGGGATGCAATATCTGCTGTTCACCCTACTTCAACTGTGAGCACTAAATGGGGCAGGGACTGTGTCTGATCTGATTCTCTTCTGCGTACCTCATCATTTAGAAGCGTGCTTGGCACATAGTAAGTGATCACATAGTGATCACATGTATATGCCTCATTCCTGTTTTGAGAATGAAAAACCTTGTCATAGAACTCCCTCCTTCATCTCCAAATACACATCAAGGAGGTCCAGGGCTTGTGGCACTGAGATGCTTCAAAGAATTACATGTGGCTCACAACCGAACAGAGTGGTTCCCAGGGGAAAAGAATCTGCTTGGGGGCAACTGTTGGGAAGCACTGAGTCACTAGACTTATCTTCCTCCTACATGCTGCCACTTGGGTCCCTGGACTTGTCATATGGGATGCTGCCCAAGTCAATGTTGCCTGTGCAGGAGGATGAGCCCAGATGGGACAGGCAGCCCACCCTACGCCAATCCACTATTGTTCTTTCCAGTGCCCAGAAGGTGACTGGCTGTGGTTATCATGTCTCAGCCATGTGCACGGAAAATTCTAATCCTTCCACCTGAGGTTTAGCTCCGGCTAGGTTTCCATTTTTTTTTGAATTCTGGAGATTTTCATCTTATTTCTGGCAGTGGTGAAGACTGACTGTAACCCCGACTTCCCCCACAAAGACATCGGAATGACATTAAGTCATTTATTTTTCTGGTCATTAAGTCATTTATTTTGTCTGGATACAGGTAATCTTGCTTTCCTTTCCATATTATCAGCTTCAATTGCAAGTGTTTGCCCTTCACCCTCCAGTCGCATACATTCATAGTAGAGAAAATAAGGAGAGGCCTCAGGGCTTTGACTTGTCAGAGGTGAACGGCGTTTCTTTACTTTAAGAATGCTTCTGAACCGCCAGCTGTCTCCTCATGGAGTCAGTCTCAAGGCTGGTTCAATATGACCTCGGAAGGGGACTGCTCCCACCTGCCAGAATAATAAATGGGTCTCCCATGAAGTCTTCTCAGAAAACACCCGGAATGTAAGATGAAACACTGGCTCATTTGGAAACTCCAGAGGTCAGCGGGGCACGCTTCTGATCTGGCCCTTGACTTATGGACTTTCATCCACCTCTTTCAATGGAACCAGTACGCTGAACTCAGTATATTGATGGAACCATTTGAGACACAAAGGGGAAACCTCTTATTATCTTTCCAGGGGTATAATAACCACAAAGATGGGACAGAGATGAATTTTTTCATTGGGTACTGAGGCATTATTGTGTGTGGGTATTCATGTAATTGAGATTAACTTAATATCATTTACAAAATCTGTAAGAAATACAGTATTTACAGAAGTTAGTGTGCCCTCAGCTTTAGGTCTATAGCAAGTACATTAATGTGTGAACTAAATGGTGTTGTCTCTCCCATCTGCCTTGAGGCTGAGAGAAGGACATTCCAAAAATACAGGCTAGAGAAAATGGAATTTGGGCTAGCCCAGTGTTTTGAATTAACTTTCAGAGCTCAATGGACTGGCAAACTGTGCATTACATTTCCTATGTTTTCCCTTAATTTAGCTCTCCCCCTGCCCTTTTAGACTGTGAGTCCATTGTTGGGCAAGGATTGTCTCTATCTGTTGCCAAATTTACATTCCAAGCGCTTAATACAATGCTCTGCACACAGTAAGTGCTCAAGAAATACTATTGAATAAATGAATGAATGCCCTCTCTGTCTTTCTCCCTTCTCTCAGAGCTAACAAGATGTTACTGATCTCTTTCAGAAATTCCACTCAAACATTTCTCACTGACACAAAAATATCAAACAAAAATGATATAGACAAGAGAGGAAGTTCAATATCTCGTTGCCCCACTGCCGCACTTTCCCTACTTTGGACAATGCTATTTATTTATTTATTTATTTATTTATAATGACATTTGTTAAGTGCTTACTATGTGCCAGGCGCTGTACTAAGCACTGAGGTAGGTACAAACTAATCAGGTTGGACACAGTCCCTGACTCACTTAGGGCTCACAGTCTTAATCTCCATTTTACAGATATGGGTACTGAGGCACATAGAAATGAAGTGACATGCCCAAGGCCATAAGGCATACAAGTGACAGAGCCAGGAGTAGAACCCAGGTCCTTCTGACTCCCAGGCCTGTGTTCTATATACTAGGTCATGCTGCTTCTCTACTGGCCACTTTGTATGTGCAAAGTACTCTACTACGCACTTGGGAGACTTGGTATACGTGATTCCTGCCATCAAGGAGCCTAGACTCTGGTGGGAAAAACACACATTAAGGTAAATTACAAACAGGAGAAACAGCAGAGTATAAAAATATATACCTAAGTGCTGTTGGGCTGGGGTGAATATCAAAGTTCTTATGGGAAGCAGGCTCTCGTACACAGGTGATGCAGAAGGGAGGGCTAATAGGGTGGGGAAATGAGGGATTTGTCAGGGAAGACTTCTTAGAGAAGATGTGATTTTAGTAGGGTTTTGAAAAGGGGGAAAATGATGGTCTGTAGAATATAATGGGGTAGGGAGTTCCAGACCAGAGGGAGAATGTGTGCAAGGGGTCGGTAGTGAGAAATGAGATTGATGTGCAGTGAGCAGGTTGGTGTTTAGGAAGCGGAGTGTATGGGCTGGGTTGTAGTAAGAGATTTGCGAGGTTAGGTAGGAGGGTGAGAGCTTACTGATTTACAAGTTTAAAGTATAAAGGGGGAGACAGACAGTAATATAAATAATTTATAATACAGAATTTGTAGATAATGTACATAAATGCTGTAGGGCTGAGGGTGGGGTGAATACCAAGTGCTCAAGGGTCACAGATCCAAGTGCAGAGATGACACAGAAGAGAGAGGGAATAGGGGAAATGCAGGCTGTCAGGTAAGGCCTCTTGGTGATGTGACCTTAATAAGGCTTTGAAGGTGGGGAGAGGGGAGTATAGGAAAGGGGAAGGAAATCCTGAGAGCTTACCTCCTTCAGGAGGCCTTCCCACTCTGAGCCCCCCTTTCCCTCTGCTCCTCCTCCCTTCCCCTTTCCCCACCTCCTGCCCTGTGCTCTTCCCCCTTCCCCTCCCCTCAGCGCTGTGCACATTTGTATATATTATTTATTACCCTATTTATTTTGTTAATGAGGTGTATATCTCTGATTCTATTTATCTTGATGATCTTTTGTTTTGTTCTGTTTTGCTTTGCTGTCTCCCCGGTTTAGGCTCTGAGCCCGTTATTGGGCAGGGATTGTCTCTGTTGACGAATTGTACATTCCAAGCACTTAGTACAGTGCTCTGCACATAGTAAGCACTCAATAAATACTACTGAATGAATGAATCCAGGCCAGGCATTTCTAGTTCAGACAATTCTAGAGCATTTCTCCTCAGGCACTCTTGAACTCTCGATTCACTCCAGAATCTTTGCATTCCACTCTCAGATCTGCATCAGTGCAGGCATTACTTCCTAATGCCACTTCTGATATATGGAACTTAGTCACAGCTCTATACCTCAGTAGATCCACCTTCCTTAGTTCTGGCCCAGGCTTTGAGACCCAGAAGATCTTTGTGTGTCCATAAAGCTGAAAAGGCTTTCTGGTCCATGGTCTCTCAAGTTGTGGGTATTTCTGGAAGCTCAGTGGACCACTGCTATAAGCATATACATTCATTCAGCTTCTTTCCATGTAGGTATAAGCAGGAAGTTTTTGTATTCAAAAAAGCAGGTAGCTATCTAGACTTAAAAGTGCTGAAGTTAGGGGAGGTGATGGTTCAAATGAGCAGAATTACTTGCAATTCTCTTTAAAGTTGTTCCTTGCCCTGAGCCTGGGAGACGGTGGTTGATACAGTGGCCTCTCCTTGTGTCTAGTGCCTGCCCAAATCAGGAGTTGTGATGACAGTCAGGAACACCAGGTGAGAGTAGCTCATCTACTCTCTGGGGAAAGCATTGAGAGGTTAGCATTTTGTTAATCCTCTGCCAAGGTGATGGTGTGGGAGTGAGTGGAGGGAAATGGGGAGAGGGAGATGAGCTACGCTGTCTCTTCCTGTTTATAAGCTCCTTGTAAACCTTGTAGGGGTCAGGTCTACTAACTCTGTTGCATTGATCTCTCATGAGTTCTTAGTATAGTATTCTGCACACAGTAAATGCTCAATAAATACTGCCGATTGGTTGGTAGGCAATGTCCCACTGGTTTGATAAAAGGAGAGGGGAGTGGAGCCAGTTTCTCCTATATATGGTGGTGGAGGGGTTCTCGCTGCAGGGCGGCCTGGAGAGCCTTTCTGCAGGTGGAGGACCTTACAGCCTACAGCCAAAAGGGGAGGAGATGCACAATTCTGCCCATCATCTTCTTACCTCTGGAAATTGAGAAATTCGGGGCCTCAACCAGGTCCCATAGTGCTGACCTAACCTAGAACTGGCACCGGAGTGGTAACCTTGACACCACTGAATGGAAATTGAATCTGGGCCAGGACTTAAGAGACCCAGAATCCACTTACAAGTGTCTCCATGATGTGTGTTATCTAGTGGATCTCTGGGACTGTAGCCAGACCCGTCTTGAAACAGAAGGCAGTGGAGAAGAGAGTTGAGGACAGAGAAGGGAGTGTTGAATCTGGGCTATGCTTGGTGCGGTTGTCTGGTCTGAACAGCCCAAATGACTGATTCTTTGAGGAGCATCTGAGGAAAGGGTCTTATCAATCAATCAGTGATGTTTCTTGAACTCGTACTGTGTGCGGAACACCATACTAAGGACTTGGGAGAGAAGCAGCATGGCTTAATGGATAGAGCATGGGACTGGGAGTCAGAAGGTCATGAGTTCTAATCCTAGCTATGACGTATGTCTGCTGTGTGACCTTGGTTTAGTGGAAAGACCACGGGCTTGGAAATCAGAGGTCGTGGGTCCTAATCCCGTCTCTACTGCTTGTCTGCTGTGTGACCTTGGGCAAGCCACTTAACGTCTCTGAGCCTCAGTTACCTCATCTGTAAAATGGAGATGAAGACTGTGAGCCCCACGTGGGACAACCTGCTTACCTTGTATCTACCCCAGCACTTAGAACAGTGTTTGGCACATAGTAAGTGCTTAACAGATACCATAATTATTATTATTACTTCACTTTGCTGGGCTTCAGTTACCTCATCTGTACAATGGGGATTAAGAGTGTGAGTTCTATGTGGGACAGGGACTGTGTCCATCCTGACTAACTTGTATCTACCCCTGCGCTTAGAAGATTGCTTGGCATTTAGTGCTTAACTAGTACCATAATTATTAATTATTATTTCAGTACAAAAGAGTTGATAGAGTTGGCCTTCTAAGACAAATGTCCCCTCTCTACCTATTGAACTAATTTGACACCCTCTCTGTTTCTTCGCATGGTATGGCAGTAATAGCAAATGGATGCTTTATAGCCTGCTGGGAGTTTGATGGATTGTAAAGCTGTCCCACTGTTTTCTGTCACACTCTAATGGAAAAAGAAATGTATTACTCTGATCAAGGGCAGAGTGAGGTTTCACTGGGCCTGGGGCAAGGTAGAAATTACTGGGGCCTCTCTCCCATTTTATGCTTTCCAGGGGCAGCTGTTGTCAACTTGGGGTAAAAGGGGAGTTTGGAGTGGGGAAGATAGAGCAGGGAATAGAAGAGAGCCAATTTAAGGCCATGGGAAGCCTTGGGCAACATTTGAACACTTCTGGGTCATCTAAAAAATAGGAATGGCTGAGAATGGCTGTGGCTTTCTCACCTCTGTGGAAGCTGCCTGTGTTTCCTTGGAATTCCTGTATCACTTCACCACCTAAAAGCTGCTTAGATATCCTGCTGTCTTTCATTCTCCTCTAATGTCTTTCCCAGTGGAGGTGTGTTGGTGTGAGCATTGCTACAATAATGATAATGGTATTTGTTAAGCACTTACTATGTGCCAAGCATAGTTCTAAGCACTGGGGGTAGATACGAGGTAAACAGGCTGTCCCACGTGGGGCTCAGAGTCTTCATCCCCATTTTACAGATAAGGGAACTGAGGCACAGAGAAGTTAAGTGGCTTGCCCATGGTCACACAGCAGACAAGTGGTGGATGTGCGATTAGACCCCAAGTCCTCTGAGTCTCAAGCCCGTGCTTTTTCCACTGAGTCTTGGCGAGCTATGTTGGTATTTATTGTCCTGTTATCGACGTTGTAGATGGCTCTGGTGAAACTGCTTAGACTCTGGATGTGTTTCCCTAGTAGTTCCGGCGCTCACAGCCATCTAGGAGAATGAACCATATAGCAGCCTTTTAGACCTTTAATTTGAAATGGAAATTGATATTTCATTGTAGCCTCACTCTTTTACCATCCATCAAAATCTATGTTGGCCTTGGTTCTTTTTTCTATTTTGTATCTGTTATATTGTTATATTGTACTCTCCCAAGTACGGCTGATTGACTGACTTACCCATGCATGGCTGGACAGTGTACTGCTTAAGTGGCAGAACTTGGTGAGAACTTTAAATTCTCTGTAGCTCATGAAAACCCTTAATGGGGTGTGGGGTTTTAAGAATCTGTGGACTGGTACAGAACTTATGTTTTCTTCAGTTCAGAGCATTGCGCTGAATCTGTGAAACATTTTGGTAATTATTTTCATCCTTTATTGTTTGTGTTCCTCTAGGGCACAAACATCTGCATAAAGCAGTTCCTGGACTTTTGTCTCCAGCCTTTTTGAAGATGCTTGTAGCCTGTTGAACTGAAAAAGCTTCCTGGTCAATTGGCATTTTGACTCTTCAACACAGTCTTGTTCAATCTGTTCTATCACACCATAACCCTGCTTCTCTCTGATGGCGATGACACCTTCCACTCTAGTTTTACCAGCATTCCATTATGCAGTAGTCAACTCTAGAGGAAAGAAGGGATGTGGTATTGGAAAGGATAAACAGTAATGGAAGTAGCGATAGCAACTTTTATTGAGCACTATTTGGTGCACTGTACTAGATACTTAGGAAGTACACAGTTATAAAATAATTTTCTTACCCAAAAAATGCTCACATTCTAATGTGGGAGACAAGCACAAAAAATATTTACAATGCATTCAAAAAAAATTGAGCATATGTGTTTCTCTCTCTCTTTCTAATCTATCTAGTTATACCTCAACACATACAGTTAATCAATCAATGTGATTTATTGAGCACTTACTATGTACAGAGCCCTGTTACTAAGTACTTGGGGGAGTACAATACAGCAGGATTAGCAAATGTGTTCCCTGCAAGTGCTAAAGAAGTTGCAAATATGTTGAGAAATGCTAATAATAAATTTTATCAGACAAGAAGGGGGCTATGGCATCCCACTGGATAGAAATTTCAAATAGAAACAGAAACATAGATTTTTGTATAGACTACTTGGGTTGGAGAAGGAAAGTGAACAGCACATATTAGATAAGATTGTCAGGGAAGCTGTAAAACTAGCACTTATAATTATTCTTGGAAACTTCAGTTGGCTTCACATAGGTCCGCGGAATACATTAGGAACAGAGATAGAGATAAAGTTATTTTGGTAGGACAAATTACTGGGACAACTGGTCTAGGAAGCTACAAGGAAGAGCAAAATATGGATTTAATGTTGAGTAATTTGACAAGAGGTATATGTGAGAAATCAACTCTGTAAATGTGATCAGAACATGATTAAGCTTTTTGGGGTGGTGAGAACAAACATTTTGATTTTCAAAATCAAAATAACAAATTCTTCTTAATAAAAACAGTAGTAAAAAGTTAAAAGCACAGCTAATAGACAAGTAGTTTTATGAAATCTGTTAACCCCCACCCCGCCCCCAACCATAATACAGCTTCAGAGAAAAATAAATGACAGAGGAAAAACACCCAATAACAAAATGAGCCACCAATCCCAAACCCTTCATGGCTAACTGGCAGAGTAAAAGAGGCCAACAAAGGGGAAAACCTGTTCTTTAAAATATAGAAAGTTTACAGCAGTGAGGACAGCAAAACCTACAAAATGCTGCAGTTCAGATGCAAACAGGAAATTGGGTGGGACAGAATTCCAATAGCACCTCGCAAGGGATGCCAATGCTAGTGACCAAAGATTCTTGAAATCTATCAAAAGCAGGTAACCAACTAGGGAATTGGTGAAGCCTCTTGATGAGTATGGAGTAAAAGGTGCAATTAGGCATGAAAAGAAATAGGCGAGGGGTTTGGTGAATTCTTTACTATGATATTTGCTGAGGAAGTGTTTGGAGAGACTCCTAAACAAGCTGGGGTTTTTTGTAACGGACATGTCAGAGGGACTGGATCAAGTTGTGCGACCACCCAGAATGCCTTAGACCAAATTGATAAACCAAATGTAAACGAATCACTAGGGCTGAATGGCATCCACAAGAGAGCCCTGAAAGAACTCAGCAGGGAACAGGGAAGTGCAGATATCTTGGCAGTGTGTAAACTCTCCATACAAATGACCACTGCCAGATGACTGGAAGATTGCCAAGGAAATGCTCATCTCTAAAAAGGGTTTCAGTAGTGATCCTGGGAATTAGAGACCAGGGAGTCCCACTTGTATACCTGGCAAACTGGCAGAATTTAGGATCAAGCTTAGGATCACTGAACCCTTAGAAAAGCACAACCCTTTGGGGAACGATCACATGACTCCATCTGGAGAAATCATGACTCACTAATCTGCAGGAGTTCTTTGAAGGGATCAGTAAGAACTGGTGGACATAATACATTTAGATTTTTGAAAAGGTCTTTGGCTGAGGCTCCTTACCAAAGGCTTTAAGAAAGTAAGAAAAAAATACTAGAGTAATCAGGAATTGAAGATGTTCCGTCGGACCCCCTCCATGCTATGGATAGGAAACTGGCTGAAAGGTGAAATGAAGGGTAGGATGAATTGCCACTTTTTGAGATGAAGTACTTTTTGAGAAGCAACATAGCTTGGTGGTTAGGGCATGGGCCTTGGAGTCAGAAGGACCTGGATTCTAACCTCAGCTCTGCCACTTGTCTGCTGTGTGACCAGTCACTTCCTTTCTCAGGGCCTCAGTTACCTCATCTATCTGTAAAATGGGGATTAAGACTTTGGGTCCCATGTGGAACACGCGCTGTGTCCAATCTGTTTAGCTTGCATCTTCCCCAGCATTTTGTATGGTGCCGGTCACATAGTAAGTGCTTAGCGACATAGCATGCCGTAGTGGATAGAGCACAGGCCTGGGAGTCAGAAAGTCATGGGTTCTAATTTCTACTATGCCGCATCGGCTGTGCGGCTTTGGCCTTGGGTAAATCACTTCACTTCTCTGGACCTCAGTTACCTCATCTGTAAAATAGGGATTGAGACTGTGAGCTCCATTTGGGACAGGGACTGTGTCCAATCCGATTTGCTTGTATCCACCCCAGTGCTTAATACAGCGCCTGGAACATAGTAAGTGCTTAACAAATACCACAATTATTATTATCATTGTTATTATTAATGAATACCCTAAAAGAAGTACAAATAGTGAGTCTTCACCCCAGCTCCCGCCCCTTTCTGGTATGGGTGCTGGGACTGGTTGTGTATTGCATTGATAGATTATCTCTGGAAGCAGAAGTGTGCAGAGAAATCTCTAAGTTTGTAAATGATACCAAATTCTTTTGGGTGGTTGTGCTGGGCCAGTGGGGAAAAATTGCAACAAGACTCATAAAGCTGAGCCGGAAGGCAGAGTTGACAAATGGGCTTCAAAGATAGCAAATAATAAGAATAACGATAATTATGGCATTTAAGTGCTTACTATGTGCAAGACACTACTAAGTACTGGGGTGGATACAAACAAATCAGGTTGGACACATTCCCTGTCCTAAGTGGGATTCATAGTCTCAATCCCCATTTTACAAATGAGGTAAGTGAGGCCCAGCAAAGTGAAGTGACTTGCTCAAGATCACACAGCAGACAAGTGGCAAATCCAGGATTAGAACTCATGACCTTGTGAATCCCAGGCCTAAATGCAACTTTCCAAGCTCACATAATTATGCCTTGTTCCTGACTCTTGCTCCTCCAATCCCTGGCTCACTCCTTTCCTCCTGCCAGTAATTTCTTCCCTGTCAAATCTGCCAGACCACAGCTCTCCCTATTTGCAAAACCCCTCTGAAATTCTACCTTCTCCAGGTGGCTTTTTCCTCCAATTATTTTTCTAACCATCAAGTCACAACTTCCCTGATATCATCTTAGCCATTTTCACATCCTAAATGTGTTTGGAGTAGTACTAAATACATAGAAATATGCTCCCTGCTCAATGGGTACTTACAATCTAACAGGGAAATCACACATAAAATGGCTTAATAGAAAGAAATAAGGCTCAGATAATAGAACATGGAGATCAATTTGTGCAAATGTTCAAAAAGGGGTTTGGGTTGTGAGTGAAAAAGTGCTGACGTACAAAGGGCTGAGATGATAACAGGGAAGTTGTGACTTGATGGGTGGAAAAATAATTGGAAGAAAAATCCTCCGGGAGAAGGTGGGATTTCAGAGGGGTTTTGCAAATAGGGAGAGCTGTGGTCTGGGAGAGAAGAAATTATGGACAGGAAGAAAGGTGTGAGCTAAGGATCAGAGGAGCAAGAGTCGGGAACGAGCCATAATGATGTGAGCTTGGAAAGAATGGAGAGTGCGAGGTGGGATGTAGTAAGAGAAGAGAATGGATAGGTAAGAGGAACAGAGGAGGAAGAATGCCTTAAAACCAATAATCAGGAGTCCCCATTTGATGTGAAAAGAAACGGGTAACTTTGCCAATCTGTGAAGAGGGGAGAAATGTGCAGATTTTGACATTTTTAAAAAGATGATCTGAGCATCTGAGTGAAGTATAGCAAGGAAGGGGAAAGGCTGGAAGCAGGGAGACTGCTGAGGAGGTAGGTTCACTAGTCCAGTCAGAATACGATGAGTGCCTGGATCAAGATGGTGGCCACTGGGTTGGCTTCTGGAAATATTGTGGAGGAGGAACCAACAGGATTTAGCAAAGACTGATTTGGAGAGATGAAAGAGAATGAGGAATCAAGATAATATCAAGTTGTGGGTTTTGGAAACAGGGAAGATGGTGTTGTCAACAGTGATGGCAAAGTTAAGTGAAAGTGGGAGGGAAGATGAGGAATTCAGTTTAGATGTACTGTGCTTTAAGGTGCTGGAAGGCAGGAAGAACAAAAAGCCCATAATAGCAACAAGGGAAAAGAAAACACTGAAGTAGAACATAGTAACTATATCATATGTAATAACAATAGCGTTATTTGCTAAATGCTGGGGTAAGTACAAAACAATCAGATCAGACTCCGTCTGTCCCACAGAGGATTCACCGTCTAAAGGGGAAAGAGAATAGGTAATGAATCCCCATTTTACACATGAGGAATTTGGGGCCTAGAGAAGTTAAGTGACTTGCCCCAAGTCACACAGCAGGCAATTGGCAGAGCCTAGATTAGAATCCTAGTCTCCTGATTTCTAGACCTGTTATCTTTCCACTAGACCATCCTGCTTCTCGTCATGATTTGTCTACTGGAACTACTGCCTGTAATGCTGGCCACTGTATGATCTTTGTCCCCTTATGTCATTTTTCAGAATTCCAGCTGTCCATGTTCACCATGTGGAATGCCCCAGTTGGTTCTGAAACCTTCACTAGTGATGACAAAGCCTCAGCAGGCATAACTCTACTGGCAGAGCTGAGACTAGAAGTCAGGTCTTCTGATTCCCAGAACTGAGCTCTTGCCACGGGACCAACAAAAGAGCTGGGGTGGGGTGAATTAGGCCCCAGATCAAACCAACTGATGCTCTGTCACTCTGGAGCAGGTGATATGGCTCTGAAGCTGACAGTCCCAGCAGACCACAGGGCCCTCGGAAGCAGTTTCTGAAAACTCTGATAGGGTGGCATGGGTACAGTCCAGGTGCTGGATTCCTGGCACATGCAGGGTTTTATGTGATGGACCTGGACCCCCCACTCTCTCACCTTCAGGAAGTACTTGGAGATGAGGAAGGAAACCTGCCATAGGGAAGGGGTTGTCACGACCCACTGAGAAAGAAATGCCCCTTCCCATCCCCGCTGTACGTCTAATCGATAATGATAGTGGTATACGTTAAGCGCTTTGTAATCATGATGATGTTTGTTAAGCACCTACTATGTGTCAGACAGTGTACTAAGCTTTGGAGGGGGATACAAGCAAATCAAGTTAGACACAGTGCCTGTCCCATGTGGGGCTCACAGTTTCAATCCCCATTTTATAGATGAGGTAACTGAGGTACAGAGAAGTGAGGTGATTTGCCCAAGGTCACACAGCAGACAAGTGGTGGAGGTGGAACTTCTGACTCCCAGGTCTGTGCTCTAGCCACTACACCATGCTGCTTCTCTGCTTCCTTGGCTGCTTCTCTACTTACTAAGGGCCAAGCACTATACTGAGCTCACGGGTACATACAAGAAAATCAGGTCACAATCCCTTTCTCACATGGGACTAATAGTCTGTGAGAAGGAGAATTGGTATTTAATCCCTATTTTACAGATGAGGAAACTGAGGCACAGAGAAGTTATGGGACTTGCCCAAGGTCACCCAGCAGGTAAGTGCCAGAATTAGAATTAGGGCCCAGCTCTTCTGATTCATAGTCTTCTGACACATAGTCCTGTGCTCTCTCTTCACTAAGTCGTGCTGCTTCACTAGGCCACCCTGTATACTTGCAAGAGCAGTGGAAAGCACACAAGTGCTGGGATATGGTGTAGCACGCTGATTGCCAAAGGAATTATCAGCAGAACATTCATTCTTTCGGTCATATTTATTGAGCACTTACTGTGTGCAGAGCACTGGACTAAGTGCTTAGAAAGTACAATTCGGCAGCAGATAGAGACAATCCCTACCCAACAACGGGCTCACTGTCTAGAAGGGGGAGACAGACAACAAGATAAAACAAGTAGACAGGCATCAGTACCATTAAAATAGATAAATAGAATTATAGATATATACACATCATTAACAAAATAGAGTAATAAATATGTACAAATATACACAAGTGCCCTGGGGCAGGGAAGGGGGTAGAGCAGAGAGAGGGAGTAGGGGCGATGGGGAGGGGAGGAGGAGCAGAGGAAAAGGAGGGGAGCTCAGTTTAGGAAGGCCTTGGATGGGGTGCCTGATTTGGGTACTAGGTACATGCAAAATGGGCAAACTGTGGCGGGAGAATACAAGAATGAGGGCACCCCCTTCCGACTACTGGGGTGGGTGCTGCCGAGAGGGTGCACTGACAGCACAAAGGTGGGAAAGCCTGCCCAGCTGAGTCACATGTGGTTTTTTTGACCCCTGGAGCCATTAACATGGTCTAAATCCCCACTGACACACCTCTGTGTGGGAGTTGGGAGGGGAAATAGGCCCCAGAGATGCCTTATGCCCCAGGTTGCAAAATCTCCCCGTCTCCATGCAGTTTGTCCCCCAGCAAGTGGCAACGAGTTCTTGGTTGTCCCCAGGCTGGGGTGTGGCATTACAGGGATTTTCCCCATAGATCTTCCCCAGGGGTGCCCCAGGGAAAATCCCCAAGATGGAACTTCTGCTTTACATCTGAGTCAGGGAAAGTTACACCTCCTCTGGGTTTGCTGCTGCCCTGGGTGTGGGGCAGATAAGAGAGCAACATAGAGAACACAGTCTGGGAATCAGGAGACCTGGAATACCATCCTAGCTCCTGTACCTGCCTTTTCTAGGATGTTAGGCAAGTCCCTCAACTTTTCTACTTCAGTTTCCTCATCTGAAAAATGGAGATTCAATCAGAGGAGAAGCATGGCCTAGTGGAAAGAGCTCATATCTGGTTGTCAGAGGACCTGTGTTCTTATCCCAGCTCTGCTGTGTGACCTTGGGTGAATCACTTAATTTCTCTGTCCCTCAGTTTCCTCATTTGTAAAATGGGGATTCAATGCCTGTTCTCCCACCTACTTAGTCTCTGGGCCCCAGGTGGGACAGGTACTGTGTCTGACCTGGTTAACTTGAATCTGTTTAGAACATGCTTGACACATAGTCAATGCTTAATAAATACAATAATAATAATAACAATAACAATAATAATAACTGTCCAATTTAGCTATCTGGTTTCAATCCCAGCACTTAGAACAGTTCTGGCCCTTAAGTAAGTGTTCAAGAAATACTATTAATATTATTACAGAAGCAGTGTTGCCTAGTGGAAATAAACATGGGACTGGGAATCAGAAGACATGAGTTCTAATCCTGGCTCTTCTACTTGTCTACTGTGTGACCTAGGACAAGTCACTTAACTTCTCTGTGCCTCGGTTTCCTCATCTGGAAAATAAGAAATTAATACCTGCTTTCCTTACCTTAGGTTGTGATCCCCATTTGGGGCAGAGACTATCTACCCCAACAGTTAATACAGTGCTTGGTACCTATTAAATGTTAAATAGCAGCGTGGCTCAGTGGAAATAACCCGGGCTTGGGAGTCAGAGGTCATGGGTTCAAATCCCCACTCTGCCACTTGTCAGCTGTGTGACTGTGGGCAAGTCACTTAACTTCTCTGTGCCTCAGTTACCTCATCTGGGATTAACTGTGAGCCTCACACGGGACAACCTGATTACTCTGTATCTACCCCAGCACTTAGAACAGTGCTCTGCACATAGTAAGTGCTTAACAAATACCAACATTATTATTATTATTGTAAGTATTATTACTACTACTACCAAGGTATTTTCTGAAAGGAACACTCAGAATATTTCTAAATTTAAGGAGGAGCACTTAAATGCCCTCTCTTCTTCAGCCTTTATTTTGAAGCAACATTCTGAAGGATTGATCTGACAAACAATAGACTGAATAATCCAGGTGGGAAGAAGTTTGAGAACAATGGGAAGCAAGGTCTGATCTCTCGTTGAACCTAAACTAACTGAAGTAATCCAATGTTTTGTTGAATTTAAAATGCCTTCTGTCCTATCACTAAGTGAGGAATCAGCTTGATCTGATCTTCACCATTTTCCTCACCTCTTTTAGAAAATTCAGCATCATTCTCTAAGCCCTTTGATCAGGTACAGGACTCAGTTTGCCATTTGCTAATCTATAAGTCTCTCTACAAATGAAAGGCTTCCAGGAAATCTTTGTTTATTTATTTTCCCAATTAAAATATTGGTTTATGACATCCCTCCTGTCCCCTCCTCTGATTAGTTCCCCCATGCAGGATCTGATTGGAGGGGAAATCCATCTCATGAGTCCCTTGCACCAGTGATGCAACTGGAAATTGGAATCCACTGGGTACAAAGGGCCCTCAGAACCCACTGAATCTTGTTACTTATGACACCAGGTACTCTGTTTCCCAAGTCTCCTGAGTAACAGGATAGCCCTGGGTATATTTGGGTTACACTGAGAATCCCTTCCACACTGTATTCCTGAAGTATATAGCAGATGGCTGAAGCTAAAGTGGTGTCTGTGGTGTGAAGAAACTCTTCATTTTAGTATCATTTAAGAGGGAGGTTTGTACACTTTTTAAGGAATGATCCAGAGATCTCCTTGAAAGCCCATTTTTTTGGGGAGAGTTTTTCGCCTTCCGATTAGACTCTTGTTGCCTTTTCAACTTTTCAGTGGGGGAAAAGAAAATCATTTGAAGGGTCACCAAGATGTTTTCACTCTTGCTCATCAACCTCTTGGCACCACTGTTGGGGATTTTCGATGCCATTCCCCTGGGGAAAACCCTTTTCATGTTTTCTAGCCTCACTTCACAGCACTCAGGAGAGAAAAGCCTTGTGGATCACAAAGGGAAGGAAGACTTTGGAGACGTTTCCATGTTTATGACTGCGATGGAAACAGCAGCAGCACTCTTGGCTAGATGATGATCTCATGAAACACGAATGCTGGTCTCTGGCAGGGCACACTGTGCCTTAACAATCACACCCGAGACACAATAAACACCAAAAAGCCAGAACACAAGGGACGACTGTTGCGTAAGAGGGAAGGAGACATGGAAATCAGGAGAATTGCCCGCCCCAGACAAAGGAAATGCTTATGAAAGAATTATGAAATTAAAAATTTGAAATAACCCAAGTTTTTGAATCAAGTTACTGGCATGTAGAGTATTAGGTAACACAGTAGAGACCTGTTCAAGGGTGAGCCTTAATGTACAATGGCAGCATTCTTTACCCAGAGGATCTCCCTTAACCCATTCATTTCTATTTCATTTGTCACAAAAAACAAAGTGTATCTTCGCACAGAGAACAATGATTTGGTACAAATCTGCACATTAAACACCATTTTTTTCAAAACTTTTTAGTCTTTTCCCAGATGAAAAAATTCACTGTCAATTTTGGCCTCACTTCTGTTTACTCATTTACAAAATCTGAACCAAACCCTACTTCCTTTCTGAGGCTAATTTCCCTTATGGTTTCAAGAGCTGCCATTTTGCTTTCTCCCATTAAATGAGTTGGAAAGGATTTGGGTCAGGAGAGTGGAACTGTGCCTGAGAGAATGTAGCTGAGCCAGAAGCAAAGGTACAGAAATCTGGCAAAGGGGTTCAATAAATTAGAAGTGCTTCGGTAACCAAAAAAAAGAGGAAAGAGTGAGGCATATTCATCCTGTCTATGAACTCCATAAAGAGTGGCCCTTTGCTTAACATTCACCTCAATAGTGTATATATCTTACCCTGTGCAGAGCACTGTATTAAACTTTTGGGAGAATGCGATAGAATTAGTTAACTTGATACTTACCCTCAAGGAACTCACAAACTAGTGAGTGACATAGACATGAAGTAATTTACAGATTGAAAAAATAATTTCTCAAATAGTAAAATATGTAAAATATGTACAAAAATGCTAAGATGATAGCAGGAAGGATGTACCTGAAGAGAAGAAAATAAATCAGGGAAAGCCTCCTGGAGCAGATGGGATTTCAGAATGGCTTTGAAGATGGGGAGAGCTGTGCTTTTGGAGATTTGAAGGAAGAGGAAGTTCCAGGCAAGAGGAGGGCCAAAATTCTGAGGTGGGAGGGTTGTGAGGGAAACTCAGTGAGAAAGCAAGCTTGATAGGAACAGAGAGTGAGAGCTGGAGTGTAGTAGGAGAAGAGAGAGGATAGAGAAGAGGGAGACAACAGATGTAGTACTTTGATACAAGTGGGCAGGAATGTCTGTTTAATGAGAAGATGGAAATGTAGCCACTGGAGTTTTTGAGGAGGGGAGAGGCTTGAGCAGAATGACATTTTCGAAAGATGATCAGATCAGTAGAATGAAGTATAGACTGGAGGGGAGAGAGTGCAGGTAGGGAGACCAGAGAGGAGGCCGATCAAGTATTCAAGCAGGGAAATAATTTCCACAAACAGAGGCTGACAATTTTTGATCACCTCCCCTCAGCTAAGTCCCCTTTCCCCGCTTTCCTTCTGCTCCTCCCCCTCTCCCTTCCCCTCCCCTCAGCACTGTGCTCATTTGCATATATTTTTATTACCCTATTTATTTTGTTAATGAGGTGTACATCCCCTTGATTCTATTTATCGTGATTAAGTTGTCTTGATTTTTGTCCAACTGTCTCTTGGCTGTAAGTTCACTGTGGGCAGGGAGTGTGTCTGTTATATTGTCATACTGTACTCTCCCAAAGTGCTTAGAACAATACTCTGCAAACATCATGGTGTAGTGGATAGCGCAAGATCATGGGAGTCAGAAGTTTGTGGGTTCTAATCCCAGCTCTGCCACTTGTCTGCTGTGTGTCCTTGGGCAAGTCATTTCATTTCTCTGTGCCTCAGTTACATCATATGTTAAATGAGGATTAAGACTGTGAGCCCAGGTGGGATAGAGACTGTGTCTAACCCAATTTGCTTGTAACTACCCCAGTGCTTAGTATAGTGCCTGGCTCACAGTAAACACTTAACAAATACCAAAATTATCATTATTATTATTATTGTTATCATTAGTAGTAAACTCTCAAATATGAATGAATGATTGTTTGAGATCTTCAAGGTGGCCATCAGGGAGGGAAGGCAAGTGGGAACAAAGTGTAGAAGGTGAAAATGGATGAGATCTAAAGCATATGTAAAGTGGTAAGATTTTGAAAAATGGGAGATTTTGAAGCAGAGCGATCTCCTATTAATAGAGATCTGAAAAGGATGAGAGCGGTTGTAGGGGCTGGAGGGATTTGGGTAGTTCAGTGAAGAGTTTTGGGGAGCTCTCGCCTAATGATATCAACTTGTGAGGATGTCAGAACATGAAAGGAGGGTGGAAGGAATATTGAGGGCTTTAGTAGGGAGTAAAATATCTGAAATCATGGCAAGGGGCCTGATGAGGAAGGAAAAATGCTGTTGGTGAGTGGAGGAAAAAGCAGCTATAGCCAGTGAGGATGGAATGGAAGTGGCTGAAGTTGGCTTGGTGCCTAGATTTCCTTCCATAGGCCTTGGCAGCATGAGTACAGGAGCTGAGCAATCCTTCTCTGGAGGTCTTTTCGGGTTGAAGAATATTGGTATGCCATTGATGAAAGGACAGAGGGATGAGGGAGTTGAGCTTTGTAGAGAGGGCAGGGTTGTAGAGGAAGGGAGTCTAATTTGAGTATGATGGGGTGGGATAAGAGAAGGGACCTGAAGATCAGATGGCTCCATGGAGAGAGAAAAGGCAAGAGCAGGTTAGAAGTTGTGATTGATGAGTGGTGTTTGGAGCTAGGTGAGACGTGGTACAATGACTAGTGATAGTGAGATCTAGGGGCTGGTCAAGCTCGTGTGTAGATAAGGTGACGTCGGTGGTCTGAGGAGTGAAGGACAGGATGCAGGTAGTTGGGAGTCTATGGCAACATGTGTGTGGACACTAAAGTCCCTGAAGATCAATGTGGGAGAGGTGGAGAGAGAGAAAAGTGTCCTAGTCTCTTGGAAAATTGAAGTGAGACTGTGATGGATGTAATAATAATAATAATAATGTTGGTATTTGTTAAGCGCTTACTATGTGCCAAGCACTGTTCTAAGCGCTGGGGTAGACATAGGGGAATCAGGTTGTCCCACGTGGGGCTCACAGTCTTAATCCCCATTTTACAGATGAGGGAACTGAGGCACAGAGAAGTTAAGTGACTTGCCCACAGTCACACAGCCAAGTGGCAGAGCTGGGATTCGAACTCATGAGCCCTGACTCCAAAGCCTGTGCTCTTTCCACTGAGCCACGCTGCTTCTCCCGGATCATAGAGGCAAACAAAGTGAGGTTCAAAGGAGGAGAAAGGAGAGTGTGAAAAATGACATTTGGGGATTTGTGGAGCAGGCTGATTCCCTGCTCTTTCTCTGTAAATCGGGGGAGTGTAGACAGTGAAATGTAGACTCTAAGTTCCTTCTCTAGACTGTAAGTTCCTCATCAGCAAAGAATGAACCTACCAACTCTTTGTACTCTCCCAAGTGCTTCATACAGTGCTCTGCACCCAGTAAGAGTTCAATAAATATCACATTGATTTGGAGTGGGAGAAGGTGAGACCATTGTGGGATAGAGCAGCCTGGAGTGAGCCGGGCATCTGTGAGAGTAAAGGAGAAGAGTGACTGGGTTAGGAATAATAAATAATAATGTTGGCATTTGTTAAGCACTTACTATGTGCAGAAAACTGTTCTAAGAGCTGGGGTAGATGCAGGGTAATCAGGTTGTCCCACATGAGGCTCACACTTAATCCCCATTTTACAGTTGAGGTAACTGAGGCCCAGAGAAGTTAAGTGACTTGCCCACAGTCACACAGCTGACAAGTGGCGGAGTTGGGAATCGAACCCATGACCTCTGACTCCCAAGCCCGGGCTCTTTCCACTGAGCCAGGGGACATGGATGGAAGGGAGTTTGCCAAGATGGAATGGAGGAGCCACAGGCCACAGATTGATGAGGAATTGGAGTTGAGGAATAGGGAAAGGAAGGCAAGATTAGTGGGGAGGGATCAGATGAGAGTGAATTAGGGTTGGGAAGTTTGGGGGGGGCTGGTGAGAGAGAACAGAGACCTGGTAAGCAGAGCTGGGATGGAGGAGGAGGTCCCATGTAGTCCTTGGTTTTCAAAGACTGCAGCATCCGACTGCTGGTTGTGAAGCGGCCCCAAGTCCTGTCCCTGGTCCTGAGTGCTAGCCAAACCTTGCCTCACTGCCAACATTCTCATCCCCACAAAGAATGATGTTGAGCAGACCATTCTGGTCATATCCACTGGATCCAAAAGCCCATCAAGAGGGCTTGCCCTTGAGAATACCATTATCCAGACACAGACATGTTCTTCTGAGGCCATGTACCATTCCTTCCCATCAACTTCAGCAATATCCATACATTTAATACTCTTGGGTCCTTCCCACCTTCCTCCACAAGATTGAGCTGTAAGCTCCTTAGCTTCTGACCTCCAACGGGGGGATCTGGAGGAGATTGGCTATTACTAGCTCTAGGGAGGGATCTGTAGATTTTTTTTAGCAGTGATGGGGAGGGACTTGTATGGTTTCCATGCAAGGACTTGTCAGTCTCTGTTAGCAACTGTATCAAGTTCTGAAGGAAAGGCTTCGGGGCTCATCCCTTCCTGGTGCTTAGGAATTCAGCCCCATTGTAGCTGCACCTGGAGTAGACCCAGGGCATTTTCCCCACACTGTGACAGGAACGGAAGGGCTGCAAATTGGGAGTCCAGGGACTTCTGTTGGAACAGGATCTGCTGCCACCTGGATTACCGCTGTCTCCTACCACTGTCCTCTTCAGTCCTCATAGTTCTCTCAGTCATTCCCATCAATCGGTCATGCTCTTCAATCAGAGAAGCAGCATGGTATAGTGGATATAGCTTGGGCCTGGAAGTCAGAAGGTCATGGGTTCTAATCCAGGTTCTGCCATTTTTCTTCTGTATGACCTTGGGCAAGTTATTTCACTTCTTTGTGCCTCAATTACCTCATCTGTATAATGGGGATTGAGACTGTCACATATGACAGGCTCTGTGTCCAGCTTGATTTGCTTGTATCGACTACAGTGCTTAATACAGTGTCTGACTCATAGTAAGCACTTAACAAATGCCATCATTGTTATTATTATTATTAATCAATGGTATCTGACTCTGTGTAGAACACTGTACTAAGCATTTGGGAGAGTACAATATAATGCTTAGTGGAAATGATATAAACTCTGGTATTTATTGGGAGCTTTCTTAGAGCACTGTACTAAGCACTTGGGAGAGGACAATATAACAATAAATAGACACATTCCCTGCCCACAATGAGCTTACAGTCTAGGGGGCTCTACTTTCTATACTCTGTATTTTCCTTAGCCTCTCACTTTACTAGATTACCATATATGCTCCTTCTTCCTATTCTATAATTTCTACCCGAAATATACCACCAACACCAATAGCCATGTTCCCTGGAAAGATGGCTATCTGGATTTAGATGGATATACTCAAACCACGTTGTCCATCTTAAAGCTCAAGAGCTCAAGTGTTTTCATGCGACTCAAACCTACCTGATTCCTCTTCTCTAGTATTCAGTCGATTCTTGCTTGTTTCCAGACTCCTCATACTCTAGGTTATACTGAATTTTGATTTTCAGAGCTGTAAGCGTACTAATTTGACAGGCCTGCTCCCCTCTCTGCCAGGAAACAGACTAAGCAAAAGGCAATTCCTGATTTAGTCACAGGTCTGTAACTATTAAGGCCCAGAAGCTAAATGTGCATTTCTGCTTAGATTATGGCTCAATCTTGAAAATCAGATAGTATATTCTTTTGAGTGGGCTTCCCAGCAGTCTGATAAGCTATGGAAGTTTTAACAAGCATCTGGCTTAGGCATGTTAAAAACATACATTAGAATGGTAATTGAGTAAAATAATTGTGCTTTATGTCTTGGCATCAGAACTAGTGAGCAACACTGTAGGCAGTCAGCATAATGAACGGAAAGAATTTCACTGGAGAACATGTCAGGCTGCAGAGATTTGCAGGTTTCAAAGTGCTTTCACTTGTGGGCATTCTGCCAGGAGCAACGAAAATACCTGGTTAATTAGAAACTCGATTATCAGCCAAACACCCCCAAAAGTACACAATTTCCAAACCTAAATCTGTCTCTATGTTGGGCAGTTGGTTACCACAGAAGACTAGATTTAAACATTTCAAGATTCAGAAATTCCCCTTCATTAGTTCATCCTCTCCATTTTTGCTGCATTGCAGACTGTTCTTGCCTTCAGCCCCCTGGGCCCTCCGTTCCACTGGACCTGTTCCCTGCTCCAGTGATTCTGTTTTTTCCTACAGTAACTTTGCAGGGAACCTCAGAGTCATTCCCCAGGACTATTCTTTTAAATCTCCACCCTTCTCTAGGATCGGGAATACAATGGGGCTCCCTCTGGGCTGTACTTGGGCAAGATCTCCAGGCCTCTTCCATTTTTAGATCCAATAACATTTTTGGTGGACCCAGGAGGAAACACAATGCTTCCTCCCTTGGCTCAGGGCAAGGGTGAGGCCCAGCCCCTATTTCTGGGCAGAAGATGCCATATGTCTATCACACCAGAGTAGTGTCTCTAAAACGGGAGCCAGAACACGAGGGAATATTCTAGGGGTGGTGGTGGTAGTAATAGTAGTTACTGTTGTTGTTGCTATTGTGTTAAGCCCTTATTGTGTACAGAGCCAGAACTAAATGCTGGGAAAGAATCCACAGGTGGGAATTAGACAGTCCCTGGCTTTTAAGACCTTACTATTTGAGAATTTAAGGAGGAAGAAGGGGTTGGAGACAGACTCATCAAGAGCAATTGAAACAAACCAAAAAAAAGCATGAAAGACAAGGACAAAATACACAAAATTAAAACAAAAATCAGTAGGATACTGCGGATAGCGGAGAAGAATTTCAGGCTCCCTGTGGCTCAGAGTCCAAGATATACCAGTAGCCCCAGCAACCTCTACAGCACCCACCAGTCTTCCCAAGGCTTTGAGGAGGCCTCATGCTGCTGTTGCTGCCATTGTCTTTCCAGATGGGATGATGGGGCCTCCCCAGTAGTGTGGAGGAGAGCCAGGACAGGTTCCTGGGGAGGGGGCTGTCCAGTCTCTGAGGGAGGGTCATGGAGGAGGTGCCATAGAGCTGATTAGTAAGTGAACTCAAGCAATTAAAATAGATAAGAGGAAGGAGTTCCCCAGAATGGCAGTGCTACTGATGTTTATTGCCTTCATCAGAATGTCACATCTGCAGATACATGCTTCATGCTCATCTGATTTTTTTAAAATAAATTAGCAATTTACAAGAATCCCTTTCATGTCAAACTGCAGCCAGAAGTTGGTAGATTGATTAAAATTGGCACAGGAGAGCAGTATTTCCCATTCTTGGGAGGCACTACCATCTATTGGAAAGAACACAGGACTGGGAGTCAGAAGATCTGGTTCTAATCCCTGTTCTGTCATTTGCCTGCTGAGTGACCTTGGGCAAGTCACCTAACTTCTTGCTGCCTTGCTTTCCTCATCCAGAAAATGGGAATTCAATCCTTGTTATCCCTACTCTCCAGACTGTGAGCCACATCTGGGATGGACTGTGTCCAATCTGATTATATGATATCTATCTTAGCATGTAATATAGTACTTGCCACATAGTAAAAGCTTAACAAATACCACAGTGATTATTATTACTGTAAGGAGGACAGAAATTAGTTAAATAATTGTTAAATATGTCTGGCCAGAGGACATATATTTCATAAAGACCAGGAGAGTTATCATTTATTTTTATATATGGCCTTCTTTGTGAACAGCATCATTGAAATGTTTTTTGATTTTATTGTTTCCATTGTTTCCTTTAAATTGTTCTGAAAATGTTGGAGATCAGAAATGGGTAATGTCCACCCTTAACAAATTTGAATCTATATCCATGTATATTCTGAAAAAAAATATTTCTTCCAGAAACTGCCAGTTCTATAGTGGGGGAAGACCAAAAACCAGTTACATTTAGGGATCTCCAATCAGAAAAATTGGGAGCCCTTACCCCATAATTTCCATAGAAAGACTTAGTTCAATCCTAGCTACATTCACTGTACTTTGCCTTTAGTCATAGAATTATAGCCCTAAAATGCTTGGAAGGAATTAGAAATGCCACCTAATGAAATCTCCAAGTATTCTATAACTTGGGGAAGATCCCAGAGAATTCAGTGCAAATCCTCTGACCTTCAGCAAAATTTAGCTGTATGATAACACATAGTTTGAAATGAGTAGAATTACCATAATGTCTTGCAAAGTTATTGCATCTCCCAGTAGGATCCAACCCACAGCCTTGGCAGCTACTTGAAAGTGGGTTGCCTATACCCCTGATTATTTTAGTTAAAATACCGTTTTTGACTTTATGAAGCTAAAGGATTTATAGGTGCCCTTGGGTTATAGTAAAGTCAGAGAATTATGACATGATTAGACTGTAAATGAAAGTTGGTGAATGTTCCGTGAAATACTAAGGGCTAAACATTTTCAAATCAGGCTGAATACTGTTTTGAAAATAGACTCACAGATCAATAGGGGATGATTTTTCACATTCCAAGTTCACAGCTCAACACTTTGAAGTGATGAAAACAGATTTCAGAGAATTGAATAGATGTCGTTTCTAGACTGCAAAGAGTAGGCACCGTCGCCAGAAGATTTAGATGATGTTAGATGATGCCATTCCCTGGGGGAATGGTCATGGAAGGAGAGAGTCACTCATTATATCTGAAGTTTCATTCAATCGTATATATTGAGCACTTGCCATGTGCAGACCACTGTATGAAGCACTTTGATCTTGGGGCTCTACCCACTGATAATAGTGGATTGGAAAAAGTGAGTAGTGGAAGTAGTATGAAGGGAGGGAGAAGTACAGTCTGACTACTGCCCTCTTTTTCTTCTTTTCTATTTATGGTACTTATTAAGGAGTTACTATATGCCAGGCACTGGTCCTTAAGCACTGGGGCAGATACAAAATAATCAGGTTGGACACAGTCCATGCCCCACACGGAGCTTACAGTCTTAATCCCCATTTTACAGATAAGGTAACTGATGCAAAGAGAAGACAAGTGACATGCCCACGGTCACACAACAGACTAGTGACAGAGCCAAAATTAAGACCCAGCTCCTCAGACTCCCAGATGTGAGCTCTTTCCACTAAACCACGCTGCATGCCTTCTGCATTACTAAATCACTTTCACACAGAACAGCCATGATCAATCAGTCAGTAGTATTTACTGATCACTTACTTCAGGCAGAGCACTATATTAAGAGCTTGGGAGAGTCATATAGAGCTAATATACTTGATTCCTGGCCTCAAGGAGTTTACAATCTAGAGGAGGAGCTGGACACTAAAATATATTCAGATAGGGTGAAGCAACAGAGTTTAAAAATATACACATAAGCAGTACTGGGGCTTGGGAATCAGAGGATGTGGGTTCTAATCTCAGTTCCACCACTTGTCTGCTGTGTGACCTTGGCCAAATCACTTAACTTCTCTGTGCCTCAATTACCTGATCTGTAAAATGGGGATTGAGACTGTGAGCCTCAAGTGGGACAGTCTGATTACCTTGTATTCATCCCAGTGCTTGGAATAGTCCTTGGCACATAGTAAGCCCTTAACAATTACCGTAATTATTATTATTATCCAAGTGGTTATGGGACACAGAAGTCTTGGAGTAACAATAGAAGGAGGAGATGAGAGATCAATCAGGGTTGGTCTCCTGGAGGAGATATGACTGCAGAAGATCCTTGACGATGGGAAGAGAGGTTGGTCTGCTGGATGGGAGTGGGGATGGGTTTCAGATAGAAGGGAGGTGAGAATAAGAAGTTGGTGGTCAGAGAGGTGAGAATGAGGCACAGTGAGGAGGTTGGCTGGAAAACCATGATCCTCAGAAGCCAACTACCACAGTTATACAGTCATTTTCTAGTAGTCAACATAATGTTAAATTACATCCAAGCTGCTCTGAAATTCCATAAAATTTCATTTCATTTCCTCCCAACTCCATCCACCATACCCAGGCTGGGTGGGTATCCACTCCATGTACCCTGATCAGTAGAACGGGCTTTGCATGTTCATGACTGTCTCTAAAAAGGGAAATATTGGTGAGGAGCAGTGTGGTCTAGTGGAAAGATTATGGGCCTGGGAGTCAGAAGACCTGGGTTCTAACCCCAGCTCCACCACTTACCTGCTTTGTGACCTTGGCCAAGTCACTTAGCTTCCTCACCTCTAAAAGGGAGATCCAAATCCTGTTTTCCCTCCTACTTGGACTGTGAGCCTCATAGGTGTCCAACCTGATTAACCTGTATCTACGCCAACGCTTAGAACACTCTTTGACTCATAGGAAACGCTGAACAAATGCCATAAAAAAAAGCAATCACGTTGAGACTTTCTGGTTCTAGGGAACCGCCTAGAGAAGGGGTTGCAACTTCTGGCAGGCGTGCCTTGGGCAGAGATGCTTCAGCTACCACTTTCCATGGCTCTGGGCTTCTATGTGGCTTTTCACCACTAACTACTTGGGCTACTCTGGGACTTTGCTGCCTTCTCTGTTCCTTTGCTCCTGTCTGCCCTTGGCTCTGCTCAGGCAACAGGGAGAGAAAGAAGAGAGCAAAACCCAGAAGTGGTGACCTCAGAAGTGGGAATGTTATGTGGACGCTATCAGTCAGGAATCAACTTCTCCACTTTGAGTGGCAAGGTCTGAATTTAAGGCTTGGGGAGAGCATGACTTTGAGGGATAGAATTCCTCCTGGCAGTCAGTGGAGGAACTTTCTTAGTTTCCAACTGGCCACTAGGACTGTTGGGGAAAGACAAAAGCTCCAGATCCAGCATTGGAGCCCAGTGGTGTCTTGGTGTCTTAGAGTCACTGGAAGTGAGAGGAGCCCCAGCTCAACCCCAGAGTCTCTGCCAGATGTCAGGGCTAGGCCGAAAGTGAGGGGATCCTGCGGCTCTCTCACGCAGCCCATAAATCACCCTTAGACCGTCTGGCTGGACTGGGGGTGACACTAAGGTGACTAGTATTCTGTTTCCCTTAGAAAGGAATGGGGGAAAGTCCTGGAGTGGGTAGGGTGGGGATGGTGGAAGGAAGGGATGAGGAAATGAAGAGGAACCCTGTCAGGCTCTGGGGTCTGGCCAGGGAACCAGAGCCAGCTGGCAGGGATTGCAAACATGGGTCTCCAGGTTGATTGGACCTCTGGCCCCCATCCTACTCCAGCTGGTGGAGTGGGTTAGCTATGGCTGTGTGCCTTGCCCCAAAAGAGTACATGCTGCAGAGAGTACAATATAACAGAGTTGGTAGACATGTTCCCTGTCCACAGTGAGCTTACAATCTAGAGTACAAGCTAAGTGTACAGAGAAGTTATGCCATAATTTCCTTTGGCAGTAAGTTCAATGTCTCTTTGCTAGTAATAAAAATAGCAATTATTATTATTATTATTATTTATTACTAAGGTATTTGTTAAACACTTACTATGTGCCAAACACTGTGCTAAGCATCAAATGTTCCACAAAACCCAGGAGGCTGGGGAAAAACAGCAGCCAGAGGGTACCTATCTCAAGCAACATGATCCTTCCTCCTTTCTCCATACTTTGTCAAGGCCCCTCCTCCTGATCCTGCATCCCTACAGACAGGCAGTGCTACTATTTAGGGATGCTGCTGCCTAAGGCTGCCTTCATCCAGTTTGCTATCTCTTGTGCCCTTATTTAACAGAGCTTGCCCCATTAAGTAAGGAGGTAGGCAGAGGTAAACCAAACCAAAGAGCCTGATACTAAGATTGTAAAAATCTATTTGATGGCAGTAGAGTTTTCCTCGGTCCTATCACCTAAAAAGACCATGAGTTGTATGTGAGACCGGGTCTGCAGCTGATCTAATTATTGTGTATCTTCCCTAGGGCTTAGCACAGTGTTTGACACAAAATAATTGTTTAACAAAGACCATAGAAATTATAATAATTGCTATTATTATTACTAGCAAAGAGACACTGAACATACTACCAAGGGAAATTATGGCATCATCTTCCCTGTAGAATTAGCTAATTCATTCATTCAGTAGTATTCATTCATTCATTCATTCAATAGTATTTATTGAGCGCTTACTATGTGCAGAGCACTGTACTAAGCGCTTGGGATGAACAAGTCGGCAACAGAATTTGTAGTATTTAAAACAGTAGTATTTATTGAGTGCTTACTATGTGCAGAGCACTGTACTAAGTGCTCAGAATGTACTATTCGGCAACAGATAGAGACAATCCCTTCCCATTGACAGGCTTACTGTCTAACTGGGGGAGACAGATGGACAGAAAACAAGACAACTTAATCACGATAAATAGAGGCAAGGGGATGTATACCTCATTAACAAAATAAATAGGGTAATCAAAATATGTACTAATGTGCTCATTAGTGAAGGGAGGGGAAGGGAAAGGGAGAGCCTGTAGGCTCATTGTGGACAGGGAATGTGTTTATCAACTCCGATATATTGTACTCTCTAAAGCACTTAATACAGTGCTCTGCACACAATAATCACTTAATAAATATGATTGATTGATAATCGCAGGAAAAAATGTCCATGAGGCCGAAAGGGCTGAGGTAGAGACCAGTTCAGGGACAGAGAAGTGGACTAAATGACCTGCAGGACATTCTGCCAAAACCATTTTTCTAGATCTGAAAAGCCTACAGTCCAGTGTCAATTTTTTTTTTACAGGGATCAAGAAAGTTGACATGTCTTTGAATGTGTGCATCCTGAGGGACACTTGCCAGTTTGTGGTAGCTCCTAGATGACAGTTTTGAGGGCTTCTCTGCCTGGGCCCACAGTCTTTTCAGGTGAAAGAATTTGCCAGGAAAGTGAAAGCAAATCTTCTTGCTACCCCAAGGATTGATAATAATGCTACTAATAATAATAATAGTAATTGTGGTATTTGTTATGTGTTTACTATGTGGAAAACACTGTACTAAGCTGAGCACTGGAGTAGATGAAAAATAGATCAGACTCAAATGCTGTCCCACCCAGGTCTCACAGTCTGAAAGAAAGAGAGAACAATTAATCAAGCAGTCATCTTTATTGAGTGCTTACTGTGTGCAGAGCACTGTAGTGAGCACTTGGGAGAGTACTATAACAGAGTTGGTAGACACAATCTCTGCCCACAATGAGCTTACAGTCTAGAAGGGGAGACAAACATTAATATTAAAATAATTGCAGGTATATACTTAAGTGCTATGGGGCTGAGGGAGGGGTAAAAAAAGAGAGCAAATTTAAGTGCAATTGGAATTGAGCAGGAACAGGAATTGAATCCCCATTTTCCTGTTGAGGAAACAGCAGAAATTAAGTAACTTGCCCAAGGTCACTCTGCAGGCAAGTAGCAGAACTGGGATTAGAACTCGGGTCCTCGGACTCCTAGATCAGTGCTCTTTCTAGTTTTAATGATCTATGCTGCTTTGGAATAAGAGGTCTAGGAAGCAGCTCTGCTCCCTGTCATTTGGGCTGGGAAATGGATCTGACAAACTGGTATCCATTCTCATGCCACCTGTTTCCCTGCTGAATGACTGTCTCAGTGATGGATTTCTCTGGGTTGGCAACCTCGTGGCATCATTCCAGACCCTTGACCGTTTTATTCTCCAGGACTCTGGTAGGACTGTGATCGCAAATGACAACCCAGAGAGACTAATATTGCTGATGCTCCATGAGCAATTGGTCTTCAGGGACACCTGAGCTGAGAAGTTCCACAAATTGGAAACCTCAAGACTCAAGAAATGTGGAAGAAATGTCTTTATTGGACTTCAACCAAGAAATAGTAATGATGGTATTTCTAAAGTGCTTACTATGTGTCAAGCACCATTCTAACTGCTGGGATAGAAAGAAGGTAATCAGGTTGAACACAGGCCCTGTCCCACAAGGGGTTCACAATCTTAATCTCCATTTTACAGATGAAGTAACTCTGGCACAGGGAAGTTAAGTGACTTGCCCAAGGTCACATAGCAGACAAGTGACAGAAGGGGATTAGAACCCAGGTCCTTCTGACTCCTAGGCCCATGCTCTATCCGCTAGGACACGCTGCAGACTATAATATGCAGACATATGCAGAAATATGCAGATAGTAATAATAATAATGATTACAATGATAATTATGGTAGAGAAGCAGCGTGGCTCAGTGGAAAGAGCCCGGGCTTGGGTGTCAGAGGTCATGGGTTCGAATCCCAGCTCTGCCACTTGTCAGCTGTGTGACTGTGGGCAAGTGACTTCACTTCTTTGGGTTTCAGTTCCCTCATCTGTAAAATGAGGATGAAGACTGTGAGCCTCATGTGGGACAACCTGATGACCCTGTATCTCCCCCAGCACTTAGAACAGTGCTCTGCACATAGTAAGCACTTAACAAATACCAACACTATTATTATTATTATTTGTTATGTGCTTATTATGTGCCAGCCACTGTACTAAGAACTGGGGTGGATACATGCAAATCGGGTTGGACACAGTCCCTGTCCCATGTGTAGGTCACAGTCTCAATCCCCATTTTGCAGATGAGGAAACTGAGGCACAGAGAAGTGGCTTGTCATTGGTCACATAGCAGACAAGACAAGTTACACAGCAGAGCTGGGATTAGAGTCCATGACGTCCTCACTCCCAAGACTGTACTGTACACCATGCTGAAAATATAGCAGTGATATCAATCTCCCCCTCTCCCATCCCACCCCCTCAGCACTGTACTCGTCCGCTCGACTGTATATATCTTTATCACCCTATTTATTTTGTTTATTTTGTTTAATGAGATGTACATCACCCTGATTCTATTTAGTTTCCATTGTTTTTATTGGATGTTCTTCCTCTTGACTCTATTTATTGCCATTGTTCTTGTCTGCCTGTCTCCCCCGATTAGACTGTAAGCCCATCAAATGGCAGGGACTGTCTCTATCTGTTGCTGACTTGTTCATTTCAAGTGCTTAGTACAGTGCTCTGCACATAGTAAGCACTCAATAAATACTATTGAATGAATCAATCTATCTTGGGCCTACGTACCGTGGTACTTATGGTGCTTATTTCCATTACAACCAATGGGCTTTATTTAAAAGATATTTTTGCTAGTCTCTTTCCCCTATATATATGCTGAGGTAGAGATTTTATTTAGCACTGATCAAATCATATCTTATAGGAGGCTTGTTAGAGATGAAATGGCAGCACACGGAGTTCATTGCATAATAAAACCAACATTCCATAATCATTAGGCTGATATTAAATATATGCAATCCATGGAGAAAATTAAACAGGCCCAAGTTATTGGATACATATGATTAGAACACATGGGGAACATTTATTGTAACTAACTCCTATACAAAGGAAGTCAGTTTGATCTGGAAAGTTAAACTGTCTGTGGGTTAGTACCACATGAGTACCAGAGTGGCTTAATGGAAGGACCACGGAGCTGGGATTCAGGAGACCATGGTTCTAATCTCAGCTCTGCCACTTGCCTGCTGTGTGACCTTGGGCAAGTCACTTGCTTTTTCTGGGCCTCAGTTTCATCATGTAAAAATGGGGATACAATGCCTTTTCTCCCTCCCCCTTAGACTGTGAACCCCAGATGGGACAGGGACTGTACTGGAGCTGATTATCTTTTGTCTACCCCAGCACTTAGCAAAATGCTTCACATATAGGAAGTGCTGAACAAATACCACTTTTATAACATTCCACTTTGCTTTTTTTAGGGTAGAAGCAAGACAAGTATGCTGTCATCTCAATTCAGACTACCTGATCTTAGTATGCCTTTTCAATTATTTCAACCCTCCCCCCACCTCAAAGACTGTAATTTTTGGGCAGGGAATGTGTCTGCTTATTCTTATGTTGTACTCTCCCAAGTGTTTAGTACAGTGCCTTGCACACAGTAAGCACTCAATAAATACGATTGATTATTCTCCTGGGATGTCAAATCCAATACCTTAGAGATTTAGCTGTGTTGAATAGCTCAGTGCATGTACTTCTTTCCATAGGCTTTAAAGTACCCAATTAACTTGTCACCTCCTACTTTACCTCCTTGATTCCCTACTACAACTCAGCTCACACACATCGCTCCACTATCAACTTACTCACTGTTCCTCGATCTCAACTATCTAGCCACCGAACTCTTGCCCTCCACCTGCCTCTAGCCTGGAATGTCCTCTCTCTTCATATCTGATACTCTCCCCATTTTCAAAACCTTATTAAAGGCACATCTCCTTCAAGAGGCCTTCCCCAGCTAAACTCTCCTTTCCTCTTCTGTCACTCCCTTTTGTGTCACCTTGCACTTGGATTTGCAAACCTTATCCATCCCTCCCTCAGCTTCACAGGACTTATGAACGAATCCATAATTTATTTATCTTAATGTCGATATCCCTTCTAGACTAACAAGCTCATTGTGGTCAGGAAATGTGTCTGTTATATTGTTATATTGTCCTCTGCCAAGTATTTAGTAGAGTGCTCTGCACAGAGTAAGCTCTCAAGAAATACAGTTGATTGACTGATGTGCAGGAATATGTTGGCAAACTGGCAATGCAAGGCAGGGAATTGCTCCAATGCCCTGGAACAGGGGGACTCAGCAGCCTTGTCTCTTCCATGGAGCTTCCAGAGGAAGGAAGGAGGAGAAGGGAAAACAGGAAAGCTGTGAGCCGGGGAAGAGGCATGTCAGAAACCTCACCCCTGCCCCTGGGAGCAGACTCAGTACAGATCACACTCTTATCCTCATTTTACAGATGAGGTAACTGAGGACCAGAGAGGTTGGGTGACTTACCCAAGGCTACAAGGCAGACATGTGGAAGAGCTGGGATTGGAACCCAGGTCCTTCGGCCTCCTGGGCCCATGTTCTATTCATTAGGCTATGCTGATCGTTGTGGCCAGGGATCGTGTCTATTGTTATATTGTACTCTCCCAAGCACTTAGTACAGGGCTCTCCACACAGTAAGCACTCAATAAATACTCTGGAATGAATTAATGAAGATCCTCCCCAGCCTGTGGTTCAATATTTGCATCTCAAGACATGTAACACTACCAGCATAGATTGTGTCGTGGTCACTGACTGAAGGCTTTTCTGATTATTTTAATTCATTCAGAGCCATCAGACACTTTTTCTTAGGCCAGGAAGTATCATTTAGTGTAGTGGCCTGTATAAATTCCCATATTGAGTATTAATTTTTTTTATGGTTTTTGTTAAGTGCTTACTATGTGTCAGGCACTGTACTAAGCGCTGGGGTAGCTACAAGATAATCAAGTTGGACACAGTCCATGTCCCACATGGGACTCACAGTCTTAATCCCCATTTTACCTATAAGGTAACTGAGGCACAGAGAAGTTAAGTGACTTGCACAAGGTCACACAGCAGAGAAGTGGCAGAGTGGGGATCAGAATCCAGGTCCTTCTGAAGCCCAAGGCCGTGCTCTAACTACTAGACCTTGCTGCTGTTTTACCATTTAAAGCATAAATGGTAAATTCTTAATCCAGATTCTCCTGATCAACTCACTAAGGTGTAGCTAAGATGCTGCCCAGTTCTCTGAAACGCTCAGGAACACCATCCCCAACCAACTTGGCCACTCTTCCCAACCATTTCTCTGGGCCATCTTCCCCGTCCTGGGACCTGACTCCATATCCTTGCTCTTTTCTCCCGTTTTCAATAATCCAAACGTTCCTGGGCTTTTCCTGCCAGACTACAAGGAAAAATAGTGAGTGAACCCTCCCACTAGCAAAACAGATATAGGAGATGTTTGTGGTTTCTTGGTAGCATACATGCACAGGTGAGGCATTTGGGCTCTTGTGACTCAGTGTTTTTGTAATAACAAGAGAAACTGTGGTATTTGTTAAGCATTTACCTGGTGCCAAATACTGTATTAAGCACAGAGATAAATATAGAATAATCAGATTGGACACGGAATTGGACTCACAATCTAAGGGAGAAGGAGAGCTGTTATTTTGTCTCCATTTGACAGATGAGAAAACTGAGGTACAGAGAAGTTGTCACTTCCCAAGGTCACACCTCAGGCAATTATCTCCTGGCAAGTGACCAGGATTTGAACCCAGGTCTTTGGACTTCCACACCTTTGGACTTTCCACTAGACCATGATATTTCTCAGTGATTTCGAGTAAAGGTGGAGTGTTAGGAACAGCCATAAGACAGAAAATGAGAGTGATGGGGTACTTTTCATTTTTTTGTTCCAAACTCTAAATTGGAGTTTGCAGCACTCAGGTCACAATATGCCCATGGCTTTCCTCGATCACATATTCAATCCATCACTAAATCCTGTCAGTCCAATCTTCACAACATCACTAAAATCCACCCTTTCCCCTCCATCAAACTGTTACCACATTAATCCAATCACTTATCCTATTCCGCCTTGATTACTGGACAGTCTCTTTGCTGACCTCCTGCCTCCTGTTTTCCTCACTCATGTCCATGCTTCACTCTGCTGTCTGGATCATTTTTATACAACAATGTTCAGGACATGTTTCCCCACACCGTCAAAAAAACTCCAGTGGTTGCCCATCCACCTCCACATCAAACAGAAACTCCTCACTATTGAGTCTAAGGAGTCAGTCACCTTGCACCCTCCTACCTCATCTTGCCTACTCTGCTACAACAACCCAGCCTGGACATTTTGCTTCTCTAATGCTAACCTTCTCATAGTGTCTCGATCTTGTCTATCTTGCCGCTGACCTCTTGCCCACATCCTGTCTCTGGCCTGGAACTCCCTTCCTCCTCATACCTGACAGAAAATTTCTTTCCCCCACTTCAAAGGCTCATTGAAAGCACATCTCCAAGAGGTCTTTCCTGACTAATCCCTCCTTTCCTCTTCTCCCACTCCTTCTGCACCACCCTGTCTTGCTCTCTTATTCATCTCCCCACATCCCACAGCACTATGTACATATCTGTAATTTATTTATTTATATTAATGTCTGTCTCCCCCTCTAGAGGGTAAGCTCACTGTGGGCAGGGAATGTGTCTGTTTATCATTATTCTGTACTCCCCCAGATCTTAGTACAGTGTTCTGCAACTGTAGCACTCAATAAATGTAATGGGCTGAATGACTGATTTGTGCCATAACCCATCCTAGTCCTGTAGTCATCCTCCGCAGGCCTAGAGTCACAGGGTGATGCTCCCTTTCGATTCCAGATACTGGAGGCATTTTAACTTTAAAACTGATAATGGACCTTGGGACTGTGAAAAGCAAGGAGATCGGTTTTCATGAGCCCAGCATGTTGGGGCACCTTTATCTTCTATTCCCACTGGCTCCTGACCCTTTAGTAACTGCAGTTCATTTCCTGGGGGTTTAAGAGCAGCCACTTCCCCATAAACAAGGGCTCCTATCACTTCCACCAGCTCTCTTCCACCCCAAATTTCTCTCTGCTTCCCTGGTGAATGATCTATGTTTATGGTGCCCAAGCTGAGAAATGGCTAACATATAACCATCCTCATAAAAGATCAGATAGGCCATTTATAATTTCAGGAAGCTTTGGGAAGCAGCATCTCTCTCTTGTGCTGCTGGTGATTATTGTTGCTTTAAGAAAACATCTCACCCATCAGAAACTGGTTCTAGGGAAGGAGGGGTGCATTTCTCTGTGTCCCTGCAGCACTGGAGGTTCAGAAAAAAGGTGTGGGGAACACAACCACGCGCAGAACCAGGCTCAGATCTTCTGAACTGTTGGTTTAGCCAACAGTTTCCATCAGTATGATATTCAAGAAAATCCCCCGGAGACGGACCTGGTGGGTCTCGGCACTGAGGTGTTGAAGTCTGCTACAGTCCCTATGCTTGCTCTGTGCTTGGACATGAACCACTTGCCTGCTGTATGACCTTGGGCCAGTCACCTGATTTCTTTGGGCCTCAACTTCTTCATCTGTAAAAGGAGGATTAAATTCTCATTCTCCCTCCCTCTTCGACGGTGAACCCCGCGTGTGATGGGGACCGTCCAATCTGATTGAATTATACCAACCTCGGCGCTTAACGCGGGGATTGGCATATAGTCAGCACTTAACCAATACCACAATTATTATCTCGCTTAACAAATACCATAATTATCATGGACAAATTTAAAAAATCATGTGCTCCCCACCTCCCCAGCACCTAGTCTGTGACACACTTCTCCCCGAGCGACGAGGAAGCTGCTGGCCCGCGGCCAGCTGGGAGTGTGCTGACATCTGAGAGACTTCTGTTCCGGCGAATGGCTGGCTCGCACCTCTTGGGGGTACTTGGGCCAGTCCTGTCTGGATGCTTTCTGTTGCTCGGCTAACTCGTCCGGCACTTCAAAAGAGCCAGTAGATATTTCCTGTCTTAATTTGTACACAGGCAGATTGTTATCTCTAGCAGGCCCACGGAGCATTTTATAGGCCTTCCCTAAGTGGATGAAGCGGGTGCCGATTTGGGGAGCCTTTGCCAGAGAGTGAGTAATGTTGCTGTCATTCTGAAGAAAATCTTGCGCCGGCAAGCTCAGGCAGCTAGAGAGCCTGACACGTGTACTGATCTGCTACCCCGCAACCCTCCTGTTCCATGGCTCCCACAGGCAGCTATTAAACGAGGGGAAAGACCCTTGGAGCCGAGCCACAGTTCTGTTTATTTTTGAAGCTCTGCACGTTGCTGCCTTGAATAAAGCCATCGGCAAGATCGGTCCTTGTGTTCGGGAGTCATCGCTGAGGTTTCAGAGAGCTGGTGTTTGGGCCAACACCCGTGTTATGGCATGGGGACATTCACGTAGCTGCGGGATTAGCGCACAGGGTGTTATGTGAGTCACTGGCACAGGTTGGTTCAAGGGTTCTCCTACTGAATCTGAGTACAGTACCCTTTGTGAATGCCCAGGCTGAGGGGGCAAAAAGCACAGTGGTGTCCTTGAGTGGCCCAAGACATTTGAACCCTCAAAGTGGGTGCCGTTGATCATTATAATTGGGCAGCTTTCAAATACCACTACATCCTAAGAGCTGGAGAAGATACCATAACAATTGGAACAGATGCAGTCCCTGTCCCACAGGGCACTCACAGTCTTAGAGGGAGGGGGGGAAAAAGAATTGAACCCCCCTTTTACAGAGAAGTTTAAAGCAACTTGCCTAGGGTCACACAGCAGGAAAGTGACGGAACCAGGGATTCAAATCCAGGTCTTCTGATTCCAGTCCTGTGTTCTTTCCACTAGCTGGTATTTATCCCCTGGGTCAGTTTAGCAGGCTATATTGGTTTGGGGTGAAGAGGTGAGAATGAAACCCTCTGTGGACTCAAATGTTGTTGGTGAGATGATTCTGATGTCAGTGAGGAAATGAGGCACAGAGAAGTTAAGTCACTCGCCAAGATCACACAGCAGAAAAGTAGTGGAGAACTCAGGTTCTCTCACTCCTAAGCCTATGCTCTTTCCGAACACGCTGCTTCCTTTAACCTTGTTTTAGTTAGTTTGCTAGTATTTTGTCTTTTTCCTCTATCAAGTGCAGGCATAACCCAAACTGGGTTGGAGGTTGCTCATATGACTGAAAGCAAAGGAGAGAGCCCAGCTCTCTCTTCTCCTCTAAAGAGCACAAGACAGAGGAAAGAAAACTCCAGCATATTCACTCACCCAAAACTCTCTTAGCATGGGTAGCCGTTCTGCCTTCTCACTGTTTCTATTCAGTGAGCTTTGGGACCAGTGCTATTTGTTTTTCCCATGCTGCCTACAAGTCATTTGGAAGAAGGATGTGGCATAAAAAAAGTGCCGAGTGAAACTGAGGAACTTGCATGGTCTGTTGGCAATGTTAAAAGCTGGAAAACAAATCACTCACTTTTGGGAGTTCCAGTGCATTTTTTTTCAACCTTAAGAGTAGGACAATTGGGCCTCTGAAGTTGAACAAAAAAAGCAGAAAACCAAAATGATTGTGTTTTAGGAGCCTAGGAAATCTGTCTTGTGTAAGGAGTTGGAAAAACAAAAGCAGACATTTTTCTCCATTCTAGTTCCATACCTATGGAGGATTGTTTTTAGCTGGCTTCCTGACCACAGGCAAAGGCGCCTGAAATCAATTCTAGAGATCTTTCTCAGATAAGTAACTAAGTGTGTTCCCTTCCCCTCTTCCATGCTTCTTGGGGATTCTCTGTCTGATTTAAGTTGGTCTCTCAATGGGCAGGGCTAATTTCATAAAATTCCTCAATCCTGAGGTCCAGTCTTAGCTGGGTAGGCAAAACACACATTTAACTTGTCTCTGATCTAAGAAGCATGTTTAACTTGTAAACCAGTCCTGAGTCAACTCCCTCCCTTCCAACCAATCCGGAGAATGGTATATATTGAGCACTTACTGTGTGCAGAGCGCAGTACTAAGCGCTTGGGAGAGTACAATAAACAGAAGTAAGTAGATGTTCCCTGCCCACAAGGAACTTACAGTCTGCTGCTGTATCTTCTTTTTTTTAAATGGTATTTGTTAACGTCTAACTGTGCCAGACACTGTTCTAAGTGCTGAGGTAGATATAAGCTAATCAGGTTAGGACATAGTCCCTCTCCCACATGGGCTAACAGTCAATCCCCATTTATAGATGAGGGTAACTGAGGCACAGAGAAGTTAAGAGATTTGCCCAAGGGTCACACGATCAGACAAGTGAACAGACCCGGGATTAGAATTCAGGTCCTTCTGACTCCCAGGTCTGTGATTTATCCATTAGGCCATGCTTGCTGCTCACTTATCGTTCACTTATAATCAATCCAGTGACTGAGTGTTTAATTTAACAAAATTATTTATGCTTGTACTATAATAATAATAAAAGAATGGTATTTATTAAGCACTAACTATATGCCATGCACTCTACTAAGTACTGGGGTGGTTACAAGCAAATCAGCTTGGGCATAGTCTCTGTCTCACATGGGGCTCGCAGTTTCAACCCTCATTTTACAGGTGAGGTAACTGAGGCACAGAGAGGTGAAGCGACTTGCCCAAGTTCACACAGCAGACAAGTAATGGAGCCAGAATTAGAACCCATGACCTTCTGACTCCCAAGCCCATGTTCTCTCCACTATGCTATCATAAGCCACACACACAGTTCATCCACTGGTGCCCCCCATTGCCCTTCCTGTCTCTAAAAAGCCCTTTCTGAAAATGCACCATCCTCCCATTCCAAAAGGAATCATCTCCACTGTTGTTTTTTTCTGTTCCAGAAAGGAAAATTTCTGAAGAACATTCCCATGGATGAGCTATTTCTGGATCAATCATTCATTGGACCAGAATAATAAACTCACTGACACTGTTTGGCAACTCAAGGGATGGGTGGAGGAGGCTTGGTTGGGACCCCAGGAAGTCAATATAAAATACAACAGCTCTCCAAAGCCAGGACATGCTTCTCAATTCTCAGTGTTTCTCCCCTTAACAACATCCAGCCAGGAGCAGTTATGCTTGGGGGTGTCACCTCCACTGGGAAAGAGGAGATCTCTTGTGATTGGCTCAGGCTCATGACTGTGGCTTGGAGAAACGACTGCTCAGCTGAAGTAAGACTCGTTCTTTGACATGAAAGAAATGCTGCTATTCAAAGAATTCCCACGGTTTGAGATCGACACTTCCTTCCCTTTAGAGAATGGCAGGAAGCAATTCATGACGTGTGCCTTCTAGTTTGCTACCATGGCCCTAGAAGACAAATTTAGGGGCCTTTTCTACAGTAAACACCTTATGCCCCTGCCCCTCATTCCCCAATCCTGAGATCTTTCTTCCCCAAATCACTGTTGAATCGCACCCAGTGGAAGCTATACTCGAATTGTACCCTCTTAAGCCACTGCCCTGCAGTGATACAGCACAATGTGGAAACAGACAGTTCCCTGTTGATTTACCAAATAACTTAACATAAAGATTGATCTTGAACATTAGACCCTGAAAGGATTATGCACTGAACTCAAGTGTAGAAGCCAGCTTCAAGAAGAAGTTTTGCTTTAGGGCTGGAAGAGAAGGGGTGTTGAACATCCTGAAGCTGATATTTAATTGCTCAGAATACCTTTTCCTAATGGTTAAACACCTTAGTGTTGGATTTGCTGCATCCATTAAGCATCCTGTTCCTTCATGTTTAGGTACTTTTAAACATTCAACTTTTGGAACTGTGAAACATTGAAATGGAGTTAGTATTTCTTTGTGCTTGGTGAGAGGGAGGCTCTGAAGTATTGTAGATCTGACTTCCTTAAAATGGCATCTCCTTGAAGATAAGGAATAATGCTTGATCTCTATCAAGAGGTCCCAAGCTACTAACTTCCCAGCATAAGCCCCATGTAAGATTAGGTGGGTTGAGGAGCTAAGAGTGTTCAAAGCCATTTTCCCCGACAATACAACTGAAAGGCTTCAGGCAGTTACTGAATGGGAGCAGGGGAAGGGAAGCTACTCAAACTCTTTTTCTGCCCACTTGCACCTTTCTAGCTAAGGTGCCTCTCTCCTGTCTCAGAAACCCTTGAGCAAGAACTGTGTTTCCCCACCTCCTATATGACCTGAAAATTTGAATTCTTGAAGGGGAGATAAAAACGCTTTTAGGGCATATTTTGGGTTTTTTTTGATAGAACCCCAGGATCTTGGTTGTGACTCAAAAGTTGACTTGATTCTGATGTTCCTTAATTTCTCCATGAAAGAGCAACTGCCAAAGGAAGCAACCAAGTCAAGCTAGCTTGACCAGGATGGACACAACTACAGAAGCAGTGTGGCCTAGTGGCTAAACACAGGCCTGGGAGTCAGAAGGACCTGGGTTCTAAATTACTTGTTTGCTATGAGACCTTGGGCAAGTCACTTCACTTCTCTGTGCCTCAGTTACCTCATCTGTAAAATGGAGATTAATACTGTGAGCCTCAGTGCTTAGTACAGTGCCTGGCACCTAGTAAGTGCTTAACAAATACCATTGAATGAAAAAAAGCAAAAACCCTAACAGGTCAAGAAAGGTAGCGCTTTAACCACCTCTGACTGATAGTCCTTCCCTTATTCCAAGACAAGTTTGAATGTTGGATCTGTCCTCTTTAAAGGACAAAGTGAAGGGAGGAAGAAAAGGGAACGAACCTCCATTTCTCTGCTTCTAAAGCCTCTGGAGCCTCTCTCCTGAGCAATTAACCCCAGCTGAGTCTGGCCCCATGGACTTCTCTACAGTCCCACAACCAGGGCAGACATCTGCTGCAGATTCCTGGCTTATATATTTTAAATTATTTAGTTATATTAATTGTTGTCTTCCCCTCTAAACTGTATGCCCATTGTGGGAAGGAATTGTGTCTACCAATTCTGTTGTATTGTGCTTTCCCAGTAATAATAATAATAATGATAGTAATTTGGTATTAGTTAAAGATGATGATGATGGCATTTGTTAAGCGCTTACTATGTGCAAAGTACTGTTCTAAGCACTGGAGAGGATACAGGTGATCAGGTGTCCCACATGGGGCTCACAGTCTTAATCCCCATTTTACAGATGAGGGAACTGAGGCACAGAGAAGTGAAGTGACTTGCCCACAGTCACACAGCTGATAAGTAGCACAGATGGAATTAGAACCCATCACCTCTGACTCCCAAGCCCGTGCTAGCACTTACTTTGTTCCAGGCACTGTTCTAAATGCTGGGGTAGATACAAGGTAATTGGGTTGGAAACAATCCCGGTCCCACATTAGGCTCACAGTCTTAATCCCCATTTTACTGATGAGGTAACAGGCACAGAGGTTCATAATAATAATAATGAAGGTATTTGTTAAGTGCTTACTATGTGCCAAGCACTATTCTAAACGCTGGGGTAGATACAAAGTAATCAGGTTGTCCCTCTTGGGGCTCACAGTCTTAATCCCTATTTTACAGATGAGGGAACTGAAGTACAGAGAAATGAAGTGGCTTGTCCAACCTTACACTGCAGACAAATGGGGGAGCCGTGATTAAAACCCAGGTCCTTCTGACTCCCAGGTTTGTGCCCTATCAGCTAGCACAACTGCTTCTTTCAAGTGCTTAGTTCAGTGCTCTGTACATAGTAAATGCTAAATAAATATAATTAATGATGAGAGATACCATTGATGATCTCTCTCTCTTTGCCAGAGGCAGGGTGGAGTCTCAATCTTCCTCCTGTATCTGTGCCGGATGACAAGTTTGCAAGGTACTTCAACCAGAGAAATGAAATAGTTCCAACGGTAAAACTCTCGTTGAAAGATGGACTTCATGCTTCTCCACTTTAACTTTCCACAGACAATCAAATGAGAAAATGCTCCAGAGTGGGGGGCATGTTGCTAATCGTCATCCATCATCATCACTTTTTAAAAATGTGGTATTTGTTAGGCACTTTCTATGTTCCAAGCACTGTACTAAGTGCTGTGGCAGATACAAGATAAACAGTTTGGACAGAGTCCCTGTACCATGAGAGCCCCATAGTCTAAATAGGAGTGAGAACAAGTATCTTTATAATAATTATGGTATTTGTGAAGTACTACTCTGTGCAGAGCACTGTTCTAAGTTCTGGGATAGATATAGGGTAATCAGATTGTCCATGTGGGGCTCACATTTTTAAATCCCCATTTTTACAGTTGAGGTAACTGAGGCACAGAAGAAGTTAAGTGACTTGGCCCAAGGTCACACAGCAGACAAAGTGGAGGAGCCGGGATTAGAAACCCACGATCTCTGACTCCCAAGCCCAAGTATTTGATGTCCATTTTACAGATGTGGAAACTGTGAAACTGAGAAGTTAAGTGACTTGTACAAGGTGACGTGGCTAGGGAGGTCTGAGGGTCAGGGGTAAAAGGATGAATCTGTCATTACCCTGAAGCAGGGGAAACAGAATGGCCAAGTATAAAGAGTACAGGCCTGGGAGTCAAAGGATCCGGTTCTAATCCCACTTTGCCACTTACCGCTGTGTGAGCTCAGGCAAGTCACTTAACACCTCTGCGCCTCATTTTCCTCATCTGAAAAATAGGGATTCAAAGTCTGTTCTCCATCCTAATTATACTGCGGAACCTGTTTATCTTGTATCTACCCCAGCACTTAGTACAGTGCTTGGCACATAGTAAGTACATAACAAATACCACAGTTATGATTCGAGGTGGCTGCCTTGGTCTATCAAGTGACTGAAGCTGGTTATGATCTTGGTGTGCAAAACTTTTTTGACCTGTTCTTTGTAGTCACCTGTCTTAATTACAGTTTCTTCAGGGAAAAGGTCATGGAACCTGGGAGGAATGAGTCAGTCAGTCAATCGTACTTAGTGTCAGTCAATAGTGTTTATTGAGCACTCACTGTGTGCAGAGCTCTGTATTAAGTATTTGGAGGAAGAGACTGAAAGCTCATTGTGGGCAGAGAAAGTGTCTGTTTATTGTTATATTGTACTCTCCCCACCCTCTCTCTACACACGGTAGACATAAAGCCCCCCACCCTGCCCCCTACAGCGAGGAGCCTGAAGAAGCACAGTCCTATCACCTCTGAGCAATAATGAGCTGTACTTTCCTATTTACTGATTTCAATCAGTCAATCATATTTATTGAGCGCTTACTATGTGCAGGACAGTGTTCTAAGCATTTGGGAGAGTACAACCCAACAATGTAACAGACACATTCCCTGCCCACAGTGAGCTTGCAGTCTAGAGGGAGCTTACAGAGTAGAGGATTCAGTTTGCTGTTTTTTCTGTTGTCAACCAGACCCTGCCCGCCATCTTTAGATTGTGACCCCCTTGTGGATGAGGACCACCTCTGAATCAACGTCTGTGTATTCTTTTCAGTGCTTAAGAAATGTCATGATGGTTGTTAATAAATGGTTGTCCGGGAGAATCCAGGAGAGGAAACAAGAACATCGTAGATGAGAGGTTCATGGAAAGAAAAGGTGGAATGGACTTGATAAGATAAGTTACGCAGGCAGAATTGGGAGGCTTATAGGAGATGAATCATGATAAGAATGATAGCTTTATGGGAAAGAATCAAAGATCCAAGGCCATTCTTCCTAAGGAATGTGCCAGAATGCAGTTTGGGTATCTTTATTTTCCAGATGTTTATGAGTTGGCCTTAGAAGTCTGTTGCAGACTACAACCTCAGTTGTGAAGCCACACGCGCCTGAATAGACCTGAGTTCTGTAGTTTGTTTTAGGCTGTGTTTCAGCATGGGCGGGAAAGCCCTAATAGTCTACATAATAATTGGTGATACATGTCACTCACCCCCTTCATACACTCTTCTCCACCCTTCTCCTCCCACCAGGCCCATGACCAGGGACAGACAAATGAATCCTGAGACGTCTTCTTTTGGGGAAAAAAAATTCCCAACAAGGAGGTAGAATGGCTAAAGTGACCTAAGTACAGGATCAAGGTAACTCAGAAAGGAGAGGGGGGAAATAGGATGAAAAGTGGAATAGAGGCAGTGAAGAAAGGGTGGAGAAGAATGTTTACATTTAGCATTCTTTTATCTTAGCTTTTTCTGAAGTGAGTGAAGAGAAAATAGCCACGAAGCAGACCACACAGAGATTAATGAATGAATTTCATAAAGACTATATTTAGATGATTTTTAAGATTCTACTATGTCTAAATTACTCCAGATAAATGTTTTAAGTTGCCAGCTAATAACGTCAACAAAGTCCTCCGAGCTCTGAGAAGTCCTATTCAACAGACTGGATGTCTATAAGTTTCCTTATCAACAGAAGTGGTGACAGACAAGCAGAGCTCTGTGTAGTTGTGTAACTATTAATCCAAGGGCAGGACTATTCCTTTCCTCCCTCTTATTCCAGCTGTCTTTTGAACATGTTTAGATGGGGCCAATTTAACAGCAAAAAATTGTCAGAATCCAACTGCATCTATATTTGCTTGAGCAAAACACGGTAGGAGGATTTGCTCTCGATACTTTTTGTTGCCATTCAGCATGGTAGAACTGGGCAAGTATTAGGTTGCTCTGGTACAGATGGTTTTGTTTTGTAAAGTTAAATCCTTCTATCTGTCCTTGGATTGGCCCGGGGCTCAACCGATTGACATCTGCTTCCATGGCAGGTTGAGCACATTTCTTCCCATCTTCCAAGTCCTACTAAAAATTCTAACCTCACATATCCCCACCATATTCTCCCTTCAGCATCGCCTACGCAGTTGCATTCACACCCTTTAGCACTTTGATATTCATCCCCACACTCCCAGAGCAATTCTGTACATATCCTTATACTCTGTTGCTTTCGCTAGCAGCAATTTATTTTACCGTCTATCTCCCGGCTAGATTGCAAGTTGTTTGTGGGCAGAGATCATGTCTAACAGGAGAAGCAGCATGGCCTAGTGGAAAGAGCACGGGCCTACAAATCAGAAGATGTGGATTCTAATCCCGGCTCTGCCACATGTCTGCTGTGTGACCTTGGGGTAAATAATTTAACTTTTCTGTGCCTCAGTTAACTCATCTGTAAAATGGGGATTAAGAATTTGAGCCCCATGTGGGACAGGGGAGTGTGTCCAACCTGTACCTTATATCTACTCCAACACTTAGAACAGTGCTTGGCAACATAATAAGCACTTAACAAATACCCAGTTATTATCATTGCCAGGTATATTGTACTCTCCCAAGTGTTTAGTACAGTGGTCTGGACCCAGTAAGTGTTCAATAAATAACCACTGAAAAGCAGCATGTCCTAAAATGGAAAGAGCTTGGGCCTGGGAATCAGAAGGACCTGGGTTCTAATCTCAGCTCCACCACTTGTTTGCTGTGTGACCTTGGAAAAGTTACTTTACTTCTCTTTGCCTCAGTTACCTCATCTGTAAAATCAGGATTAAGACTGTGAGTGCTATGTGGGACAGGGGCTATGCCCAACCCGATTATGTAGTATCTACCCCAGGGTTTAGTACAGTGCCTGGCACATAGTAAATGCTTAACAAATATACAATTATTATTATTACTATATTATTATTATGACTGATTTCCCTCCCAACCCTCCTCCCACTGAATTCTGGACATTGCCATTACATCCCTCCCTGCCTACCACTTTGAGTAGTGATTGAGGTGGCAGGTAGTAAAGGCTGACATGAAGTCTGCAAATCAAACAGACCTGTTGATGTCCCAGATCCCAGGCAGAGAAGCAGAACCATTACCTGGTGCCTACAGAAATAAAAAACACATCAGCACAAGGCAGCCCTGAAGCAGACTTGGATGAATTTCTACCAGAAAATTCCCTCCCTAAGTGTCTGTCCCATGCAGAAAAGGCTTCTGTGTATATCATGGGCCAAGGCCAGTGGGATCTCAGCAACAAAACCTCCTCCACACAATCCTGCTTCCTTAGGCTCATTCCCAACCTATTAAAAGGCAATTTTGCATCTTGCTTGTTTTGACATTTGGGAGTGCTTTTCTTTGCTTCTGGATTTTAAGAATAGAAACCAATAAAACTGCAAATGCATATCTTGTTTTTCCAGTATCTCTTCAAAGCTTCTGAGGAAAAGTTAGACACCCCTTCGCTCTTATCCTGAAAACATGGACCTGCAAAGGGTAGGAGACCATGTGATGCACTTATGCTTTCTCTATAAGATGCCTTGACTTAATTTTATGACAGCAAGAGCTTTGCAGGCATTCTCCCTCCTTTTCAAGGATAAACCCAGAAGATTTTTCTCCAAACTGCTACTTCATGATGAAGCAAAATTGCTAAGCTGATGCTGGGAAGTTCGGAAGCAAACAAGGCAGGGGCGGGAAGACCTATTGAACTTTTATGTTGGCTTTTGCTACCTTTTTTAGTTGTTACATTTTTTTAAACCTAGAGTGGTTATGTAGAGAGCAGGTGTGTCTGAATCTTGTGTTTGAGGAGTGCTGAATAATCTGAATTTATTATTTTCAAACTGCCCTTGCAGCTTTTCTTACAAAAACACAACATGAGGTTACTTGGTCATAAATGGTCAAAATGGCACAAAGTCCTCTTTATTCAGCATATTGGTTTTTGTCACATTGCTTGACTAACTCTTGTTTTTAGGCCATATTTAGCAAGTGACCTTCCTTTTTATATTTAGCTCTGATTGCAAAATTGTTCTTAAGAAAACAGCAAAAGAATTTCTCCAAAATAGTCCCACTTCAGGTTTATTCCTCCCCATCTCCAGCCTCCCCTTCCACCTATCCTTTCTTTCAACTCCAAGTCTCTCAGAGGTGAGGGTACCAAGGCTGTAGGCTGAGGGAAGTGATGAGAACATGCAGGGATGTTGTTTTAAATTAGGAAGTCACACCTCCATCCATAACAAATTCTTATCCCTTTACACAGTCCCCTGAACAGGCAGCCCCATTCAACCTCTGCCACCGTTTGGCTTCTCTCAGTGGCACCATCAACTTTACTTTTAAGTCTCCCTCCATTAAGGTGGCTTGCATTTTTCTCCCAGCTCCAAAGTGAAGCCCTAGATACTTGCGTCAATCAGCTGGTTGGGCTCTGTATTTTAACTTTTCACCTATCTATAATGCTAGAACTTTAACTGAGAGGAGAACATCACCTTAGGCTAATAGCCCAAATTGGATTCTGTTTGGAGTGGGAAAGGCAAATATTTATTGAAGTCGGAAGAGTTAAGAGATCTCTGCTGAAAAAAAAAAATGACGTCATCCCAAACAGGGCCTATTTCTGGAACGAAGCTGTGAAACACATGACCTGATTTTACACGTAATTGTTGCCAAGTAAAACTGATAAAATAGAATTGTTCATATGTCCGCAGATGCGTGTCCTTTCGATAAGGAGTTAAACTGTTGTGTACAATTATAGTACTTGCAAAGCATAGCCCGTTTTTATGCTTTCATTGGCTCGGAGGTATTTCCTATCACACTTAAATAAAGAGGCGGCACCACTGGGCACTTTGAGAACAATGAACTGTTTTAATAGCCTTATGGAACTTATCTTAAGTCAATACAAAAGTTTTATGTTACTAAGGATATGTCAAGGGCAGGGAAACAAGGACTGCATTCAAGAAAATGTCATTTGTTTTTTAATAACCTAATAAGCATCTTAGCTTTAGGATTTGGATATGCTTAAAGCTACGTAGCTGAGCATTACCTCTATTTCAATAATTCTGATCGAGGGACGGGAGAGTTAAATTGGGTAGAAAATATGAAATGATATCAGGGCCAATTTCCTTTAGATAAGTATAATTCTAGAACTACTTCCTCATCGGTTTGCCATGGAAATATTAAATATAATTCAGCGTGAAGCAATACAACTTTATCTGCGTGGCAGCTTTCAAATGGCTTGTATCCCATTATGTCTCCCAGAGCTAGATAACACAGCTCCCAAGTTGAAAAGCCAAATGATACCACTGAAAAAGGAAAATAGGGAGTTATGGGAAGAGGAGAAAATCTGTGTTTTCAGATTTGATTTGAAATTGTGAGTGCTGACAGAAATATTGGTGACATTTAGAGATTGAATGTTTTGCTCAGAAGTTGTGGGTGAAAGGAGGGTGATAAGATCAACCTTGACTTTCACTTCTGACCCCAGGGACCTTAATGACTCAATTTATATTGGTTTCATTGACCTCCTTAATGAGCAAGCTCTCAATTCCACCATTCAAAACCACTAATGATAACTAAAGAGTATTGGGCCAGAAGCAACAGTGTGGCCAAGTGGAAAAAGCTTGGGCCTGAGAGTCAGAGGAGCCGGGTTCTAATGCCTGCTCCGCCTCTTGTTAGCTGTGTGACTTTGGGCAAGTCACTTAACTTCTCTCTGCCTCAGTTACCTCATCCGTAAAATGGGCATTAAGACTGTGAGCCTCACGTGGGACAACCTCATTGCCTTGTATCTACGCCAGCACTTAGAACAGTGTTTAGCACATTCTAAGAACTTAACAAATGCCATCATTATTATTACTATCATTATTATCCCAGCTCTACCACTTGCCTGCTGTGTGATCTTGGACAAGTCACTTAACTTCTCTGTGCCTCGATTTCCTCTTCTGTAAATGGGGAATCAGTACTACTCCCTATTACTTAGACTGTGAGCCCCATGCAGGACAAGGACTGTGTCCAACCTGATTTGCTTGTACCTACCCCAACACTTAGAATGGTGCTTGACACATAGTACCATATATTATCTATTACAAAAAAAGAGTGAACACTGGTTGAGTACTTTTGTTCTTTCCCTTCAAGGCCTGCACTTGTCATTTGATCAGTGAATGATCTTCTGGTCCAAGTCTCTAGTCAGTTTGTTTGTACACTATTTGTTTGATTTATTTTATTGGCATTTGTTAAGCGCTTCCTATGTGCCTGTCACTGTACTAGGCATTAAGGTAGATTCAAGCAAATCAGGGTAGACAATTATAGGCCTCATGGTCTTAATCCCCAGTTTACAGAGTGTTTTCTACGATTATCCTTTGCATTTTTAAGAAATTCCAGTGACGGTGACCTTCAATCATGGATGAGTGTATGATTGAAATGGTTGTGTAGGATCCAAGGCCCCATTCTCACCGTACTCACACAAAGACTTCTAAATGTACCTTTGTGTTTATTGTTTACAGTGCAGATCCTTTTGGGTCTTTGCCTCATTGTCTCAGGGTTATCTTGAAACCTGCTCAGAAATAACCCCTTTATCTTGCCTGCACGGTGCCATGCTGGTCTGTCTGCTGCAGTCTTGCCCTAGTTTTTTGCAGAGATTCAGTTTTACCTCCTCATTAAAATATTTCTTCTTTATCCCTTGGTTTTGGCTTCTGCTTTCCAGTTCACCATGTAGCAGCTGTTTAGGTAGCCTCCTGTCATGTACATATCTGTAATTTATTTTTATTAGTGACTGTCTCCCCCTCCAAACTGTAAGCGCATTGTGGGAAGGGAATGTGTCAGTTATATTGTTCTGCACACAGTCAGTACTCAATAAATATGATTGACTGATATATTCTTGTCACACGTCTCATTCAGTGCAGATGTGCTAGGAGGCTGGCTTCATTCCCAAGCTTCAAGGTTTGGGATCCTGTCTTACCTATGAAGGATACTGATGGAATTGCTCAAGATGTCAGATATGGCACCTATAGGTGGCTCCAATTCTCATATTCTTTAAAGAATCCATAAAGAAGCCAACACGGCCTAACTACAGACTTGCAATTTTATAGTAAGCCTAATGCCATGTTAAGACTCTTCTTTGACTGTCTCTCAGAGGATCTGCTGGCTTCCTGGATTTGATTTTCAGCTTCCCAATTTATCATTGCATTACTGGTTAGAGTGACACCTAGGTAACAGAACTCTGTGACTGTGTTTACCTCCTTATTATCAATGTAGAACTTTGGTTGTATTTAGAGTTTCCCTAGAGCAATCAAATGTATTCCTCAATATTTTTCAGAATATCCATAGCACCTGACTGGTTTACATTTGTGTGTCTACTTAGATGTGTGACTGTAGGGTGCAGTGCCCTGCCAGGGCAAGTTTGACTGTCTGTAGGATTTTAGAAGTTGGTTGTAACATAATGAGTTGAAGTGTTTCCCGATGAAATGAAAGGAGTCTAGTGCTGCAAAGAATAAATTGAACAGTCTGAGCCTACTGTAATAATAATAATAATTATTATGGTATTTGTTAAGTGCTTACTATATGCAAAGCACTGTTATAGGTGCTGGGCTTGATACAAGGTAATAAAGTTGTCCCACGTGGGACTCAAAGTCTCAAATCCCTAATTTTCAGGTGAGGTAACTGAGGCACAGAGAGGTTAAGTGACTTGTCCAAGGTAACACAGCAGACAAGTGATGGAGCTGGGATTAGAACCCATGACCTCTGACTCCCAAGCCCGTACTCTTGCCACCAGACCATGCTGTACATTCCTTCTTTAGCCTATTGATTGATTGATTCATTCATTCATTCATTCATTCGTTCATTCACTCAATCATATTTATTGAGTGCTTACTTTGTGCAAAGCGCTGTACTAAGTGCTTGGAAAAGTACAATATAGCAATAAAGAGGGACAAACCCTGCCCACAATGAGCTACTGATGATTGGGAGTAGATGAGAGGGGCACTTTCGTTTCTAACACAATCACTAGCCATCTCTAGGACTTCGAGAATTTTAATGAACTTCTTGAGGCAGCCCAATTTACTAAGTAATTTCCAGAGTCCAGATTTAATAATGATGTCAAGTTTCTGTTAAGGTCTCTGAAAACAATATAGAAGATTCAGTGTTGTTCTTTGTGCCTCTTATATTTGTGATGAGTTTCAGTGACGATGTCCTTCACGTATTTGAAAGCCTTCATTTCTTCCTCTCCCACTCCCTTCAGCATCATCCCCACTAGCTCCCTTTATTCATTCCCCTTCCCAGCCCTGCAGCACTTACGTATATATCTGTAATTTATTTATTGACATTAGTGTCTGTCTCCCCTTCTAGATTGTAAACTCGTTGTGGGCAGGGAATGTGTCTTTTATGTTATATTGTACTCTCCCAAGCGTTTAGTATAGGGCTCTGCACACAGTAAGTATTCAGTATATACAATTGACTGATGATTTTCTTCACCAGCCAATATAGAAGGACACTGGCTAGGATCTTACCAGTAATGGAAGGTGAAATGTCTCAGTAAGAAACACTGTCCAGTAATTCACTTTCTTTTTGAAGATGGTGCTGTTGGGGGTGTCTTTGATATCCTGTGGCATTTTTCTATATGGAGGAGAAACCTGTGTAAGACTTTAATCAGGATCCCATTCATGCTTGTGAATTTCAGTGGCTTTGCTTTTAGCCCAGGTAATTTACTGTTTTTCATGACTCTGATGGTTGTGGTGACTTCCTCAGTAGTTGGATCAAGTGGTATCTCCTTACTGGCAAGATTTCCTGTATTTTGCAGGCCCTCATGCAAAATATAGATCTCTCTACCAGCACCAGGGCTTAGTACAGTGCCATCCAGCATGCCCTGAGTACCACGGGACAGTAGATCATCCCCCATAACTCTCCACCAGATGTCCATGTGACTTCTCTTGGTAACCCCCACCCCTTCCACCTGATGCAGCCTGGTGCTATCTCAACAAAACCTTGGGAAGACCATGGCAGCCCACGGCTCTAGTGGTCACTGTGGTCATGGTTGGGACTCTTGACTCTGAGCTGTGGGGAGCCCGAAATTCTGCTCCTCTAGCAACAGTATCCTAGGGATTTTGTCTAATTTTCATCTGTGTATTCTTTCCCGTTGCTTAATGTAGTGTTTTGTACACAGCAAGTGCTTAATAAATGCTATTCATTAATTCAGTCATATTTATTGAGCACTTACTGTGTGCAGAGCACTGTACTAAGCATTTAATTATAATAATAATAATATTTTATCTACCCCACAGCTTGAACAGTGCTTGGCACATAGTAAGCACTTAACAAGTACCATTATTATTATTATTGTATATTTGGGAGACTATCGAAGTGTGATTGCTGATTCTCCTGGATTTCTTGCTTGTCTGGGATGAAACTAGTTTTAGCTTCACTCATAAGAGGTTCTCTAATAGTTAATACAGGCACCTATCATTTTTTTAGTGATAGTAGAAATGCATGGTTTAGTAGAAGTCAACCTAGCTTTGGATTTCTTCTACTTTGATGTCCCACCTAAACAGAAGAGATTTAATGTGAAGCAATTTTTCTAAGAATAACACCTGCTGAATCAATCAATCAATGAAATATATGTCTTTTTATCCTACTCTTTCAGATGTTATGTGGGTTGGAATCAAAACCTCACTGAAGTCAATTTAGATCATACCTATTTCTTTCCCCTCTCTTTAAAGACCGCTTAGCATTGTAGGATAAAATTAATGGTTCTTAGATAATTTACTGCAGAGTTACAAGGCTACTGTTGAGCACCTGGGCTTTTCAACAGAATTGGAAGCATGGAGAATTTGGTTAATTATTCTTTTAGAGGTGTTCAAGGGAACCTTTGAGTTTAGGTTTTCCTTTCGACCTCGGATTAAGAGTCAGGATATAAATGAGAAAGCATAGGGATAAGGGATGGTAGACCAGAAGCAGTAGGAGAAGGGTTTTGAAAATAACCTTTCTGAGCTAAATTTTTACAAAAAGTAATCACAAAATCATATTCTTCCTTAAACCGCTATCAGGACTCATTCCACATTAGGAAAGTCAGGATCAGGACCAGAGGATTTGTCAGATTTTGCCCAGTTTCTTTTCTCGGTGGCTGCTCAGTGGCAGCAAACAGGAATCCTGCAGGTAATATGTGGGCAGTGAGAGTCTAAAGAAAAGAGAGGTAACAGCTGCAGGTGAGGATGGAGGGGGTCAGGGAAGAGCCACATACTTGGGGACTAGCAGAAGACCTATAAAGAAGGCAGTGTGACCTAGTGAATAGATTACAGACCTGGGAGTCAGACGTACCTGGGTTCTAATTCTGGCTCCACCGCTTGTATGCTGTGTGATCTTGGGCAAGTCACTTAATTTTTCTGTGACTCACTCACTTCATCTATAAAATGGGGAGTCAGAAATGTGAACCCAATGTGGGTCTTGGACTGTGTCCTCCTGGACTTGCCTGTATCTACCCCAGGGCTTAGTACAGTGTCTGGCACATAGTAAGCGATTGAGAAATATCATTAAAAAAGGGGCCGGGGGAGGGAGATGAGTGATTGTCAGGGGACAGTCAACCCTCCCCATCCCATACTGATTCTCTAGATTTTCACAGTATACACTGGATACAGTCTCTGAATAGATTTGCTCTTATGAGTTTCTTGTTTTCATATGAAAATATTCTTGCTACCACTATACCTAAAAGAGAATAACAATATTTGTGATATTTAAGCACTTTACTATGTGCCAATCACTGAACTAAACACTGGGGTAGATTCAAGATAATCAGATCAGACAGTCTCTGTCCCACATGAGGCTCTAAGGAGCATAATCGAGTAAAGAGAGTATTTTTAAGGGATTTGCTAAGCATTTACAATGTGCCAGACACTGTACTAAGTGCTGGGATAGATCAAGCAAATCAGATTGGATGCAGTCCATATGCGGCTCACAGTCTCAATCCCCATTTTACAGATGAGATAACTGAGACATAGCGAAGTGAAGTGACTTTCCCAAGGTCACACAGCAGACAAGTGGTAGAGCCAGGATTAGAGCCTAGGTCCTTCTGACTCCCAAGATGTGCTTTATCCACTAGGCCATGTTGCTTCTCAAAGTTGAGGTCTAGGTAGAATATCTGCTCTGTCCTTGAGACGATTGGTATCTGTGGGATGGCTATGTTTGAGTATGTACATATCTTTAAATTATATATTATAAATTATTTTTATTATTGTCTGCCTCCCCCACTAGTCTGTAAGCTTCTTTTGGGCAAGGAACATGCATTGTACTCTCCCACGCAATTAGTACAGTGCTCTGCACACAGTAAGAGTTCAGTAAATACCATTCATTCAGTAGTATTTATTGAGCACTTACTATGTGCAGATCACTGTACTAAGCACTTGGAATGTACAATTTGGCAACAGATAGAGACAGTCTCTGCCCAATGACGAGCTCGCAGTCTAAACGGGGGAGACAGACAGCAAAGCAAAACAGAACAAAAACAAAACAACATCATCAAGATGAATAGAATCAAGGGGATGTACACTTCATTAGCAAAATAAATAGGGTAATAAATAATACATACAAATGAGCACAGTGCTGAGGGGAGGGGAAGGGGAAAGGGGTAGGAGCAGAGGGTGGGGGGAAGGGGAGGGGAGGGGGAGCAGAGGGAAAGGGGGGCTCAGTCTGGGAAGGCCTCCTGGAGCAGGTGAGCTCTCAGTAGGGCTTTGAAGAGGGAAAGAGAGTTACCATTGATTGATAAATTTTAGATAAACTGCCACTTTGAAAAATTGAATTTGTTCAAATGTGGAATGCCTAACAGCACATGACAGGGAAGGATTGCTATCAGCATCAGAAGTCTTCTTCCAAATAAGGGACTCCTTTGGATTCTTTAAGCACCTGGGGAAACATAATTTAAAGCAACAAGAATTCTCAATGGGGCTCCAATCGAGATAATCTTAACACAGAAAATAACGTTAGGAGAAGCAGCATGGCATAGAGGATAGAGCACAGGCCTGGGATTCAGAAGGTCATGGGTTCTTATCCCTCCTCTACCACTTGTCTTTTGTGTGACCTTGGGCAAGTCACTTCACTTCTCTAGGCCTCATCTATAAAATGAGGTTTGAGACCGTGAGCCCCATGTGGAACTGTGTCCAACCCAATTTGCTTGTAACCATCCCAGGGCTTAGTACTGTGTCCGGCACATAGTAAGCACTTAGCGCACTTAGCAAATACCATTATTATGTGTTTCTTACAAACTCATAGGAACTTTTGAAATAAAAACAGAATTTTTCCTTTATTCCAAAATGGGTCTTCCTGAGTGGCCTTCAATGTTATTTTTGCATCACATCAGGATTGTGGTTCTTGAGCTTCTCTTTACTAGAGATTACATTTTTCTCATTTGGATATCGAAAATTCTTCCCTGTTGTAAAACATTTAGGAGCAAAGATACATATTAATTATTTAATCGTGCTTCTATTAATGCTAGTCTGTTCTTGCTTCAAACCCAATTTCTAATTATTTAATTTGCACTGAATTTGCTATGCAATTAATTCCCATAGCCTTAAAATAACAACACTAAGAAAACAAACTTGTTTGCCATGCTTTGAAAAAAAATAGGATTAAAGGTCTTTTTCTTTCCAGTAAAGAAAGAGGAGGAAAATCTTTAGCATTTCCAGCTGTTTCACATTTCTTTTCTTTTTATTTGCACAGTACTTTATGCTAAACTTATACATATGTATTATATGAGAACTTCCAAAAGGATACAGTCGAATGATTATGTATAGCTTTTAAGTTTTTTCCCCTTTTCCCTTTCACCGTTTGCAATGTCATCTTAGGCACTTCAAAATGTTTTTCCACTTGGAAAACATTCATCTCTGCTAATCTTCTTTTAGTGTTTGAGGCCTGCCACGTTCATGGACAGTGTGGAGACTCACCTGGAAGCTCTTCTCTGCTTTGAGATCACTGTGAGTGTTATATATTTCTCAAGTTCTATGGGGGCTCTGGCCCTGGATTGGTGAAGAGAAAGAAAGGGAAACTCACAGACAATCTAAAAGCAATTTTGTGAACGTAGGCCCACTGATGGAGGATCAAGCCGATCCAGATGTTAAATACTCAATAAGTGGAACAACTGGCTCCTATGAGCTAGCCAGTGGATCCATGAATGAATGAACTATGGATATTGGCCAATACTTTAATTAATTACCCAAGAATTGTTCCAGTAATGGATTCCTCATTCAGGCCCAAGGCTAAGTGTTTTCTCCTTTTCCAGATGTAACTCTTTCCAAATGGGTCCCAGAAGGCTTATTCTATGGTGCTCAAAGGAGTGGGACCAATGAGAAATAACCTTTCAGAACCCATTAGAACAACTATCAGAACCTCATTCAGTAAGATCTTACTCCGAGTTTAAATCATCACCCAAATTTTATTCCATTTTTCTATTAAAGTCGTACTTGAGTAAACTATTCCTCTGATTCCTAATTCCTAATTCTCTGCTTTCCTCAATCAGTGATACCATGCTCCTCACCTCGTATGGAGTCCCAGATTGATCTTGGCCTCTCTTTTCAGAGACAGTTTCATTCAAAATTGATACAGGCATTTCATGTGCCAAACTCTGAAGATACTTTATGTTTTCATTCATTGCAATGGGAAATTAACTAATAAGAAACAGGAGACAGGAAGAGACATATCCCTTATGGACATGGGGCAGAGTGTAGGGTGAGACTGTTTCACTTTGAAAAACCAAGCCTCTGATACTCTGGAGAAATAGTTCCAGACTCTTCTAGCCATCTTTACAGAAGTGAATAGCGCTGAGGGAGAGGTGGTGTGGGAATGGAAGAGGTGTGGTGAGAATAGGAGAGGGGCTGAAGCAAGTGGCCATCTCAAAGGGGTCTGTTGGAGTCTCTGATTTGGTTGAGATTCTGTCTCAAAAAGTTGTGATTCTAAACAGTGTGCGAGGGAGGGTTATATTGAGAAGGGGCCAGAGGATACCATGGAAAATGTTATACTGCTTTGCTATAAATAGAGAGAAGGTTGAATGAAGCCTTTAGTTTTGGTCACCTTGACTTAAAAAGGAAATACTGTAATAGAAATAGGAATCGGGCTAAAAAGGGAAATGGAAAAGATTTGAGGCAGCACTATGGAGAAAAGTAGAATGAGGAGAGATCAAAAGCATCCCTTTTTAGGAAGAAATGAATCGGACAATAGAGGTCAGCTTTCTAAAGAGAGGGATAAAATAAAAAAGGGGATATCTAGATATTCTTACTTTAAACGTGCAGCAGCCCCATGGCCGAGGGGAAATGTTTTCTGTATACTATGGCCCTGTCACACCAACCTGGGTCCACAATCCTATCCTGCCTTGCAGTGCTGTGGTGGGAAGGTCAGAAGCAGCAGCAATCTAAGGACTCCATGAACTAGAACATTGGGTAAGTAATGGTGGTTGCTGTTGTCATGGTCTTTACTCATGGTATGCTGGTTCATTCATTCATTCAGTCATGTTTAATGAGCACTTACTGTGTGCAGAGCTGCGTACTAAGCTCTTGGGAGAGTAGAATGGCAAAATAAATAGACACATTCCCTGCCCGCAAGGAGCTTACAGTCAAGAGGTTGTGACTGTTGGACTCTGAACTGCTGGGAATCTGAACTTCTAGTCCTCTAGGTATGGAATACTACTGTTTTTGTTTTTTTTTTTAGATTTTCCTTGGTGTGTATTTGTCCTTGCCTTACACTGTTTCAATGTTTCTGCCGTTTCACCTCTCCTTATGTGCCTGTCACTGGTCTCCTCTTGTCCCTTTTCTACTTAGATTGTGAACTCTTTGAGGGTGAACAGCATGTAGTAGAGCGCGTACACACAGTTAGGACTTGCTAAGCACTGTCACTACTACTACTAAAATAAGTACTAGTGTAGGTTCCAAGCAAGAGGTATCCAACTCAATAAATACATTAAGTTCAATTTTAAAAAGAGCTAATTTCATAACGTTTTCCTGCCAAGGTACCAACTTTATTGCCTATACTGCATAAACTGTCCTTAGCTGGGTCCAGATGGGGTTATGATGTAAGATGGTAACTTCTGATAAAAATGCATCTTTTTTTTTTAACCGAAGTGGAAAAGTGCTCACTATGTGCCAGACGCTAGACTAAGCATTAGGGTAGATACAGTGATACAGGTTGGACACACTTCCTGTCTGACATGGGGCTTACAGTCTAAGTAGGAGGGAGAATAGGCATTGAATCCGTATTTCACAGTTGAAGAAGAGTCACAGAGAAGTTATGACTTGCCCAAGTTCACACAGCAGAGAAATGGCAGAGGTGGGACTGGAACCTAGATCCTCTGATTCCCAGGCCCATTCTCTTTCCATTAGCCTTTGCTCCTTCTTCAGATAATCTTTACAGTGCAAAATTCTCCTGTGTGCTTAAAGCCGTACCCTTTAGGCACTTGGAATTCACTCTTCCCTCAGTCCCACACCTCTTATGTGCATATCTATAAATTATTTATTTATTCTAATATCTGTTTCTTCAACTAGACTGTAAGCGCACTGTGGTCAGGAACGTGTCTACCAACTCTGTTGTAGACTTCTCTGCATGCAGTAAGCGTTTAAGAAATACCACTGATTGACTGATTTGATCCATTAGATTGCAAGATCCTTGTGGACAGGGAATGTGTGTTTTCATTCTGTTATACTTTACAAATGATTTAATCCAGTGTGCTGAGCTCATTTAGAGCACTAGCATACCATTATGACAACTGCTATAATTTATGATTGTTTCAGTCTGGTGCAGGGAAATCGAAGTTTCAATTTGAGCTTTAACTTCCATGAAGTCTTAAACAGATTCCCTAAGGATTGTGCTTTTGTTGTTATGTTCAAAATATACAGGACTACAGAAGAGAAATTCTGACCACACCTCACAGTCACAGTCACCTCAGAATTGATCAAACCCCAACTCTTTACTAGGCACTCAATCAATAGTATTTATTAAGAGCCTACACTTCACTAAGCATAGTTCTAAGTGCTTGAGAGACAACAGACATAGCTAGGCTTATTCCTTGTTCTCAAATATTTTTGCAGTCATCAGTCAAGGGTATTTACTGCATGTTTGTTATTTGCAGAGCATTTTACTAAGTGCTTGGGAAAGTAAAATACAACAGTGTCCACAGTGAATTTACTGTCTAGAGAAGATCTTACAGTCTAGAGATAGACTGACAAAGAGTAAAAGCAAGGGGAAAGCCAAGAAGTAAACTTGGATGCCAATTTATCATCACAATGGGGTATAATTTCTTGAAATAATGTTTTTACTGACTTTTCAGTTCCATGCCTCTTGCTTATAAAGGGAAATAATAAAATATCCATAAATTGGGGTTAAATAGTGCTTGATAGGCATCTATCAGAGGCACTGTTCATAATGAAAAGTATTCCGGATATTTTGAGAGGGGTGCAGATAGTTTCTAAGAAGTATTTTCATAGAAGCAGCCTGGTCTAATGGAAAGAGCACAAGCCTGGGAATTGGGAGCACTGGATTCTAATCCTGGCTCCATCATTTACCTGCTTTGTAATCTTGGACAAGTCACTTAACTTCTCCGGGCCTCAGTTTCTTCATATCTAAAATGGGAATTAAATCCTACTCCCTCCTACTTGAACTGTGAGCCCCATGTGGGACGGGGACTATGTCCGATCTGATTGTTCTGTATCTATACCAATGAGTAGGAAGTACAGTTCTTGGCCCAAGGTAAGCGTTCAACAAATGCAATGCTAATAAATGCTTAACAAATCAGAAATTAAGACATTTTTGGTGAGTGTATCTAAGATCCCACCTGTAATGGCTTCAGGACTTTCACCCTTCATAAGGCAGGCTTGGGGGATTTCATCTCCTGAGTGGCAGCCTTAAGACTTCCCTAAATTAAACCTGGATCTTGCTTCAGGTTTGACATTTCTGTCCAAATTGAGATTATAGAGAATTCAGTGCTTGGATCAGGCTGCTGGGGCACTCAGCCCCAGGCTTCCCTCCTCTTCCCCAGGTGGCCTGGCACCAGCAGTAGGTGTTTCCAGCCAAAAGGATTTCTCAGATCCCAATATGGTTTTTTTCCTTTTTCTCCTTTAATGTTAAAGTTAAAGAGCTGAAGAATTAAGCTAAGCCTCAGGAGGTCATGATTTTGGTATAACACGAGGGAAGAATTATGGAACATTCTTCCCACAACATAAATCTGTCCTGGGTATAACACGATCCACAAGTTGGCAGCAGTAGGTTTGGTTAAGAAGAAACAGTTCTGTGCATTCTTGTGACATCGGCAAGCTGTGAGACTGCTTTGCTCCTGAGCCTCTGCTCCATCCTTTGTGTACAGTATTTAATGGGGGTTTTGTATATTTTTACAACTTGATAGTATTGAATACAGAGAAATAAAAATGCAAGATGAGGGAGAAAAGCATTCTGCTTGGGATGGATATAACAATCATATAGGAAATGAAAAATAATAAATAATGTCAGTCCTGGTGGTATCTAAGAACCATTTACTTTCTCAGGTGCTTAGTGCAGTATTGCACACACAGTAAGTGCTCAGTAAATACCATTGATTGATTGATTAATTTACTACCTTGCTCATTAATTTCCACTGAATCAATGGCTACTACAATTCAATTTTCCTGTTACATAAGGCTCTTCAAGAATATAGCTACCATGTTAGGGCAGAAATAGAATCTGTATTTGATTATTTGAACATGGCTAGATTGGTTTTAAAGTGAGTGGGCAGGAAAGGCCCAGACCATAAATTAATAGTTCAATGGAGAACATTCCAGGAATGAAAGGTTGTCATTCATCATTTTTTTGTAAGGTATTTGTCGATTACTTACTATGTCCCAGACGCTATTCTAAGTGCTAGGGTAGATACAAATAAATCAGGTTGGACCCAATCAATGACCCACATGGGGCTCACAGTCTTAATCCCCAATTTACAGATGAGGGAACTGAGGCCCAGAGGATTTAAGCGAATTGGCCCAGGTTACACAGCAGATGTAGTGGATAGAGCATGGACCTGGGAGTCCGAAGGTCATGGATTCTAATCCCATCTCCACCACTTGTCCGCTGTGTGACTTTGGGCAAATCACTTCACTTCTCTGGGCCTCAGTTACCCCATCTGTAAAATGGGGTTCCAGACTGTGAGTCCCACGAGGGACAGGGAATGTGTCCAACCCAAGTTGCTTGTATCCAACCCAGCACTTAGTAGAGTGCCTGACATATAATAAGAGCTTAACAAATGCCATAATTATTAATTATTATTATTGTTATTACTAGATGGAACCAGGTCTAGAACTCAGGGCCTTTTGTGTCCCTACCCTGTGCTCTAACCACTAGACCATACTGCTGTGACCTGGTTGATGAAAAACCACTGTCCGTGAAAATGGGTGAGACCCCAAAGAGCAAACTGGCATCAGAATAGTGTTCACACAAATATTCTCCTTTTGTTTGCTATTGAAACTACCTGTTGTTGTGCTTGTCAGTTTCTGAGTATACCGTTGAGGTTCAGGCTCTCTCCAAAGGAGACGTAGAGCCATCCCATTCCCAGTGACTTCATGTCAGACCATTTTGTTGGCCGTTTTTCATCATCATTATCACAATAACTGTGTATTTAAGTGCTTACTATGTTTCAAGCACTGTATTAAACCCTGGGAAAGATAACTGGATCCCATGTTGGGCTCATTCATTCATTTATTTATTCAATCATATTTATTGAGTGCTCACTGTGTGCTTACTATGTGCAGAGCACTGTACTAAGCACTTGGGAAAATACAATACAATAATAAACAGTGATGTTAAGTTAGGAAGACTTGCTATGAAGAGCTTGGAAAAAATCATGAAAGTGTGGATAAAACAATTGCCACAAAAATACAAATTGTCAACTCTGTGGTGTTTCCAGTGACAATGTATGGATCCAAAAGCTGTACAGTGACAAAACAGGATAGGAAAAGCATCGATTCTTTTGAAATGTGGCTTTGGAGAAGGTTTTTGCAAATACCATGGACTTCCCGAAAAACAAGCAAATGGATTTTAGAGCAAATTAAACCTAAGTGGTCTTTGGAAGGCCATATAACTAGACTTAGATTAGCATATTTTGGACACATCATCAGGAGGACTAATTCGTTGGAGAAGACACTAATGCTAGGAAAAATCCAGGGAAGGCTTGGAAGAGGCAGACCAGTAACTAGATGGATAGAGATGATAACAACGATAATGGAAGAACTGTTAGAAAGGTTGTAGATTATGGCAGAGGACAGGTTGTTCTGGAGAAAGTTTATCCTTGGAGTCGCTTCTGTTCATTTATTCAATCGTATTTATTGAGCACTTACTTTGTGCAGAGCACTATACTAAGCACTTGGAATGTACAATTTGGCAACAGATTATGACCGATTGATTGATTGATGTGCAGGCTGAGCCAAATTAGAGGGCTCTGCTCTGAAGGTCTCTGGCTAGGTGGCTGGCTGGCTGGCTGGCTGATTGCAATCAGGGCACCAGCTTCTTTCAATCATACATTCTCACCCTTGGCCCTCCCACAGTCTCTCTGGGTTGAGGTTTTTTCTACTCTTAAGGACAGCTGAGATCCTAATCTCGATCCAGCCGATTCCGTCTTCCAAAGCTGTGTATTGTGTCTGCTTTCCTCACCTGGACTTCCGTGTTCTCCTGGAGCTACTCTCCATTTGGCTAATCCTGCCACTTTCAGAGCTGCTGGATAACTTCCAATCCTTAGACCGTGGGTGCACTCAACTCCTCGTGTGATAATAATAATAATAATAATAGTAATAATGTTGGTATTTGTTAAGCGCTTACTATGTGCAGAGCACTGTTCTAAGCGCTGGGGTAGACACAGGGTAATCAGGTTGTCCCACGCAAGGCTCACAGTCTTCATCCCCATTTTACAGATGAGGTAACTGAGGCAAAGGGAAGTGAAGTGACTTGCCCACAGTCACACAGCTGACAAGTGTCAGAGCCGGAATTCGAACCCATGACCTCTGACTCCCAAGTCCGTGCTCTTTCCACGGAGCCATGCCGCTTCCCATATGTCTAAAGCAGTACTGAGAAGCAGTGAGGCCTAATGGGAAAGAGCACAATTCTAGAGGACTGGGATTCAAATTCTGGCACCTCCACAAGTCTGCTGTGTGACCTTGGTCAAGTCACTTAACTTTGTGCTTCACTTCCCTCATCTGTGAAATGGGGATTAAGACTGTGAGTCCCATGTGGGACAGGGACCGTGTCCAACCTGATAAACTTGTATCTACCACATTGCTTAAAACAGTGGTTGACATATGCTAAGCACCTAAATACCAATTTTAAAAAGTAATAGTTATTCTTTTCTAAAGACCCATTCCAACTGGTACTCTCTCCCTTTCTGTCCCTTTAGAGAAGTTTTCTCTCTTCATTTTCTGAAGCAACCACAAGATAACTCTGCTCTGGTGTAAAAAAATCAGAAGATTTCAGGGATTTAGTCATTGGAGGGAGGGACATCTCTCTGCTGAAGAGCATTAGCTGTGAATCTTGGCGTTCAAAGGTGGTGGCTGAGAAACAGCAATTCCCCCTACCCTGCCTTTTTGGAGGCCATGATGGCACCCTCCAAAACCGGTCGAGGAGGAAAATGGGACTTAAAACACATTTTGCCGGGCAGGTATCATGACATGATGGCTTTGGATAGGGCATTTTGTGGAAATACCCTAGTTTTGTGAGATCCTAGAGTGTTTCCCCATGTGTAATTCTGAGCCTTCCATTCACTCTAGAGTTTTGCTTTCTCCTCCAAGGTCCACATGATCTCTAGTGCTGTGTCCAAACCACGTAACATGGCAGCAAGAGCTGCAGTGAAGGGAAGATCTGCCTTGAAAATTAAAAAATGTACCTAAAAGTGCCTGATTCCATATCAGTGCCTGATAAAGGACGAGCACCTAGACAATGGCCAGTTAAGTCCTGCCTCAACCTTCCTCAAATATGGAAAAAGAAGGGAAATCTCAATGGTCCCCAGCCACCAGTCAAAATTTGTCTTTGGGAGGATAGAAGCTGCTGATTCTTTGGGATTCAGCACCAATAGAAAGACTCAAACCAAAATTCCCCTGCCTGTGGTACTGAGCTGAGTTCTATACAAACATCTCTAACACACACAGCCCTTCTCTCCAGACACTTAAATGCATACTATTTAAAGAGTACATTTGTGAATTTACCAGTTTCCTTATTTCAGAATTCTTTTAGATGTATTTTAATTTATTTAATTTCTTAATTTTAGTTACACGACTCCCAAGCATCTCATCTATTTCACCTCTGACCTCTCACCCACATCCTGCCTCTGGCCAGGAACTCCCTCACCCTTCATATCTGACCGACAATCAATCTCCTCACTTTCTAACCCTTATTAAAAGCACATCTCCTTCAAAAGGCTTTCCCCAACTAAGTCCTCATTTCCTCTTCTCCCATTCCTTTCTCCGTCACCCTTGCACTTGGATTTGCTCCCCTTATTCACGCCCCCTCATGATTCATATTCATGATTGTCGTCCCCTTAGACCATACGTTTGTTGTTGGCAGGGAACATGTCTACAAACTCTGTTATAGTGTACTCTCCCAAGGGCTTAGTACAGTGCTCTGTATACAGTAAGTGCTCAATGAATAAAATCTATTAATCCTTCCATATTATCAATTAATGCTATTTAATAATCATGGCATTTACTGAGCAATTACTAGGTGCAGAGCAGTGTACTAATCTGTGCAATACATTAGGGTTGGTAGACACAAGCCCTCTCTCTAGGAGTTTACAGTCTATTATTTGGGGAGCCTGCCTACCCTTCCTTTTATTTTCCATGCCCTCTTGGTTGAGTTCTGATTTCCAGACTTGCACAGGATCCTGAAATTCATGTCAACGTAAAGCATTTTGAGTTTCAGAGCTTCAGAGGGCAGATCTGTGAATAGCACACTACCCTTCCCATTGAGCTCTGCGATTAAATTCCCCTTTTCTTGGATGTGAAGCCAGGAGTTTCTCGGAGACAACCATCGAACAAATCCACAGGGGGCAGTTTATTGTCACGTCGACAAAATCCTTTCTGCCTCCACACACCGGGGCCCTCCTGAGCGTACGGCATCCTAGCAGGCTTCAAAAACACAGATGAACTTTAAAACCACTGGCTGAATTTTGTTATTCCTTTTTTTAGCCTCATAATGAAAAAGTAAGCAAACAAGAAATATGCTGATCCCTAAGCTGACTCAATTTTCTGAAGCAATTTAATTTCTTAGCTTTGATCTGATACCAGAACCCAAAGGACTTGCTATTTCTAAATAATGAGTCTAATGTTTATGCTCTGAGTCTGAACTTTTCTGGTTTTGGAAAAAATGTGACTTTACATAAAAGTCCTTTGATTACCAGATCTGCAGTCACAGGAGTTTTCAATACAATAATGAAAAGGCCTTTCAGATTGCAAGCTTGAATCCAGCTCAGCACGCTACTCCTCGAAAAGGGAAGAACTCGGCAGAACAATGACACTATTAGTCTTCTCATTGCCGTGTTGTGTTAGTTGTGTCGCTAATGGAATGCCAGAGACATGGGGAGGCGAGGTGCTGCCTCTTACAGCCGGCAAGCTTTGAACTGGGTGGTCGCTGGGACTCGCTCCCTTCTCTTGTGTTTCATCAAGTCTTAGCACTGATCTCTCCTAAAAGGAAGTAGTTGGAAGGCTATTTTGGTGGGTTGTTATTTCAAACCCAATCTTTATGCATCACTAGCCAGGGAAGGCTCCATGGTGCAGTGACAGGAGAGCCAGCTTCTAAACATATCTTAGGACAAAACATAATCTTTTTCTTCCGCTCCCTCTTTTCCCCTCCTTTTCATTCTCACTGAGTCTAAGTCTCTCCCCCCTCCGACTGTCTGTCTGTCTCTCTCTCTCTCACCCTAACCCCTTCCCTTCCTTCCCTTATTTCTTCTCTTCTTTTCGTCCTTCTTTTCTTCCTCCTTTCCCTCTCTCCAACACCCACCCATGCAGGAGATCCTGTTAAATGTAAAGAAGAAAAAGCATGCAGTTTCTGGTCTGGTTGGTTTATCAGTGTAGCCATTTGGGTTTAATCAAAATCACTGACCAATCGTATTTTTGCGGAGAAGCTGTTTTTTAGGCTTGGTGATGAAATGTGATATTCTTCAGACAATAGGAATCACAATCACACAATGATTATCTCTTGTGGATAAATCAGTACAACCACCTAGTGAAGAGTCAGAGACAGTCACTGGCAATATACATGAGATTTGATCCAGCTTGCATAGAGATTGATGTAAAGGTAACAGCAGAGGAATAACACTTTGCAGGTAGTTGTCTCACATGTTCCTGTTAAGAATCTCAGTTCCTATCTTTGGCATTGCTGTTCCCATTCTTCAGAGGGAAAAGGCCTTGTGGTCACTGGAAGAACTGGGAATAGAATCTAGAGTCTCCTGACTCAGTATCCCTTTTGTTAAATGGGCCAGGAAGCTGGATGGAGCCAATCAAGAGGCTACCTGATCAGTTCCCTAAAATGGCTTATGTGGCTTCCTTTGAATGTACAAATAACAATTCCATTCGATTGAGTTGGAGATAGAGCTGTTGCTTCTATTCAAGTGACCTATGCATTATGAGCAGATCTTCCTAAAAGTAATACTACTAATAATAACGATAATCCTACTAATAATAACTGTGGTCTTTGCTAAGCACTTTGTATGTACCAAGCTCTGTTCTAAGCACTGAGGTTGTAACCACATAAAGAGATTGGGCCAAGTCCCTATCAAAATCTAAGGGGAAGGTAAAGTTTTGAATCCCCACTTTAGAAGATGAGAAAATGGAGGCATAGAGAAGTCGAGTGACTTGCCCAAGGTCACCCAACAGGAAAGTGATAGAGCTGGGATTAGAACTCAGGTCTTCTGATTCCCAAGCCTGTGCTGGGAGTAAAATTTCAGATTTTAAAATGCTTGAATCTGCTCCTCAAGGTCCCTTCTGCCCTGTAAATTGTTCTTGGAGAAAATTGAAAATTTAATCAAGAATGTGTGAAGCTTTTTAAATAATTGGAATAGAATTGCTCTACATTATGTTATAATTTCTAAAATTAAATTTAGAAATAGGCTTAACTATTCCAAATCTTCTATTGAAAGCCTTCTTCTAGTCTCATCTATGAAATTCCTATAAGATTGTGAATGCCCCACAGGACAGGGACTGTGTCTAATTCCCACCTGTGTATTCTCTCCCAGTGCTTAATGCAGTGCTTTGCACAGAGCGAGCACTTAATAAATACTATTACTACTATTTTTTCCATTAGGCCACCCTGACCCCCAGGCTCTGCCCCATCTTCCTTTTTTGCACCCCTGGCATGCAAGTTCCCAGGGTCTGCATGCACCATGGATTTCCTGGATTACTTTTTAGAGCCCAGCCTGTCATCTGATTTGGGGAGGGGGTGCGCTGATAGTTTTATTCAATCCCCCAACTAATGGGTAACCTCTTTTTAGGACCATGTGGTACAGTTCTGGATCTGCCCCAGGATTTAGGACAGTGTTGGACACAGAGTAAGCTATTATTATGATTAGTAATAATCATAAAAATGGTATTTGTTAAGGATTGCTACATGTCAGTACTGCTATAAGCACTGGGGAAGATACAAGCTAATCAGTTTGGACATGGTCCCTGTCCCACGTGAGGCTCCCAGTCTTAATCCCCATTTTACAGATGAGGGAACTGAGGCTCAGGGAAGTGAAGTGACTCGCTCAAGGTCATACCGCAGACAAGTGGTGGAGCTGGGACTTGAACCCAGGTCCTTCTGACTCCCAAGCCTGTACTCTCTCTACTCGGCCATGCTGCTCCCTATTATTCTTTTTATTCTTGTTCTTGTTCTTACTACTACTATTACCACTATTACTTGGGACCCAGAGTTTGGGCTTAAGTTAACTGATTTGAATAGGAGGGCCCAGACATCAGGACAATGGGGTCTGTTTTTTACCAATCTCATTCTGTGTGATCTTTGGGGTGGGAGCGTTTGACCAGAGGATGGGAGGAACAAGGGGTAGCTGAATCTTTGGAGATGGAGCAGTATCTCTGAATGTGCTGGAACTACAACCCTGAATATTAGATTGACTAGAAATTCTGTCAGCTATAAAAAGGATTGGAGAGAACGTCTACTTTCTTACAAATGTAAAACAGGGAAATCTGAAACCACATGTACCTTCAGCTAATTAACAACTATGTGAAACTCTTAGGGATGAGATTTTTTAGGGGTCACCATTCCCGACCCAACAAACTTCTGAAATCTTAGGCTGCTATATTAGGCTTTTACCTTCAGAAACACCAGATGCTTTCGAAGGACGTGGTAAAAGAGAACTGGGAAGGAGAAAACAGGGAATGAAAGAGATTTTCAGAAAATACTTGAAAGTACCTTACTTTACCTGGGAGAGACTTCTCAGTTTTTCCCTTTCTGATTTCTCCTCCATTTTCTGTTTCTTTCCTCCTTCCCTTCCCTTCCCTTCCCTTCCCTTCCCTTCCCTTCCCTTCCCTTCCCTTCCCTTCCCTTCCCTTCCCTTCCCTTCCCTTCCCTTCCCTTCCCTTCCCTTCCCTTCCCTTCCCTTCCCTTCCCTTCCCTTCCCTTCCCTTCCCTTCCCTTCCCTTCCCTTCCCTTCCCTTCCCTTCCCTTCCCTTCCCTTCCCTTCCCTTCCCTTCCTCTCTCCTTTCTCTCTCCTTTCTCTCTCCTTTCTCTCTCCTTTCCTTTCTCTCTCCTTCCTCATCCCCTCCCGTGGACTGCAGGAAAGAGGAAAAAGCATATATGTGGGTGTCAGGAGATCAGGGTTCTAGTCTCAGCTCTGCCAGTAGTCTGTTGTGTGATCTTGGGTAAATGACTTAACATTTCTGGGCCTTAGTGGGCTCATCTGTTGCTTTGATCTTGTGTATCTCTCTGCCAATCCCTTGCTCACATCTTGCCTTTGGCCTGAAACGTCCTCCCTCCTCACATCGGACAATTACTCTACCCTCCTTCAAAGCCTTATTTAAGGCACATCTCCTTCAAGAGGCCTTCCCTGACTAGGCCCCTTTTTCCCTCACTCCCATCTGCAACACTCTGACTTGCTCTCTTCATTCATCCCTTGGTCCCAGCCCCACAGAACTTATGTAAATATTTGTAATTTATTTATATTAATGTCTGTCCCCCTGGCCCTTGACTGTAGCCTCATTATGGGCAAGGAATGTGTCTGTTTACTGATGTATTGTAATCTCCCAAGTGCTTAGTACAGTGCTCTGCACAGAGTAAGTACTTAATAAATACAATTGAATAAATGAATGTATAAAACAAGGGTAGGAAACTGCCCTTCCTCCTTCATATCCCTGCTCAGGATAGAGATTGTGACTGACTTGATTATCTTGTGATTAGCACATAGTAAGCAGTCAGTAATTGCCATGATTATTGTAGTTATTTTCTGAAGTCTCAGTGGTAACTGCGGCTGGCCATGACTTCATGTTGCTATGGAAGACAGTATGGAATGCCCCTCTTTTAAAAAAAATAATATTTGTTAAGCACTTACTATGCACCAGGCACTGTACTAAGCACTGGGGTAGATGCAAGCTAATCAGCTAGGACATAGTCCATGTGCTACATAGAGCTCACAGTCTTAATCTCCATTTTACAGATGAGGTGACTGAGTCAGAGAAGTTAAGTGGCTTGTCCAAGGTCACACAACAGACTCGCACCACGCTACCCCACTCAGGTGTTTATGGATACTTAACTCCCTTGGAGTGTACAGCAGGAGGCCAACAGAGATGGATTTTGGCAGCTGGGGGCTGTGGTGGAGGGCTGGAAGGGGTGGTTTGAGCAGAGGGGAAGAGAGAGAGAGGGAACTTGAACTGGTCCATTTCTAGCTCAACCCACCTTCTCCAGATCCTCAGACAATGCTGTTGGCTTCCCATTGGCAGTGAGCACTACCAGGGTATTTGGAGAAGGAGGATGGAGGGCTTGGAGGAAAACCAGGAAAGCCGCACCTCTTCTTCTCTGCCTTAATCCCGGCTCTGCCACTTGCCTGCTGGGTGACTTTGGGCCAGTCACTTCACTTCCCTGGACCTCAGCTACCTCATCTGTAAAATAGGGGTTGAAACTGTAAACCCCACGTGGGACAGGGACTGTGTCCAACCCAATTTGCTTGTATCCACCCCAGCGCTTAGTATAGGGCCTGGCACATAGTAAGCACTTAACAAATACCACAGTTATTATTATTATTGCCACTTCAAGGAAAGGGATGGACCACCAGGTGACCTCTAAAGTTGACTGGTGGTTACAGGGTAAAATCAGCATCTTTTTTCTGGCCTGTAAAGTAAACCATCAGGTGGGCAATAAATATTAAACAATTAATCAATTAAGAGACAAGGAATGGGTCCTCTCTCCATTTTACCTTGATAATTCTCTTTCTAGAGCTTGAAAAAGAAATCCATGGAAAGCTTTTTGGCAGTTTTCTCTGCTGTGAAGTTCCATAGGCCAATCTAGGGGAGACTTGGGTATTTTAAACTCCTTGGACTGATGTACCCTGGGGCCTCCAATGAAAAGGCAGTTTGTTTGGGGAGATTTACTGCTGTCCTCCTGTCGAATCTGCGGAGCTCATCCTGACAAGAAAGTGGCTTACACCCCTGCAGCTGTCTGCATATTTCCCCTTGTCTTCCAGAGTTTTACTTTTCTTAGGAAATTATAATTGTGAAAACACAGAAGGTCATGTGTTAAATGAACTTGGAGGCTGTTCAAATATGTTTCAGGTTTGAAACTATTTAGCAGCAATGCCCAAGTGGTGATTTCATAACAAAGGAATGGTTAATTTCACACTTCAGATAACATTTCCCCCGGAAAGTAGCAAAGCATGTTGGTACAAAAATTATTAAAGGTCAAAGAGACGAGAGAGACATAATCAGTCATTAGTCCAGATAATTAGATATTAAAGCAGACAATGAAAAACCAATTCCACTTGAGCGAGTTAAGACTTTGTACCTTATCATTAAATCAGCTGGCTACACAATTCCAGTTGAGAAAGGTAGCATTTATCAGGTGGAATGTCTAACAAGGTGCAGTGAGAGGGTAATCACAGCAAATACCTGTTTCCCCACACAGGAACAGGTAAGTAGGCTTGGAAATGGTGTGACAGGTAATGGGGAGGTTTCTTTGTTCCCAAATCCTCAACTCCATAACCAGGGAGAATAGATCTGGGCTTTTGCTCACATGACATAGATACCGTTAGAGAAAATAGAACAACTCTTCTCTTATGGACTCTCCCAAGTGCTTATTACAGTTCTCTGCGGTCAGTAAGTGGTCAATAAATATCACTGATCAATTGATTAAGCCTTAGGAATTCTGATTCTGAACCTTTATTTTTGTGATATTTATAAAGTGCTTACTATGTGCCAGGGACTGTACTAAGTGCTGTGATAGATACAAGTTAATCATGTTGGACACAGTCCACAGCCCACGTGGGGCTCACAGTCTTAATCCCCATTTTACAGATGATAATAATAATAATAATGTTGGTATTTGTTAAGCGCTTACTATGTGCAGAGCACTGTTCTAAGCGCTGGGGTAGACACAGGGGAATCAGGTTGTCCCACGTGGGGCTCACAGTCTTAATCCCCATTTTATAGATGAGGGAACTGAGGCACAGAGATGTTAAGTGACTTGCCCACAGTCACACAGCTGACAAGTGGCAGAGCTGGGATTCGAACTCATGAGCCCTGACTCCAAAGCCCGTGCTCTTTCCACTGCGCCACGCTGCCCCATAATAATGATAATAATGATAACTCTATTTGATAAGCACTGACTATGTACCAACCAAGTATTGTGTTGTGCAATGAGGTAGGTACAATCAGAGCAGATCCAAACCCCATTCCACAAGGGGATCACTGTTTAAGGGGGAAGGAGAACAAGTATCCCCATTTTTCATAGAAGGAAAATGAGAAGGAAGATGAGGGAGCTGAAGCACCGAGAAGTCAAATGGCTTGCCCAAGGTCATACAGCAGACATGTGGTGGAACCAGGATTGGAACCCATGTCCTCTGACTCTCAAGCCCATGCTCTTTCCACTGGGCCATGCTGTTTCTCAATCTCAATCTCAGTCATAATAATAATAATAATAATAATAATGATAACTCTATTTGATAAGCACTGACTATGTACCAACCAAGTATTGTGTTGTGCAATGAGGTAGGTACAATCAGAGCAGATCCAAACCCCATTCCACAAGGGGATCACTGTTTAAGGGGGAAGGAGAACAAGTATCCCCATTTTTCATAGAAGGAAAATGAGACACAGAGCAGTTACGTGACTTTTCCAAAGTCACACAGCAGGCAATCAATGGAACTTGGTTCCCCCAGTAAATTAGTTTAGGCTGCCTTTGTTCAGGGTACTGGGATAACTGCTGCCAGCATCATGATGCGTTGAAATAATCATTCCAGATTGACTGCCAAGGACTCACTAATTATAAAAGTGTCACCTATAGTAATTGCCTTTCACCAAATCTCTCTGAGTCAGTCCTAAGACTTCTAGATTGCAGAAAGACACATGGAGGCAGACAGGAGAGAGGACTCAAAGTACAGTCTCATCATCACATTTCAATCTCTAGAGCAAGATCTCAATTATATGGAATTGGAAATGGCTAGTTTCTGGTTCACTGAGAGGACAGGGTGGAATCAGGAGGGTGGGAATGAGGAAATGAAATCCAGCCCTAGGATGTATGGCGGCAGCTCTCTATTTTATTGTCTATTTTACTGTCTAAGCTCCTTGAAGGCAGGAATTGTATCTACCAACTCTTTCGTAATGTATTCTCCCAGGTGCTTAGTACAGTGCTCTGCACACAGTAAGTGATCAACAAATGCCATCTATCGAATGATTGATAGTGGAAAGGAAAAGAGGCTGGAGGTTAATGCTTGGGTGGGAAAGAAAAAGAACAGGGAGGTGAAGTGTTAGTGACAGCTCAAAAAACTGTCAACTCAGGTCTTTCTAGCCATACAGAGGATCAGGGGGATCTGAAATCTAACTCAATGTCATATCAGTGTGGCTGCCTCCCTAAACACATCTAGCCCAAAGCAAGGGGTAGTCAGAGCCTCTTTGGTGACCTGAATGAGAGGTTCCTAGGGGCCCCCAATTTATGACTGGGAGGAGGGGGGATATTCTAATATATGAGGGAACTACACTGATCTCTATCCACTTTTAAATTGCAGGACCTTGGGGGTCACTGGAGTTTCAGGGTCAAACTCTGACTAGACAGAGGGTAGGGGAGGCCAGGGAGCTCTCATTTAACCCCTGTATTCACCTTCCTCTTCCTTCTTCTCCCCAGCCCGTGGAGTCCAAAGCACCCCACCCACTCCCACAGATCCAAAGTACGTCCCAGGTGGTGACTTCCAGCAGGACCTTGAAACATCTATCAGACTTCCCAAGCTCTCCAGGTAACAACAACAAAGTCTGTTTGTGCCACCTTGCCCTGTGGGTGAAACCAGCTAGGTAATTCCCGGGAGTGACCTTTAGAGCAATACCTGCCGATAACACCGCAGGTTGGAAAAGGAGGCATTTTTATGACCACTGCCAATCCTGTCTCCAGATATCACAGTGATGCTGATGACGTTGCTGATGATTTTTAAATCTTTGAATCACACCTGGATGCCTAGGTCAGCAAACATTTGAAGTCAGGCTATGGGAAAATCAAGCAGTCAGTGGTATTTATCGAGTGCTTACTGTGTGCAGAGCACTGTTCTAAGTATTCGGGAGAGTACATTACAGAGTTGACAGACACAATCCCTGTCCACAGGGAGCTAACAGTCTAGAGGAGGAAGGTTTTACAGGTCCAGGAGCTGGCTGAGTCCCAGCCTTGTCATCCTTGATAAGAATCTGGTACCAGGCACTGCAACAGGGTTAGAGGCCACTCTCCTGGGAGTCAGAGCTCATTCAGTGCTCTGGTGGCTACAGGGAAGCAGAAGCTGGGAGGAGGGTGAGGAGAAGGAGACCCTCAAGACTGTAAGCTCATTGTGGGCGGGAATGTGTCTATTTATCATTATACTATACCCTCCCAAGTGCTTAGCACAGTGCTCCACATACAGTAAGCACTCAATAAATACAAATGAATCAATGAAGCCCAGGCCAGTGCCTGCTTTTCCATAGACTGAGGCCCACTAAAGGGCGGGTACTATGTCTGATCTCTGTATATTGCATCTAACCCAGAGCTTAGGTGTACTTGGCAAATACCAAAATTATTGGTACTTTTTTTTACCTTTCTCCCTCTTATTCTTTGTGCATCCTTTCCTCCTACCCAGTTCTGGGCTCTTTTCCCAATAATAATAATAATAGTATTTGTTAAGCCCTTATTATGTTCCAGGCATGTACTAAACTCAGGGGTGGATACAAGCAAATTGGGTTGTCCACAGTCCCTATCCTGCACAGGGTTCATAGGCTTCATCCCAATTTTACAGATAACTGAGGCCCAGAGAAGTGAAGTGGCTTGCCAAAGGCCACACAGCAGGCAAGTTGTGGAGTCAGGGTTAGAACCCATGACCTTCTGACTGCCAGGCCCCTGTTCTATCCACTATACCATCCTGCTCCTCCACTGGGCCAGGTGGTGTGGTGGAATGTAGAGTGCTAGGTTGGGAGGCCACGTCCTCCCCCATTTTCCCCATTGGATGAAGGGGTCCCTGAGGGAGTGGATTGTGAGATTATCTAGAATTTTCTAGAGAAGCAGTTTTGCCTAGTAGATAATAATAATAATAATAATGGCATTTGAGAAGTGCTTACTATGTGCTAGGCACTGTACTAAACACTGGATTGGATACAAGTAAATTGGCTTGGACACAGTCCCTGTCCCACATGGGGCTCACAGTCTCGACCCCCATTTTACAGATGAAATAACTGAGGCACAGAAAAGTTAAATTATTTGCCCTATGTCACACAGCAGACAAATGGAGGAGCCAGGGTTAGAATCTATGACCTCCTGTCTCCCAGACTCATGCTCTATCCACTAGGCCATTCTGCTTCTCCCAGGCCTGGAAGTCGGAAGGACCTGGGTTCGAATCCCTTCTCTGCCACTTGTCAGCTGTGTGACTGTAGGCAAGTCACTTAACTTCTCGGTGCCTCAGTTACCTCATCTGTAAAATGGGGATTAAGACTGTGAGCCTCACTTGGGACAACCTGATTACCTTGTATCCTCCCCAGCGCTTAGAACAGTGCTCTGCACATAGTAAGCACTTAACAAATACCAACATTATTATTATTGTTATTAATAAAAGGGGGACTAACACTGTGAGCTCTAGGCAGGACATGGACTGTATCCAAACTGTTTAACTTGTATCTATCCCAACACTTAGTTCAGTGCCTGGTACATAGCAAGCATTTAACAAATTCAATTTATAAAAAAGGAGGGGTGGGTGGAGGATACAGCCTTTGAGTATGAGTGGGTGGGCATGTGGGTGTATAGGGGGAGAAGGGAGGGGCTGTGTTCCTGGTGGGGGTTCTTTTTGATTTCCTTTGAAATTGCAATTTCTTTTCAATTGTTTCCCATCCCTGCCACTTCTCATTTTTCTCACAGCCTCTCTCCTCTCCAATAGTACTACAGTAAGGAATCATGAGAAGGAGAGGCACAGGAGAATATCTTTCAGGCTCCTAGAACGATTGTACATCCGCAATGGAAGAGAATTTTTTTCACAGGCACTGAGAACTGGTATGTTCCTAAGCAACAGGCTGTTTCAAGGCTGAAATCCAGTTCTTCTCTTGTCTTATTCTGTCGTCTCCGTCTCATAGCGACACCGTGGACACATCTCTCCCAGAACGCCCCATCTGTATCTGTAATAGTTCTGATAATGTATCCATAGAGTTTTTTTGGTTAAAATACAGAAGGGGTTTACCATTGTCTCCTTCCATGCAGTTAACTTGAGTCTCCGCCCTAGAATCTCTCCCTCCCACGCCACTGCTGCCCAGCACAAGTGAGTTTTGATTTGTAGCAGATTGCTTTCCACTCGCTAGCCACTATCCGAGCTAGGAATGGCTCTCCCTCCTGTAGTCGAGACTGGCAGAGTACTGGAAACTCTCCAAGGGCAACCCAGAGAGGGGCAATCCAGTTCTAGACAGCCCTTTTACTGAAAAAAATTCAGTCAATCAATCAGTGGTATTTATTGAGCACGGATTTTGTAAAGAGCACTGTAGCAGTTTTGGTTCAACTGGGGAGCCAGACATGAAAATAAATTACAGGTAAGGGAAGTAACTGAGTACAAGGAGATGTGCTTTAGTGTTGTGGAGCTGGTGGGCATTGTATAGGTGTTGAATACTCGAGGAGGGCAATAAGGAGGAAAAACTGAGTGGAGGCCAGTGGGAGATGAGATGTTAGTCCAGGTAGGCTTCCTGGAAGACATATGCTTTCGATAGGGCTTTGAAGGTGGGGAGAGTGCTGGTCTGTCAGAAATATGGTGAGTATGTTCCAGGCAGGAGGGAGGATGTGATCAAGGGAGGAGACAAGAAGGAGACAGACCAGTGGCCCTGGGCAGGCTGGTTCTGAGAGGAGGGACACCCACCTACGAGGGAAATGAGTAGGAGGTGTTGTGCACAGATAAGCTGAAGAAGGAGAATGGGCCTGATATGCTGGGAAAAAGAAGAGGCAGCAACTGGGAGGAATTTAGTAATTAGCCTTTTTCTTCTTCCCTAGAGCTTAGTATAGTGTCGTACCCAGTGGGTATTCAATAAATGCTATTAGTTGAACTTTGGGGAAAAAGAGGGAATGACAATCATCCAAGTAACACTGATATTCGAAATGCCTTCTGTGGGCAGTGGGAGAAAACCAGGCTGCAAAGCGACCGCTTGGCCTTTGAACTCTGTCGGGAAGTGCTGACTCTTCCCTCAGAATGCTGCCACCACCCACCCACCCTCAGACACCTCACATGCTCTCCAACCTTTCCTCAGCCCATCCAAAGACCAGCCTGATGGGTTGCCTCCCAACGTCTACTGCCCACAAATGACTTTTCTAGGACTGTGGCGAAGATCTGAGTCCACGTGAGGCAGCCGAAGAGGCAAGGGATAAGCGGGGATGATGACCCTCAATTAGAATGAGATACACCCACAGGCACATAGTGTCACATTGATTTTTATGGTTGGCAGAAGCTTCCAAGCTTTTGCTGTATGCTCTTCACTGGGTTTCTTTTGCCAACCCCCTCCTGAAACACCACAGTTAAGAGCCATTCACTGACCACCCACTCTCACACACACAGCCACACACTCCCCCTCCCCGCCTCGTACCCGGCACTTTGCCAGGACCAAGAGAGAAAACTATCCAGAAAGCCCCAGAAGCTGACCTTCTAAGACAAGTTGCCTTGGTCTTAGCTTTTAGCGATGAAAGATGCAATCAGGGAGCAAGATAGCTTTCTTAAAGGCTTATATCTGGGAAGAATAAAAACTCATCCGTCACCCAGACCACCCAGAAATATTGAACCTAGAGCTTGGTGGAACAGAGATTGCAAATCTAGTGTGTGGAATTACACTATCAGGGAAATGTTGCACAAAGAGTCTGTGTTGCAATCATATATCCGTGGATGTGAGTGAGTAATTACAAAGCGTGCCAAAGAGAGTAAGGACAATAAAGGAAAAGGAGATAGTATGCCACCCTAATATGCATTTTATTATTTAATAAAAATGACTCTTCGGAATGCATTCCCAAAGCGTGGCTTCCCTTTATGGCAGTGTCACTTGGGGCCACTTATTATCTACCAGATCTAAATGGACCATAAAAATAATTGTCCCTGAAATTGACTATTTGTGGCAGTAATGAGCCATTTCATGCAAGTGGTCAGTTGTCCTTGAAATGGCTGTTACAGGTGTCAGGGCCAGAGTCCCCATTACAGGTGTGAAGTTATCCAAACAGAAAGGAATTCTGCAGAATAATCTCTTTCCAAATTTAACCAATAATCTCCCCATTATTTTTTGTCTTCCTTTTTTTTTTTTTGGTTTGGGTCAGTTAATCTGTAAATATATTATTCATTCTGTCCACTTGGGGAAAATGGCCCTAATCCAACCAGGTTTCAACTCCCACCCACCCCACACAAAAATAACACAAAATCCTTCTGCTGTTCATCTGTTTCCCCAAGGAAGCAGGGAGGATTAGTTAGTTAGTGTTTGTAAAATGCTTGGAAGATGTAAAGTGCTAAGTATTATTTTTCTCAAGCACAGGTAATAAATCAAAGACAATGGAAAAATCCCTAATAGGAAGATGATGAAATGAAAGGAGAAAGCTCAGCTTTGAACTGGCTTTCTCCTTGGCAGCTCCTAGGCTCAACAACTTCACTAGGAATCCTAACGAGCATGGCTTTAGCCAGTGTAACAGGGATTTGGAGTAGGGAAGGGGAGGAAACTGTTTCTCTCCTACTTTGAAAATAAAAAGAGCAGGAGGAAAACAAATGGAGGGAGAGGGCATCCCCAGGCAAGCAATTTTATGATTCTGTCTCTGGCCTCAGCTGGAATTTTGGAGGTAGCTGGAACATGGGCCTCAAGACTACTAAGAGAATACTCTCTTCTCCCCTGCTTCTCTCTTTGTCTCTTTCTCTCCAATTCTGCCTATCTCTCTTTCTCTTCCTCTCTGTCTTCACCTCCCTGTCTCCTCTTGTCTCTTGGACCTCTTTTCCCTCCTGCCAACTCTAGTTGTGAATTTATGCCAGGGATTTCCTAGGGAGATCCCTGGCACCTTTGGGTTTGATGAATCTTGGCTCTGAGAGTATCACTGTTATTAAAACCATTATTAAAACCACCCCACATTCTAAGTCCATTCCAAATTCAAAATATAGCATCACATAGAGGCTCAAGCCCAGCACCTCTTGAATTTCAAATGAAACCCCACCCAAGCTCCATTAGTGAGTGGCAGCTAGGATGATAGGCTTTTTTTCCTCCCAAAACGAATCTGGAAAAACTCTCTTAGTGAACCAAGAACCGCTGGTAAAGGTCCCTCAATTGCGGGCATTTCCCAGTTTGTAGGGGACAGGGTTCTACAGAAGGCATCACTTCGCTCCGGGGTGAGTTTACCCTGCCCTTTGGAGATTCATTGTGAAACAGCATGCCTGTCAGAATTACAACTCCAGAGGGCAAATACCCTTTTTAGATGGGATCCTAGTCATCCTCAAATCCAACACATCTCAAAAGAGATCATACTACCAAGAAGAGGCTCCATCTACTGTGATTTGGAGGAAAGTTTTGACCAAAAAAAAAAATTCCCAAACATTTCCAACCCTTGTGAGTCTTGAGGCTTCCGCCCCAACTTTCTGGGCCTCTTCCAATCTCTCATGTTACAATTTTCAGTACTTCATTCACATGGTCATTAACACCCGGAGTGTCCCTTGCTGGGCGACTTAAATGGACCGAAGGTTCTCATTAAAGGGAATTGCCATTATTTAGCTTTTGCAGAATCTTCTTGTCATTCTTATTGGAAGATGACCTCACCGACTAGGAAATTCACCTATTATTGTGCTTGTGTGACCGGAAAGGCTGAAGCAGGATCCACAGTCCTGGCTACATCAAGTGTACAAAACCACAGTTCCTTGTTCTGTTATGTTTGATATCTTGGCACTGTTTTCTCTTTTGTTCCCTTGCCTCTCAAAACTTTTACCCAATGATCTGTCAAACAACCAATCAATCATTTGTATTTATTGAGCACTTACTGTGTGCAGAGTGCTGTACTAGGCACTGGGAAGAATACAATACAACAGAGTTGGTGGACATGTTCCCTGCCCACAGTGTGCAGCTTCGATGGTATTTACTGAGCACTTCCTATGTGCAGAGCACTGTACTAAATACTTGGGAAAGGACAATATAATATAGCTGGTAGAAGTGATCCCTGTCCAAAAGCAGTGTGGCCTAATGGATGAAGCATAGACTTGAGAGTCATAAGGACCTGGGTACTGGTCCCCTGGTTCTACCATTTGTCAGCTGTGTGACCTTGGGAAAGTCACTTAACTTTTCCATGCCTCAGTTACCTCATCTGTAAAATGGGGATTAATAGTGTCAGTCCCCAGTGGAACATGAACAGTGTCCAGCCTGATTACCATTTATCTACTCCAGTGCTTAACACAGTGCCTGGCACACAGTAAGGACTCAACCAATACCACAAAAAAGAAGCTTATAATCTATAGACAAGTCTAAGAGTCACTCTTTTTCTTGATAACAGCATAATATGCTGGTTTGTCCTGAACAATTTACTACCAATATTCAGTTAGGGTACATTTTCTGAGGCTTTACTTTACTGAGTCCTTAAAACATTTCCTCTGTCCTCCTTGCTTTCAATTTTCCAAGATCCACTCTCCTTACAACAGTTGTTTGGGTATCCTGCAGTCATTTATTTCCCTCACCAGTCTCACCCAGCATAGCTGTGTTGAAATGAGCATATCATTGGAGAAGCAGCGTGGCTCAGTGGAAAGAGCATGGGCTTTGGAGTCAGGGCTCATGAGTTCGAATCCCAGCTCTGCCACTTGTCATCTGTGTGACTGTGGGCAAGTCACTTAACTTCTCTATGCCTCAGTTCCCTCATCTGTAAAATGGGGATTAAGACTGTGAGCCCCATGTGGGACAACCTGATTCCCCTATGTCTACCCCAGCACTTAGAACAGTGCTTGGCACATAGTAAGCGCTTAACAAATACCAACATTATTTATTATTATCATTATTATATCATCAATGCTAGGAGACTGGCTTCATTCCAGAACTTCATTGTTTGTGATCCTGCCTCATCATTTGATGATGGTGAGTTTAGCCCACTGTGGTGCCTTTGTGTGGTTCAGGTCTCACCATTGTAGAGAAGACTGGGCAATACTATAACTCTCTAAACCTTTAGTTTGAAACCTGATATGCTGCTCTTTCACTTTAGTTGACAATCTCCTAATGTCAGTCATTCAGTCAATCGTATTTAGTAATTATTAATTAATTACTTACATTAATGTCTGTCTTCCCATCTATACTGTAAGGTTGTTGTAGGCAGAGAACATGTCTACAAAGTCTGTTATATTGTTATATTGTACTCTCCCAGATGCTTGGTCCAGTGCTGTGCACACAGTAAGAGCTCAATAAATAGGATTGATTGATCTATGCAGATAATTTTCAAATCTACTTCTCCAGCCTTGATCTTTCTCTTTCTCTGCAGTCTCGCATTTCTTCCTGCCTTCAGGATATCTGTCCTTGGTTGTCCAGCTGACACTTGAAACTTAACATGACCAAAACAGAACTCCTCATCTTCCCATGCAGACCCTGTCCTCTCCCTGATTGTCCCATCACTGTAGACAGCACTTCCACCCTTCCTGTCTCACAAGCCCATAACCTTGGTGTTATCCTTGACTCATCTCTCTCGTTCCACCCACATATTCAAGCCATCACAAAATCCTGTTGGTTCACCCTTCACAACATCCCTAAAATCCGCCCTTTCCTCTCTATCCAAACTACTACCATGTTAATCCAAGCATTTATCCTATCCTGCTTTGATAAGTGCAGCAGCCTCCTTGCGGACCTCCCTGCTGCCTGTCTCTTCCCACTCAAGTCCATATTTCACTTTCCCACCCAGATCATTATTCCACAAAAATATTCAGTCCAAGTTTCCCCTCTGCTCAAGAACCCCCCAGTGGTTGCCCATCCACCTCTACATCAAAAAGAAAATCTTTATCATTGGCTTTAAAGTTTTCAATCACTTTGCCCCTCCTATCTTACCTCCCTGCTTTCCTACTACAACCTGCCTGCTCATTTCACTTCTCTAATGCCAACCTACTCACTGTACCTTGATCTCACCTGTCTCGCCGCCAACCTCTTTCCATGTCTTGCCTGTGGCCTGGAATGCCCTCTCTCTTTATATTTGACAGATCATTCTCCCTACCTTCAAAGCCTTACTGAAGACATATCTCCTCCAAGAGGCCTTCCCTGACGAAGCCCTCATTTCCTCCTCTCACACTCCCTTCTGTATCTCCCTGATTTGCTCCCTCCCTCAGCCCCACAGCGCACACATACATATCCTTTATTTATTTATTTATATTAATGACTGTCTTCCCCTCTAAACTGTAAATTCACTGTGGGAAGGGAACGTGTCTACCAACTCTGTTATACTGCTATACTTGTACTTTCTCAAGCACTTAATACAGTGCTTTACACACAGCAAGCACTCAATAAATATGATTGATTTAAAATGGTGATTAAATACTTTTCTCCCTCATCTTACACTGTGAGCCCCATGGGGGACAAAGACTATGCCCAACCTGATTATCTGGTATCTACCCTGACACTTAGTTTAGGGCTTGGCACATAGTAAGTCCTTAACAAATACCAGAATTATTATTTTGAGAAGTATTTTGGCTTAGTGGATGGAGCACTAGCCTGGGAATCAGAAGGACCTGGATTCTAATCCTGGCTCCTCCACATGTAAGCTGTGTGACCTTGGACAAGTCACTCAACTTCTCTGTGCCTCAGTTACTTCATTCATAAAATGGGAATTACATCTGTGACACCCATGTGGTATATGGACTATGTCTAACCAGACTAACTTATATCTATCCCAGTGCATAGTACAGTGCCTGGCACATATTAAGCACTTTAGAAATACCATAAATAGATATACACATATATACATACATACACATAAATATAATATATTAATGTAGCTCTTCTATTTGATTTACCTTGTTTCCCCTGTTAAACAGTAGGTCCTTAGGCCAGGAGACACTATCTTCCATTTTAATAAATGTAACTTTCTTGGTTTAACCTTGGCCTCGGATGCGAATTGAGGCTACCACTACTAATCAATCAATCAATCAATCAATCAGTGGTACTTATTGAGCACTTACTTTGTATAGGACGCTGTGCTAAGTATTTAGGAGAGTACAATATAACAGACTTGGTAGACATGACCCCTACCACAAGGGGCTTACAGTCTAGAGAGGAGCTGACAGTCTTGACTATACCCTCAGTCTGCTTTCTGTCTCTCCCCTCCCCCAGGCCATGCTTCACTCTGCTTCCTGGATCATTTTTCTGAAAAACTGTTCAGTCCACATCTCCACATCCCCACCAGTTGTTGCCCTTCTACCTCATCAGACAGAAACTCCTTACCATCGGTTTAAAGGCAATCAATCAGCTCCCCCCCTCCTTCCTAACTTAGCTGATCTCCTACTCCACAAAATACACTACAACACATGCCACTCCTCTAATGCCAACTTACTCACTGTACCTCGATCTCATCTACCCCACCACCAACTCCTCGCCCATGTCCTCCCTTGGGCCTGGGACTCCCTCCCCACTCATAACCAACAGTCCACCAAATCACATCTCCTCCAAAAGACCTCCTCAAACTAAGCCTTCATTTCCCCCACTTGCCCTCTCCTCTATGTCGACTACACATCTGGCCGTGTATCCTTTCAGCCCTTTGATATGCACCCCAGCTCCACATCACATGTGTAAAAATGTATATATCCTTCCGCTCTACTATTTCCCCTACCTGTGATTTATTTTAATGTCTTTTTTTTTGTCCTGTGAGCTCCCTGTGGGTAGGGGCTGTGTCCGCCAACTCTGTTGTATTGTACTTTCTCAAAATGCTTATTTGCAGTGCTCTGCTCTGCACAGTGCTCTGTGGCAGTTCAAGTCTTTTCCACCTGAGACAAGGGAGGCCACTATAAACACGATTATTAAGTTACAAAGAGGAATGGATTTGCAAGAAGACCTAATTCAACCTCAATGAATAAGATCGATTACTTAAAGTGTAGTACCATAACCTGCTGCCCACTTCATCTCACTGAGTCGCCTGTGAACTGGGCAGCTCCCTGACCTAAGCTCTTTATGGTCAGGGAACTTGTCTACCAACTCTGTTATACTGCTAAATTGTACTCTCCCAAGTTCTCAGTACAGTGCTCTGCACACAATAAGCACTCAGTAAATACGACTGATCGATGAATGTGGCTGGGGATGAAGCACTAGGTGGGACTATTCTTTGTCCAATCCGCTCTCTTCAAGTGTATCTCATGCTTCTGTGATAATTTCCCAAGCACTTAGCCCAGTGTGTTACATCCAGTGGCTACTCAATAAATACCATTACTACTGTACTACTTCTCTATTTTCTCTGCCACTCAGTGGAATACTGCCCCTCGCCTTCATCCCCTTGCCTTTCTTCTCTACCTTTTTGGCTTTCCAATGAAGTCCTCCACCACCACCCTTCTCTCTCTCCTTCTTCCCCTTCCAGGTAAGGAGCAGTGGAAACACTTTGGTTGAAATCTGGAATGTTTTCTGCATGTTTCTCTTCGGGATCGCATATACTGGCCTGAGGAGACATCCCAAGGGCTGGTCTTCTGACCCTTAACTCACAATCGGAATGGGAATTGTTTAAAGTCCCCCTACTGCCTCAAGTTAGAGAAAAACTCTTTTTTTTCTGCTCCTGTCTCACTGGTTCCTCTCTAGCCAAGCAGCCCCTTGGGCGGGGAGGGGATGGAATTGCCTTTGGGCAAATCACCTAACTTCTCTGGGCCTCAGTTAAGTCATCTGTAAAAGGAGGATTAAGACTGTGAGTCCTTATGTGGGACAGGGATTGGGTCCAACCCGATTATTTTATATCTACCCCAGAGCTTAAAACAGGCCTGGCACATAGTAAGTCCTTAACAAATACCATTATTATTACTATTATTATTAATTGGGGGGCCTGGGGAGGATGCATCCCAGGACAAAATCTTGGTTTCCTCAGATGAAAGAAGAGTCAAACAACTTCCAGCAGTAAATAGCAAAAGAGGAATCAGAGACACTGATTTTCATCCGGGTTGTCCTGCCACTGACTCTGCCAAGCCTTAGTTTCAAAAGTAAATTTGCACCCCCCACCAACCTTGCCCATCCTGGATAAGTAAGATCCACTGAAGGAGAAACAGCCATTGGTAGAGAGACATCAAAAAGCCAGACCTTTACTCCCTCTCTCCCCAGGAAATTGATTATTAAAAACCAAGTGCTATTATACAGCTCCAGGGAAGTAGAGAATGTGCAGCAAAAAGTAGGGTCTAATCTGTCATCAGCCAGGCTACCACCCAGTTATTCAGAGAGGAGCTATTGGGCAGAATGACTCAGCACTGCCAGCTTTTGAGAGTTTTCTGTTTATTCCCCCAAGTACCCCTGCTGCACGTACCGACAGGCAGCCCAGAGCTGGGCTATCAGCTAATTAGGTATTGATTGGGCCAGCCAAGAGGGCGGCAATTCAAGTCGTTTTCACCTGTGACAAGGGGGGGGGCATTATGAGCACGATTATCAAAACTGCAAGGAGGAAAAGATTCGCTAAACGACCTTATTCAACCTTAGGAGCTCTTCCTCAGGTGGGGCAATTTGATTCGGCCCCACCTACATTTCCCAAACCCCTGCCCTCCCCCCTTTCCAGTCATCCCCTCCTGCTACCATCTCTTCGATCCTGCTCGTCGACTTGAGGGACAAAAGCATCCCTCGCAGGTAAACACCCCAAAGGCCATGTCTACACCTGGTGGGTATTTTAAGATTCCCTTCCTGCCCTGGCTTTGCTCAGAACAAGCTGCACAGTAAGCAGGGAGAACTAACATGAATGGGGATTAACTCATGCAAACAAGCAAGATGACTTTGAAAGCCTTGGATTCGGCCCCGCAAATATTGATATCCGCCGACTGCCCGTTTGGCAGACTGTGATTCTGGCTTTCCCTTCACTCACTCTATGGGGCCACCTTGTTGCCATCTGGGGTCACCTCAGGGCAGCCTTTGGAGTTTGGACAGTAGTGGATGGAGTGGTGGTACCAATAATAATAATAATATTTATGGTATTTGTTAAGCATTTACTATGTGTCAGGCACTGAACTAGATGCTGGGGTGGATCCAAACAAATTGGGTTGTACACTGTCCCTGACTCATATAAGGCTTCCAGTCTTAATTCCCATTTTATAGATGAGGTAACTGAGGCCCACAGATGTGAAGTGACTGGCCCAAGGTCACACAGACAAGTGGCACAACTGGGATTAGAACCCAGGACCTTCTGACTTCCAGGCTTGTGCTCTATCCTCTAGGCTGTGTTGCTTCTTGGTACCAGGAGGAGCGCAAAAGCTACCGACACCTTTAGGTGGCAACTATAAATAGAGTAGGCTCTAGCTTGATCTCTAGAAAAAAACTCCTGTCTGCATGACCTCAGTCTACTACTTTTATAGTCAATCAGTGGTGTGCAGAGCACTGTACTAAGCACTTGGAAAAGTACAGTATAACAGAGGTAGTAAATAGATGCCTTGACTATGTGCATGAGTCTAGAGATGGATCCTGCCCCCTGTGAATATAAAAATGTATCCATGCTGAATTGCAGCGAAAGTCCTCAAATTCCTTCCCTCTGACACTAGCTGGCTAAGGCAGACGCAGTCAATTATAAAAGATTTTTCATGTGCTAGGTTTGCCCATCAGACCCTGCCATTTCTCTCCCAAACACGGGTTACCTTGAAAATCAAGAAAAGAGAGAATAGAGTTGAGTTGCATTTTCTTCTTCCTAGGCCTGGGGCTTGATGTTCATTAGGCTAGTTATCTTTAGGTCTCCAGCAACTGGGCCTGTGCTGTGCTGAGGCCCGTCTCTTCCAAGTCTGGCCTATTCCTCTGAGCCTAGAAGGGAAGTAGGGTGATCATTTGGCTGATTTTATATTGGACAGCTTGGTTTTCAACTAGTCCCCCATTGCTCTTTACTGTGTGTATGTTTGTGTGTTGTGTGTCTGGGGGCAGGAGTGTTTGGCAAAGGGTGTCCAGTATTCTTCAGTACTGGTAGAATCTTATTGCTCTCTTGTTGGGACTGTGGCCTTGGATTTCAGTAGGCTGCAGAATGGCCACCATCACTGCTCTGTTTGATATCATTTTAGATTTTACCTGGGAAAATAAGGAAATTGAAATGTCAGTAAGAATTGGGTGATTGGATTCTCATCTTGACAGGTGCTCCACAAAAGTACATCCCTGTAGGTCCACTATAGGGCCTTGGAGGTTGCAACTCAGTAGTTTCGGTCTTCCCTTCATTCCCTGCTGTCTCCAAGTCTCTCCTAATGCAATCAGATGACTCACATGAGTGGGGTGGCCAAAGATCTGGGGGTCCTGGGCTACCATCTGAAAAGTCTGGAGTGGGTTCTGAAAGAGACCCAACCTTCCAGTTGAGTGGACAGGAGGTGAGTCTGTGGGCGGTAAGGGGTGCCCTCCTTCCCCCTCCCCTGATCCCTTCCCCATCATTGGTGTTTGTGTTTGTTTGTTGAGGGTGTTTGTTTGTTTGTTGAGGGTGGTAACTGGGTGGCAGGGAGGAGGACAGGGCTGGGAGCCTTACTCACTATCACCATCATTATCACATTTTTTAAGGCCATGAGGCCAGATCCTCATGCCCCTGACTATGCTGGAAGCTCCTTTTCATACTCAGCGAAAGAGAGGAGAAGAATAGAGTGGTGAGTGGAGGCAGCAGCCAAGTGCCCTACTGTTTACTCCTACTGTTTACTGCATCTTCTTTTCTCCCAATTTCTCTCTCCTCCTCTTCTCTTTCTGCCATTTAATGGGGACTACTAAAGACACTCGGAGACCTGGGTAGTATGAAATGCCCATCACAGCAGAGAGAGTCGGACATTGTAGCAGGGCTTTGCTAGAACCTTTTCCCTTCCCAAAGGCAGGATGGTCTTAGCACCCTCGTGTAGTAAGTACATGATGGGCATTTAACCTGGTTAACAGTAACAGGGGAACAAACTAGAGAAGAGCGTGAAGCAAGTGGAAAATATTAACAGAGCAAATCCTCTATCTACCAGGAAATGTGAGCCTGGTATCAATCAATCAATATTTAGCATTTATTGTGTCAGAACACTGTACTAAGTGCCTGGGAGAGGTCAATACAATAGAGTTGGTAGATCCAATACGTGTCCTCAAGGCTCTTACAATCTAGTAGTAGTTTATAGGGTAGCTAAGTATGGTGGTGGGTAGAGCATTCTTAGTAAGTCAGGGTAACTTTTGTTCAGCTTGAGCTGAGAGAATTGAATACTTCTGGGGCCTCTTGCTGCCTGGTTTTTGACCCCAAGGGTATCATCAGGATGGATTCTAGGGTTTGGGGAATTGGAATGACTGCCCCTGGGTTCTCTGCTATGAGAGGTTCCTACTTTTGCTTCTGTTGTATTCTCCCAAGTACCACAGTAGTGTTGATTATGATGATGACAGTGTTGTTGGTGATACGCCCACCTTTGGCTTTGACTGAAAATGGACAAAAATGTGTCTGAGTGTCTAGGGGAACCAGGCTGCCTTTTGTAGGATGGTAACTGTTGGCACTCTAGAATCCTGGACACCCCTTTGCCAGCCTCTCCCTACCCGAACACCAAATGGGGGACAGCCAGCTGAAAACTGGACTACCCAGCACAAAGCTGAGTGTTTGCCTACCCTAGTTCATTGGTAATGAGAAGATGAATGTCAAAGGATTTGACTTTGCCAACTGAGCACCTTCAAAGTCATCACAAGGGACCCAGTCTTTCAGGCTGTAATGGTCAGAGGTGGTCTGTCCATGGCCCCAGAGGAAGAATGTCTGAAGCCATAAGGAGGGAGTCAGGAAGCTGATGGACCAACCAAATTCTGGAGATGTTGCTGAAGAAACCCTTCAGGATCAGCCCAGGAGGGAACAGGAATATCTAACTGGAGGAGAGTGATTAACTGATAAAGGCAGCCTTGGGGCCTAGGAGAAGGCTGTGAAATTGGAACGTCAGGGTGCTTGGGCATTAGTCAACCAGTAAGAAGCCTCCCTGAGGATAGAAATCCTGTGGGGATACTGTACACAATAAATGGCAGACAAAGATGTAACCCTAATGCGTGCATGCACGCATGTGTGTATGCACACGCCCGCACATGCTTGGGTGTCTGTGAGACAGAGAGTTGTATGTGTGTGTGAGAGAGACAGTGAAGGTAACCTTTCTCATGACCTTGTGTGGGGAGTTCACATGACCCATATTTGTGAAGCCTGCAGCTCCCTAAAATTTCTAATTCATTTTAGGTAGTAATTAAAGTTGACTTAACCACATCTGTGACAGCTGCCTGCTGAATGTGAGTGTTGGGGTTCAACGCTAGTTGGGGAATCCATCACCACTCCTTGGCCAAACCTCCCCTCCCGGCGGCAAGTGATGTGCAGAAGGAAAGAAAGGGAATGCACAAGTCGGAGCCTGTGGCAGAGAAGGGAGAGGTTCAAAGGAGGCTCTAGCCCCTCAGTCAGCAACAAACTGCTGGAGGCAACAAAAGGGAAAGATGGCAGCTGGCAGGATGGGGGAAGGGTCCCTGTCTTGCCTTCATGGAGGATGATTCCTGCCTTTCTTTTCTTTGGATTACTGTGGTATTTGTTAAGCGCTTACTATGTTCCAGGCACTGAACACCCACTGGGGTGGACACAAGCAAATTGGGTTAGACACAATCCCTGTCCTACGTGGGGCTCACAGTTTCAATCCCCATTTTACAGATGAGGTAACTGAGACACAGAGAAGTTAAGTGACTTGTCTAAGGTCACACATACAAGTGACACAGTGGGGATTAGAACTCATGACCTTCTGATTCCCAGGCCTGTGCTCTATCCACTACACCAGGCTGCTTCTCTGCTAGATTATCAGCAAGAAGTCTGGGAGAGAAGTCACCAAGCCCCAGACCGTATTCCATCTCCCTTAGAAACAGTCAGGAAAGAACAGTCTGGGAAGAGGAAGATAAGCATGAGGAATGACAGGGATGGAGAGATTAGGATTGAAGGAAGATGCAATGTGGTCCAGGCATTACTAGGCCCTCACCCCATAGCCCTCCCTGATGCTGTCCATGACTGTTCTCTCAAGTAGTGAGGGAGCCACTCCCTGAAGTCAGGGTGCATAGGAAAGCCACATGGCGTAATGGATAGAGCACGTGTCTGAGACTCAGGTCATGAGGTCTAATCCCGGCTCCTCCACTCATCTGCTTCACTTTACTCAAGTCACTTCACTTCTCTCGGCCTCAGTTACCTCATCTGTAAAATGGGGATTGAGATTGTGAGCCCCATGTGGGACAGGGACCGTATCCAACTCGATTTCCTTGTATCCACTCCAGCGCTTAGTACAGGGCCTGGCACAAAGTAAGAGCTTAACAAATAGCACAATTATTATTATGATTTGGATCCAGGACTCCTAGGATCTAATCTTCCCAGGTCTTCTCTCCATGCTTAGCCAGCTGTAATTCAAGGGAATGGAGTAGGTGGAACAGAGTGTGGCTTCAATCACTTCGAATAAGGAAGTTCCTGTTACACTTGGAGCCTCCTTTGGGAGGCTTGGGTCCCATGATAAAGATAATAATGAAAAATAATTAACACATTCATTTTAGGGAAATGGTGGTAAGTGGAATCATGCCAATCTGTTCATTAATGTCCTGCATTAATTTTGTCTTTCCTCCAAATGTAAATCTTCAGGAAATAGGACCTCAAATGACAACTGAGGCAAACTCATTCATTCATTCATTCATTCATTCATTCGTATTTATTTACTGCTTACTGAATGCAGAGTACTGTACTGAGAGCTTGGAAAGTACATTTTGGCAACAAATGGAGACAATCCAAACCCAACAATGGGCTCGTCGAGAAGTGGAGAGACAGACAACAAAACAAAACAAGTAGACAGGCATCAATATCAAAGTCATCCAGTGCCTGGTGATCTGGAGTGTTCTCCTCGAGCAGAAGTTACAGGAAGATCATGATTCCAAGAGAAATAATTAAAAACTGCTCTAGGTGTTGCCATTCATCCATCCATACACCCACCCAATGGCATTTCTTGAGTGCCAGATGTGGGCAGAACACTGTACTGTGTTAGGATCTTGGGAGAGAAAAATAAAATGTGGTTTTTGCCCACTAGGAATTTATGATCTAATGGGGGGTCAGGGGAGCGGGGAACTGGCAGACATAAATTGCATTCGTACATTGGGAACAAGAGGAAACTTGGATACAACTGATACCAGTAAGAGGATTAACATGAACAAATAAAGGACATAAATCAATATATACTTTAGTCCTAAAGTTGACTATTGAGAAGACATAACCAGAGGTGGTAGAAATTAGTTAGGCAATGTCTAGCACAAGTCTTTTCAACCACATCTGTGCAGATGGATGTATTTCACTGTCATTTCTGGGATCATCAAACAAGAAGGGCAAATATATACATCTGCTAAATGAAGATTTGGATGGTTGGATGACTAATATATACTTAAATGATATTTGATGTCATAGCAGAATTTGCCTATTCAGCACCTTTCAATCTTTGTGCTACTCTTAAACCGAGAGCTTCTTGCCTGCTGTGTGAACCTGAGCAAGTCACTTAACTTGTCAGCCCCTCAGTTTTGTCATCTGTAAAATGGGGATTCGAGACCTGTTCACCCCTACCCCTTAGATTGTGATCCTCATGCGAGACAGGAACAGTGTCTGAGCTGATTATCTTTAACTACCCCAGTGCTTAGTACAGAGCTTAGACCACTCTATACAAGAACTATATTATTATTAAAGAAGCAGCATGGCATAGTGGATAGAGCATGGGCCTGGGACTCAGAAGGCCATGGGTTCTAATCCCAACCCCACCAGTTGTCTGCTGTGTGATCTTGGGCAAGTCACTTCATTTCTCTGGGCCTCAGTTCCCTCATCTGAAAAAAGGGGATTGAGATTGTGAGCCCCATAAGGGACAGGGACTATGTCTATCCCGATTTCCTTGTGTCCACCTCAGCACTTAGTACAGTGCCTGGCACATAGTAAGCACTTAACAGATACCATAATTATTAATTATTATTATTAATAAAATCACAGACATGTTGTTCTCAATAGATCATTTTCATCTTCCAGGTCCACCAAGAAGAGGTGTCTAGTCAGCAGGGGGAGAAGTAGGTTGAGGGGACAAGCAGATCTGAGAATCTGGGGTTAGTGTTCCTTACCTGCAAACCTCACTCATGCTCTTTCTGCTTGTGCTAACCCTCAGCCTTGGGTAGTGGACAAGCATGGTTGGGGAAACATCAAGAATGTTCAGGTACTGTTTAATCAGGGAAGGAGTCCAGCTTAATTACACTGTAGGCTCCTGTTATGCATGTTCTACATATTCAAGTTGTTATGGTTGACCTTTTCACTACCTAAAATGAATATTGAAATTACATGCTTACATACATCTCTCCTCCACCTGAGACAAATGTGGTCTAAGGTCCTGAAAATATAGACATCGATGCAAGGAAGCCCTGGCTCAGTTGGCTAAATCATTAATCATCATTATCTTCGGTAATTGTTGATCACCTGCTAGGCATGAAACACTGTAAAGAGTGCTTAGGATCATAAAATGAAAGTCAAAGACAACATCCCTGCTCTCCAGGAGCTTCTACTCAAATGAGGGAGCTAGCCCGAAGCATAATATACACAAAATTGATCCGAGGGAAAACAAAGATTCAACTGGCAACAGTAAAAATAAAAAATAAAAAACCCAGGTCAATAATTTAAATAAACTCACAATCACATAAGTGCTAAGGGATGATTGGTGAGATAGGGATTAGTGGTTCAGGAATGGGTCCAGGAGGAGATGTTCTTTTATGAGGGCTTTCAAGGTGGAGAGGAATATTATTTGGTGGAATTGTGGAAGAAAGGAGTTCCATGCATGGGGATGTGTGAGTTCAGTGGGTTGGGGACAGGAGAATTGAGAATGAGAATCAGCTGTGTTGTCCAGTGTTTTTGCAGCCCTGATTTGGGCCTGAGGAAAGGGTGACTAAGAGGAAGTGGTTGTTGTGGAGAAAAAATTGGAATGTGGAACTGAGGGCAGTAGGAAGTTCTTGGGCTCAACAGAATTTCTGTGGCCAAATGATTTCTGAAAATTATTTTAAGTCTAGCATGAGTTGTGTTTGGATTAGCCCTTATTTATTATTTCAAAATACTCATCCAGTAGATCTTAAAGCATCATTAGAGTGAAGTGGTTGAATAAAGTGTAGCCCTGTCATGACTGTCTTCATTAATTTGTCTTCAAAGCCTTGCTACCTTGTTTTCATGGAGTTGGCTCTTATTAAGGAGAGATTAGCAGGGACTTTCAAAGGCAAGAAGACGACAGAACCCTGAATAGTGATTGTCTTGATCCAGCTCCTTGAATACCAGGCATAGACAAATGGGCATGGTCCAGAGCATGACTTATATTCCTTATCATAGTTCATTCAGTCTTTTTCTGACCTTTATTCTCTCCGGATATTTTATTCCATTCCACAAGCTAGCTGTTTAATGGAAGATTTGTCCATGAACATGAATAGCTGTTTGAAACCAGAAAAGCTTAAAAATTCTGGGTTCAAGTTTTGTTTACAAAAAGCCAAGAAACGGAAAAATTGGCAGTAGTTTTCCTTGTGATTATAAAATCATCTCCGCCCTTTGTCTAGCTCTGATATGTTGAAGGCTGATAGCATTGTAAAAATGTAATTGAAATTCATATGAACTGCATCATGATCAACAGTATTTATTGAGTGCCTACTTACTTACTGTGTTCAGGAGTCTGTACCAAGTATGTGAGAGATTCAGCTGAAGTAAAACACATGGTTCCTGACCTCAAGATGCTTACAGTCAACAAAACAGGTGTCCCTCACTTTGTAAGGGCTACATGATTTGATAGGAATCAGCAAAAAGCAAACGTGTGGTCAATTTTACATTTTAAAAGAGGAGTTAGATTTTAGACCAGAATAAACTTGTGGAAGAATGAATTAATGAAGAAAGAACCAGATGGAGGTTCTTTTCTTGGCCCACTCACAATCTTAGTTAATAATTGCGATATTTGTTTAGCACTTACTATGTGCCAGGTACTGAACTCTACTAAATGCTGAAGCAAATACAAGGTAATCAAGCCAGACACCTATTTTAGTATTCAATGATCCTCTGAGGTGTATCATAGCTTGCAAGGGACAGCACTCTGTTAAACCCTGATCTGAAAGTGGACAATAAAATTGGTCTGGATGCGGGCTGTCACATCCTAATGTTGCCCCTCCCTCCAGGACAACTCTGAAAGGTAATTCTTTATGTCTATTCTAAGCTCCTAATGTCTCCTTGGGGTTCAAAAACTTTCATTCTGCCCAAGGAACTTATGAACATAGCTATAATTTATTTTGATGTCTGTCACCCCCTCTAGACTATAAACTCCATGTGGACAGGGAACACGTCTACCAACTCTTTTGTATGGTACTCTCCCAAGTGTTTAGTATGATACTCTGCACATGGTGGTGAATGCTCAGTAAATACCATTCATTGATTGACTAAGTCAATTGATCATCATCTTTATAATAGTTCTTCATCTTTTTGAAGATTCTCTTTTCTTGGTCTTTTCTTCTTTAGGCAAATAATCCCAGTTATGTACGTATCCTCCCACTTAGTTTCTGATCCATTAATCATCCTACTGGCTCTCTTCTCTGAACTTCTTTCTAAGCTCTTGCTCAAGTAGCAGAGCCCAACACTGAACTTGTCTCCTAGCCAGGGTAACCCCTGGCTCAAGATAGTGAGCAACATGCAGAATAAGTACTGTGTCTGATCTGCTTGTATTGTGCCTACCCTACTGCTTAGCACAGCGCTTGGCAAATAGTTTGCTTTCTTCTTCTCCTCCTCCTCCTCTTCCTTCCCCTCCTCCTTCTTCTTCCTTCCCTCTCGATTCCTACAAGCCACTTTCGATTACAATTAGTTTTTTGGGGTTTTTTTTGCCATAAAGATGACCAATCTTTATATTCAGCAAGATCTAAAAAGTATCATGTTTCTTAGTAGTACACTAGATGATATACTAACCAGGTCACATGAAATAACCACTTCATATAATAGCCAGGAATATAAGTACACAAGTAATTTCCCCAAACGGGAACATATGAAATAGAAAAAGAATCCCATATAGATACAGAAAGGAGAATTCCTAAAGTTTTACATACTGGCCCATCAGATAAGATGTTCACTGAGTTCTGTAAGTTGGGAAATGACCTAATAACATTACAGCTTGTTACTGATTAATTTTGTTTGATGTGGGAGGCATCAAATATTTTAATAAAGGCTACTTATAATTGCAGACGGAGTCTAGCTAGCACTAACTTTAGTAGCGTTAGAGACTAGCAGTAATGTTAATTATATACAGCATGTGTTTTAAAAATACATAATACATGTTTGACATGTATAGTGGTTACTTAGCTATGTAATTAAATCAGGGAGATGTTGCATAAGAAAAAAAATCTAAGAATTCTTGTTAACTAATGACATAAAATTAGAGTATTATTAGTGATTGCAGTTTGGGGCCTATAACCACTCTACCCATAAAACATTAGAAGAACTTTTTTGCATCTTTATAGAAGGGTTCGGTTATAGTCAATGGAGTAAAAGGAGAAAAAATTCCAAAGTTCAAAAAGCAGGGAGAGCAGAGAAAGAGACCACCGCAAAGCTTCCCGGGCCAAATAAAATTCAATCTTTACCTGTTCAAAGGGCAGTCATAAAAACCAGCCTAGGCATTTTCCAGTTTCAAGTCTTGTGTGCTATGTTTGTGTGTGTTAATTGTTAACCTGGTTAATTCGTGCGGTTTCACAAGTGGCTGATTACAGGGCTATACCTCAACTGTTCTGTTTTTGAGTGATATTTATTTATGTAGGGATACCTGGGAAAAACAATGTCAATGTCAGTGTTATGGGGAGGCTTTCTCTGCTTAGGTGGCAACAAGTTACTTGGTCAGATGAGAGGCCCCACCGTGACTAGTGGGTTGGGCGTTTGGTCAGCTATTTATAGGGCATCTTTTCCTCCTCCAAGTGCCTGGAAAAGAAATGAGAAGCATACTCAGCCATTGGCTGTTGTTTTTGCTTCCCGAGCTTCGTTCCAGCATTCCCAGATCGACTTAATTAATGGTTCATGCTTTCAATAGTGGTGCATAACTTAGATTACCAATAATCGTACTTCTGGAATATACCATCAGGCTTGATGATGGGGATTGTAGCTATGGGCATTGGGAAGCCTGAGGACTACAAATCCAAACTGCTGCTGTGAAGGCAGGGAACATGAAACCACAAACCCTTTTCCTGGAGGACACTAGGGAAATGCTGAATCTTTGACATTTGAGGACCCTGGTAATGATCGAGATTGTATCAAGGTGATCTAGGTCAGAAACAAGAGCCAGAGATCTTTTGCCTCTGATGGCCTGTCTGTGGAAGTGATCTAAGCATGAGTCCTATGGGCTATTGTCACTGGAAAAGGTTTCTGGTGATCCTCATCTTCAGCCTTGGGCTTTTAGTGTCATGGGCCTCCCCTTTTCTACTGGATACTTCTGGTATGATAGAGATTGTGGAACATCTTTATCTCTAAGGAATAATAGAATAACCAAAGCATTAAGAGGAAGAGAAAAACCAAGAAGTAACAACCCCTGGGGAGCTAGCTCACAATTTTGATTCTATGCTTCTCTGAGAATAGACTGCTTTTTCTATGGCTGAAGCTGAGACACATGCAAATCAAATGGGAATACAGTTATGCACTCGCAGCATTTTGGAACCCCCCAGTTCTGCCATAATGCATGTTTCCCCTGCATGCTTTGGTGAGAATGTTGTTAAGGAATTAGGGGATGTTTGTCTGACAACATCAGCCTGTCTAGATGTGGCGTGCTGCGATATTGGAACAAACAGTTTGCTTGTAGGCATGCAGAATGGGAATGGATGAATAACTCATGTGAGTGTTCCTTAACATGGGATTTCAAAGAATGTAAGATCACAATATAGGAAATCAATCAGGCAATAGCATTGAGTTGTTATTATTATTATTACTATTATATTTGTGTTGTGTGTGCAAAGCACTGTTCTAAATACCAAGGTAGATATAAGATAGAGAGATTGGACAAAGTCCTTGTCCCACATGGAACTCACAGTCTAGGTAGGAGAGAGAACTGGTATTAAATCCCCATTTTACAGATGAGGAAACTAAAGCACAGAGAAATGAAGTGATTTGCCCAAGGTTCACAGAAGCCAAGTGGCAGAGTCAAGATTAAAATCCAGGTCCTCTGACTCCAAGACCCATGCTCTTCCCACTTGGCCTTGTTGCTCCTCAGTTCCCACAGGGAAAAAGGTGCACTGGGTAATTTAATGATCACAGGTCCATATTCTTCATATATAGGAAACTCAGAGGGCTGGTTCCTGAATGACCTCCAAGAACAACGAAAAAAACAGAGGAGCCTCTTCAGAGGAAACATTTCCTGGACAAACCATTGGCCTATCTCAGCCGCAGTGTGGCTCTTCAGAGGAGATGTCTCCTCTACATACTGACAGCCTTTCTCATCCTTGGTGTGACTACCATGGGATAGAGTAGATCAGCTGGCTTCCCATCAGATGATTCACACATACGTCCTCTTGTGTTAGTGTGGGAGAGAGGGGAGCAAAGTGGGTAAGCTCAGAGAACTCCCCTTGCAGCTGGGGTCCTGGGTGACATGATAGTCAGTCATCGATGGAACTGAATGCTTGAACCAGAGGTTGACTCAACCCCACCCTCATTCACCCACAGTTAGTACTTTGGGGTTAACTCTGGAGACCTGTCGGTCATTCCCAACTCTGGGTTATATTATGAAACCTTTGGGAAACAATGTCATGTCTGTTGCTGCTTAGTCATTTGCAAGCAGCTCATTCCTCTCCTCTGCCGACTAGAGAAAATGGAAATCACATGAATCGGACACACAAGGTAAATAGCTACATTCAAGGGACAGGTGCTTGGAGAGAGAGGTGTTGCTAGATCAGCAACTGACTTTTTTTTTAATGGTATTTGATAAGTGCTTACTATGTGCCTGGCACTGTACTAATCACTTGGGTAGATACCAGCTAATCAATCAATGGTATTTATTGAGCACTTACTATGTGCAGAGCACTATACTAAGCTCTTGGGAGAGTATAATCATCAAATTGGACACAGTCCATGTCCCTTATGGGGCTCACAGCTTTAATCCCAATTTTACAGATGAGCAAACTGACACACAGAGAAGTCGAGTGACTTGCCTCAGATCACAGGAAAGATAAGTAGAGTCTGGATTAGAACCCGGGTCTTTCTGACTCCTCGGCTCTTGGGCTATCCACTAGTCATGCTACTTCTCACTACTTCTATAGGAACCAGAGGGAACATACCTGTTCCAGCGAGAATAAATTCATTCTCAACCACAGTGGGAATGGACTAAGAAATTTCAACTCCACCACTTGTTCCACTTGGGGTTCACAGTCTTAATCCCCATTTTACAGATGAAGTAACTGAGGCACAGGTATTAAGTGCTGGGATAGAATCAAATTAGTCAGGTTGGATAGAGTCTCTGTCCCACAAGGTCTTCAGAGTATAAGCAAGAGGGAGAATAGGTATTTAAACACCATTTTACAAGTGTGAAAACTGAGGCACAGAGCAGGTAATCAATTGTACTTATTGAGTGCTTACTGTGTGCAGAACACTTGGGAGAGTGCAGCATAATAATATAACAGACACATTCCCTTTCCACAATGAGCCTATAGTCTAGAGGGGGAGACATACATTAATACACATGAATTACAGATATGTACATAAGTGCTCTGGGGCTGAGGGGGTGGTAAATAAAGAGAGCAAATCAAGGTGACACAGAAGAGGGTGGGAGAAAAAGAAATGAGACTTAGTCGAGGAAGGCCTCTTGGAGGAGATGTGACCTCTATAAGATTTTGAAGAAGATAAGAAGAGGGACCGTGCTCCAGGCCAGAAGCAAGATGTGGGCAAGATGTCAGTGGCAAGATAGATGAGATGGAGATACAGCAAGAGGATCGAAGTGTGTGAGCTGGGTTGTAGTAGAGAGTAGCAAGGTGAGGTAGGAGGGGCAACGTATCTGAGTGCATTCATTTCTATGGTAAGGAGATTCTGTTTGATGTGGAGTTGGAAGGGCAACCCCTGGAGATTCTTGAGTGGGGAAATATGGGCTGAATGTTTTTGTAGAAAAATGATCTGGGCAGCAGAGTGAAGTATGGATTGGAGTGGGGAGGGATAATAAGCAGGGAGATCAGCTAAGAGTCTGATAAAATAATCAAGGTGGGATAGGAGAAGTGCTTAGATTTCTGCGGTAGTAGTTTGGATGGAGAGGAAAGGGCAAATTTTAGCACAGTTGTGAAAGTTGAACCCAACAGGATTTAGATTGAAAATGTGGATTGAATGACAGAGAGGAGTCAAGGATAACGTCAAGGTTATGGGCTTGTGAGGCAGGAAAGATGGTGGCACTGTCTACAGTGATGGGAAAGTCAGTGGGCGGACAAGGTTTGAATGGAAAGAGGAGTTCTGTTTTGGAGGCAGAAGGAAATGTGAGACTTCCGAGAAGGAGAGAGATCAGGGCTGGAGATGTAGATTTGGGAATCATCCGCGTAGAGATGATTGAAGCCACGGGAGTGAATGAGTTCTCCAAGGGAGTGGGTGAAAATGGAGAATAGAAGGGGACCTAGAACTGAACTTTCACAGTAGAGGGGAGAGGAGAAGCCCATGAAAGAGACTGAGAATGAGCAGCCAGAGAGGAGGAGAACTGGCAGAGGACAATGCCAATGAAGCTGAGGTTGGATAATGTTTCGAAGGCAGTTGAGTGGTAGAGAAGGATTAGAATGAAGTAGCCGCCACAGGATTTGGCAAAAAGGAAGTGACTTGTGACCTTTGCAAGGGCAGTTTCTGTGGAGTGGAGGGGGCGGAAACCAGACTGGTTGGGGGTCAAGGAGAGAATTGGAAGAGAGGTACTTGAGACATCTGGTGTAGACAACTAGCTCAGTGAGTTTGGAGATGAATCAGTGACTTCTCCAGCAGGAGATCAGGAAAACTGGGTCCTAATCCAGGGTCTGCTACTTGCTTGCAGAGGGATTTTGGACAAATCACTTAACTTCTCTGGGCCTCAGTTTCCTCATCTGCAAAATGGGGTTTAAACCCTTTGTGGGTTAGGGACTGCGTCTGTTCTGATTGTATTGCATCTAGCTTAGTGCTAAATCGATGGCATTTGTTGAGCGCTTACTGTATGCAGAGCACTGTACTAAGCACTTGGGGGAGAATACAATACAACCGAGTTAGACCAGTTCCCTGCCCACAATGACCTAAATGCCTCAATTTTCATTATCAACATTTTTGACTTCTCCATGCTGCTGTTAAATTCCATAATCTACGCATCATATTTAAGGGACATCTGTTGCTTCTGGGTCGGGAACGGGCTGCCCCGTTTTCTCTAGTGCTATCAGTGGCCCCCTTAGTTCTAGCCTTAGTTCTGTTAATGACCTGAAGTGTGACCTTGGGCGAGAAGCAGCGTGGCTCAGTGGAAAGAGCCCAGGCTTGGGACCAGAGGTCATGGGTTCAAATCCCAGCTCTGCCGCTTGTCAGCTGTGTGACTGTGGGCAAGTCACTTAACTTCTCTGTGCCTCAGTTCCCTCATCTGTAAAATGGGGATGAAGACTGTGAGCCTCATGTGGGACAACCTGATTACCCTGTATCTACCCCAGAGCTTAGAACAGTGCTCTGCATATAGTAAGCACTTAACAAATACCAACATTATTATTATTATTATTATTATTATTATTAAAAGCCTTCTTTGAGCTTCAGCTCGCTCATCTGTAACAAGAGAGTAATAGCCCCACCCCTCTCAACTCACCAGGGATGATGTGAAATTGCACTTCTGGGTAGATAGAACTCCTATATAGTCCAGGGGTTCTAATTTAATTTTCCTACCTCATGGAATTTACCGGAATATTTAATTGAAAACCCATTTTGGACACGGTCAAATGGAAAAACAGAGTAGCAAATTGAGAATAGTCTAAAATCCATGTCTCACTCTCCCCACCCCCCAGGGGAAAGTGGATAATGGACCCATTTCTCCCCGTGGAAGATTCAGCAGTTATCTTCTGTAAGAGGCGAGATGGGTAGCTAGCTGGATGTTGGCCTTGGGGCGGCTAGATTTGGCTAGTGCTTCTGAGTAAATAAGCTTCCAGAATAATCTCCATTCTAAACCTTGACTGTTCCTGCCATCTTGTGGAAAAGATGAGCAAAAGCTTTTTCCTGGCCCTTTATCTCCCAATCAAGATTCCTACATTTCAATTGGTTTCAGAGGCGTAGATTTGGAGGAAATACTTTTCAATCAATCAGTCAATCGTGTCTATTGAACGTTTATTGTGTGCAGAGCAGTGTTTTGAAAACTCTTTTGTAAACGCTGGCCAGTCGAGAATTTGGCATTCAAGCTTGTGCTTGGAGTGGGGAAGGGGGTGTCTTTGGTGCTGTCAATGGAGGAACGGTGAAGGTGGAATGTAATCCCGCCAACAACAGCCCAATATGTATACATTTAGCTAGGGAAAGTATGTGCCTGTCGACCCCAGGGGAAGGGAACCATCAACCTCTCTGCCGAGTTCCCAGCCTAGGATTAATACCTCAAGCTGCTGGTAATTCCACCGTAAATACAGATGTCAGGGTTGGTTTATCTAGCAAATGTGTAGGTTTTTATTTGGGGAGGGGGAAACCCCTGCAAGCATTTTCCCAAAGGAAACAGTCTCCTATCCCCAGCCATGAAAAATAGAAAGATACTTCTCTCGAAGCCACGATAAACAGAGCAATACAACCCTTCCAACTCAGCCCGGTGGAAAAAACACGGCCCTGGGAATCAAAGGAAAAAGGTCTGATTCGGGCTCTGTCACTTGCCTGCGGGATGACCTTAGATAATAAGTCACTTCATTTCTATGTGCAGTTCATCTAGACTGTAAGGTTCTTGTGGGCAGGGAACGTGACTACCAACTATTTTATATTGTACTCTCCCAAGTGTTTTGTACAGTGTTCTGCACACAGTAGACTCTCAATGAACACAATTGATTGTAAAAGGAGGATCCAATGCCTGTTCTCACTCCTTCTTGAACTGTGAACATCATAAGGGACTGGGACTGTGTCCCACCTGATTATCTTGCTTCTAACCCAGTAATACTTGACACCTAATATGTGCTTTTAAAATACCACAGTTATTATTCTTAGCAAAGAAAAACAGCAACATTCCTTCTCCAATAAAAGCCCTAGTCTTTATCCTTGATAAATTGAGCAATGCAACTCCTCCAACCCAACCCCGGCCCCCAAACTTTAGTCATGAGAAACCAAGCAATGCATTGCCTCTGACTTTTTTTTTTTATGGACAACCTCCTCTAAACAATCCCACATCACCTAACTTCTTTCTCCATTGGTCTATCACACTGTACCACCCTACCTTCCTCTTCCCTTCTCATAAGACACTCAGTGAGGTGACAGTATAAGTAAAATTCCCATCCCGGGCCTTATCTCATGCCATTGAAATACTCAGGATGGAAATCTGGACCTCAGGCAATCTCTAAAACAATATATGATCTGTCCTGGGGCTCCCCTGACCTTCCTGGAATTAGGTGAGTGGAGATTTTGAGCTTTAAGTTGGCCTATGTGCAGCTGATAATTCACAGCTTATAAAGATATGGAGTTATTGTCCACATCCATTCATTCAGTCATATTTATTGAGCGCTTACTGTGTGCAGAGCACTGTACTAAGCACTTGGAAAGTACAGTTCGGCAACATATCTGTAAATTATATATCATAAATGATTTATTCATTAATGTCTGTCTTCTAGATTGTAAACTCACTGTGGGGAGGTAATGTGTCTACCAGCTTTGTATTGTACTTTCCCAAGTGCTTAGTACAGTGCTCTGCACACAGTAAACACTCAGTAAATATGATTGAATGAACTCTGTTGTACTGTACTTTCCCAAGTGCTTACTACAGTGCTCTGCACATAGTAAGCACTCAGTAAATACCATTGATGATGATGATGATTGTGCATTTTCAAACAGCTAGCTTACATAAGAAAACAAATCAAACCACACACACCCATTCAGACTGTAATTGTGCTTGGCCCCTAAGGGAGTATGGATGAAGTCTAGCTTTTACATTTCCCTCTGTCTTATTTTTGTGTTTCTGAGGACTGGGCAGCTTGCCAAAGATTTGAAAGAACTTGAGTGAAAACCTAGAGCTCGGGAAGCGATTAACCACGAGGAGACTGGACAGGGAGAGAATGATTTGAACACAGAGCCTGGATTTGGCTAATTGCGCTCTCCCCTTGACCGGTGGAATGGCAAATACGTTATTATTGGAAGCGCCAGGAGTTGGGCAGAAGATGTTAGGAATTGATCTCCAAATGGTGACGAGGTCTTTTGGAGGAGGGGATTCTGTAAAAGCCTCACTCGTTTAGGATAGTAACAGAAAGCCAAATTAATAGAAGGAGTAAAACCGGAGAAATGAATTTATGATGATGATGATGATAACTATTTAAATGCTTACAGTGTGCCGGATGCTGTATTAAACACGGGATGATACAAGCTAATCAGGTTGGACACAGCTCATATTCCACATGAAGCTCACAGTCTTAATCCCCGTTTTACAGATGAAGGAGTTGAGGCCCAGAGAAGTTGTGATTTGCCCAAGGTCACACATCAGGCAAGTCGGGGAGCTGGGATTAGAACCCATATTCTTCTGACTCCCAGACCAGTGGTCTGGAAAAGAAGTCACAGCTCTCTACCCTGGTCAAACTGATGAAAGATATTAAAATGTATCCAAAGGGAAAATGGTGATGACACAATTCCTTGTGAAACTCATTCAGTAGTGTATAACGTCAATGTCTTTCAGCACCTCTCCCCTGCCTCCCGCCTCACCACCCACACATCTTGTTACAGCAGCAGTTAAGCAGTCAGGCCACTGAACTATTGGAGTGAATAGAATGCTTTTTCGATGACCAGAAGAAGTGTTGATTGTGTTAATCATTCCTCTGAGGCTTTGAAAACTCTTGTTGTTCAACCATCAGCCAAATTACTATTGTTCCTATTCCTAGAGTGGACTGGGGGCGCTTACACAGAGAGAGTATCCTTGATGATTTGGTCAGTAACAGCAGGGCCTCATGGAGGCAGAGGCAAACTGGACATCAGTTCATGGTCCATGAGCCTCAGAGCTCCCCCCCACCTCTCCAATGTCAGTGTCATGGAACTCACTTCTCTTTTCAAATGATTGCAGATCAAGTTTCTGCTTTGGTGAATTTGCTGGAGAATAATAATAATCAGGATTGCAGTGTGTGTAAGGCACTTACTAGGTTCTAGGATAGATGCAGCAATACAATCAGGCCAGACACTGTCCCTGTTCCTCTGGGATTCCCAGTCTAAGTGGGGAGAAAAACAGGTACTGAATCCTCATTTTACAGATAAGGCACAGAAAAGTCAATGACTTCCCCTAGGTTATTCACCTAAATGGTGGAGATAGGATATAAAAAAATGCAGGTCTCCTAGCGCTCTTTCCATTAGGCCTCATCGCTGTGCTTCTTCTTCTTTGCCTCCCCCTGATCCATGGACTTCTTGACCTCTTGCTACACACCCCAAGCGCCTCTCCTTGACTTCCAGGCCCCTTTTGCACCCTCCTCTATTCTAAATCTATTTCTATAACCCTGCCAAATTGAGAGGCCAAGGTTGGGGTTGGATTTGGGCAGGACTGGAAGAGGCAGTGGAGGAGGATGAAAAGGGAAAAAAGGAAACCAAAAAGGAGGTGAACAAAAGTCTTGCACTTTCTTCCCCCAAGTTCCCCAACCTCTTCCAAGCGCTCCCTTCACCTCATCTTCCTTGGTGGCTGTCTGCTCTACCCCTATTCTGCCCTAGTTCAGACCTGGCACTCAACTTGACTGCTTCAGGGTTAGGAACCATGGATTTGGGTAGCACCAGTGAGGTCTACTGTTAAGTAGTAGTAATATATTTAAGTGTTTACTCTGGGCTTACTAAGTACTAGGAAAGACTACATGGGTGATAATTAGACAGCATGTAACAGAGGGATCCATCAAGCTGAAACAGAGAGGGAGAAATGGAAGTTGAAGGAGTAGATTTGGAGGACAACATAAAGAGGGAGGGACTACAGGTGTGTGGAAGGGAGGGTGGTCTGGAGTGCAGAGAGTGGGTTCTCTTAAGTAGAGAACCCAGGGGAGAAAAGGAAGAAATTTGGGCTACCCTTACTGAGCTCAACAGAAAAAGAGCAGAAGACAGTTTCTAAGGGAGGTAGAGGAGCACAGTTTGCTTCTTTGATGGGAAGTCTTTCTGATAGCTAACCTTTACCCCACCCCTTGCATGAACCTCTGCTGATTTCCAGGCTAAAAAGTAATTTTAGCCAAGTTGAGGAGGCAAATACCCAGTGGTTGGACTGATCCATATTTTAGAGAAGGTATGGTGGTGGTCCCCTCAAGTTTCCCACCTGATATTGTCTTTAGTCAGGAGGCATAGCTGGCTCCAGGAATATTCAGGGCCCATTATGGGCTTTATTGGCCTTGATTATTAAGCAGTTTCAAGGGGTTCAACCATCCAAGCTGACCCAATGCAGTATGAGTGGAAAAAGAGAGCTCCTCCTTTAGATATGATCCCTTCAGAGGCAGGGCTGGCACATTTCTCCATTTTAAGATTACTATGGTGCAAAAGCATTTTTGCTCTCTAAAAAAATAAATACTCAGGTGTGGAGATAGAAGAATGCCAACAGATCAAGTAACTTTGAGGTATTCAATATTTTGCCTAATAACGTTCTATTCACATTGTGGCTTCAAAAATAAACTTTGAATAAATAAAAACATACATATGTATTTGAATGCTGAGGCTAGGGGATATCCTGTTTTAAGAACCACATTCTGCTCCCATTTCCTAACTAACCATCTGGCAATGAGTGTTGGCCAACTCTGTTATGTTGTACCATCCCAAATGCTTAATACAGTGCTCTGCACACGATAAGCACCCAAGGAATACAACTGATTGAGTATTTCTGACTTCAGGGGAACTGGGCAAGAGACTGTGGTTAGTTTACGCAAATCATTTCAACCAATGAAAAACAATGTAAGCACATAATCCATGGACCACAGGCTACCTCAAGGGAAGCAGCATGGCCTAGTGAAGAGAGCACTGGCCTGGGAGGAAAAAGTACCTGGGTTCCAATCCTGACTCTGTCACTTGTCTGCTGTGAGACCTCGAGCAAGTCACTTAACTTCCCTGTGCCTCAGTCACTTCATCTGCAAAATGGGAATTAAGCCCGTGAGCCCCAGGTGGGGCATGAACTATGTACAACCTGATTAGCTTGTCTCTACCAGTGCTCGGTACAATGTCTGGCATATAGTAAGAGCTTAACAAATGCCTTTTTTTTTAAAAGAAGGGGTAGTTATTGTTTGAACCCCTGATATCAGGACAGTGAGTTCAGCATCAGCCTCTGTAGCCACTCACAGATGAATTTCACCCTCAGTAGCATCATCCTTGCATACGAAGGGCACTGCTACCTGTGTGGCTGTGTTATATAAGACTCCTTGGCTTCCAAACACATTACCACCTTGTGGATATTTCTCATGACAAAACCCAAACCTGAACAAGCCCCAACTATTCTGTCCTTCCAGGGATCGGCAGGAATAAAAAAAAACAAATGGCAACAGATTAATGCAGGGTTCTGGTGTAACAGAAATGTCCAGAAGTGAAGTTCCAGTGTGAAAATGAATTTCTGGTGGTGATGGACTGTGACAGGCTGCTGCTTCAGCCCTATTAGTGGCAGGGTCCCCTGGCCAGGTGGGATAGAGTTGAGTGGGGTTGAGGGGCCGCCTCCACACATGCTGTCTCTTGCTCACCAACACCACTCTCCAACCCCCACTCCTCCCACTCCCATCACCTCCAATGGAGCATGCCTGCTCTCTGCTCCTGCAAAAGGAATTTTTACTTTCATCCATGTTGGAAAGGCTCCTGGAAGCAGCATGGCCTAGTGGAAAGACGACAGGCCTGGGAATCAGAGGATGTGGGTTCTAATCCCGGCTCTGCCACTTGTTTGCCCTTTGACCTTGTGCAAATCACTTAACTTCTCTGGGCCTCAGTTACCTCATCTATAAAATGGGAATTAAGACTCTGAATCCCATGTGGGACATATTTTGTGTCCAATCTGATTACTTTGTATCTGTCCCAGTGCTTAGTAAATACCACAATCATCTTTTTCCTTCTATTTCTCTTTCTGGATTCCTTGCAGGGATCCCATTCACTCCATCATAGACCAAGGCAATTTCCTTGCCCTTCCTTCATGGATTTCCACTTTCTTCAGTCAACTGTTGATTTTCTCAGCTTCGTCACTTATATAAATAATAATGTTGGCATTTGTTAAGCGCTTACTATGCTAAGCTGTTCTAAGCACTGGGGGAGATACAGGGTAATCAGGTTGTCCCACGTGAGGCTCACAGTTAATCCCCATTTTACAGATGAGGTAACTGAGGCACAGAGAAGTGAAGTGACTTGCCCACAGTCACACAGCTGACAAGTGGCAGAGGCGGAATTCGAACCCATGATCTCTGACTCCCAAGCCCGGGCTCTTTCCACTGACCCATGCCATTCCAATCACTTGGAATGATTTTTCTCAGTTTCTAGGTGGTCTTCTATTATCTTGTATCAGTAGGAGCTGACCTCTGGTGTCCCTGGACACTTCTATTTCACTTATTCATATCCTAGGAACCCCGATCTCTCCTGTCTTAATAAGATAAAAGGGCACCCATTCGTACTTAATGACCAGTTAAAGACACTTGGCTCATCCCTATCAGAGACAATCAGCATGGTGATGTTCTCTTTACTCAGTAATTTCTTTTTTCCTCCATTGCATCCTACTGTATTAAGCGTCATTATATATTTATGGAATTAATGGTGATGGGAGTGACTTCAAAAAACCATTCCTTTAATGCAATGCGCACATTGCAACAGGGACTTTCAAACACATTTAAAATTCAATTCGAGACGAGGTAATGGAGCCCCAGAATTCTTTTCTGATGATCATTCATTCAATCATATTTATTGAGCGCTTACTGGATGCAGAGCACTGTACTAAGTGCTTGGAAAGTACAAATGGGCAACAGATAGAGACAATCCCTATCCAACAACAGGCTGACAGTCTAGAAGGGGATAGGCAAGAAAACAAAACAAGTAGACAGGCAGCCATGACCCCAAGTCTTTGTCCCAGTGCTTCCAGAAGGGAGCCTCTGTTATTGTTTAAAGCCCAGAAAGCAGAATCATGCCACCCTGAATGGCAAGCTAAGGACAAAAGCTTTCCCAGGCCCTTAACTATGTCTCCCACTAGCCTTGGGTTTAGCTCTAGCACTGCTGGCAATTTTGTTTTGAAGAGAATTTCACTCTACAGTTCTAGTGGTTGGCTTTGGTGAAAAGCTGTTCTGAATACCTTTTCTGAATACCTTTCCCCAGTGAATCCATTGGTTAATTACCTGCTCTGGTATTTATCATTGGTGGACAGACGTTTCAATCCCCTTTGAACATGTTTTCCCTACAGTGACTGGGAAATTCCACTGTGAGAGAAGCAATTGTTTTCAGGGTGATCACAGCATGAGGCTGGGTTTGGATTCAGAGAGATCTAAACAACAGTATTCTTACTCCCTGCTGAAAATACAGTATCAGTTGGCATATGGCATTTCTGTCCAACAGGGAAAGCTGCTTTTATTTTATTTACCAAAAGTTCCTTCAATTAATGCCAGCCCAATATCACAGCTGATGGCTTCTCCCTGCTTGTTTTAATCAGTAACATTGGAAACTTTAAAAAAAAAATCACCTCTCAGTCTCATCTTTCTCCTTCCCTTGTATTACAGGAATAGTTGAGATTTCAGAAAGTATTAAAATATACTAATGATCAGATCATATGTGTGGAGAGTCCCTGGTAAAGAGATTGATTGTAAAAGAGCCATGTTCATTTTAAACTATAATTTTGGATGTCCTGCTTGATAAAGCACACAGAAAATTTCTTCGCACCTCTAACATTCCAGGCATGGAGATCTTATCCTATATTTTAGCACAGTGTTTGACACATAGTAAATGCTTAAAGAATATTATTATTATTATCATTATTACTATTCATGATGTGGAGAAATTTCTTTGAATTTCCTGCCATGGCAAATGTTGAGTGAGTTTGGCTTATATTTTACCCTAGGATATTATACTGTACTCTCCAAAGTGCTTAGTACAATGCTCAGCATGAAGTAAATGCTCAATAAATATGCTCGATTGTAATGCACTTACTATGTGTCCAGCTCTGTTTCATGCACTGAAGAAGATGCAAAATAATCAGCTCAAGCAGTCCCTGTTCCACACAGGGCTCATAATCTCAGTAGGAGGGAGGACAGGTATGCTCCATCGCTTGCCAGCTGGGTGACTTTGGGCAAGTCACTTAACTTCTCTGTGCCTCAGTTACCTCTTCTGTAAAATGGGGAATAAAAACTGTGAGCCCCTCGCGGGACAACCTGATCACCTTGTATCCCCCCAGCGCTTAGAACAGTGCTTTGCACATAGTACATGCTTAACAAATACCACATTATTATCAGAGAAGCAGCATGGCTCAGTGGAAAGAGCATGGGCTTGGGAGTCAGAGGTCATGGGTTCGAATCCCAGCTCCACCACCATCAGCTGCGTGACTGTGGGCAAGTCACTTAACTTCTCTGTGCCTCAGTTACCTCATCTGTCAAATGGGGATGAAGACTGTGAGCCTCATGTGGGACAACCCGAATACCCTGTATCTACCCCAGTGCTTAGAACAGTGCTCTGCACGTAGTAAGAGCTTAACAAATATCAACGTTATTATTTTACAGGTGAAATAGCTGAGCCCAGAAACATTAAATAACTTGCCCAAGGTCACACTGCAGCCACATGGAGTCAGGATTAGAACCCAGGTCCTCTGATTCTTAGGCTTGTGCTCTTTCCACTAAGCCATGCTGCTCCACTGGGAAGCAGATGGGAGAAGGGAAGGAGTCTTTAGAGTGTAGGCAGCAAACAGAAAAACCAGATTGAAATGGTACCTAACACATCTCAGAAATTGGAGCGTAATAGGCATTAGCACAGTGGCACTACAGGATGTACCAGCCATCCCAAAACAAGAGACTTCTCCAATGATCTGTTCCCGAGAGCGTGTCCAGACAAGGTCCGGTGAGTCACTAACAAGGGGTCCAGGAAAATGATCCATCCATGCTATATGCTTCACAGAACAGGTGGGTTCTCAGAGTGACTTAATGAAGGATCTGGGAGCGCTGTGTTCAACAATACTGAAACCTGTCAACGGAAGCACTAAGAGGACTCTTGAGTCGTGGCGTTAATTACTGCAGAGTCATGTGTTCCTTCCTTTTCTCTCCATTTCGCAGACTGCTTGTCAGTTTCCCTCTGAAACAAATTGGTGACAGTTTATAGCGCAGAGAATGACACTCTGCATTCATCATCTCTAGGTGGCTGTAAACCTAGCCTCGCTGGGAGAGAGGGGTAGGGTCTGGAGTATTTTCGTAAAGACAAAGTTGTGCCTCGGGTGTGTTTTCCCACCATTCATTCATTCATTCAATCAATCATATTTATTGAGTGCTTATCGTGTGTAAAACACTGTACTAAGCCCTTGGGGGAGTACAATATAACAATAAACAGTCACATTCCCTGCCCACAAAGAGTTTACATTTTAGAACTGTCATCGTTGGGAGCATCTTTGTGCAAAATCCTCAAGCAACAGTCATACACTCACAAAATCCCCATGAAATGTTGCCTCCTCCCAGCCCCCAAGAATCCACAACTTTAATTACACTAGAAGACTCCTTTCCTCCAGCAAGGGGAGGGCAGGGGGTGGTTCTAAATTGGGCTGGGAGGATGGAGTCTTCTCTCTGACATATTATCATTATTATTATTGTTATACTTGTTAAGTGCTTACAATGTGTCAAACACTGGTTTAAGTCCAGTGGTAGATACAAATTAAATTCTCAGTAAATACCTTTGATTGATTTCATTCATTTGTATCCTTCAAAATAACCAATTTTGACTCCTCCCTACTGAAAAACAATACAGGCCTGGCTTCTGTAGTAAGCAGTCAGCAACTCATTCTACATCAATTACTTCCATTGAGAAAGCAAATAGAACTGAGCACTTAATTATAAGGTGGTAGACAAATGGAGAAAAATCCACAGTAGTTGAAAACTCATAAAGTAGCCTGGAAATAGGAAACACGAGATCAGGTAGTTTAAATAGAAATAGGAATTTGAGAACATTATGGATGGGAAAGATAATTTAGCAAAATGACAAAAGGAAATATGATAAAAAACGATCAGATCTTATGAGAGTTTACATCAGCAGGACCTGTCAGAACTTTTCTTGGTGAACATAGAATTAGAGAAAGCCTGAGGAGATGGGATATTCACCCTACCTTCAGCCCTACAGCATTTATGTGTATTCCCATAATTTATTTTAATATCTGTCTCCCCCTCTAGACTATGAATTTGTGGGTAGGGAACATGTCTACCAACTCTGTTCTATTTTACTCTCCCAAGTGCTTAGTACAGTGTTTAGTACAGTACCTTACATCTAATGCAGTAAGATGTGTATATTGTTTTCATCGGTTCCGGGTGATACAGCCACCATACATCACACAGTAAGGAGTGACTAAATTAATTGTCTTCTCTACCGCAATCAAACACCTAATGAAGTAGCTGTTTTATACAGGGTAGACACTAGCACCTAAACAAATGAAGCATCCCGAAATGAGGAGTACACAAATTCCATAAACTTTGTTCATTTAATTTATAATCAGGAGTAACAGGAAGCCAGCTGGTCAGGGTGCCAACTTCATTGTGGGCAGGGAATGTGGCTGTTTATTGTTATATTGTACTCTCCCAAGCACTCAGAGCTTACAACAGTGCTTCACACACAGTAAGCGCTTAACCAGTACCATCATTATTATTAGGACCCTGCTCTGCACAGAGTAAATGCTTAATAAATATAATTGACTGATTTGCCAAAGGTTTCCTTCCTGTCACTAGTAGGATTATTTATGGATGAGCAGCTCTGGACAAGGGGAGGGACCACGACAGAGGAGAGGGAGAGGAAGGTGGCCTTCTTTTGCTTCATTTTTTCCTTGCGTGCACCTCCTGGCACTTTTTAAACTGGGTTGCGACATGCTCAGAACTAACGGAAGTTGAGCAGCCCAGCTGGCATGTGTGGGAGGAAGATCCCTTCCCCATGATAAAGAATGCCACAAAGTGCCAAGTGGAAGCTATAGTTTCACTGGGTAGGGAGAGATTAATTTTTAAAAGATAGGAATGTGTTGCTTTTTTTGAATGTATTTAAGTGCTTACTATTTGTCTGGCACTGTACTAAGTGCCGGGGTAGATACAAATTAATCAGGTTGGACACAGTCCATGACCCTCATGGAGCTCACAGTCTTAACCTCTCATTTTACAAATGAGATAACTGAGGCACAGAGAAGTTAAGTGACTTGCCCAAAGTCACATAGCAGACAAGTGGCAGATTTATCCTATTTCCATATCCTAAGATTCTTGAAGCTGTCCCAGGACTTGTGTTGATGTCTTTCTTCCCCCATCTAGACCGTGAGCTCATTGTGGGTAGGCATTGTCTCTCTTTATTGCTGTATTATACTTTCCCAAGAGCTTCTTACCATGCTCTGCACACAATAAGCGCTCAATAAATACGATTGAATTAAATGGACTGAAATCTTACCTGATCCTAAGATTTGTAAATGGGAACTAATTATTCAAATTTCAAAGAGCCAAACATATTAAAAGATTTTATTTTCAAAGTCTATATAATGAAATGTTCAAACTAATAACTCTATCTTCCTCCCATGGGATTTTCTGTTCAGATCTTGGGGAAGAAGACCAAGTTGTATACATTAGTTGACTTTGTAAATCTAGGATAAATGGAAGCCAAAACAAAATGGGGTGGTGAATCTTGAGATGATCATATAAACATATCAAATCTCATTTTTTTTTCAAGTTGCACAGACCTGATTTTCTTCTGTGAATTGAGTAGTTTTGTGAATTTATGTAACCGAGCTACCCCTACCTGTGCTAACTTACATCTCAATCAATGTTAAAAGGCATTTGACATTTCCCTTTGATTTATGGATTAACCTTTACATCTAATGCAGTCTAGCATATATAGTTTTCATCGGTTCCTGGTATTGCAGCCACCCCACTGCTTATTGTAGGCACCTAAATAAATTAATAGTTTTCTCTAATACAATCTTGATACCTAATGAAAAGCCTGTTTTACACAGTGATAGATGCAAACACCTAAACAAACAAGGCATACCGAAATGAGGAGCACATGAACTCTATAAACGTTGTTCATTTAATTTACATATGACTTATCAGCTGTGGTGTCTTTAGAAGAAAATCGCAGGAGAAAAAAAATATTCCCATTAAAAAAAACTAAAACTATACTCCTGAAATATTTTACAGAACAAAAAATCCAGAAATTTTAAACATTTTATTGTTTTAGACTATCTTTCTTTGGCAAGGAAGAGGTTGTTAAAAAAAAAAAAGTCAGTTGTATTCTGGCCAACTTCTTGTTAATGCGAGCATTGTTCCGATGCTAGAGCACTGTGGAGTAAAATTACCGAGACTGAACAAATTGCCAGTTTAAATTGCACCACTAAAAGGTAGGCTAGGAAAAGACTGCATCAGCTCCATTGAAACATGTTGAGTAGAAAAGAAATCCCAGCCTCATGAAATCTTCCCAACTGAAGAAACATTCCTCTTATGGAAAAAAATCAAGTTTCTTTAGTGAAAATGGGAAATGAGAAAGATTGAAATGGAATTTACTTAGACACCGAACAAGCCAGATGTTTCACCAATTGTTCACCTCCTCATTAGAAGCTTTGTCTGTTTTCCTCATTTTGAGGAAGGTATTTGTATCTTAATATTGACTCTGAAAGGAATAAAAGTCACACACCTAAGAATTTCTCATACACATAATTTCTCAGGCTCAGAGATTGATTTGAGATCATCATATATTATCAATGAATTCATTCTCTTTCTATACATCTATGCATATTTTTCAGAAGTATAATTTATCAAACACTCTCAGGCACAGGGCATAATATTAGAGTCTATCTAAAAATTTCTCCAAAATGAAAGATTTTTCAATCAGAAGAAAGCAAATGATATGCTGACCTAGAAAGAAGGGAATTTTAACTAATATAAGATCATTGTTATTCATTTTTATTTCTCAGATTAATCTGGCCATTGCCATGGATAACAGCCTTGTGGACATTAGTCAATTATATTATTTAAAACTATTGTTGGGATTAAATGTCTCCAGTTATGTGATGTACCTGGGAATACCCCTTTCTAAATCGAGGCCACTTTATAATGAATTTCTATTACCTTAATGTTTAATCAGAGGGGGAGGAACTACCCTAATTTCTCAAATGAGGTCTTTTCTTTTCAGAAGGTCAACCCATACATTTGCTTCAGCTCCTATACGAGACTCACAAACACATTCATCATCTCTGTATGTGTTCTTGGAATATTTTTGCTTAAGTGAACAGCCACATTGATAGATTTCACTATTAATCTTTTTTAGTTTCTGACAGCAAAATGTCAGGTGTCTTGGCTATGATTTGTTCATCTATCACTGTTCTGCCCTCATACAAAAGTATTTGCCATAACATTCTAAGGTTTGTGTTTACAAACCAGTCAATAAATTGGGATTGAAAGTTAATTGTTGCGGAACAATTCTAGCTATGTTATTTGTGCCCTTCGGTATAATCCACAGCAGCCAGGGTTTCTCCAGTTACATGTTTAATTGTCTCATTAGCCACAACCTGCACTTATTATCAATTAAGCTTTCTTTCAGCATTTAATTGTGCTAACTTTGGGCACCTACAATTTATCCTGACCTGCCATAATAATTGTGGTATTTGTTAAACTTTTACTGTCTGTCAAGCACTGTGCTAATCATTGGAGTAGATACAAGAAAATCAAATTGGACACAGTCCCTGCCCCACAGTCTAAGTTGGTTGGAGAAACTGAAGCACAGAGAAGCCCAGGATCACACCAGTGGCAGAGTCAGAATTAGAAACCAGGTCTTTTGACTCCCAGGCCTGTGCTCTTTCCACCTGGTCATGCACCGTGGCAAATCTTTCAGTTTCAAGAATCAATAAGTCTTGTTTCAGATGTTAACTGTACAAAATTTTGCCTAAGTCTATTTGTCTGCATTGATGGGAGATACTGTTAGTCTATTTCATTCCAGTTCTGAATCTGAGGTTGAATTGTTGAAAATATTTGCTTCTGGATCATCTTCTATATTCCATTCCTTTAGTGGAAAGAGGCTGATATGTTTTAATAGTTTATTCAGGGTTTGTTCTGAAGTTGTACAAATTGCTCCCATTTGGCAACTTGAGGACGATTGGTTAGTCTTTGGTGAGAGTTGTTCAAAATATGAAATTTTTTAAATATTAATCGATTACTATGTTCTAGGCATTGTTCTAAACGCTGCAGTAGATACAAGATAATCGGGTTGAACACAATCCCTATCCCACAGAGAGCTCACAATCTTAATCCCCATTTTACAGATGAGGTAACTGAGGCACAGAGAAATTAAGTGAATTGCCCAAGGTCACACAGTAGGGACATGGTAGAACCAGGATTAGAAGCCAAGTCCTCTGGCTCCCAGGGCCCATGCCCTATCCATTAGGCCATGCCGCTTCTCTCAGTGGTGGAAGACTGGCAAGGACATTCAAGGGAAAAAAAAAATTATATTTCTCAGGATGAAAAGGAGCTGGCTCATGCCTTCTTTGCACCTCATAGAGGTGCAAAGCTCTTGAGTTATTTGGATGAGGGGAGAGGGATGTGGTTCTACCTTTTTGTTCTCCAGATAGTTTTCAGAAAGGAGTCTCTTCATCTATCTCTGCAGAGTTGGTTTTGCATGGATAAAGTCATATTCTCTAAGTTGTCAGAAAGCTAAGCTAGGGAAGTCAGGGGCAATTGATCTATTTTGGAGTTTTTTCTAGTATAAATCTTAGTTTAGGGCTTTTAATCTAAGCTGAATTTATTTTATTGCATTGTTCGCCATACTCTTCTGCTAAAATATTACTTGGGATCAGTTAAGTGTAATTAGAGTTATACTGTTCTTTGAAATATTCAGGTAGAGTTTTGGATTCTGACCAGAGTCCACCACTCTTTTATTCCTTTTGAATATCTTTTATGGAGATGGGTTGTTAAGACTTCCTCCCTGTAAGTATTTTGTTATGATACTTTTGTAACAAAGACGGAGGGAAATCAGCCATTTGATTTCCATCTTTACAGTTGAAGAAACTGAGGCACAGAAATTTAAAAAAATGGTCCAGGGGCATCTAGTAGGCAAGTGGAGGATCTGAGATTAGAACCCTGACATCCAGTCCTGCACTCTTTCAACTAGGTCTTGTGGTCTCCATGCTTTGATTACATGAAATAATTCTACCAGTGCTAACATATTACTGATAACTTCCCTTAGATCCTAGAAACTCCAGAAACATGAATTCTATTTCTTATTATGTTTGTACTTCATGACCACCCCAGGCACTTAACTCCAATTAACTCCTTTAGTTTCTTCATTTGTGAAAAAAGCCAATATAAGACCAATGTCAGTTCTCAGAATGAAGATGATGAATTCAGTCTCTCCATCAGTTTTGAGTAAGAGATAGAAATCACAGTCATGCCATTTGGCTTTTGAAGGCATTCCTAGGTGAGAGGGTTTAGGAGAAACAGTGAAGGATAGGACTATTAGCAAGTTCAAAAGCTTTTCTTCCCCCCCAGGGGCCAGTGTTTTAGGAAATGAAGAAAAAAAATCAAACATGAGGCTCATTTGAACTTGGGAATTGAACACTTGCTTTGCATTGATGCAACTATCTGCTTTGTGATAAGTTTGGGATTATGATTGTGAAACATGAATTATCCTTGGTTATTTTTGTCTTTCAAGAAATCAAGCCACTTGGTCAAGGGTCTTTGCAATCACTTTCAAGGCATCAAAAAAAAAAATAGCAGGAACCACAGGGCAACACAGTCGATGTTGGAGTTAGAGGAACCATTTGTAAGGATTTTATGCAAGCAGCATTAATTAGGGGAGGAGAAAGCTAATGGAAGTAGGTTAAGGATTGCATTTCATTTATCTGGGTACTTTAGCTCTCTAAAAAATGTAAAAAAAAATAAAAATGATTTTTTGTGGCAGAAAACCTTATGACTAATGTCACATGACCCTCTCAGAATCTTGGAGTTGCACACTTCAGTGAGCTGGCGATTACCATTGGCTGAGAGAAATTTTTCACAAGAATGTTATGGACTTTAGAAAGGTGCTTCAACACTTTTGGATCAGAAGTCTAATTTAGAAAATTACCCTAATCCATGCCACATTATTTCTCTTCCATCTTCAAAGTCCATTCCTTCCAGGAAGCTTTCTGAATTCACTCCATCCATTTCCTATACTTCCAGTAGAGCAGCTGATCCACTCAATTCTCCATCTCGAGACTGTAAGCCTTTTGTGGGCAGGGAATGCATCTGTTACATTGTTATATCGTATTCTTCCAAGTACTTAGTACAGTCTTCTGCACACAGTAAACACTCAATAAATATGATTGAAGCCATTCATTATTTTAAGTAATGTTTTCTTATGTATGTTGATTTGTCTTGTCCATCTCATCCCATTTATTAAAGGGCAGGGGCTATGCCTATAAAAGATGAAATGTTTTGACCTTTGGATTAACTGACTGAAATTGAGTGAACGTATATTTCAAATCTGCTCCACTTCTTTTGCAGTAGAAAAACTTGGATGAACAGGTGTAAGGAGATTTCAGGGCAGGCCCTGCTGTGTTGGTAAATTTAAGGAAGCAGAGGTTGCACTTCCTTCTATCCTTTAGCAATGCTTCAAAGCTTGCTAATATTTCCAGCCCAGGACTAGGTTTAGGATCTATCATTCCCTGGTATGGCCTCTGCTACTATACTCCTAGTGCCTCTAGGACCTTGCCACCCAGCTGGGCATTGGCATTCTCAATGTTGGGGGGTGGGAAGGGCAGTGGGGGGTGTTAATAAACTGGGGCCCCTCTTGCTGTGGGTGGGCTCGTTCCTTTAACATGTTTTCTGCTATACTGCTTTAGTGGCATGCTCAGAGTGGAAAGATAGGAGTTGGATCACTATCCTAAGGTTTCGTCGCTCTCTTCTCGCCACCACCTCAAAAGCCAAGGGAGGGAGGGTGAGTCAACCCTTGTAGTCCCAGAAAGCGTAGCCATTGTTGACTCTCAAAAAATAATTCAATCAGTTGGTACTCACTGTGTGTGGGGCACTGTACTAAATGCTTGCATTGGTAATTTGCTCATAGTAAGCCCTTAACAAATACCAAAGCAACATGGCTCAGTGGAAAGAGCCCAGGCTGGGGAATCAGAGGTATGGGTTCAAATCCCAGCTCTGCTGTTTGTCAGCTGCGTGACTTTGGGCAAGTTACTTAACTTTTCTGTGCCAGTTACCTCATCTGTAAAATGGGGATTAAGACTGTGAGCCCCACGTGGGACAACCTGATTACTTCATATCTACCCCAGCGCTTAGAACAGTGCTTGGCACATAGTAAGCACTTAATAAATGCCATCATTTTTATTACCAACTACAATACAATAGAGTTGGTTGGCCCAATCCTTGTCCTCAAGGAGCTTCCAATCTAGTGGAGTACACTGTTTGCAGAATATAGGATTCCCCAAAACTTTATCATTCCTTAAAATTATGAAATGGAGATTATCTGATGCTTATAATGATCATGATTGTGGTACTTTTTAAGTGCTTACTATATATGCCCAGCACTGGACCAAGTGCGGAGAGAGATACAAGAAAACTAGGTAACTCATAAGCCTCACAGTCTAAGTAGGAGAGAGAACAGATATCAAATCCCTATTTGGTAAATTAGAGAACTGATGCACAGAGAAGTTTAAGTGATTTTCCCAAGGTTACATAACAGATAAATGGCAGAGCTGGAGTTAGAACTCAGATTCTCTAACTCCCAGGCCTGTGCTCTTTCAATTGGCCGTGCTGCTTCCTTAGCTCACAAGCTGTCGCTTAACAAGCAATCATGATAACAAAAACCTCAGCAATAGCGATAAAAATAAATAATAGTAGTAGTAGAAACATTCATTGGCTTGGCACTTGGGAGCTACATAGTTATAAAATGAAACTCTTCCATCCCAATGGGGGAGACACACATGAAGATATGTACAATTAGGGTGGTCCAAATGAATAAATAGAACAGATATATGTGCTACACAGGGTGTAAATGATTATTCAAAAGTGAAAACTAATGTGTATTTATCACATTAGCAGGGCCATAGGTCAGTGCTAAGGTTGTTCCTAGCTCCACTTCTGATGGCTTTTTTGAGAGCAGAAAGGAGACTGTAAGCATGTTGTGGGCAGTGTGTCTGTTTATTGTTATTTTGTACTCTCCCAAGTGTTTCGTGCAGTGCTCTGCACACAGTAAGTGCTCGATCAATTCGAGTGAATGAACATATGTTTGCGACCCTCCTCCCCAGAGCAGAATTGCTGGTAGCTTTTGCACTGTAGCTCTTTCATCCCACTGTTACCCCAGGGCACCATGGCAGCCTGCTCCTTCTTATTCAGGAGCAGAGACATGGACTGGACAACAGAGCAGGGAGAAAGACATAGGAGGGCAGTGTTGCTGGTCCTGAGGTCTGGCAGATTTTCCCAACAGTTGCTGTCCAATCTCGAGTGCATAGTGAGTTGATACTCTCACTCTGCAGCTGTGTAGGGCCAGAGAACTTCAGAAAGAGACAGTGCAAGACTAAATGAGTCATGAGATGTGACAAACTTTACTAGAGCTATGGCATGGAAATCACAAAGCGCTTTCTGAATCTGCAGAATCTCTGGCCTGGATATGGGTTATTTAGCCTGAGGCTTTATTAATGGAAAAATGCTCACGCCACCTTTGTAACGTTCTCTTATTTGTGCTGTTTTCCAGAATTCTTTGGGCATGCATCCCAGTCAACAGGATGCACAGAGCCTGTACGTGAATGAAGGGAACAAGTCAGGGTAACGCAGAAGGGAGTGAGAGAGATTGAAATCAGGGTTTAGTCAGGGCAGGCCTCTTAGAGGAGATGTGCCTTCAGTAAAACTTTGAAGGGGGCAGAGTAACTGTCTGTCGGATATGAAGAGGGAGGGCATTTGACTCCAGAGGCAGGACATGGGCGAGAGGTAGGTGGTAATATAGATAAGATCAAGGTACAGTGAGTAGGTTAGCGTTAGAGGAACGAAGTGTGCGGGCTGGGTTATAGTTAGGAGAGTAGTGAGGTAGGAGGGGGCAAGGAGACCGAGTGCTTAATGGAATTGTTTGACCCAACTAATTAACAAGGAAACTTTGTTAAGAAAGGCATTCTTTAAAGTGTCTGAAATCTCTGGGTACACTCTGATGATGATTGTGTTAGCATTCCTTCAAGTGTACATGTTGTACTCTGGCACATGTATCTGTAAGTAATCAAGAAATGCAAACAGAAATGGAAATAAGTTATTCCAAATTTGCTGAAACACCAAATTATTGGGTCTGCTCTTTTTCTCCTTTGTTATATCTAAATATGTGTTAAGGTGTTTTTTGGAAGTGTGAAAAGTGTGCATTTGTATGTAGATTTCTCTATATAACCCTAACACTGGAATTTAATGTAGTCTATAATATACATGTATGTATTCACATATACAAAACTTTGCCTTCTCATAACAGGAACAAGTGCTACACCTCATAATTAATAGCCCTAAGCTAGAGTTACATTTGACTGAAGGCAAACAATATTTGAAAAATGTTTTTTTTCCACAATAGTGGGACACGAAGAGCATTGTTATTGTATTGCTGGAAGTGGACAGAGGAAAGAGTGGCTGTTAGGAAAGTGTGAGAGTGTGTGTGCGCACACTATTCTTCTTTCCCTAGTTGCCTGTCTATTTCTTTATTTCTTCCCTTATCTCTTTAACTTTCAGTCTTTACCAATCTTCTTCTGGTTTGACTTACTTTCTGTATTCCTCTATCCATTTGTCTATCTTTTTAGGACTCCTGCCCTGGAGTTCCCCCAATCATGGTGCCTTTAGAGAAAGGGGTTTCATTCTACAGTGTAAAGTAGGGCTTCTAGAGGACTAGGCCTTGAAAAGAAAAGGGAGCTCTCTCACTTGGGCTGGTGAATGACTTGAGTTCGATGGGACAGGACTTTAGCACCTTTCACTAGTCAGTGAGAACAGCTGACTTGATGTCACCCCCATGTCACTCCTCTGTTCTGCCCCTTCATTCAGAAGTAATGAATATAAAAAATGTGGGTGGGGACCTAAGCCTTTCCCAAGGCCATTTCCTCACTTCCCTCCCCCTTAAACACCACCCATCAACCCCCGACTGCTACTTGAAGTTCTCTGGAAATTGGTTCAATTGTGGATTTGATAGGTCATTTGGAGCCAGCTGGACCAACCATATTTGTCCCTTCAGACTTCCAACCTCAGCCCCTTAGCACATCAAGGGCAAAATATCTCTGCCCTCTTTAGCTTCTTGCCATTCAATCTTTATGTTCACTCAGAGGCTCCAAATTTCCTACATCCCCCAAAACCCAAAGGTCCAGCAGGAATATCCCAAAGGGAAAACCTGACATGTTCTTGACACTGCAGTCTTTCAAGGTCTCCTCGGGCCCTGAGAGACTATCCTCTGCCTTGCCTATTCCCCTTTCTTTTATCCAGAATAGTAGCAATTAAAGTTTACAAGGCACCCCTAATCACTCCCTCTCAATAGCACTGTTGTAGACCAGCCTACAAGCTAAAAAGGAGGTGGGGGTTTAATTATGCAGTGAGTTTAGGAGCATGGATAAGCAATCCACATAATACAGACCAAATAATTTCCTTTAGAAAAAAATGCACTTTAATGCCCAAACATTCTATTTTTTAAATTAAATGGGTTTTACAAGGAACAGAACAAATTAAGTCATTATGGATATGTAGACAAAACAAGTAGGTCTGCTTTCATTTTTCTCCTTTTTCATCCCCTAAACAGTTCCGGTTTTTTGTTTCAAGCCCAAATTTAGCCCATCCTGTCCTTTTGTGATCTAAACGTGATAATCGAATGCTCGATTAAACCTATTGCCAAAGAACGTTTGCCAGTAATGGTGACACCTTTTTTCGTAACTGCCTCCAGCTGTTGCTACTGGTATTTCAGCCTCCAATTTCCTTGCACGTTACGTCAATATCACTAGGCTCACGACCTAGGAGCAGGAAGCCTTATAATCAATTTCAGAAGCTTATTGGGAGAGCTAAGAATATAGCACAAGATGACCCAATCCACTAGGAAAATCAGCTGTGGAAATAGAAGCTTTGCTGATTGCATTTTTCCCCCTCTTCAGGATTAGCAGAGCTTGACTTTCAGAGTTTCCGGTGGAAAGAAAGGAGGAGGAAAGAAAGTCATATTTAAGAATGATAGATGGTTGACCCCAGGATTAGATCAGTGACCTGTCAATCATAGTAATAATCATGAGGTTTATTAATCACTATGTGACAAGCATTAGGGTAGTTACAAGATAATCAAATCGGATACCATCCCTGTCCCACATAAGGCTCATGATCTATGAGGGAGAAAGAACAGACATTTTGTTCCCATTTTACTGATGAGGAAACCGAGGCCCAGAGAAGTTCCTCTTCATCTAAATGGCCATCATTTTGGCCCAGGTACTTGTCACATCTGACTTGACTCCTGCATCAGTCTTCTAGTTGAGCTGTCTGCTTCCAGTATTTCCCTTCTCTAGTCTGTCTTTATTTCCTTTTCCCTGCCCTGATTCATTTTCTAAAACATCATTCGGTCCACTTCCACACTCCTCAAGAGCCTCCCATAGTTGCTCATTCCTCTCTGCACCACGCAGAAGCTCCTGGCAGTTGACTTTAAGGAACTCAACCAGCTCTCTACATCCTACTTATCTAACCTAAAGCACCTCTTGACTCATTTTCAGTTAGCCTATTCACTATGCCTCTTCTTCTACTCATCTGTTGCCAACCTCCTTCCCCTTCACAGCTGACATACCACACCTCTGCCACCTTCACATTCTGAAATTACATCTCCTAGGTGATTAATTTTTCATCTTCCTACTATATCCCCCAAATATCACATCAGTACTCTTGCGTCCCCTAACCTTGTGCATACTCACAGCCCCTGTAGCACTTCTGAGTATATCTTCTCTATTGTATTACTTCAGAAGCAGCATGGTGTAGTGGATAGAGCACTGGCCTAGGAGTCAGAGGGTTATGGGTTCTAATTCTGGCTCTGCCATTTGTCTTCTGCGTGAGCTTGGGTAAGTCACTTTACTTCTCTGTGCCTGTTACCTCATCTGTAAAATGGGGATTGAAACAGTGAGCCCTAAGTGGGACAGGGACTGTATCCAAACCAATTTGGTTGTACCCACCCCTGCGCTTAGTACAGGGACAGGCACATAGTAAGCACTTAACAAATGCCATCGTTATTATTATTACTATGATTCCTCCTCTCTTTAATTTACTTGTGCCTGGGCAAGTTCAGTAGATTTGTGGCATGGTCTGTGGCTTTGATGGGTTTACATCATAATGAGGGAAACAAGGCCCTACTAGAATGTATATTCCTCAGTGATGGGATTATGTCTATTAATTCTACTTACCCTCCCAATGGTCTGCATGCAGTAGGTGCTCCATGCAGAAAACGTGTCTACCAACTCTGTTATATTGTGCTCATGGAAGTGGTTGGTAAAGGGCTCTGCCAACAGTAAGTCCTCAATAAATATGATTGAATAAATACTATTGACTGATTAAAGGTTAAGTTGGAAGGCCAGTCAGTGTTCAGTAGTTGTTTACTGGCCCACATAGAGAGTCAGTCAGTCGTATTTATTGATCATTTACTGTGTGCAGAGCATTGGACCAAGCGCTTGAGAGAGTACACTATAACAATAAAACAGACACATTCCCTGCCCACAATGAGGTTACAGTCTAGAAAGGCATAATTTGTCCATACCTTAGGGCAACCAAAACTGTCATGCCACAGAGTGGGGATTAGAATCCAGGTCTTCTGAATCCCAGGCCCATCCTTTACCCATTTGGCCATGCTGCTTCCTATGGTTGTGAAGATTAGAGCAAGGCAGAAAGAATAGGCTGGGAGGCCTGGGTCCGAAAGAAATTGACTGGACCAATCCCACATTTCATAAAACATGGGACTCTAATCTGTGCAGGATCCAGTTATGATTATTATTGTTAAATTCTTACTATATGCCAAGCATTGTTCTAAGTGCTGGGATAGAAACAAATTAACCAGGTTGGACACAGTTCCTGTCCCACAAAGGGTCATATTCTTAATCTCCATTTTACAGATGAGGTAACTGAGGCACAGAGAAGTGAAGTGACTTTCCCAAGGTCGCACAGCAGACATGTGGCAGGCCTGTGATTAAAACCCAGGTTCTTCTGACTCCCCAGCCTGTGTTCTACCCACTAAGCCATGCTGCTTCTCTACAGTGCAATTTCTTCTCCCTACCCCCTTTCCCTGGTCCTGTATATGTGCACATGTGGTGTACACAAGATTCAAATTTGGTAAAGTTCAACTGTTGCCACTCATTTTTTATATATATATTTAAAGACTGGTTTCTATGACCCACCTTTTGTTTATTATAAATCTAATGCTGAAAGTTTCAGTTCAGTGAGTCCATATTTTATTTGAAATTTTGGTCTGAAGTAGCCTAAAGCTGACAAAATGTAATTGCACAAAAGCATATGAAGTCTGTTAATTTATAATCTGAAATCTCATAGCCTGACAAGCTTTTCATTTTGTTTAAAGGTAGTGGTTGTTTTAGAACAACAAAGTAAACCATGGATCTGCAATTTACATTCAATTCAGTTGGTATTTGTAGCAATAGGAAAACATGTAATTTTGCAAAAGTTTGGGTATGCATTTTGTTGAATAAAAATATCAAATTAAAAGTAATAGGTTATGTATCCACTTTCTTTTTCTAGTCTCTCCTCTTGGGCATTTGGGCAAACATAGTGATTATTAATTGATGGAGATCCAGATTAATCATTTTTAGAATTTGGGAAATAGAGGTGAAAAGAAACTCTTTCTAATTACAGAAATGGATATGCTGTGACACGACTAGATTTGATCATTCTGTATTTCTCAATATCCTAACAGGGAAGGTGGGAAAATGATAAAGCCGACAACAGGATAAATGATTATAGAGAAGTTGTGTGGCCTAGGGGAAAGAGCACAGACCTGGGAGTCGGAGGACCTGGGTTCTACTCCCAAGTGCTTAGTAACAGTGCTCTGAACGCAGTAAGTGTTCAGTAAATTCGATTGACTGACATGCCTTGATCAACATCACCGCTTGCTCACCACTGATTCTTCTTCCCCTGAATTTACTTTTGTCAACTTGCAGATGGGGTTATATCCAGGACAGACTGATGTTGTATGAAGCACATTCCCTAATGGGCCTGCTGTTTGAATCCAAACTGTGTAATGGAAACATATGTCATAGCAGAATTGACAGTGCTTTGTAACGTGGGAAATGGCCACAGGCAGGGAGGCAGCCTGTGTGTTTTCTGGTTTTTCTGCTGCCAGTGTAGACACCCCTTCTCTCCCTCTTCCTACAACATCTCTTCGATGCACCTTAAGAAAAACTTCTCTGCCTGAAGCTGACTTGTTCCTTTTTCAGAGGATAATGTTGGGGAAACTTCTCTAACTTTCAGAGGATGTTGAGGCATTCTTGGGAACTCTGGACAGGAGAGACTCAGTCAACTTAGTAGATCATGCTTAGTCGACAGGAGAAGTGGCAGGTAGAGGTTAAGATAAGATGGTCCAAGCCCTCACCCTCCTCCATTTCTGGACCTCCTCAGGCTCAGAGGGTCCACTCCTAGCCGGCTCAGCCTCTCTGATCTGTACAGGTCAAATCACTGGCACAGTAAGGGTGTTTTTGTATGCTCCAGTAGGTCACAGGGACAACAAACTATCCATCGATGGGGATTTCCCTTCCCTTTTGAAATTCTGATAGGAGTATGGCCCAGTTTGGTCACTCACTCAGATTGATCAGTGGTTTTTATCCAGCACTTACTGTGTGCAGAACACCTTACTAAGCACTTGGGAGAGAACAATACTGCAGAGTTGGTAGACATGTCCCCAGCCCATAAGGAGCTCATGGTGTAGATAGGGAGGGCCATTTGAGTATGAACCTCTCAAGAGGGAAAGATCCATTTCTGACTGTGGTCTGGACTCGTCAGTCCTGGGCTCTGGGCCCCTGGACCCTTCTGCAGCAATCGCAGGCTTACTAGTTTTATTCCAGTGAAAGAAAGTGCTACTTGCTGCTGTCACAGATGAGGTGCTCTCTGATTAATGTCCCTCATCATCCCAGCCAGACTACCCTTTCAGCCACCTCTACACCTGTGAATCACATTTTGGGATGGATCTGTTTGTCTGGCTATTTACCAGTACCACATTATTTTAATTGTCATAAAAATGTTAGATTGTAAGCTCCTGCGGGGGAGAGACTGTGAAGACAAGGCAGCAGAAACACAGAAGATGATGGGAAGAGCATGGACCTGGGAGTCAGTAGGACCTGGGTTCTAACACTCCGCCACTTGTCTGCTGTGTGACCTTGGGCAAGTCACTTAACTTCTGTGTGCCTCTGTTACCTGAACTGTAAAAGGGAAATTGAGACTGTGAGCCCCATGTGGAACATTGGGCACCGGATTAGCTCATCTCTACACCAGTGCTTAGTACAGTGCCTACCACACAGACAGCACTTAAACGCCATAAAAAATGATGCTGATGGCATTTATTAAGTTCTTACTGTGTGCCAAGGATTGGGGCAGATGCAAGATAATTAGATTGGCTGCAGTCTGTGTACAGGGGTAAGTATACAGTGCACAGTGCTTTGCATACAGTAAGTGCTCAAAATAGGATTGAATGAATATCCCACATGGGGCACAGTCTAAGCGGGAGGAAGAACAGCATTTTATCCCCATTTTGTCTTATGCTGTCGAGTCATCTCCAACCCATAGCAACTCCATGGGCAAATCTCTCCCAGAACACCCTACCTCCATCTGCAATCTTTCTGGTGGATGTATTAATAGAGTTTTCTTGGTAAAAATACAGAAGTGGTTTACCATTGCCTTCTTCCTTGCAGTATATTTGAGTCTCCGCCCTTGACTCTTTCCCATGCTGCTGCTGCCCAGGACAGGTGAGTTTTGACTTGTAGCACATTGTCTTTCATTCACTAGCCACTGCCCAAGTTAGGAATGGAATGGTTATGCCTCCGCTCAACTCTCCCTCTCTTAGCCCGAGACTGGTCTGGGAAACTCTCCAGGTTATCCCCATTTTACTGATGAGAAAACTACTGTGCAGAAAAGTAAAGTGACTTGCACACAGTCAGCAGAATTCCTTGTGCCTCCTTCCTAATTAACCTGGGGTACAATTGTTTGGTAATGGATATTCCAGGGTACCAGAGGCCAGCCCTTGTAAATCAGTCTTTAGTCAGCCTGTCAGAGCATTGGTGACTGTTCTAAGGCCATTCAAGATGGCAGGGAGGTTAGGGGATAGGGATGATAAGGGCTTAGTACAGTGTTCTGCACACAGTAAGCGCTCAAATATAATGGAATGAATGACCAGATGACAAAAAACAGGCCTGTGTGTTGACATCACGTTTCATGGGGTGGGTAAGAGGAGGGGTCTCTAATATTTAGTGCTGTATCATAACCCATGTCCAGATAGCATTAATTACTGATGAATATCATGCTTCTACACCTCGTGTCAGAGTAGTTAAAATGGAGTTTTTTAAGCAAAAATATCAACTGGCAAAATCATGCTTGAGTGATTTAATCCTTGGTAAAATGGATTTTTTTGGTGAAATCACACTGTGGTAGCCTAAGATTCTGTGTTCTGGAAATATAATACCACTTCAATCCCTATTGATTGACCTCATGGTCAATCCGGAGCCTACACTGCTCCCAGGAAAGAGAATCAATCTATAAATCAATTGATCAATACTGAGTGCTTACTGCATGCAGAGTGCTGTGCTAACTACTTGGGAAAGTACAATAAAATACAGTTGGTAGACTCAATCTCTGCTCTCAAGGAGCTTGAAGTCTAGAAGGGGAAGCAGACATTAAAATAAAAGACAGTGGAAATGGCAGAGTGAAAGGAGATGGGAAGCAGTGTGGCCTAGTGGATAGAGCATGGGCATGGGAGTCAGAAGGATCTGGGTTCTAATCTCTGCTCCACCACTTGTCTGCTGTATGACCTTGGGCAAGTCACTTAAATTCTCTGGGCCTCAGTTACCTCACCTGTAAAATAGGGATTAGGACTGGGAGCCCCTTGTGGGACAGGGACTATGTCCAACTTGACAACCATGTATCTGCCCCAGTGCTTAGTACGGTGCCTGGCATATAGTAAATGTTTAACAAATGCCATTAAAAAAAAGCATGTACTTCTTCTGAGTGACTGTGTGCAAGTCACTTTACTTTTCTGGACAGTAGTTTTCTCATCAGTAAAATGTGTTGTGGGGCTGAGAGTGGGGTGAATGTCAAATACGAGGTACAGATCAGAGTACATAGTCTACGCAGAAGTGATGGGGGGAAAGGGGAAATGAGGGGATAGTTGGGGAGGGCCTCTTGAAGTAATTTTAGGGTAGATGTATGTGATTTTTGAAGATAGGGAAATTAGGGTTCTGTTGGATATGAAGGGGGAGGAGTTCCAGGCCAGAAGGAAGATGTAGACAAGGGTTTTTTAGGTGAGATACCAAGGTACAGAGAGTAAGTTGGCTTTAGAGGAATGGGGTACAGATTTAGTTATCATAGGAGATCAGCGTGGAAAGACAGACAGGGGAGAACGGATCAAGTCTTTCTTACCTGCAGATGAGAAAGAAAGTTATTGTTGGTGTTATATTATAGTCTTGGAGAGTTCAAAATATTCCAATGGTGCTGTTGCAGGTTGGTAGAATTAAAGGAAAAACTACATTTTCCAGGAGACAAAGGGGCTGACTCACAACCTCTTTGTACCACAGTAGAGGGTATTTCTGAGCAGAACCAATCAATCAACTGTATTTATTGAGCACTTACTCTGTGCAGAGCATAGTACTAATCACTTGGGAGAGTACAACACAGCAGTATAATAGACACAGTTCCTGCCCACAACAAGTTTACAGTCTAGAGAAGTCTGAATTCTCTTGATTAGGGAAGAAAGATGTGGAGTTATTGTCTTTTGGCTTTCTGGGATACAGACCAATGAGAAGGTTCTTTGTCTCCCTCTGTAGAGCTGGTTCTCCATGGGTAAGCCCTTGTTCTCCAATTTATCTGGTGGGGAAAGCACGAGGAGAACTGGAAGTTGATGATCTATTTTGTAATTTTTCTGATGAAAATTTTAGTTTGTAGTTTTATATCTTGGTTTCAAATAACTTTCTAGTATTCATCTCACTTGGATCAATAAAAGTTTATTTGTTAGCAAACACAGATAATGAGAGCTGTATACTTGTTCAAGGGAGTCCCTTTTTGGGTTCTGGCTTATTCCACATCTCTATTATTCCCTTCAAATATCTGGTGTAAAGGAGGGCTGCTAAAGTTACTCACTATAGGTATTTTGCAAAGTGCTTCTTTTCTAACAGGAAGAATTCAGGAGATAGGTCACTAGTCAAGCCACACAGATGGCTTATTCTCTGTTTGGCAGCCATTTTGGTGATTTTTTTTCCTCCTGATCTGCAAGAAGGAAATATATCAAATGTCCATACACCTAGGAAAAAAATACAAAAGGATGCAGATGGCATCTATCAACAAGGCACAATGGGCATTTCTGAAAGTTTTCTCATCCCATGTAATTCTCTGGAACTCAAGTCTAGTCAAAGCCCTCATCAACTGGATAGTCAAAGGACTGGGAGTGGGTGTTGTGTTTGGCATGGTGGAGACAGCAGGAGTGGTAGCTTGAGAGAGATCTTCCAGAGGTATGTGAAAGAGAAGAGACAAGAAGGGGATGGGATACCATCCATCCATCATTCATTCATTCAATCGTATTTATTGAGCACTTACTGTGTGCAAAGCACTGTGCTAAGCACTTGGAAGAGTACATATAACAACACACACATTCCCTGCCCATAATCAGTTCACAGTCTAGAGGGGGAGAGCCCTATGTATCCAAAACTCTTCCCAATTTGGCCCACTATTCTCCCACTCCCAACCCTTCTGTCTCCTCCCCGTCACATCCTTACTGCATTAATGTTGGAGTCAAGAAATGATCAATCTCAGTAAGAAAATGATGTGCTATTATGTGGTACAGTTTCTTAACAAAAAAAATCAAGCCATCACTTGTATTTATTGAGCACTTACTGTGTGCAGAGCACTGTATTAAGCAGTTGGGAGAGTACAATATAACAGATTGGGGGGACATGTCCCCTACACACAATAAGCTTACAGTCCAGAGAGAGAGAGAGAGTAAAAATATAGCCTTTCATCAATTATTCAGATTGCCTGTGTGACCAACTGTGAATCCATTCTTGGATAGCTACTGAATATGACAATCTGATGGTTTTAGGGTGGATGTTGAAAAGTGAACCAGATTACTTTCAAAGTTTTAAGTTGTTTTGTTCTTCTAAATCCCATGCTCATCATCTGTAAGTACTTATTTTTGGTTTCATACTTGCAGTGAGAAACAGGACATGTTTGGGTTCCTAATTTAGAATGTTTATATTGAGAGATTCCAGGTCCTCAGCATCAAGATAAATTCGCTTTTTTTTTTCTTTTGCTTTTATACCACACAACTCACAATTATCAGCTTGCTTGTTTGGCTTTGAGAATGGGTGGCAATTTTAGAACCATGGTTTTGGTACTTGGTAGAGCAAGAGGAATTTTTCGAAGAGGTAGGAGGCCAGCTGGCCCACCTTCTGTAGTCTCATCCTTCATTTTCCAGTTACTAGTTACAATTCACAATCTCTTTTCCTCTAGATTCCCTGAATAGGAAGCTATGGAAATACAATCTTGTGAATAACTATGGTTCTCAGTAGTTTTCTCCACTGTTTAATGTTCTGTAGGCATCCCTTGAGAGCTCTCTGTTGCTAGCCCTTCCTTGCTTTTAATGAGTGGAATGGAGTCCATGGACTCATAATAAGAGAAATTTAGGTTGTGAGCCCTCTGAAGGACAGGGACCATGTATAAATCCCACTTGTGTATTACCTCCTAGCGCTTTTACAGTGCTTTGCACACAGAAAGTGCTTGATAAATACGATTACTACTATTACTATTAGAAACATGAAAGAAAAAAAATTGAACCATCAATTTATTTATTCTTCCATCCTCTTATCTATCTACCAAGTTTCGCCTTGAAGTGAAGAGAATCTGAAGTTCTCAATTACCTTCCCTGTGGATAGGGAATGTGTCTAGTTGGTCAGTCAGTCAAACATACTTACTGTGTGCAGAGCACTGTACTAAGTGCTTGGGAGAGTATGATATAACAGAAGACAGACATTCCCTGCCCACAATCAGCTTACAGTCTAGAAGGGGAGACAGACATTAATATAAATTACGGATATGTACATAAATGCTGTGAAGCTGTTGGAGGGGGAGGTGGGGATGAATGAAGGGAGGAAGTTAGAATGACGCAGAAGGGAGTGGGAGAAGAGGAAAGGAGGGCTTAGTCAGGGAAGGCCTCTTGGAAGAGATGGGCCTTCAATAAGGCTTGGAAGAAGGGGGAGTCACTGTCTGATGGATATAAGGAGGGACAGCGTGGTCAGTGGCAAGATAGATGAGATCGAGGTACAGTGAGAAGGTTAGCATTAGAGGAGCAAAATGTGCAGGCTGGGTAGTAGTAAGAGAGTAGGGAGGTGAGATAGAAGGGGGCAAGGTGATGGAGTGCTTTAAAGCCAATGTTGAGGAGCTTCTGTTAGACCGTACTCTCTCAAGCACTTAGTAAAGTGCTCTGCACGTAGTAAGTACTCAATAAATACCACTGATCGATTGATTGACTGAACTCTAAAACCTCCCTAGTCTGGTTGAATTAAAAATGAGATAACACAGCCTTAAAGGAACTAACATTTTTCCTCAGGAAGGGTGAAAGCACAGCTATTCGCTCAGGGACAGGGGCCATCACTGTGCTGCAAATATTGTGCCCTGTTTCATTTCTTCTCTCTTTGCTGTGCTTCAGGTTAGTATGTGATCATCTATTCAGCTCAGATTTCCAGAACTAGAACTGATCTGTATTTTATTGGTATTGAAATTTTTTAGTAATAGTAAACACTGTGCTAAACAGTGGGGTAATACAGTAATCAATAGTATTTAACTCTTATAGTTTGCCTAACACTGTACTAAGTATTTGGGAGTACACAGTAGAGTTAATAGTCTTAATCTCTGACCTTATGAATTTTACAGTCTAGCAATGGTGAGACCAAAACTAAATATGAATTAGTTCTGAAAAGATGGGGTATGTCAATCTGTACAGAAGGGCTATACACAAATGAATAGGTGGCACAACAGTAGTGAAGGGGTAGTTGGAAGGAGGTTACTTGAGGAAGACATATTGGAGGAGGAGTGATTTCAAAATAGTTTTGAGGATGGGGAGAGCTGTGAACTGGTGGATTTGCAGAGGGATGGGTTCAAGCAAGAGAGGACAGAGTCAGGAGACTTGAGAATGAAGCACAATGAGTTGGTTAGTTTGAGAAGAATGAAGTGTGAGCTCATGTGTAATGGAAGAAGAGAATGGATAAATAGGAGGAAGAGAGATGATGAAATGCCTAACAAGACAGATCAAATCACTGGACTCCCAATCTAAGGGAAAGACAGATACACAGTATCAAAGTGAAGCTGAAAAAAAAAATTCAGTTACAAATCAAACAAACCAAGAAAACTATGTTTCAATAAACAAACCAACAATGGTTACAATAAGGGAATAAACAATTCTTAGAGGGCGATCTGATCCCACTGTTTCAGGCTAAGAGTTTTGAATGCAATTTGGCTACAGAGTCAGAATAAGGCTGAAAATACTTTTGAATTTGAAATGGGATTGAGAGTCAACTGAACATTTTCTACCTACCATGAGATTTTCCAAAGCTTAAAACCTTTTCATAGTAACCATCTTCAAGAAACTTTTGAAGAAGGTGTTTCAGGTGGGCTATGGACAGTCATTGATGAGTTACTGTAATCCCGACCCCGCCACTTGTTTGCTATGTGACTCTGGGCAAGTCATATAACTTCTCTGTACCTCAGTTACCTCATCTGTAAAATGGGGACTAAGACTGTGACCCCCACGTGGGACAACCTGATAATTGTGTATCTACCCCAGTGATTAGAACAGTGCTTGGCACACAGTAAATGCTTAACAAATATCATTATTATTATTATTATTAACATAACCCTTCTGTTTTCTAGATGGGAAGAACACACTCTCTGTTTTCATGCTGGTTAGAATTGAGAATTTGAGCTAGCTGTGCTGGGCACCTCCACTCACAAATACCATCCTTACCCAGAGGGATTTCATCCACTATGGGTGGACACGAGGTAGTTACAGCAGCACTAAAAATCTCCCTCTCTCCCCAGATCCTTCTTGCTGCTCAGCCCCCTTTCAGGAGGTGGAAGTCCCTGAAACATAAGGAAGCGGAAACAGCATTACTTTCTCTGTAACTCCATGGCCCTTTTGGATGTCTCTTCCACTGCTGTGGACTTCTGATTCCTGGAGCTGAATTACAAGTCAACCTGATACAATTATTGCATCATTTTATGGTACTTGTTATTATTAATAATAATTAATAGTACTTGTTAAGCACTTACTATGTTCCAAGTACTGTTCTATGCACTGGGGGAGATATAAGTTAATCAGGTCAGACCCAGTCCCTTCCCACATGGGGCTCACACTTTTTTACTACATTTTTTCAGATGAGATAACTGAGGCCCAGAGAATGATGATAATAGTGGTATTTGTTAAGAGCTTACTATGTACCAGATACTGTACTAAATGCTGAGGTGGATACAGGGAAATCGGGTTGGACACAGTCCCTGTCCTACATGGGGCTCACAGTCTCAATCCCCATTTTACAGATGAGGTAAAACTGAGGCCCAGAGAAGTTAAGTGATTTGCTCAGGGTCACACCGCAGACATGTGGCAGAGCCGGGATTAGAACCCAGGTCCTTTTGACTCCCAGACCCATGCTCTATCCACTAAGCCACACTGCACTGTTAAGGCCTTACTATGTGCCAGGCACTGTACTAAGTACTGAAGTAGATACAAGCTACTGTATCCAAATTGACTAGTCTACCTTACTATCTTAAAGTATAGTATAGGTTGAAACCGCCCAAGGGATGAAATTTGTATCATTTGATACCTGAACAGCCCTGACATTGCTGTGAACCAATTTAGGTAAGACCCTTCCCACCTCCTTTCTCTCTGGATCAAAAGAAGCAAATAATCGTGGCTCAGTGGAAAGAGCACGGGCTTTGGAGTCAGGGCTCATGAGTTCGAATCCCAGCTCTGCCACTTGTCGGCTGTGTGACTGTGGGCAAGTCACTTAACTTCTCTGTGCCTCAGTTCCCTCATCTGTAAAATGGGGATTAAGACTGTGAGCCCCACGTGGGACAACCTGATTCCCCTATGTCTACCCCAGCGCTTAGTACAGTGCTCGGCACATAGTAAGCGCTTAACAAATACCAACATTATTATGAATTGATCTTGGAGGTGCTCTGCCCAAGGTTTGAGTCAGATTTTCAAGGCTTTGAAGGGACTCCTGAGCAGATGACCAAAGAAGCTGCTGAACTGGGGAGGTAAATTCATATAATAATAATAATAATAATGATGTTGGTATTTGTTAAGCGCTTACTATGTGCAGAGCACTGTTCTAAGCGCTGGGGGAGATACAGGGTAATCAGGTTGTCCGTGAGGTTCACAGTTAATCCCCATTTTACAGATGAGGGAACTGAGGCACAGAGAAGTGAAGTGACTTGCCCACAGTCACACAGCTGACAAGTGGCAGAGGCGGCATTCGAACCCATGACCTCTGGCTCCCAAGCCCAGGTTCTTTCCGCTGACCCACGCTGCTTCTCAGCTTCTCAGCATTTCTCTCATTTAGAAATGGATGATACCTCTGTGGAAGAGTTGACTACCCTTTCATTCAGAGATATAGTAATCGAGACTTCTCCAAACTTTGACACTCTATTGTATCATGGCAAGGTGACAAAATACATAAAGTAGTTTATGTTTATGCCACCACCTATTAAAAGTTGGGGATTTAAAAGCCTTGCATCAAGAGAAAGGCTGAATTTGAGTATGATTGAAGACGACCCTAAAAGAGGTGTTTGTTCAAAGGAGTGTGGGAGTGTTAGCTTCCACAGAGTACTTTAGGAAAAGAAGGCTAATGTTCAATTTAAATTGGACAAATTCTTTGCTAAAGTTGAAAAGCCACTACTAGTCAGCAAAAAAAGATTCTACTTCTGCCTCCTATAAAGTTTCAAAAAGACAACTTTTCATTTAGGCAATATTGTGATATTATGCTGTGAATTATTGTAATGAAGATTAGCCAATGGTTTAGTGACTTATAATCACAGTATAAAATGAATTTCATAGTTGTATGAAAAAAGTGGTATTGGAATGGTTGCTAATTTATAACGCATAAGTCTATTGGAAAAGTATGATATGATATCACACTTTTAAGGACTATTGCCCAGTTGCATTGTGGGATACACCTGAATTGCAGCTGCAGTATCTATTGCAGGGTGTAGAGGCCAAAACTCAGGTCTTGACAGGGGCCAAGCCTAATTCCCACCTGGGTATCCTCTCCCAAAACTTAGAATAGTGCTCTACACCAAGTAAGTGCTTAATGAATATTGTTACTACTTAACAGAGTACTACTAGGTGGGGTGTGTGAGGAGAATGAGGAGAAGTTATTTAAACAGTTGCTGAAGGGTGAGCTGAAATTGGGAAGCTGACAGCAGGGAGGGCAGAAGAATCATCTTAAGGAGAAGCAGCAGGACCTAGTGGACAGGGCATGGGCCTGGGAGTCAGAGGATCTGGGTTCTAATTCCAGCTCTCCCTATCGCCTGCTGTGTGATCTTAGGCTAGTCACTTAACTTCTCTGTGCCTGTTACCTCATCTAGAAAATGGGAATTAAGATTATGAGCCTTATGTGGGACAAGGACCGTGTCCAACCTGATTAGCTTGTATCTATCCCAGTGCCTACTGCAGTAAGCACTGAAATACCATTTTTTTAAAAAAAAGGACAGAGAAAAACAAACCAGACAATGTTGCATTGCAAATGAAAGGGGGAGTCAAGTATGGAGGACAGACCTGCATGGTCCACTGCCAGTCAGGAAGGCAGTAACTCTCTTTAAACAAAAGCTTCTCATGGAAAGAGAGACAAGGAGGCAAAAGAGGAAACAGTGCCAGGTATTACAAATATTATGTATAACTGCACAACAAGGGATATTTTTGTGCCCATTGACTAGGACTGTGGATCAAGCATTAGCCTTTTCAACCACACATGCACTCATAGGCAAAGTTCACCACTGTAAATGGGGTCTTCAAATACAAAGGACAACTATATAACCATATTTTCAGAATTAAGACCAGTATGTAGTTTTCTTTTTGGGTACTAAGAAGTACTTGTCAAGAAAGCAGGTGCGTATCATCCTCCCAAACCTTACCTCCTGATCTAATCCTATTATTCATTTAATCTACATGAGGAAAATGGAACTTTCTCATTATAACTACTTTTGCCCATATTATAGCTTCCCCCAGTAGTTTAGTATTTCTTGTTCCCTTATCTCAACCAGTAAATAGATTTTAGCAAATGAGCCTTTTTTTAAAAATCTAAATTCTGGTGTTTTGGAGAGGTGGGTAAGAGTGTGGTTGGAGTGAAGAAGAAAGATGACATCTGAAACCTAGAAATTTGGAAACAATTTGGTCTCTGTCTCTTTTTTTTCCTAAAAGAACATTGGGGGAAACCCAAATGCAGACAAATTATTATCATTTATTGGTACGTCTTGCTTCTGTAGAATCAGGGGCACATAATGTACAGACACACTGTGGCCTAAGAGAAAGAATAACATTACTTGCTCTTGTACGAAACAGTCTTGGAAGCTTTGTTTTATGATAAGGTAATTTACGGAAATTTATCCCTGACTAGTATATGGCACTGCCTCACAACTTAGTTAATGGAAAACTGGTGATCCATAACACTTGTGTGGCAGACATCTGCTCGGGGGTAATATAATATTAATGTTAATATCAATGATCGATCAGAGGATTTGCAAGAAAGGCATAAAGTATTTAATTATAATTGCACTGGGAATGGCTATATAATGGCAGCGACATTTGAATAGGTCACATCTACCCCTCACCCCTGTTATGTTGTTCTATATTAAATGCCATTCACTTTAAGTGCTGGAAACCTTTCTAAAGTAGGCCGAATATAATATGCTGGGTAAATTGAAAAATGTCCCTTTACTTTTAGAAACATGATTGATATCCTTTGCAAAACAAATGTTAGCAACTATCTCTACATACAAATATCTCTGATTGCGTGTTAGCACAGCACCAAACATTCCTTTTTCAAGAGACAGCTTAAGCTAAATGAATATCTGGATGGAGAATGTTAAGTTAACTAAGGTGGGCTTGGATCCCTGCTGAAAATTCATCATTTTGGGGTTTTCTCCTTTCGTAAAGCAGTTATAAGCCATTCTATCCAAATGTTTGCAGAGTAAGAAACTTCTGCTCCAAAACAGTTTCATTGGTTAGACAAAGGCACTAAATAATTATAACCATATGGTACAATGTAAATTATATTTGCTTAGTTTGCTGCAGAAAAATATATTTTCAAATACTCCATCTATACTCGTGTTCATTAAAGATTGAATTGCATCATCACTGTCCTGCTTACAAGAAGCATAATTAAAAATAACATTTTAGGTGAGACAGGTACACAGAGATAAATATAACTATACATATACTGAAGTGCATTCACTTGAAACCACAAAATATACACACACCATCTTACCTACAGGATGAACATAACACTCTGCATAAATTAAAAAATCTGAGAAAGCTGGAGGTAAGGGTGTTTTTGTGTTTGTTCTTTAATAATTTCTATCTTCTTGCTTTTCAGATAGAGTGTAAAGGCATTTTAGGAGTGCTTGTGCAGTTCAGATTGAAGAGTGTTTCTGAGCCCCAAAGGACAGCCCATTTAGAAGAAGAAAATTGGGAAGATTTTGGGGGTGAGGAGGACTATAATAGCAAGACAAACATGCATTTCACAACATTTATAAGTGCCAGTGACTTTCTCCTTTCAAAAACAATATATAAGAATAGATTGTGTATATATACAGTATATGTGAATAAAATGTAAAATAACTTAATGAAATGTCATACCTTCTGTATAAAAATTCAAGCCATGATTAAGAATATCTTTGCCCAGCTTTGATTCAACTCATTTTGCCAGCCTTCATTTATCTTCAGTCCCTGTTACAAAGACAGGCTTAAAAAAAAAAAGCTTCACATAATTGTCAATAAACCAACCAGCATCTGGTAGACACCTTGCAAAAATGATTTTGTGGAAGCCATACTGATGCTCAAATCACAGAAGGCAATTAACTCCACAAAAAAGTGTTTGTGAAAAAAGCTAAGTTTGGTCAAATTGTTTCACTGTATTTAAAAAAATACCCATCTCTAAGCTTTAATTAAATAACTTACATTTCCAACAGAGACATCAGATTCTGACTTTGATGTCAATAATAGTATAGCTCTCTGGTGCCCGAAGAATCTGATCACATACCACTTTGGTGATTAGTTGCAGAAAATTCAAACAAATAATATGTGCTGAGGGAGAGTGAAGAGCCACTTTCATCCCACATTGTCTGTGAATTAAATTTCTTGCACATCTTTATTTCCTTCTTAAATCAAATAAGTGCCAGGGATGTTTTGAACTATCACCAAAAACTTTATGATAGCACAAGGGGAATCTTTGTTTACAAGTTCAAGTATAACTGTCAGCTCTTATCACATCACTCAGCAACACTGACCAGAGTCAGGAGCATTGGGATAAATCACCCTTCACTGTAATAGTTTGTGTAACAGAATTACTCAGATTCCTGCAACAGTGTAATTAGCATCCCCATTTTCAGATATTGGTTTTATGAAATGCAATACTGAATAATAAAGTGAATCAGCTTGGAATAAAATGTAATATCGACTCGCATAAAAACGATCTGGAATCTATTCCCTTCTCAGAAATCAAAACATATACTGGGTGAACCCACAGAATGTGTCAGTAAAATCAGAAATTTTCAAGGTAGAGCTCTTGAAAATCATGCCACAATTTTGCATTTTGAGTTTCTGACAAAGGTCAAAAGCCAAAGTAGAATAGATAAAAGGTTAATCATCAACGACTGAAATTAAACCTTGAATTTCACATACTAGGTCATCTGACTCAAATGAGTCGATGTCATCTTTTTCAGAAAGTGAAGAAGCTAGACCAAATTCAAAATCAGAAATTTAGAACAGAATTGGGTTGGTTGGGAATCACATCACATTGTCCAAAACTGGAGATTTATCTGTTGGGACTCCAATATGTGATATTTATTAGTTTGTGCATTATATGGTGATCTTAACGCGGGCAGAGGGTCAGGGGCTGAAAGAATATAATCAATGCTAAATTTAATTTCTGAGTCAGGTTTTCCTAGAGCAGAGTTGTTTAGGTTCTGCTGGCTGGAGAGGCCATTTGGGAGGAATGGCAGAGGTGGATCCAGGTGATGCGATCCAGGTTGGGAATTCTTGGCTTTTCTATCAGGGCAAGCGCTCCCCAGGGAATGGGAATCTGCAGCAGCCAGCTCAGGAGAAGAAGGCCCTTCAGTTCCATACGGTCTCTGACCTTTGCGTTCCCGTTTCACGTTCCTCCTTCGGCGTCTCCTTCTGAAATTCCCATTTTCAAAAAGATCCAACATGGATTCACAACCCGAAGCAAAGGTCCAGTAATTTCCTTTTCCCTTCTCATTCCCTTCGGTCCTGGGCACCTGCATTTGTTTTAAAGGCAGTTCAGTGTGGGTATGTTTTGCAGATGCTACTACTTTACATCTGTATGCATTCAAATGCAAGATTAGGATAAACATATGAGAAGTCATTAAAATCTCTCTTTCATTGAGCAGTGCCTAGGTGAAACCCAGCTTGTTTAACTTGCTGCATGTTAACCTAAATCAAACAAGGAGGGCATTAACTTTTCAACAACTGAGAGATGTGAGAGTGGGAGTGGAACTCTTAATTATCTGTAGCTCAATCTAAAGATTTCTCAAGAGTTCCTTCCCCTCCCTCCCCGCCCCCCACCCCTCCTATTTTAACGGGATTATTTAACACAGATGTTTCTTAGATAGAAAGACATTGCCAAGCTGCATCTGTACCCAGGCGTATGCAAATAGACGGTGATTAATCTTACCTTTACAAAACAACTGTTAAGGGATAAGTTATGTCTAATGGAGTTTTGCCACGCTCTTTGGTTTGATCTGTAGTAAGGGAATTTCTTCATTATAAAGTCATAAATGCCAGACAGGGTCACTTTATTGGAAGGAGTTTGCTGGATGGCCATTGCAATCAAGGCAATGTAGCTGGAAAAAAAACTCAGGGTTATGTCATTGCCTCGGACAGAGCATTACTATCCCTTTGGGGGGGGGGGGGACCAAGAGTGGGTAGTGTGGGTGGAGAACTGCTCTCTGCCTTGCCTTCCTCCTAGGCCCAGCTGATGCTCCCTGCCCCAGAGCAAAAGTCAGGCATACCCCAGGAACCCAGCCTTCCCCTTTAGCTCCCCCAGATCCTGGGGTGCAGTCACCCCACCCCACCTGTGGGAGAGATGGGGGGGCAGAGGTGCCCACTCGAAGGGGGTTAATCCTCCTCCCCCCGGCCACCCCTCTGAATAATAATGATGGTATTTGGGGTAGGGTAGATACAAGGTAATCAGGTTGTCCCATTTGGGGCTCACAGTCTGCACTTCCCATTTTACAGATGAGGTAACCGAGGCACAGAAAAGTTAAGTGACTTGCCCAAAGTCGCACAGCTGACAAGTGGCAGAGCGGGGATTAGAACCCACAACCTCCGACTCCCAACCCATGCCCTTCCCACTAAGCTATGGGTTCCCCTGCTCCCACATCAGGCACCTCTAGACTTGGACCACCCCTACGGGATGGGGGCCAGGGAGAGATCTGGGGGATGTTCACCCTCTTTCTCTCCCCCCTGCCCTCCATCTGCATGTCCAGCGATGGGACACTCTCTAAGGAGGAGGTGGGGGGGGGGCAAAGGTTATATCTCCCCCTCCCCCCAAGTATGACTGGTATCCAACCCTCCTTGCTTTGCTTGTAACCCCCCAGCGTTTAATACAGTACCTGGCACCCAGTAAGCACTTAACAAATACCACAATTAGGATGATGATGATGTTCCCCTCCCTCCAGGATCCCTGGCATCCCTCTTTCTCCCATCCCCACAGATGGCTGGCATCCTTGGCTCCATCCCACCCCTCCAGGGACCCCCTTGAAATCCTCTCCCAATCCCCGGGGGGCCGGATCCCTCTCTCCCTCCCTAACTACCCCTTTTCCCGGTAAGGAGAGTGGGACCAAACTTCTTCCTCTGTACCTGTAAGCCGGGCGAGTGAGTTTCTTCTCCTCGTCGGAGCTGCAGGCTGGATAGTCATCCCCATCGTAGTTGAAGCAGTTGTAAGGATACTGCGTGTTATCAAACATCTTGGGCGGCTGGGCTCCGGTGGGGTGATCCAGGAGGGCTGGAGAGGGACTCCCCTCTGTGCCTCGCCTTTCTCTTCCCAACCTCCCTCTCCTCCTCCTTATCCTCCTCCTCCCCCTTCCGTCTCACATACTCCCTCCGTCCTGGGGTGGAGGTTGTTTTTGTAATTCTTGAGTCCCAGACAAGCAGTCTGTAGGGAGATTTCTCTCTTTCCCTCTCCCTCCTCCTCCCCCTTTTATTCTATTTTTTTTTCCTGTATCCAATCTGGTTATAGGGGAGGCAGCTAATAACTGATTAAATGGGTTAGTTCTCTCATGAACCTTTGAACTCTGGGCGTGCACAGCCGGTAGCTGGGCTGCTCTGACTCTTTGGGTGGTCTGATGTGGCTGTGGAGTGGGGCCAAGCATTTGCCATCCCTCCATACACAATGTGACAAAAGCAAACAACGTGATGTTAATAAATCATGCTTCAAGGTTAGCTCTTGCAAATTAAAATTTTAGAACGCTGCCTCCTTCCCTTCCCCCTGTCTCTCTCTCTCCCACACACACACAGACACAACACTCACCCACACATACTCCCCTTCCAGTGAGCAAGTATTCTATCTAATAATGCACATCGCCCCAGTGTAATCTGTAATACAGTATAATAGACATAAATTGTATTTCCGTGACCAAAGGAAAAGCTATATGTTCAAAGAGGGCAGAACAGAGACTATGGGAGACTACTGTCAAGCAGGAAAGTCAAAGGAAAATAGCTTCAGGCAGGAGAACTGCCTGTGTGGGCTTTGATCTGGAGGATGAATTAGAGTAATAGCCCTGTGTGTTGGCATCCAATACTGCAACAATTTAATGGTTTTTCTATGCTTTGGAGTGTTTTCCAACAAGTGATGTAAACCAAAGCATAACAAAGGTTCGGGAACCGAAAAAGGTGTACGCCACATGATAATCAAATTATTGGAAGACTGCTATTTCCCCGGGAAGCTATTTTAAGGATAAAGGCAATAATAGAATGAAGAAATATATATATATATATATATATATATATATATATATCCCATGGAGAAAGTGACTCAGATGAAATGATAAAATAGGGTAGCACTAACTTTGTACTACATTGAAACTATATTCCCCAGAGCATCTTTCCAAACAGAAATTAACAGTGTCTCCCAATGTCCCAAATACTGTAGTTAAAAAGGAGCTTTGATTCAGGAAAACCGGGAAAAAAAGGTAATTTAAACTATAAGAAGGAAAAAAACAAGTTGTGTCGTTTAAATAGAAAATGCAGATGATTTAGAATGCTGTACTGGATATGGTTCTAAAAAAATGATTCTAGAAACAAATATCTTGATAATTGGAGATTGATGTAATGAGACAGTTTATGTGAATTATTCTTTCAACACACTACCAATGACAATATGCATGAAAAACTCAGTACATTTGAACGACACTCTTTCCCATATCAAAACTTTCCTTTTCAAATTGAATGTGACCTATATGAAGTTCCCGAATTTAGAAGTGGGTTCAGTGGGACTATGACAATTGAATTTCAATCCCAGCTTCCAAATCAAATACTCCACAACATTCACTTTTTGCACTCACTCCCTGCATGGCAAAAGAAAAAAAGTTGCAGCATATAAACTCTTGCGGCAATACCACATTCCATCGAGGATAAATACTTTAACTCTCAAGTTCCTCATTTTAGGAGCCAAATGTGCTAAAGTTGCAACTAGAGTCTCTCTCCCTGCAAAGATACGAATAGTATATTCTTTTAGAAAGACTGAATTCCTTCTGCATTCTCATGGGGGATGTCACTCTATGATGACTTGGTAAAAACAAAATAACCTTTCATACAAAGGAAAGAACTGTATAAAAAAATTAGCATCAGACTCATTGTCTGTGTCACAGTAAAGTCTGGGCTGAGAATTTGGTCCAAATAAATCAAAAACTACTGGACTGTTCTGTGGCAATTTTTTATTTTCAGACTACCTACTGTTGTCTTGAATGAGCTTATTATATACTTTTCAGAAGTCCGACATCGTTTATTTTGTCAACCGCATAAACTTTGCCAAGATCCAATTAGAAATAAGAGTAAAATTGTTCTCTCCCTTTGACTCTGAGTTTGTATGTTCCAAATCTGTGTTTAAACCCTTTTAAGAAAAACAAAGAATGGCTTTTACTGGTGTAGAAAACTGTAATGCCTTTTTGGGGTCACTGAAAAGAGTAATTTTACTGGACACCCCAGAAGCATATAGTTGCAGGATCTATACTTGGATCATAAATTTTAATCATATGCATGCTCACTTTCAAGAGATAGACCACCCCCAACTAAAAAAATAACAAAATTTGCAATTCTGCCATAACACGTGCTTTTAGTACACATTTTGCTAGAAACTTGTTAGGGAATTAGGGAATGTTCATCTGACAACGAAAGCTTGTGTGGATGTGGTGTGTGGTGGTATAAAGAGAAACTGCGGTGAGCATGGGTATGTCACTGAATAAAGCATATTTTTTTAAATGCAGATTTTCATAAGAATTGATGCCCCACATTGAAGAATTGTTTGTATAGTTTATCAGAGTGGCAAAGACATCTGAAAATGAAGGCCAATTAATTATTAACTCTCTTACTGAAAAGTGGATATTTAAAATAAACGGAGGCCAAGTATGTTAAATTTTGACTTCTGGCAGTGAAGAAATTCTGTCACATAGAAACTCTAGCTACATTTGCTAAAGTAGAACTAGGTACCCAGAGATTGGAACACGCTAAACTTCTCTAGACTATAAGCTTGGTGAGGGCAGGGAATTTGTTTACCAACTGTTGTACTGTTCATTCAATCATATTATTCTCTCCCCAGCATTTAGTACAGTGCTCTGCACATAATAAGCAATCAATCAATCAATCAATCAATAAGCATGGATGTAGTTGTTAGGCTTTTCTTGAATGTCCATAATTCAGCTATGGCATTTTTCCTCAGAGTGGTAGTCAATCAATCGTATTTATTGAGTGCTTACTGTATGCAGAGCACTGTACTAGTCTTGGGAGAAGTACAATACAACAATAGACACATTCCCTGCCCACAGTGAGCTAGAAGTAGTATTTATTAAGTGCTTCCTGTGTGCACTGTACTAGGCACTTGGAAAGGATACATAGTTGGGAATTAGACATGGTCCCTGTCCCTCAGGGGACCCAATCTAAAAAAGCAAACAACAAAATACCATTTCCAGGATGTGAGAAACAACATAAAGTTCCTCTTTTTCTTGGGCTCAACTTAGTGTACACTGAGTTCTACTAGAAGACCTGTTTCTTCAGATGATTCGGATCAAACATGATGAAACAGTACAAGTCTGTTCTGGGTTTAGTACTATCCATAAGGTAGCACAAGTAGATTCATTGTGGGAATTAGCTGGGCACAGGTGCATGACATTGGTTAAAGCTTGATGTTGCTACATTTCCCAGTCTGTGCCTCAGACTCGCTGTTTCGTACCATAGAATACTTCATGCTTCTTTGTGTTTTTAAAACGTTACAGTATGCAATACCAGTAAGAAGCATCATGGGTTAGTGGAAAGAGCAAAGACCTGGGAGTCAAAGGACATGGGTTCTAATCCCTGTCCTGCCACATGTCTGCTGTGTGACCTTAGGCAAGCCACTTAACTTCTCTATGCCTCGATTGCCTCATCTTTGAAAGGGGATCAAAACCATGAGCCCCACGTGGGGCAGGGACTGTGTCCAACCCAATTTTCTTGTATCCACCCTAGTGCTTAGAACAGTGCTTGGCACATAATGCTTAACAAATACCACAATTTTTATTATAATTATTATAATTAATTATTAATTGAACAATGAATGGCAGCATGAAAAGCATTCTATTAGTGGTGGGCATAATAATAAAATCATTTCTACTAAAAAACATTGATTATGGCGATATCTTTGAACCATCTATCCTCTGACCCATTAATTCCCATTGAACCAATAGTTGCTGCAATGTGATTTTCCCATAACATGAGGTTTTTCAAAATACAACCCTCACATGACCACAGCAGATGGCTCCACTTTAAACAAGTCTTGCAGAACAACTGTCGAACTGAATTATTTCTTAGCTGGAGAAGCAGCGTGGGGTAGTGGATAGAGAAAGGCCCTGGGAGTCCGAAGGTCATAGTTCTAATCCCGGCTCTGCCATTTGTCTGCTGTGTGACCTTGGGCAAATCACTTCACTTCTCTGTGCCTCAGTTACATCATCTGCAAAATGGGGATTGAGACTGGGAGTCCCATGTGAGGCAGGGACTGTGCCCAACTTAATTTGCTTGCATCCACCCCAGCATTTAGTATAGTGCCTGGCACATGGTAAATGCTTAACAAATACCATAATTATTTTTATTACTCAACATCTGAGCCAAGGAATAAAACATATACAGAAAGAGCAAATGGGAAATATTTATACAAATAAGACATTCAGTGTATAATAGACAGCTAGCAGGGCTGTAGCTTTCTTCACTCTTTTTGTCAAATGTTTCACTCTCACCCTGTCCTTGGCTGTTGGAAAGTCAGTGTTCTACCTCCTTGTCTCTGAGCTGCATGTCCAATTGGACAGCTGAATTCTGCTGCTGCTGCTATTGCTAGTGACAAATATAACCTTCTACCTCTGAAGCAGCCCTCTCCATGCAGCACAACTCTAATAAATCACCAAAGTCAAATCTAGGCATTTTAAAGTAAAAAAAAGCAAACAAGGACTAATGTCTAGGGTAGTGTTGCTGCAGGTTCTAGATCTCAGCACCTTTATCGATTACCTTTTAATATTTTTATGTAACCTAGGTGGGCAGGGAAGGAGCATTCTGCTTCTGTTTCACTTTCTTGAGTGATTATTACAGTAGGTGCTCAATAAATAGCATTACTATTACTACCAAGGGCTAGAGATTCAGTTTTCAGAAGGAAACCACAATTTGGATTTAAAGCGCCAAAGCAGAAAATGGTTTTCAATGATCATTTGACAGGCCATAGCCCCCAGTTCTCCTCGGTTAATTCTTCTCACTCCTGTGACAGGTCATTGCTGTGTGAAAAGGCATGGCACTGCGAGTCAGAAGATCTGGGTTACAATCCTAGCTCTACCACATGTATGCTGTGGGACCTTGAACAACACATTTAACTTCTCTGGGCCTTAATCTCCTTATCTGTAAAATGGGAATTAAGTACCTATCTTCAAGAAATAACTTTATAATTTTTAGATGCCCAATCTTCAGTTTACCTTTGCTTGATATGTGTTATAGACTGGGTAAAGGACAAAAGCAAGGATATATTAGGACTTTCCAAGTCAAGCTTACGACTTCACATCTGTGACTTAGGTCCTTGAAAGTGAATTTCAAAACTCTCTTGAAATAAGAGCAGAATTTTACCTTTTAAATTGTTTCCTTTATTTCCAGAACTGTGTGTATGAGATATTTGGTGACATTAATTAAGAGAAGAAATTATAAAATCATCTGGGTTTGTCCCATTAAGAAATCATTAGTGTGAATTTTGTCTACATTTGTTAAAGAGAATCTCCCTCTGAACCTGAAATATATTTCTTGCATTCTTGCCAGAATGATCCAGGTGCCAGAAAAAAACCCCAATAACTGGGAGAAAGTTATCTCTTAAAGGAATGGGAAAATGTCTTCTCTGTATTCTCTAAAAGGCTGTGGTACGGTGACCCGGCTAAGTAGGTGGTCAATAAATATCTGAACATGAAGATAACTACTTCCCTGTACCTATTATAGGACCACATTGTGAAGTTATTTTTTTGAGGGTGCATTAGGTGACATACATATATTTCATGTGTTCCTCCTTTACAACCACTAGGGCAGGGGAACCCAGAGACCAAAGAGATTGATTTTCAGGAGCAGGAGAGGCGGCAGTAGGGAAAGCAGTGTTGTCTAGTGGACAGAGCAAGTGCCCAGGAGTCAGAAAGACCTGGGTTCTAATTTTGACTCGGCCACTTGTCTGCTGTGTGACCTCAGGCAAATCACTTAACTTCTCTGGCCTCAGTTACCATGTGGGACAGGGACTGTATCCAATGCGATTTGCTTGTATCTATCCCAGCGCTTAGTGTAGTGTCTGGCACACAGTAAGTGCTTAATACCACAATAATATTATTGTTATAATTATCTCTCCATTTAAATTAGTAGAACCCTTTCTTGGAATTGTTAAACCATTAACTAGGTAACCTCCCTATATAGTGAACTGTTACAGAGTACCATAGTGAAGTTATAAAGCAGACTGTATTCATTTATTTATGTTTACTAATGTCCGTCTACCCCTCTAGACGGTGAGCTCACTGTGAGCAAGCAACATGTTTGTTGTACTCTCTCAAGCGCTTAGGGCAGTGCTTTGCACATAGTGAGTGCTCAATAAATTTGATCGAAAGAATGAACTTGCCCAGTTTCAAAATGGAAAATCAGGGAAAGTCAGAGCCTAAATCTGCTGCCCCATGGAAGTGACAGTGGAAGAAAACTACTATCACTCCACTGCCCTGCTGAGGTCTAATAATAATAGTAGCAATAGCTTATATTAAGAACTTATTGCAGAGCATTGTATTAAATGTGGGAAAAAAGTACACAATTGGGAATTAGTCCCACAAGGGCCTCACAATCTGTGAAAATAGGTGGGGCATGGGGAGAGGACTGGAGCCAGACACACTGGGAGAAATGAAACCCTAAAACAGCATAAGGGACAAGGAAAATGCACAATACACAAAATAAAAACAAGAGTCACTAGGGAGCCGTGCCTAGAGAAGCAGAATTTCTTCTAGTGATTAACTAGTCCAGTCTAGTCCATAACAACAGCCACCACAGCCCCAAAGGTCTATAAGGATTCGTACTGCAAGGGTGGTTCTCCCACCGGGGTGATGGAAAGCAGGACTGGATGGGGTCTACTCAGTGGCAAGGAGGAGAGCTAGTATCGACGCTGGGTGGAGGGGAGGGAAGGCAGTTCAGTCCACTGTGGTGAAGGGGATTGGGGGGAGTGAGAATGCGTGGGGGAGGGGGCATGAATATTTCAGCGTGGCTCAGAAGCAGCGTGGCTCAGTGGGTAATAGAAAAAAAAGCACCACCTAGAAACACAGAAGCAGCACGGCCTAGTAGAAAGAGAATCAGAGGTCCTGGGTCTAATCCCTGCTCTGCCATATGTCTGTTGTGTGACTTTGGGCAAGTTACTTATATTCTCTACTTGTCAGCTGTGTGACTTTGGGCAAGTCACAACTTCTCTATGCCTCAGTTGCCTCATCTATAAAATGGGGATCAAGACTGTCAACCCCATGTGGGACAACCTGATTACCTTGTATCCCCCCCAGCACTTAGAACAGTGCTTGGCACATAGTAAGTGCTTAATAAATGCCATTATTATTATTATTATTTCACTTGTCTGCAGTGGAAGAGGGACCAGGAAGACTTGGCAGCAGCTTTTATATCCAGCTTGGACCCCAAAGAGCATGGTGGAGGCAGGAAGTTTTGTTCTTTAGGCTACGGTGGGGGCAGGCCAAGAGCACTTAGGGAGGTGAAGCTGCAAATAACAGATATTTTGCTCATTTTCAGAAGTGAAGAGGCACAGCTGCAGCTTTTATCTCTAACCTGATGCGCACAGTCTTTAGTTAATTGTGGCATTTATTAAGTGCTCCATACATACCAAGCATTGTGCTAAATGCTGGAAGTAGAAAAAAAAATGATGGTATTTGTTAAGCACTTACTATGTTCAAAGCACTGTTCTAAGTGGTGGGGGATACAAGGTGATCAGGTTGTCCCACAAGGGCTCACAGTTTTTAATCCCCATTTTACAGATGAGGTAACTGAGGCACAGAGAAGTTAAGTGACTTGCCCAAAGTCACACAGCTGGCAAGCGGTGGATCTGGGATTCGAACCCATGACCTCTGACTCCCAAGCCCAGGTTCTTTCCACTGAGCCATGCTGCTTCTCAAATGCCAGCTAATCAGGTTGGACACAGTCCTTGTCCCATATGAGGCTGTGTCTAAGTAGGAGGGAGTACGATTGAATCCCCATTTTATAGAGGAAACCAAGGCCCAGTGAAATTAAGTGACGACCAAGGTCACACAGCAGGCAAGGGACAGAGCCAGAACTAAGAACTCCAGTCTCCTGTGTCTTCCCACTAGGCCACCCTGCTTTCCCTTAAACAGAGGAGGTCTAAAAGCATGCCTAGCAAATTCAAAGTACAAATCCTACCCAATCCAGAACAGTGATAAGGCTTTGGAAACAGATACTTTGCTGGGATGGTGAGCATTAACCTGATAAATCTGGTGTAAATGAAACTGAGTTCAGTATTTCTTTTCTCCCCTCCAAAGGTCTCTCATGTTTACCTAAACCCTTTAGTTAGGATTTACTAAATCTGAGCTGTTGTTTTTCATTGTTCTTTTCTTTTCCCACATCCTTGAAGTCGGTCAAGGCAGTACTGTATATCTTTAGCTAGTGTGAAGGTTAAATAGTTTCATATGTATTTCTTGTTTTCTTTATAGGCGAATTCATGGTTTTAATGGAAACCTTGTTTCCACATGGAGAAAGACAACCTACCGTGGAAGTAGAAGAACAAGTTTTGATGTTAAACCAGTAGTGATTAAGCATGAAAATTACAATTATGTTCAAAGTCAAAAGATAGTAATTGTGGTATCTGTTAAGCACCTACTATGTACCAGGCTCTGTATTAAGCGCTGGGGTAGATTCAGGCTAATCAGGTTGGATACAAACCTTGTCCCACATGGGGCTCACAGTCTTAATCCCCATTTTACAGATGAGGTAAGTGGGTTACAGAAGTAATTTGCCCACAGTCACACAACAGACAATTGGCAGAGCTGGGTTAGAACCCAGGTCCTTCTGACTCCCAGGCCCTTGCTCTATCCACTAGGTGATGCAGTTTCTTTAAGATAGTAAACTTAGCCTAAATTTAGAAACTGGGCATTTTGCCAGCCTGCATATGCCACAACGGCTATCTCTATCACTGTTACCACCAACAAAACCACCACCATCGCTGCAATGCCCTTTTTGTTTGCCTATTTTTATAACAGCTTTGGGCTAACTATTCCAAGGTCAGATGTTCAGCCTTTATTAAACACTACAGAGTACATAATGCTGAATTATTATTATTTGGAGATATTGCATTAAGCAATCCTAATTACTGTATAATTATATAGCTAGGTAGTAAAAAGATGTATAAAAGAATATGGGGAAATTGGCCCATTTCCTTTCTGTCATTATGGACACTGTGCTCTGATATAAAGGGCATTTTATATATATATATACATACATGCATATGTATATATTTTGAATGGAGTAAAGTTCTTACTCCTTAAAGACCCACAAGAGCTTTTAGGTCAATGTACTAAATGGTCATAAGTCAGGTAATCTTAATTTTCTAAATAAAATCATATTAAATTTTAAAAGAAGTTAACCAAATGATAAGCAACCAAAGTTCAATTTTACAAATCACATTAAAAATGCCTTTGGGAATTTGAAAAGTTCAGGAAATTTAAAAATTTACCCCATAGTATATTCTCACATTGTTCCATTTTGCAGTGCTTCCACAAGGCAAAGACACACATGCACACTCTTTCTCTCAAGCACTTTACTTTCTTCCTATCACTGCACTAAACACTGGTGCAGGTATCAGATAATCAGGTTAAACACAGTCTCGGTGAGGCTCACAATCTAAGTAAGAAGGAGAACAGGTAACAAACCCCAATTTTACAGTTGAGGAAACTAAAGCCAGGAGAAATTAAGTGACTTAATTCTATCACTCTATCACTTAACTTCCTTGCTTACTATGTGCAGAGTGCTGTACTAAGCGCTTGGAATATACAATTCAGCAGCACTTAGTACAGTGCCTAGCATATAGTAAGTGGTTAACAAACAAAACAAAAAAGAGTTACCCAAAAAGTATATCTTATGTAAGTGTTTATAGTAAGTACTTCATTCATTTCATTGGTTATTCATCGAGGTAAAGTTTGTAGCTACATAAAGCATTATTTGGTTCTAATCTTTCCTTAATACAATTTTTGGCTTCTGAATGTAACACACATGGTATTACCAGTAAAGGAAGAAATGCCAGATGCTAACTACTTTTGCCTATGTTCTCTAGCATTAATGGGAATCAAACCGCAGTTATTTAGAAAACCATCCCTAAAGTGTGCTGTGTTGGTTTGGAAAACTACCAGGAACATAACTTTGCTTTTTTTCCTTTGTTCCTTTTTATGCATTATTAATTTGAGTGCTGGTGGAGAGAAAAATAGACTGTACCCTCCAAAAACCTCAAGCGAGTTTAATTTTGTGCAAAGTGAAGAAGTCTTTTTGTCCCTAGGGTTTCAAGGATAATCTGGGGGAAAGTTGTTGGTATGATGAATTCTTTTAGTTAGAAATATTTCTCTAATGAATGTCCGTTCCAAAGAGGTTTCTATTTCAAATTAAACAGGAAAAATAGGCAAAAATTTAATTCCAGAATCCTTCAATATCACTTCTTGAGTTCTGAAGCCCGGCTGAGGCATCAGTGGTGAAGGCTGTTGACTGACAAACTGCCCCTGGCATTCTCTAGACTGTAAGCTCGTTGTGGACAGGGAGCATTCCTACCAACTCTGTTATTACTGTATTCTCCTAAGTTCTTAGTACACTGCTCTGCACACAGTAAGTGCTCAATAAATACAATTGATTGATTCTGAGAGAAAGACCCAGCAGGAATCATGATAACAGTGGCTGTTGGGAGCAACTAAAACCATTGGGGTCACTAAGCCAACTGAAAGTTCATGGTGCTATGGCAGTGTGCTGTGACTTATTTAGCCATAAATAGGTCTTGCTTTTAAAAAAACCGAAAGCATTGTGTGTTCATCTCAGTTAGCTGCGCCTCTGCTCGCCAACTCACACGTGGCACTCTGGGCCTCGGCTGGAATGCAATTGGTGGGGAAGAGAGAGTGTGTGTGGACTGGCGTAAAATCAATTGCATTATATTCGATTCATTTTTGGAGGCTCTCTGTCCCAAGTACTAAAGCTCATCCATCATTCTCAAAAGGTGACTGGATCATCATGTCATCTCAAGTGCTCATGCATCATAGATGTAAAGAAGTTAAAAAGCATGCTTCGGATACACTATCAGAATGAATACAGATGGAGGTAGGGTGTTCTGGGAAAGATGTTTTCCATGGAGTCTGTATGGGTCGGAGACGACTCGACAGCATAAGACAAGACCACTGAAATGGACCACTGATTAGCATTTGGGAAAAACACCAATCAGTGATATTTACTGAGTGCCTCCTGGACAGTGAGTGGTGGACTAGGTGTTTGGGAGAGTACAAAAGAATAAGAAATGTACAATCCCTGACCTCAAGGAGCTTAAGCCAATCTGGATCACTGGGAGAGTGGATATTAATAACAACAGCAGCAACAACAACAGTAATAATAATGATAGAAATAATAATAACTATGGTATTTGTTAGGCACTATGTGCCAAGCACTGTACTAAGCAATGGGGTAGATCCAGGGTCGGCAGGTCAGACACTGTCTCTGTCCAATATAATGTTCACAGTCCAAGTAGAAGGGAGAACAATTTTGTCTATGATCTTTGTTAGGGGCTTACTATGTGCTAGGCTTTGTACTAGTTGCTGGAGTAGATACAAGCTAATCAGGTTGGACACAATCTATGTCCCATATGGAGTTCACTGTCAATCTCCATTTTATAGATGAAGTAACTATGGCACAGAGAGGGTAAGTGACTTCCCTAAGGTCACACTGCAGACAAGTGGCAGAACTGAGATTAGATCCCAGGTCCTTCTGACTCACAGGCCTATGCTCTATTCACTAGGCAACACTGCTTGCTTATTCATGTATATGTCAATGACTCAGATTAAAACTGATGCTATTTCTCTAGTATAGTCCTCAAGTGACTATTCTTGATGACTGAGCCTCCACGGGACCAACAAATATTCATGCTAAAAGCAATAATAGAATCCCTGTTTCTTACTGGACCTACCTTCAACATCTCCTAATGACAGGGGATTTGTAGCTAGCAGTATCTATTGCAAGTCTGGAAGAAAAGGTGACCATGAGAGTTTGTTCCTACTGGTTGCTCTTGATTGGCTTGGTATTCCTCTTGTTCACATGGAGAATCAGCATGTCCTAATGACCGAATACAGGCCTGGAAGACAGGGGACCTGGGTACGATTCCTTACTCCAACATTTGCCTCCTGTGTGACTTTGGACAAGTCACTTAACTTCTCTGTCCCTCAGTTTCTTCATCTGTAAAGTGAGGATAGAACACCTGTCCTCCCTTAGACTGTGAACTCCATGTGGAACAGGGACTGTCTGATCCGAATATACTGCAACTATCCCGGCACTTGGTCTAGTACTTGGCACAGAGTATGGGTTTAACAGATACCACAATTATTTTTTGACAGTTATTCCCCTACCCTGTACCTCACTATCATCTTTCCTACTCTGGATCTTGAGTAATATTGGTTGCCTTTGTATTATCGATATTAGTTTAGTTTTGTGCAGATAAGTCAATTTTTAAAGAGCTTCTGCCTCTGTGCTCAACTGTCTCACAGTAGCCCAGGAAGCAAGTATATTATAAAAAAAATAGAGTAGCCTTAGGATATTAATGTTCTTCTCTGGGCAGAAACATTTTCCTAGAAGTTGGTAGAGTCTAGTCAGAGTTGAAGATGACCTTTCTGACCCTTTTTGCATTTCCATCAGAGTAGTGTAGGGCTGGGGATAGGTCCAAGCTTGCTCTTTCTCCTCTATATCATCACACTTGAGAATGCAGTGATAGACCTGGAAACTGGGGTCAGAAAATACTTCTAATGTACTGGGTGAGATTTCCAGCACAGCAAGTTAAAAGCATTGTAATAAGCACTTGAGAGAGAACAATAGAGTTGATAGACATCCTTCCTGCCCACAAGGATCATACTATCTGGTGAGGCAGACAGACAATAAAATGTTACAGTTAGGGAAAGCAAGGAGGGTAAGGATATAATCATATGGGCTCTGGGGGTTAGGGTAGAATGTTTATCCAAGTACTTAGGCCCTATAGGGAATGCAGTAGGGAGGAAGAATAGGGTGAGGAAATGAGAGTAGTCGCAGAAGCCCTCTGGAGGAGATGTGATTTTATTTTAGTAGGGCTTTGAAGATGGAGAAAGTGGTAGTCTGTCAGATAAGAAGGGGAAAGGAATTCGAGGCAGAAGGGAAGGCATGAGCAAGGGATCAATGGCAAGACAAAGGAGATGGAGGAACAGTAAGTAGGTAAGTATTAATAATATAATTGTGGTATTTGTTAAGTGCTTTCTGAGTCGAGAACTGTACTAGGCACCGTTAAGTGCTTACTGTGTCAAGCATTGCACTAAGACAATCAGGGCAGACTCATTCTTGTCCTACATGATGCTCACAGTCTAAATAGGAGGGAGAACAGGTATTTAATCTCCATTTTGCAAATGAGGGAACTGAGGCCCAGAGCAGTTAGGGAACTTGCCCAAGGTTCTTGTTTCTGGAGCAACATCTGAATACAAAAGCACAAGTTACAGTTATTCTTTCTGACAGAACCCTTGCCATTTCCAGCAGACCAGACAGTTCATTTCTTTCTCCAGTTTCCTCACCATCATTCTGGACTGAGGAAAAACAATAAATACTCAGAAAGCAGTTATAGTGACAATCAATTGAAAACTGTAAGCCCTTAACCCTGGTATGTACGAGAGGTGAGCTCTCTAAATCCCAATTCAAACTATACTTTTAGCTGAGTGGTCTCTTCATTGGCATTTCGGTCACCAGAGACTTAGTTCATGCTTCATGAAATACAGAAGGAAACTTCTGATAACACCCTGAGTTCTGATTACTCAAGGTTGCTTCTCCCCATGAAATCACTGTTTTATGGTATTTGCTAAGCCCTATATGTCCAACACTTTTCTAAGCGCTGGGGTGGATACAAATTAATTAGGTCAGACACAAGTGACAGTCAGTGTTAACACTAGACAACTGTATCACAACAATCTACTTGGGAACAAATTCAGTGGTACAGTGAGTTCTGTCTTTTAGAAATGTCCTGGACCACTGCATGCTATCCAAAAGGGTTAAGTGCTTGGAAGAACTGAAAGTCTGAGAATAAAATGAAAACTGACCACAATATAAACTCCCTTCAAAGAAGAGATTTAAAATTTTCCAGCAAGGACCCAAATCTTGGCCTAAAAGAGAGGAGCAAACCTCAGAAGTAATAGTGGTAATGGTGTTTATTGAGCACTAGCTGAGTACAATATCTCTTGGGAGGAACAGTAGAAGCAACAGACAGATTCTCTGACCACAAGGAGCTGACCCTTTAGTATTGCGTTTTAGTAACAGTAATTGTGGCATTTCTTAAGCATTTACTATGTGCCATATGCTGGGGTACATGTAAGATAATCAGGTCCGACATAGTCCCTTTAACACATGAAGCTTAAAGTCTAAGCTGGAGGGAGAAGGATTCAATCCCTATTTTATAGATGAGGAAACTGAGACACAGGGAATTTAAATAACTTGCCCAAGGTCACTCGGGAGGCAAGTGGCAAAACTCCAGGTCCTCTGAGCCCCTGCCCATGCTCTTTCCACTAAGCCACGCAGTTTCCCATTTTACTATTCTTTACTATATTTAGGTTTTTGTAACTGAAGATTCTAGGGAGTTTACGAGCAGGAAGCCCATTAGCAGAAAGAAACCAGACCTTAGGGCTGGAGAAAAGTATATCTGCTGACAAAGGGACACCACCTGCTGAGGCTAATCCATGCCAGAATCTGATAATCTTCGTTTTTCATTTATTTTTCAATCAACCTATTTGTTATTTTTATTGCAGATTCATTACATTTTCTCTTCCATTTAAGCCCATATCTCATAATTATAATAAACATAGATCTGGTAGGAGCGAGCAACTGTATTTTCGCTTGCTCATTTCTTCTAACTGCACTCACCCACTTGAGCTCTGTCCAATTTAAGGTCTAAAAGCTCAACAAACAAGGCAGCTTTGATATCTATTGATGCCGGACATACGGCTTGGCTTGCCTTAATAGAGGGGTGTTTAGCTTGTTACATGGGGAGGCAAGTGGGTCTCTTGGGGTGAAGAAGTGGGGGAAGAAGGGTTGGGGGGGGAAGAAGAAGTGGTTCCCATGGGGAGAAGAGGAAACACGAGGGAATCAGAAGCGAATGCAGGCAAAACCCAGGGTGGCTGCAGTGCCATTCTAAAGAACCAGAGACTGGCTTTGTGCCTGTTCTTATAGTCAGCCATTTCCTTCAACTCTATATTTCTGTCTCCCCATCTAGACTGTGAACATATTGTAGTAGAGAATATGCCTACCAACTCTACTGCATTGTACTCTCCCAAGCACTTAGTACAGTGCTCTGCACACAGAAGGCACTCAAAAAATATGGCTGGTTGATTGAAGGTTACCAAGGATTTTTCTGTGATCATTTTAGCTAGTGTCTCTGTGGAGAAAAAAAAATCAGAACAATTAGGTCCTGATTATTAAGTGAGTTTTAGGATACTCCCTGGCAGGAAACTTACTCCACATGAGATTTTAGGTGCATCATCAGATTCATCAGATTTATCGGGCTCCAGAGAGAAAATAGAAAGTGGTGCCATCTGCCCAGACTGACTCAGTATTGTCAATTAGTAGCAGGAGATTTAATTTAATGGCATTTTGAATAGGTGAGGTGATACATATTCCTAGATTTTGTTGCCACAGGGGGTACCATGCAAATTTGCATTTGGGAAACATTAACATTGGTACTTGGAATAATAGTTTAATGGTGCATTGTTCAGGGTAGGTTATGGACATAGACTATCACATTATTCTCATAATAGTGGCAACTGCACAAGATTCCTGGAGAAAATGTACTTTCTTATTTTCACTCTTTTCTAAATGTTAAAATCTAAGAGGCAATTGTATTAATTGTAACAGAATTTCCTTCACTAGCCAACACATCCAGATTTAACATTGTATATGGAAAATACATGGAACTGGGAGTCAGAAGACTTGGGTTCTAGGCCCAGCTCTGCCTCTTGACTGCTAGGTGACCTTAGGCAAGTCATTTAACTGCCCTGTGCCTCAGTTTCCTTACCTGCATAATAGGGATAAGAGACCTGCTATTCCTACATCTTAGATTGTGAGCCTCATGAGGGCAAGAATAGTCTTAGATCAGTGTCTTGCATCTTACCCCAGGTCTTGTCATGGAGGAAAACACCTAAAAAATACCACAGTGAGCCCCCGTATGGAGTTTCAAAGAGAAGAGTCACGGGGTGAAGCAGCAAGCTATAGGGGTAATCTCAGAGTGAGCTAGTGTGGCATTTCAGAGAGCCAATTAAGGATGGTCAATTGCCATGGCTCCCCCTCTAGACTATAAACTCACTGTGGGAAGGGAACATGTCTGTATATTGTTATATTGTACTCTCCCAAGCACTCAGTACCATGCTCTGCGCACAGTAAGCGCTCAATAAATGCGATCAATACTGACTGAATAGATGTCTGACCTCAAAAAAGGACCTGAGAAGTCACAGCATTGTAATTAGGCCGAAGCGTGTAATTAGGCCTTTTCCAACAAGCAGCTCCCTGTAGAGAGGTTCACAGTTGAGCCAGCAGCAACAGTGTCAATCAATCAAAGGTATTTATTGAGCGCTTACTGTGTGCAGAGCACTGTATTAAGCACTTGGAAGAGTACAATACAGAGTTGGTAGACCCATTCCCTGCCTACAGTGAGCTTAATCCTTGTACAAGATTGGCCTAGAGCCAGCTTATCTCCCTGAGTTTGGATTTCTAGATTTGGTGGTTAGTGTCTGCCATGATGCTGATTGGCCTGTGCTTTCCCTGCTCTTTTGAAGTATTTACTCCCCTAGAATGTTTTTGATTTTTATTCAGTTCCATGGGTCGACTCCACGCCCTGTGTAAGAAGGACATACATGCTAAGAGACTAATAAATCCTGGCCAACTTGTCAGGCTATTGATTGATGATGACTTCCTACCAAATCCCACCAATCAAATTAATGAATAACCATTTCAAATACGTTATTGATGAAGTTAAGGGGGAAGTTTGACTTTGACTTAGCAAAATTCATGTTTTTCTTCAACATTTATGTGATTTTTCATGTTTTATTCAGAAGACCCAGAGAACTATATATGTAGTTAATTAAGCCTCGCAACATCTCATAAGGAAAATCACTATTTTTTGCTATTTAATTGGTTACATTGTATCTGGGATCTGCCAAAAACATTGTAAAGGAGAAAGCCACAAGGGTGTGTCTGGCCACTAGTTCAAGTTTCATTCTGGAAGAGTGGTTTACAAAAGAGGGATGCAAATTCACCAAGCAGAACCACTACTGAAGAGATCATATCCTCCTTTCTCCTGGGCCCAGCCCTCCCGACGTTTACAAATTAGTATCCTGCTCACTGCTCACTTTAGGGATTTATTAATTTGTTAACTTCATCCTTCTGCTTGATATGATGTTGCAAAATCTAAAAAATTTTTGACCTTCCAAAGTTTTGATTCCAGATCATCTACTTCAAATGAGAAAGACAAATTAGATAATAATGATAATTGTTGTATTCGTTAAGTGCTTACTATGTGCCAGGCACTGCTCTAAAGGCTGGTGTAGACAAGATAATAGGGTTGGACATAGTCCCTGTCCCACATAGGGCTCACAGTCTCATCTCCATTTTACAGATGAGGGAAATAAGGCACAGAGAAGTGAAGTCTTTTGCCCAAGGTCACACAGCAGACAAGTGGCTCCCTGATTTTTCCATCACTGTGGATGGCTATCTATCCACATCCTTCCCATCTCACAAGCCCACAACCTTGGTGTCATCCTTGACTCTGCTCTCTCATTCACCTGACACATCCAATCAGTCACCAAAACCCGCCAGCCTCACCTTCCTAGCATTGCCAAGATCTGCCCTTTCCTCTACATCCAAACCACTACCAGGTAGTACAATCACTCATCATATCCCGACTGAATTACTGCTTCAGCATCTTTTTGATCTCCCAACCTCCTGTATCTCCCCAGAAGCAGCGTGGCTTAGTGGAAAGAGCCCGGGCTTGGGAGTCAGACGTCATGGGTTCTAATCTATATCTATAATTCTATTTATTTATATTGATGCTATTTATGCCTTTTTACTTGTTTTAATGTCTGTGTCCCCCCTTCTAGACTGTGAGCCCGTTGTGGGCAGGGATTGTCTCTATTTGTTCCTGAACTATACTTTCCAAGTGCTTAGTACAGCGTTCTACATTCCAGAAGGGCTCAATAAATACAATTGATTGAATGAAGTGACAGAGCTAGGATTAGAACCCAGGTCTTTCTGATTCCCAGGCCCATAATCTATCCAGTAGGCCCTGGGGCATGACAATTTCATTAGACCAAGAGCTGTCTCAGTAAGAAACTAATTAGCAAATTTTGATTTTGCAGTGGATCTTTCAAACTCCTTACATTAAAGGATTAAAAGAGCCTTTTCCAGGGTGTCAGGAATTCTTCATTCTGGTTTACCTCTTCCCCAAAGACCCACATGAGATTTCTGGTTTCAACTCTGTTTCCTTCCCTTTTTATTTCTTCATCTTTTTGATTTTCCTTCAAGATGAATGTGACAAAGGGAGGTTGACACATATTTCTGAAAAATACAATTTCAAGACTGGGGTTTTCTGTGGGTGAACAATCAGAATAATCATCACTGACCAAATACTTGAATGTCTTTGAGGTTCTATAGTCAATTTCTCTCTAGACATTGTCCTTCCACAGTTAAATCCTGCTCTGGTGCCAAGGCCCTGGGTTCATTTCAAATCTGAAGCTGGTATGTGCAATGATTTTCTGAGCTGCATGCTATTTTCCCTGGGGAGAGATTGGGATAGGGCTGTGGTTATGCATGAGCCAGCTGTTCTTGGATCTGGTGATGATTACATTAACATAGATGTAGACAGTAGAAAATGATATAGAAAAGGAAGATCTTATCAAAAGAAGTTCACACTTCATGCTAATCCTGATGGATAGATGCACTTTAAAGTTGGTCCTAGAGAATAATAATAATAATAATTTTGGTATTTAAGTGCTTACTATGTGCTGAGCACTGTTCTAAGTGCTGGGGTAGATACAGGGTAATCAGGTTGTGCCACGTGGGGCTCACAGTCTTAATCCCCATTTTACAGATGAGGTAACTGAGGCACCGAGAAGTTAAGTGACTTGCCCAAGGTCACACAGCTGACAGGTGGCGGATCTGGGATTAGAACCCATGACCTCTGACTCCTAAGCCCGGGCTCTTTCCACTTAGCCATGCTGCTTCTCTATAAGCATAGCCTAGTTGAATAAGCACAGGCATGGGAGACAGGAGAGCTGGGTCTAATTCTAGATCTGCCATTTGACTGGTGAGTGACCTTGAGCAAGTCACTTTACTTCTCTGGACCTCAGTTTCCTTATATGTAAAATGGGAATTGAATACCCATTCTCCCTCTGCCTTAGACTGCGAGCCTCATGTGGGACAGGGACTGTATCTAGACTGTAAACTTATTGTGGGCAGGGAATGTATCTGTTTATTGTTGTATTGTACTCTCCCAAGCGCTTAGTACAGTGCTTTGCAAGCAGTAAGCACTCAAATATGACTGACTGACTAGCTTTCCAAATGTTTGTCTAGTAAGGTCTGTCTTTATTAGGTATTCCAGACATCACCAGAGTAAAGAAGCATTTACAGAGTGCCAGTGGCTGGAGTGAGTTCAGAAAATTGTATGAAGGGACATGACTCAAAGCTTTATTAAACTTTTGATTTGTCTTTAGCTCCATTTCTTCCAGGCCTTGAACAAATGCATTTTCCTCCTCATTACCTAAAGTGAATTTAAATGATGAACTTTCTGAATAGGAATGCTGTATCTGACCCAATGACTGAGGGGTGATAGGTAAAATTTCTAAATTCATTCTCTGCCTTTTTGGGGGCTCAAGGTGATTGTCACACACACACAAAAAAGTTCTTTTTGCTTTGAACCGAAATGATAGTCTGGTCCTCAGACTTCTACTCAAATCCTCCCACTGTGGAGCCTTACCTTTCATTTTTGTTTGTTTTCAACAAGGTTATCTTTTCTTGGATAGATTTTCTTTTTCTTTTTAGGAAACTTACCAATTCTTGCGCTCCACATCAGGCTAATTATAGTTTGTGTGTGTGGTACATTTCTTCTATGGAATCTAATCCTTTTAAAAGCATAAGGTTAATGCTCCTTACCACCCCCAGGCCAGCTCAAGGATTACTGGTCCTCTGAAGAAAAGTGTGATGGGGAGGGAAAAAAAAAAAATCAGAAAACTGTGTCACATTACAATGTTTCAGTGATTACTGAGCTCGATGCTTTTGAAGTTAGGATGGCACAAATAGTGTGCATTATACAGTTGAGAACAAGGGATATGCTCCCTGCTCCCCACCTTAGGTTGGGTTGATTTTAGGAAAATATCACTAGTGCAAACCCAGTGAAACTGGAGGGACCAAAGTAACAGCAATGTTGTACTTGGTAATGTTATCCTTTTTTTTTTATTTGTTAAGCATTTAGTGTGTGTCATGCACTGTTCTAAGAACTTAGCCAACTTAACCTATCCCTGTCCCACATAAGGTTCACTCAATATATACAATTGAATGCATCTAACTAATCTAACTAGGAGGGAGAACAGGTATTGAAGCCTCATTTTAAAGATGAGGAAACTGGGACATATAGAAGTTACTGCACTTGTCCAAGACTATACAGCAGGGAAGCGTAGGAGCCAGATCCTCCGACTCCCAGCTCTGTGCCCTTTTCACGAGGTAACAGTGCCTCTCTACTGATTTATCCGTTGGTGAAATTTAAAAAACAGAAAGAGACATCATTCTGTGAAGAGCCTAATTCTCTGCCCGATTCCAGGCATTTGTAATGAGATCCCAAGTCAAGAGCAATGGATGAGCTTCAGTTCTGAAACTTAAGGATCAAGAACCTCGGTGGAAGAATGCATTATGGTACCAATTGATTCTTCGCCTGGTGTGTTCCTGCTGGGGTAGCGAATATAGTGAGAGAGTAGAGGGCCTGAAGGAGGAGCAAATTCCTCCCCCAGAGGTGCCAGGTTTTCATTCGGAGCATGGGAGGGCACAGATTTTAGGGGAGATGACTGGGAGAAGGCTGGCTTTAAGGAGTTAATAAGTCAGTCAAAGGCCACCTATTATATGTCTTTTCAATCCTGTTAGGCAACTCTTGGGTCTTTTCAGAGACTTCTGATGAGCAAAACTGTGAGTCTAGCTCAAAAAGCTCTGGAACCAACCACCCCCTTCACCCTTGGAGAGTGGTTATTTAATATTCATTCCGCAACTCGACTCCGAATTGGATCTCAAGGACTATGATTTTCGGTTTGAATCACTAGCCCTTATTGGTTCTACTTCTTAAACTGAATAATCTTTTTATGGTATTTGTTAAGTGTTTACTTTGTGTAAAGCATTGTATTAAGTGCTGCAGTAGATTACAAGATAATCACGTTGTCCCACAGGAGGCCTCAGGGTAGAAGTAGGAGGGAGTAGGATTTAATCCCCATTTTACAGATTGAGTAAATTGAGGCACCTAGAAGTTAAGCGACACAGCAGACAAGTGGCAGAGCTGGGTTTAGAACCGAAGTCCTCTGACTCCCAGGTCTGTGTTCTTTCCACTAGGCCATGCTGCTTCCTATACTGCTTTGTCAACATAAGCTATTGTTCTGTGGTTTTGTTTTCCCCCCAAGCTTTCTAATAGGTTTAGATATTATACTACGATTGCGTTGCAATAAGTAAAGCTTTTGGGATCAGAAATGTGGTTTCAACATTTTCATGATTTAACATAGAATCAATCGTATTTATTGAGCCAAGTGGAGGGTAGTCCCACTCCACCCACTGGTTTCTTGGGACTGCCCGGAGGCAAGAGACCCCGGCCCTCTGGGCCCCAGGGGTGTAGGACAACACCGGGGGAAGGGTGCACCTTCACCCCCAACCCGTGCACCAGGAACTTGGGTCTGCCCAAGGAAGGAATCACCAATCTCACCTCTCCCACCCCTATCCCTTCGTACCCAGACCCCGAACCAAGAAGCTGGAGAGCGACTCACCCAAATGATACCAACGCGTCAACAATCACCCATCAACAACTTAGCGACTTGATAGCTCTCGCCCATTCACCACCGGACAAACGCTTTAATGACTCGCTAATTGCAGCTCAGCATTTGTGGAATCCGTCCCATCTGGGAACTGCTAAATCGCCACCTGCTAGAGGAACCTGCGTTAGCCGCCGGATCTACGGATGAGATGCTGCAGCTACGGACCCTCAGTCCCCTTCCTCTGACGACCCCCCTCCAACCCCTTCCTACCTTTTGCATCCTCCCACCCCTAGCATTCATTCAATAGTATTTATTGAGTGCTTACTATGTGCAGAGCACTGTACTAAGCGCTTGGAATGCACAATTCGGAAACAGAGACAATCTCTGCCCAATGACGGGCTCACTAGCATCCTTTCCCAGACCTGCTCCTCACCCCAACTTGGCCCCTTCAGTTCACTCCTATTCAACTCCTTCTTACCCCTCGCACTCCCAACAGCCTCAGCCAAATGCGGCCTGTGGAACCCCCCTCTCCATCCATGAGAAAGTGCGTGGCTTAGTGGAAAGAGCCTGGCCTTGGGAGTCAGAGGGCGGGGGTTCTAATCCCGGCTCTCCCACTTGGCAACTGTGTGACTTTGGCAAGTCACTTAACTTCTCTGTGCCTCGGTTACCTCATCTGTAAAATGGGGATTAAGTCTTTTAAATCCCACCTGGGACAACCTCATTACCTTGTATCCACCCTAACGCTTAGAACAGTGCCTGGCACATAATAAGCATTTAATACCATCATTATCATCAGGGGGAAGGTTTCCTTCTGATCCACTTAATCCTCCCCTCACCATCACTGAAACCTCTCTCTCCCCAGATGACAGTCTCCCCTGTTACTCTCTCGGGGGGCGGGGGAGGCGCTCATCGAGAAGCAAGGTGGCTGTGGAAAGAACATGGGTTTAGGAGTCACAGGTCATGGGTTCTAATCCCAGCTCTGCCGCCTGTCAGCTTTGTGATTTTGGGCAAATCACAACCTCTCGGTGCCTCAGTTACCTCATTTGTGAAATGGGGATTAAGGCTGTGAGCCTCACGTGGGACAACCTGATTACCTTGTATCTACCCCGGCACTTAGAACAGTGCTTGGCTCATAGTAAGTGCTTAACAAATACCAACATTATATTCTCCCACTCCTCCAGACTATCTGGGAAAGTAGATGGCTTCCTTCTCGCCCCACAGTGCTGCTCTTTTACCATCCCACCTCCTTTATTTCTCTTTTTCCCTTCCTTTAAAGTCCATACCATCCACCTTTATCATTCACTCCAGTCACGGTCATCTATTACATCTCCGGGGCTTAGTGGAAATAGCATGGGCTTGGGAGTCAGAGGTCATGGGTTCTAACCGCCACTCCACCGCTTGTCAGCTATGTGCCCTTGGGCAAGTCAGTTCACTTCTCTGGGTCTCAGTTACCTCATCTGTAAAATGGGGATGAAGACTGTGAGCACTACGTGGGACAACCTGATTACCTTGTATTTATTTCAGTGCTTAGAACGGTGCTGGCACATAGCAAGCACTTGACAAATACCAACATTATTATTATCCCTGGGGCCTCTCTTCCAACTATCAACCATTTTGATCCCTTTCTCAAATTCCTTCTCCTGTTGTCCTTCCCCCCATTGATCCTTCCCTAAGGATATCCATGTGGCTGTCCCTTTCATTCAATCATACTTATTGAATGCTCTCTGTGTGCAGAACACTCTATTAAGTGCTTGGAAAGTACAATTCAGCAATAGAGACAATTTCAGCCCACACAGGGCTCAGTCTAGAAGGGGGGAGATAGACATCAAAGCAAGTAAACAGGCATCACTATAAATAAATAGAATTATAGATACATATACACATCAAGTAAACAGGCAATAAAATTAAATAGAATTATAGATATGCACATATATACACAAGTGCTGTTGGGTGGGTGGAGGGAAGAGGGGGTAGAACAAAGGGAGAGACATGGCTTAGTAATAGACCATGGGCCTGGGAGTCAGAAGGTCATGGTCTCTAATCCTGGCTCTGCTACTTTGCTGCTGTGTGACTCTGGGCAAGTCACTTCAACATCTCTGGGCCTCAGTTACCACAACTATAAAATGGGGATTAAGTCTGTGAGCCCCATGTGGGACAGGGACTGCATCCAACCTAATTACCTTATGTCTACCTCAGTGCTTAGAACAGTGCCTAAGCACATAAGTGCTTTACAAATATTATCATTATTCTATTGTCCACCTCCCTTTACTTCACTATTCCAATGATCTCCTGCTCTATCCCACCTCACACACTCACCATCTTGGCCGCATACTTGATTTTATAATCTAGTCATTGTACAATCTCCACCCTCACCAATTCTGAGATTCCCCCATCAGGCCATAACCTCCTCACCTGCTCTCTTTCCCATACACTCACCCCAGGCAAGCCTGTCCTTTTTCCCCCCTTCCAATATTCTACAGCCCTCCTACTCCATTTGGTCTCCATATCCACATTACCTTCTCCTGATGAACATGTCGATGCTTCAACACCACCCTCTTTTGCTCCTCTGTTTCTCCTCTAGTCTTATGTCATTAATCCAGGAGCCTGGATCACCTCTTCATTACATTTCTTCTGCTGCTGGAGGAAATCCAGACATTTCTCTGACCTTCTTCACCTCAAATTCATTCAATCATATTTATTGAGCACTTACTGTGTATAGGGTACTGTACTAAATACTTGGGAAAGTACAATACAACTATAATGGTCACATTCCCCACCCACATGAATTTACAATCTAAAGATTACTCATTCTTAACTGCTTCATTTGGGCCTCTCCACTGCCCACCAAGACTTCTTTCTAATCAATTACCACACCCACCCCCCCACCACCTGTTCCAGACATTTAAATCCCTCCTCAAACCTCCTGTTCCACCCCCTCCCTCACCACCATCTCTTTCCCTTAAGACCCGGCCACATACTTCATCAACAAAATTGAAACCATCAGGCATAATCTCCCTAAAATCTCCCTTGCTGTTCTCAAATCCCCCACTCCTCCTCCACCCTGTTTGACTCTCTCTGTATTCCCTGCAGTAACCTAAAATGGGATCTGTCCCCTCCCCTCTAATTCTACCATCTCCACCTGTGCTTCTGATCCCATCCCTTCATACCTTTTAAAATACCCTCTCCCTTCTTCTCTCCTTGACTGCCTTTTTAACTGCTCACTTTCCAATGGCTTTTTCCCCACTGCTTTTAAACATGTTTATGTATATCCTATCCTAAAAAAAATCCCTTGACCCCACAGCTCCCTCCTAACCATTTCTTTCCAGGCTTCTTGAGAGTGTTGTTTACACTGTCTCCACTTCCTATCCTCCAATTCTCTTCTAGATCCCTTCCAATCTGACTTCTGCCCACTACACTGAGCAGCCCTCAGGTAACGGCCTTCTTCTCTCCAAATCTGGCACCTTCTGTTCTACCCTAATCCTTCTGCACCTTTCAGCAGCCTTGGGCGTTGTAAACAACCCCTTTCTCCTTGAAACTTTACCTAACCTTGGCTTCACTGACACTGTTCTTACTTGGTTCTTCTATCACTCCTTCTCAGTTTCTTTTGCCAGCTCCTCTTTTTTGCCTTCCACTATCTGATGGTGAGGGGGTCCCTCAAGGCTCAGTTCTAGGTCCCCCTCTATTCTCTCTTACACCCTTGCCTTGTCTTATGCTGTCAAGTTGTCTCCGACCCCTAGCGACTCTATGGACACATTTCTCCCAAAATGATAATAATAATAGTAATAATGGCACTTAAGTGCTTACTATGTGCTGAGCACTGTTTTAAGCACTGGGGTAGATACAAGGTAATCAGGTTGTCCCACGTGGGGCTCACAGTCTTCATCCCCATTTACAGATGAGGTAACTGAGGCACAGGGAAGTCAAGCGACTTGCCCGAAGTCACACAGCGTTATCAGTGGTGGAGCTGAGATTAGAACCCACGACCTCTGACTCCCAAGCCCATGCTCTTTCCACTGGGACACGCTGCTTCTTCCAGAGCCCCCCTTCCTCTATTCGCGATCGGTCTGATAGTGTATCTTTAGAGTTTTCTGGGTTAAAAATACAGAAATGGTTTACCATTGCCTCTTTGCATGCAGTAAATTTGAGTCTCCACCCTCGACTCTCTCCTTTGCCACTGCTGCCCAGCACAAGTGACTTTTGACTTGCAGCAGATTGCCTTCCACTTGCTAGCCACTGCCCAAGCTAGGAATGGAACGGGTATGCCTCTGCTTGACTCTCCCTTCCATAGCCAAGACTGGTAGAGTACTGGAAACTCTCCAGGTGTGATCCTGAGTAGGGTCTCTCTACACCCATGCCACTGGAAAACTTATTTCCTCCCATGGCTTCATTTACCATCTCTCTGCAAATGATTTCCAGATCTACATCTCCAGCCCTGACCTCTCTCCTTGCCAGCAATCTCACATTAGCCCCCGTCTTCAGGACATCTCTACCTGGATTTCCCAGCAACACCTCAGACTAAACATGTCCAAAATTGAACTCCATTTCTTCCCACCCAAACCCCGTCCTCCCCCTGTCTTTCCCATCACTGTAGCCAATACCGTCATCCTCCCTAACCCACAAGCCCATGACCTCGGTGTTGTCCTAGACTCATCTTTCTCATTTCACCCACATATTCAATCTGTCACTAAATCCTGTCAGTTCAACTTTCACAATATTGCTAAAATCTGCCCTTTTCGCTCATCCAAACTGCTGCCACACTGATCTAAGCAATTATCCTAACCCACCTCGATTCCTGCATCTGCCTCCTTGCTGACGTCTCAGCCTCCTGTCTCTCCCCGCTCCAGTCCATACTTCACTCTGCTGCATGGATCATTTTTCAACAAAAACGTTCAGCCTGCATAAAGTAAGTACTCAATAAATACCACAGATTGATTGCAGAGCACTGTATTAAATGCTTGGGAGAGGAGGATGCCCACAGCAAGCTTACAGTCTGGAGGGAAAGACAGTAATATAAGCTCATTGTGGGCAGGGAATGTATCTGTTTATTGTTATACTGTACTCTCCCAAGGACTTAGTATAGTGCTCTGCACAGTAAGTGCTCAAATATGATAGAGAGAATGAATAATAGTTACTGTAAGTGTTCAGCTAGGCAAATGGAGAGTCCTTGCAATATATCCAGCAAATAAATCTTATATATTAGCAGATATAGAATTACTTAAAAACCTGCTCTTTTGTTTCCTTTTAATATTTTTGGTCTGTCTTTTTGAGCTTACTTGAATCCTTTGCATCAGCCAGGTCACAAACTGGTTCAGGCCAGACCCTCCTGCTCCCTAACCGCCCCCAACCTCCCCAGGTTCATTGGGATTGCTTTTGTCTGATAGGTGGAAATCTCCATCCAAATGGAGTGGAATGGAGGTCTCGGCAGGGGGTATTAACAAGAGTAAGTTAGTCCACTAGTGAGATTGTTGTGGGCAGGGAATGTGCCTGTTCATTGTTATACTGTACTCTCCCAAGTGCTTAATATAGTGCTTTGCACACAGTAATCGCTCAATAAATGCAATCGAATGAATGAACAATTTATGGAGAATGATACTATAGGCCTAACTCTTGTCCCTAAGCCCCAGCCCCAGTTTTAGTACCAGGTTTCAACTTCCTTCCCCACCGAACTAGCTAGAAGTTGGGGAACTGGCTGATTTGAGTTGCTTTATCTTCCCAACCCCTGCTAAGCACTGACAGTACCCAAAGGTAGGCTCAGGAGAGAGAAGGAAGAAAAATATTATGTCATTAAGATCTCTATTTGCTCCGTGAAGAAAATCTTCTAAGAAATACTCAGCATTCCTCCCTGCCCTGTAGGACCCCCTCCACTGTTGTTAATATGAAAAGCTATCAAGGGTTACATCCTTGATATAATTCCCTCCTGATCAAGTTAAACAAAAGAGCCTCAGCATTTTCTTCTCCCTCCACGAGAGGGATCCAAACTCTGAGTTTCTGCAGCTGTGCTGCCTTTGCTGGAGAAAAAATCATATTGTGTAACCAACTGGATGGAAGCACAGAAGGGCAACCAGGGGAAGCCTTTATTCCTTGCCTGACACTACATTAGGCCTTTTAAGCCCAGGACTGAGGTGGATGCTGATGGATTTATAGGCACCAACTTATCACTTTGAGAGCAGGAGCAAAAAAGGGGTGGGGATTTTGTGGATGGGGGCCATTAAAAGAGATAGCAGATCAGTAAACCAGAAATTTGAGCCCTTTGTGGAAACCTTCAGTTCCCATCAGATCTGGGATGAGTGAAACTGGGGGAGCTCAGCTCAAAGAGCTGTGGGGATGGTTATCCACTGGATGGACTCTCCTGAAATCCTTCAGCCAAACTAGCCTCTCTAAGAGGAGGAACGATGGAAATTCCCCAGGGCACTTCCTTCAGGCACTGGCATCTTTCTGGTGGGGGGAAGGAGGTTCTTGGCTCAAAAATGATTCCCTAGCTTGTTCCCAGAAGAGAAGGCTTGTTTATATTCTATCACAGGCCAGAGAAACCAAAGGATGTTACAGTAGAACAGTGACAGCGGCTTTAGGATCATTTGACAATGACTTGTCAGATGTTTGCACTTGGTTATTGTGCAATGTAGCCTTTCTGGTCCGATGCTCAGTACTGCGAATGATGAAAGCTTTCAATTCAGGGTTACAGTGAGGTCAGATCTGCTCAGTAGGGCCTACTTTCCTCGGAGTAGAAAAGCAACTGGACTCTGGGTCAAGAACCAGGCCGGAGCAAGTCTTCTTGCAGTAGAAATATGTCTTCAGAAGATATATAAAAAAATAAGTAACTGGCACTGTAGAATTGCATGACTGACATGGGCTTCAGCCTTTGCGAAATCCAAGTGGAAGAGAGAAAAGGGCTTTCAGCACTAAGTTCTAAAACTCCACACTGTCCTATTGATTTTCTTAATTATTGGCAATTGAAATATCCTGTGACTTTCCGTTTCCCCTCTAGGTGGTGCAAACTGATTGGAGATTTAAAGACTGACATAAATTGGAGGATTAGAGTTGCATTATTTGTTTTTAAACGTTGGGTGAGAAGAAGGGATTAAGAGTGGGGCTTTCAGTCCCCTTTTCAAGACTATTGCCCAGTTGACACAAGGCTCTCTCTGGTTTAAAAAAGCACAGTTAATCCCTTACCTCATATAATGGGACAAGTGGTTTGCAGATAGATCCAGATTGGAGAAGTAGAATATCCCTTGAAGAGGGTAAAGAGAATTTCTTTTTTTTCCATTAAGGAGAACCCTTAGGAGCAGAACAGTTGCCGATAGCTTGGGAGTATATGTCCGATCAGTCAATCAATGGTATTTATTAAGCTCTTAGTGTGTGCAGAGCATCGCGCTAAACACTTGGGAGAATCCACTATAACAGAAACTTCCCTACTACAATGAGTTTACAGTCTAGAAGACTGTAGGTTTCAGGAGTGGGAACTTGTCATCCCACCCCGGAGGGAAGCTCCGTATAATAGCTCCTCCAGCAACATTAGCAGGTCTGTGAAAAAAGCACTGCAAGGGAGGATTGAGCCTGCCATTAATATCACATCTCCTCCAAGAGGCCTTCCCTGATGAAGTCTTCTTTCTCCTGGCTCCATCTCCCTTCTTCGTCTTCAGTGGCCTTGCATCTGTGGCCTCTGGGCATTTGATATTTGCCCTACCCTCAACCCCACAGCACTCACGGACTGAACCTATAAATTATTATAAATTATTTATAACTATGCCTTTCTCCCCCTCTAGACTATAAGCGCATTGTGGGCAGGAAACATGCCTACAAACTGTTGCATTGTACTCTCCCCAGCTCTTAGTATAGTGTCCTGCACCCAGTAAGTACTCAAAAATGATTTATTGATTGATACCCTGCACAGGACTAGAATCACGTGGGCTGGTCAACCCAGACAGCCTCGCTGATAGCCCACATTTGACACTCCTTCCGTCCTCACCCCTCTTTTTCTCCACAGCCTCCTGTTTCTCCTGTATTTCCTTTCTCCCCTCTCCAACCTGAAACAGGAGGCTGTGGCAACGACCCAGTGGAGATCAATAATCCTGCTTCAGTTACCTGTACCTGACTCATGGCCCTGTGGTGAAAAGATCTTCTCCAGAGGTTGCTATTTATCCAGCCTCTTAAACTGGTACATGTCAGAACTGCAAACCCAACTGAGGGGGAGCTCACCTAAAAGAGGCTTCTAGTCCACCCCAAGACTAAATTTAGGATAAAACATTTATTTTCTTCTAGACTAAAGTCTTTGTAGGCAGGGAGCTTGTCTACCAACTCTGTTGTAGAAGCAGCGTGGCTCAGTGGAAAGAGCCTGGACTTGGGAGTCAGAGGTCATGGGTTCGAATCCCAGCTCTGCCACTTGTCAGCTGTGTGACTGTGGGCAAGTCACCTGACTTCTCTGGGCCTCGGTTACCTCATCTGTAAAATGGGAATTAACTGTGAGCCTCACGTGGGACAACCTGATTACTCTGTATCTACCCCAGTGCTTAGAACAGTGCTCTGCACATAGTAAGCACTTAACAAATACCAACATTATTATTACTGTATTGTACTCTCCCAAGTGCTTAGTACAGTGCTCTGCCTATAGTAAGTGCTCAATTAATACCACTGATTGGTTCATTTCCTAAATACATCCTCCTGAGTCCCCATGCTCTCTCTTCCCCAAACCCCTCGGTTTGCCCCAGTCTTTCACGTTTCAAAATTTCAATGTTAATAATAATAATATAGTAGTAATTGTATTTTCTTAAGTGCTTATTGTGTGCCAACCACCGTACTAAGCGCTGGAGTGCATACTAGCAAATCAGGCTGGACACAGTCCCTTTCCCTCTTGAGGCTCACTCACAGTCTTAATCCCCATTTTACAGATGGGGAAACTGAGGCCCAGACAAGTGAAGTGAGTTGCCCAAGGCCACACAGCAGACAAGTGGCAGAGCCGGGATTAGAGCTCATGACCTTCGGACTCCCAGGCCCATGCTCTATCCACTATCTAGGACTGCTTCCTCTCGATCAACTTAAATAACTAATTTAATTATATTCCCAAGATTCCTGTAACTCCTGGAGTTGGTGAAAATGATTAGCCACACATATACACACAAAAGCCTTGTAAGGCAAAACTGCTTGTCTGGGCTAAGGGCCCAGTCAGTTACGGACCCGAGGTCCCTGACCAAAGAAGAGACATATATAAACTGATAATTCCACCCCACTGATAACACAGCAGTTCTTATGCTTGGCTAAGACATATTGGCTTCAATTAGATTCCCTCAAGCAGAAGGACAGCGAGATTTAGAAGAGTAGATTGATGATTATACATCTGCAGTGCCTAGACCCTATGTGACAATGAAAGGGCTATTAGACTACTATAAAATCCAACTCGCTGTCAGTACAACGAGGCCCCAGTGATCCTACTCCAAATTTCCAAGATGGATTTCTCAGCTTCTGTTCCGTTGCTCCCGGGCAACGGCGAGGGTCACTATCAACAACCTGCCAACAGCCCTGGCTCCTTCTTTTAAACATATGTGTGGAATTTGCTTCCAAATGTAAGACCTGTTGTGGGTGCTGAGTGAATGTCAAGGTCTTCTTGGGTGTTGCAGAGAAGCAAGGGCCTGGGAGTCAGAAGGACCTGAATTCTAATCCCAGCTCTGCTACTTGTCTGCTGTGTGACCTTGGGCTAGTCACTTCACTTCTCTGGGCCTCAGTTACCTCCTCTGTAAAATGGGGATTAAGAGTGTGAAGCCCTTGTGGGAGAGAGAGACTGTGTCCAACCTGATTAACTTGTATTTACTTCAGTTCAGTTCTTGGCACATAGTAAGGGCTTAACGAACACATTAATCGATAAGTATTTTTTGACCACTTGAGTGCAAAGCAATATTAGCCTATGTCCTTGGTCATGTGGGCAGGTCACTTAGGGCAGTATAGCAGGGGATGGGCAAGGACTCAAAGACTGGCAGCACAACAACGTTGGCCTCCCCCCACCAATGGACCACCTAATTCAATCGCATTTATTGAGTGCTTACTGGGTGCAGACCACTGTACTAAGTGCTTGGGAGAGTTTAATACAATAAACAGGCACATTCCCTGCCCAGAGCAAGCTTACCTTCTATGCCATCCTGAGGCGTCACTCCCGCCTGCGCCATTGGGGTAGGAAGAATGCAAGCAGGGGGAACATGGGGCCTCTAATGCTGTTTAGAACATTGGGATGTGGTAGCCGCTGGGATTGCAGTTAGGACTGTTGGACTCTGAGTCGTGAAGAGCCTAACTCTCTTCCCCTCTTCAAAGCCCTACTGAGAGCTCACCCCTTCCTGGAGGCCTTCCCAGACTGAGCCCTCCCTTTCCCTCTCTGCTCCTCCTCCCCTCCCCATTCCCCCTACCCCCTCCCTCTGCTCTACCCCCTTCCCCTCCCCACAGCACTTGCATATATTTGTTGCTCTATTCATTTTATTAATGATGTGCATTTATCTATGGTTCTATTCCTTACTGAGAACTCACCTCCTCCAGGAGGCCTTCCCAGACTGAATCCCCCTTTCCCTTTTCTCCGCCTCCCCTCCCCATTCCCCCTTCTCCCACTCTCTGCTCTTCCCCCTTCTCCTTCCCTCAGCATTGTGCATTTTTATTACTCTATTTATTTTGTTAATGATGTGTCTATATCTATGATTTCTATTTATCTTGATATCTACGCCAGACTACTTGTTTTGTTTTGTTCTGTTTTGCTTTGCTGTCTGTCTCCCCCGTTTAGACTGTGACCCCGTTATTGGGCAGGGATTGTCTTTATCTGTTGCCTGAAATGTACATTCAAGCACTTAGCACTTAGTACAGTGCTCTGCACATAGTAAGCACTCAATAAACACTATTGAATGAATGAATTTATCTATTTTGATGGTAGTGGTGCTTGTCTACTTGTTTTGTTGTTTGTCTCCCCTTTCTAGACTGTGAGCCCGTTGTTGGGTAGGGATTGTCTCTATCTGTTGCCCAATTGCACTTTCCAAGTGCTTAGTATAGTGCTCTGCACCCAATAAGCACTCAGTAAAGGCGATTGAATGAGTGAATGAATGAATGAAGGTGTTTTCTGTTAGGTTGTCCATTGGTGGGGGGAGGCCAAGTCTTTGAGTCCTTTCCCATCCCCTGCTGTAGTACAAGTGCTTAGTACAGTGCTCTGCACACAGTAAATGCCCAGTGAATATGATTGAATGAATCCTGCTCCTCCAGCCACAGTACCCTACTTATCTTGTGCTTATTAGTACCCTTGTCTTTTATGGCATTCTTGTATTTTTATGGTTTAATCTATCACAACCCTCCCCCACCTTAGTTTTAGATTTGCAAACCCTCTGGGGGCCTGGCTGTGTTTTTTCCCAGCCATGCCTTGCACACAATAGATGCTTAATAAATACTACTAGGAGGTAGCTTTTACATTTGAGGGTGGCCACTGATGACAATAATAATAATGTTGGTATTTGTTAAGCGCTTACTATGTGCAGAGCACTGTTCTAAGCGCTGGGGTAAATACAGGGTAATCAGGTTGTCCCATGTGAGGCTCACAGTTAATCCCCATTTTACAGATGATAAGTGACTTGCCCACAGTCACACAGCTGACAAGTGGCAGAGCCGGGATTCGAACTCATGACCTCTGACTCCCAAGCCTGTGCTCTTTCCACTGAGCCACGCTGCTTCTCTGATACATCTCAGATGACCCTTTGCCATCCCAGCAGCAACAGATGTAATTCCATTAATAACTGTGGTATTTGTTAGGCACTTACTATGGACCGGGCACCTTATTAAGCACTGGGATAGCTATAGTATAATCAGGTTGGACACAGTCCCTGTCCCACATCAGGTTCACAGTCTTAATCCCCATTTTACAGATGAGGTAACTGGGGCACAGAGTAGTTAAGTGACTTGCCCAAGGTCACACAGCAGACACGTGGCAGAGCTTAGAACCCTAGTCCTTCTGACTCCCAGGCCTGTGCTCTAACCATTAGGCAGCACTACTTCTCAATTACATTATACTGCAGCACATTACATATGTTTGGTAAATTGCATGAAATAATGGTGCTCTAAGGGCGCACGCGAAAAAGTTCTTTGACTCAATTTGTAGAATCCATCTAGTTTTTGAGCTGGTCTCTTTCCTTACTCCAGAGCTGGTGTATTTCCCCCTTCACCCCTCCAAATTCCTGTAAGCAGCCGCGCCCCTCCTGAGCTTTAGGATTGGGTGGCAGATGCTGGGCGGAGGTGGACTGGGTGTTTAAAACGAAAATATCAGACAGAAAGTCTGCAGTGACATCCAGTCCATCCCTCTGCCCCCAACAGGACCGTCACCCTGTGAGGTCTTCTGTCTGTGAAGACCTTCCTATTTACTTTGCTTGTCTCTCTTGGCATTTCCAAGAAATGTATCTTTGTGGCTTTGAGTCTCAACTGTGGAACGGAGCAATGTGGCATGCTGATAGAAAAGTATTTGTATTTGGTAAAGTGTGCCTTGGGCTTTGAAGGAGGAAAGATATGGGCGAAAAGTAGGACGGTATTTTGTATTGTTATGACACGGCAGATCACCAGCTGAGAGAAGATGTTTTCTCCCAGGCCTGGATGAGTGCCCGGAAAGGCAAATGAAAGGGCCCAGTGGCGAACTGTCCTTGAACTGGGAGGAAAGACGTATTGCACCTTGCAAAATCAGGCACGAGCTGCCACCTCTTTGGGAAAATTGCGGCTCCTGTTCTATCTAAAAGACATTAGCTGCCAAAGCAGCAATCTTCGGGGAGCTGGTCAGATGGAAGAGCAAGGGACTGAGGAAATTGGGCAGAGGAGGACAGCACTGTACAACATCTTTGGAACACTGTGCTTTTATTTTCCTTCTTATCTAGGGACAGGACACGAGCTACTCAATCTCCAAATGTTTATGGATTTGCATGTTTACCCTGGTGGCTCAAACTGTTGTAGCAAAGACTTCATGTGAATGCTGTTTCTGTGGTGTCTAACCCTGGAGAACAAAGGCCCAAACAGGGATGAGAGAATATCTTTTATAACCCAAAGCATGTGGAGCATTCATTGCTGTGTTTCCCCTACACCAGTAACAAGTGGCTCTCCAGAAAGGACCAAAGGGAAATTGTTTATTTTTGGCAGGATGAAGAGAACAGGGGAGTTTTGGACGATAACCTACCACCCAGGACGAAAGAATTCAGATATCCTATGTGGGGGAGATTGGAAATGATCCAAGTGAAAATTACTCAGAGACTTCTCTGCCTAGTTGAGGGTTATATCTCTATGGGTGGAGAGTTAAACCATCCTGCAGTGAATTTGATCAATAGAGAAAGCCCATTTGAACAATTCCAGTCCCCAACCATTATTTTTCTGCAAAGGGAGGTTTCAGGATGAGGCATGAATTATTCAAATAAGAAAATAAACAGAAAAGGGTAATTTGACCAGGACATAAAGCTGGGGTATGTCCATGTCTGGCAAACTGCAGTCAGATATGGCTGCTGTTTCTTAGGCAGGACATAGTGGCATATGAAGAGAGAAGCAGTGAGGAAAGAGCACAGGCCTAGGAGTTAGAGGACCTGGGTTCTAATCCTGTTTCTGCCACTTGTCTGCTATATGACCTTGGATAAGTCACATCTCTGTGCCTCAGTTACCTCATCTATAAAATGGGAATTAGGACTGTGCGCCCTACATGGGACATGAACTGTGGACAAATCTGATTAGCTTTTATCTATCCCGGCACTTAGGATAGCACCTGGCACATAGTAAGTACTTAACAAATGAGAGCGAGAGAAAAAAAAGAAAGAAAAGGAGGAAGGAAAGAAAGGAAGGAAGAAAGAAAAAGATAAGCGAAAATGATAATAATTATGATATTTGTTAAGTGCTTACTAATGTTAGTATTTGTTAAGCATTTCCTATGTACTGAGCACTGTTCTAAGCCTGGGGTAGATACAGGGTAATCAGGTTGTCCCATGTGGGGCTCACAGTCTTAAACCCCATTTTACAGATGAGGTAACTGAGGCACCGAGAAGTAAAGTGGCTTGCCCAAGGTCACAGAGCTGACAGGTGGTGGAGCGGGGATTAGAACCCATGACCTCTGACTCCTAAGCCCGTGCTTTTCCACTGAGCCGCCCTGCTTACTATGTATCAAGCGCTGTTCTAAGGACTGGGGTAGATACAAAGTAATCAGGTTGTCCCACGTAGGGCTCACAGTCTTAATCCCCATTTTACAGATAAGGTAACAGGCGCAGAGAAGTTAAGTGACTTGCCCAAAGCCACACAACTGACAAGTCGGGAGTCAATTTCCTGGGGTGAATTATTAGAGAGAAAAACAGTGATTTTAGATGGCAAATCAATAACCATGAGTGTGGTTGGTTGGACCGGTGCTTTAACCTAGTGTGAGATCCCTTAATCTTCACCATTCATTTTATTGTGTAGGCACAACCAATAGTCTCCTTTGCATGACTGTCTGCCCTAGAGAGAAGCAGCCTGGCTTAGCAGACAGATCATAGGCCTGGGAGTCAGAAGGTCCGGGGTTCTAGTTCCTGATATTCCAAGTGTCTGCTGTGTGACCTTTGGCAAGTCATTTAGCTTCTCTGGGCCTCAGTTACCTCATTTGTAAAATGAGGATTTATAGGGTGAGCCCTCTGTGGAACAGAGGCTATGTCCAACCCAATTCGCTTGTATCTACCCCAGTACTTAATACAGTGCCTGGCACATAATAAGTGCTTAACAAAAACCAAAATTATCAAAAACATAGATGGCCAGCCCATCAAGAAGGACCGAGTCTTAGTTCTAAAGAGCCTCCTAGCAACATCAGAGATATTCGCTTTATGATATGATTTTGGTTATATTTTAATAAAAACACAGGCAATGAAGATGGGATTTTTCATTCACTCTGTCTTGCATCTCTCCTAGTGCTTAGCCCAATGGTTTGGCAAATAGTAGCTACAGTAGGTGCTTAATATATATCAGACTAATTCATATGGCTGAGTTTTTGCAAGCCCTCACCATTCCTATGAAGAAGACACCATGTTATATTGGGTTAATGTAAACGGTGGTGGGTCTTTAAGCCTATGTAGAAACATACTGTAGGGTGGGGAGAAGTATCTGTTCTAGACTCATAACTTTGGTACAAAAAAAAACCAGTCTCTCCTATATAGTTAACTCTGGCTGAGGCTGATCTGATGTGGTGGTTTTAAAGTGTGACTTTCGATTTATGTTTCATTTATGATTTATGACTTGGGTAAATATGATTCAATTAATGAATTTGATATTGACAGAGGATATGTAACGCATATGACAATTGTACCCACATGCCATTTGATATTTCTTATTCATCTTAATAAGCTTAGTGAACCAGCTTTTTGACACGTTTCTCAAGTGATGAGCAGATTCAGTAGATTTCTAGCATCCCAAATGTTCTCAGAAAATGATTGAGCATGATCGGATCAGAATTATCTTTATAGATAAAAATGTTCTCAGGTATTTTTCAGTTATCTACAGAGGCATGCAGTGTTCCCCATTCATTTACCATCTTGTTAAAAATATCAGATGCAATGGGTTCCCTGCCATCTCCTTCTTCTTGTGATACTCCGAAATGAAATTCATTATTCACTGTAATTCCTCCCAGGCAGATTTTAAGAGAGTTTTTAGTGCTCTTGAAATTCCTCCCTACACTCTTCTCACAGTCCCCTCTGGCCAAATCCTGTCCTACTTATGGATAAAGCGGAGTACTTAACTCTCCTTGGGAAAAGCAGGTTCTCTCTCTTTCTCTCCACCCCCTCTTCTCTCATACCCTGGAAATCAAATAGAAAGCTGTATCCTTAATTTTATTATTGGTCGTGTTGTTACTACTACTACTAATTGTTGCATTTGTTAAATGCTTGCATTGTGTAAAGATGCTCAGTTGACTTAATAGTAATTATATGTGCCAAGCAATGTGCCATGTTTTAGATTGGATATCATGTAATTAGATTGGACACTGTCCCTGTCTGCCCCAAATGGGGTTCACAGGCTAACCTCGAGGCAGAACAGATAATTTGATGCCCATCTGAATCCCATGCCATTCCGTCTCTAGACTGTAAGCTCGTGGTGGGAAGGGAAAGTGTCTGTTTATTGTTATATTGTGCTAAGGTAGAGTGCTCTGCACACAGTAAGTGCTCAAAAAATACAATTAACTGACTGACATTTTACAGATGAGGAAATTGAGGCTCTGAGAAGTTCAGTGACTTTTAAAAACATGTTATTTGTTAAACACTAACTGTGCCAGGCATTATATTCAGCACTGGGGTGAATACAAGCTAATTATGTTGAACACAATCCATGTCCCACGGGGATTCACCATCTTAATACCCATTTTACAAATGAGGTAACTGAGGCCCAGAAAAGTCAAGTGACTTGTCCAAGGTCACACAGCAGACAAGTAGCAGAGGCCGGTTCTAGTCTTGATTCTGTCTGTAACCGGTTAACGAGGGCAAGGACAGGATGTACATTTGACATTGGGCTGCTCCCCTTTCCACCTATTCCCTTGTTTCATTCCATGCATCCTCAGAAACACAAGTAACAGGGTTGAGAGTGCGCAGTTGGTGTGGAACAAGCCATTAGCACCATAATCAATTCCTCTAGGCAAGTTCTCAGTCCTGAAGGTTCTCGGTGTCAGTTCTAAAATTGATTTGTCATTCCTGATGAGTAAACTCTATCATTATCATCACTTTGTGCAGGGCAGTGGACTCAGTGCTGGGGTAAGGCCCAAGGCTAAAAATTCAGGCATACCCTCTAGCTCACAGGGGGATTGCAATCTACTAATGGGAAGAACTGCTGGGAGACTCACATGAGTAGGAATATCGTGATGAAGGAAAAACAATAAACTGAGAACCTTAACGACAAGAGCAAGTCACAGTTTCATCTCATTGCTTGAAAGTGTCTTTCCCTCCCCTATTTGTGTCATCCTCCCTGTTGAGCTGAATGTGCCAATAAACATCTCTGATGGTGTGGAGGGTTTTCTTGGTGCAGCTTGTTAGATAACCTCGGGTTTGTCTGGGTTTATCATCAGTTTATAACACTGTGCCAATTCAACAGAAAGACTCGTAATCATCAGAATGTGTTGGATCTGTGCTGCAACAGCAAGATCTTCAGTGAAGAGAAGGATCTTTACAGTGCTGTGGGGGTCGGGGGTGGGGAGGAGGAGGGGCAATCCTTGCATTCCCAGGGTTCCAGGAGTGAGGAAGGAAGTTATGTTTCAGCTCCAGATACTGATTGCTTTGTTCCAGAGGGTTGGGACATGGCCTCCGTAGAGGTGGGTGGAGGAGGGATATCACTGAGCTAATAGGCAAGGGGCCCTGGACCACTTTGCTTGACAAAATATTTTTTTTTTGGCCTCATGAGTATTTTTTTTCAGTCCCTTCATGTCACTTATTTATGTTGACTGTGTATATATCTACCTTGCTTCCTTTCTTAGGTTGTAGGATCCTAGAGGGCAGCAATTGTGTCTGCCTTTACTGTGGGCCCACAGTACCTCAGATAGCATGGTGCAACTTGGGGACACACAAAAATTACTTGTTGATTGAAAAGATAGTTTTCCTCATGCCCTCAACAATTAGCAACAAATCAATTTAGCAGGGCCCTTATGGATTTTTAAAATATTCTCTTGGTTCCAAATGGAATGGGAGAATTCGTCACTGATGGAAAAAAACAAATAATATTTCATAGTGCCTTTCATTCAAAGATCAGATAGATAGGATAAGCATGAATACTAAAGAGAGGGAGAGAAAGAGAGCTGTCCTTCCTAGTTAGTTCTGCTACTGAAAATGAGATCCTATCCAGGCTGAAGGATCTGAAAGAATTCATGATTCATTATACATTATGTGCATGGAAAGACATTTCCTAGCTTTCAGTCAATCATATTTATTGAGAGCTTCCTGTGTACAGAGCACTGTACTAAGCACTTAGGAGAGTATAATATAACAATGTAACAAACACATTCCCAGCCCATAATGAGCTTAGATTCTTGAAGGGGGTGACAGACATTAATACAAATAAAATTACATATCGGTACATAAGTGCTTTGGGCATGGGGGGAGGATGAATAAAGGGAGTGAGTCAGGGAGATGCAGGAGAGATTAGGAGAAAAGGAAAGGAGGGCCTATTCAGGGAAGGCCTCTTGGAGGAGATGTGCTTTCAGTAAGGCTTTGAAGAGGGGGAGAGTAATTGTCAGATACAAGGAGGGAGGGCATTCTAGACCAGAGGCAGGATGTAGTCAAGAGGTCAGTGGTGAGATACACAAGATAAAGGTACAGTGAGAAGGTTGGCGTTAGAGGAGTGAAGAGTGTGAGCTGGGTTGTAGTAGGAGAGTAGCGAGGTGAGGTAGGAGGGACCAAGGTGATTGACTACTTTAAAGCCAGTGGTGAGGAGTATTTGTTTGATGTGGAGATGGATGAGTGACCACTGGGGGTTCTTGAGGAGTGGGGAAATATGGCCTGATTGTTTTGCTGATGTTTGTGCCTTTGCAGACCATTGCAAGTCCTGGTCTGGTGTTCCCATCTATCCCTGAATTTCCTGAAGCTTCTATTCAAGAAAAGCAATGCTGCTCCTGATGGCTACCCACTAGGCTGCTCTGTCCTTTGCTGTAGTCTGCACCGCCACATCCCATTGGTTGAAAGTGTCCTTCCTTCCCCTATTGTGCCATCCGTCTTGTCAAGCTGAAGGTGCCTCTGAACATCTTTGATGGTGTGGAGGGTTTCCTCGGTGCAGATCGTTAGATAATCTCGGGTTTCTCTGGGTTTACCATCGGCTTTTAACACTGTGCAGATTCTACAAAAAAGACTCATAATCATCAGCATGTGTTATGCCTTTGCTGCGACAGCAGAATCTTCAGCTTACATTAGTTTCTGGATTTCTGCCGTAAAGATTTTCAGTGATGCCTTGGCCCGTTCAGATGGAAGAGTTTCCCAGTGAATCAGAGGCTTATTCTCACTTCCAAGTCCCTTGTTATTTCCTCTGACATGACAGCATAGAATAGATTGAGCATGATCGAGCCTGCTGCTATTCAGCCCAGCTCCTCTTATATGGCAAATCCCTGTTAGTACTGACACTCAGCTGATCATATCATTGTGCAGCCGCCAATGATCTTATTGAACTTATCAAGTTGATCAAATTTTGCATAGTAATCAGAGTTTAGGCTTATGAAAATAGAAGTTTTGGTACGAATCCCTGAATTGCTGTAATTGTCTAATGTGCTGCATCGGAAGCCGCACTACAGTGCATGATTAATGATGAATTATTAAGAAAAACTTGGCAGTATCATTATGTAATTGTTCCACACCATCCTTAGGTGAAGAATAAATTAGCATTTTCTTTATTTAATAGTCAGAGAAACTCCTATCCTAGAAGATGAGTGAATTACGAACAGTCATTTGAGCTAGTGGAGCAGCAGAGGGAGAATTCCTCACTCTTCACATTGCATTCGGAAGCTCTCGCTAGCCTCGATCTAGATTGGGAACCACAGGGCCTGAGCTCTGGGACTGGGTCAGGCTGGCTGGGAGCCAGGCCCAACTGAACCTGGAATATCTTAGACTGTCCCTTCCTTTTATTACTAACATGCATAAAGCACTGAATATGTGCAAAGCACTGTAATAAGACTGGGGTAAATAAAGAAATCCACAGTCCCTGGACATGGTCCCTTACTACCCCAGCTATCTAGTTTTTCTTAAAATACCACTCTTTTCTGCAGTTTAGCACCCCTGCCTTCAGGGCTCCCAGAAGCCTCTGGGACCAGACCAAAGTGGGATGGGGAGGTAGGCAATGGCCGCCTCCCAGGCTTGCTTCCCCAAATTGAAGCACCTCCTAGGGTCACCTGCAACCCAGGTGAGTCATTTCCTGTCATCTAACTAGGTTGGTGTAGGGAAAACAGCAGAGAGAACTGGGAATCAGGAGACCTGGTTTCTAGACTCAGCTCCATCATTTGCTTGCTATGAGGGTAAATCACTTATGCCTCTCTGGGCCTGAGTTTGCTATCATATATCATGGTTATAGAATGCCTGCCCTCCATATTAAGACTTAGAGCCCAAGAGGGACAAGTCTGTGCCCCATATGGCTGTTATGAATCTATCCCAGTGCTTGGAGCATAAGGAAAATATTGCTATTAGTACTATTTCTTTTAATCCCTAAAATCATAGCCAGATACTTTGATCTCTTGCCTTGGTAGTCAAAACTAGACTGAAACCTCTCTTCTAGACTGTAAGCTCTCCCTCTAGACTGTAAGATCCCCCTCTATAATGTAAGCTCCTTATGGGCAGGGAATGTGTCTACCAACTCTGTGGTAATGTACTCTCCCAAACACTTAGTAAAGTTCTCTGCACACAGTAAGCACTCAATAAGTACAATCATTTGAGTGGTTGATTGGGTCTCTTCCTCACTATTCCTGCCCTGGTTGTTTGAATAACAGATTGACAGTTTTCTGGGCACATTGCCAGGATTGCATTCTGTGTCTCCATCATCCCCAATGGCACCAGAATTTATTGAGCACCCCCTGTACGCAGAACTCCGTGCTGGACATTTAAGAACATACAATAGGAATAAATGACTCACTGTCCTTGTCCCTTAGGGAGCTTACAATATCAGCCGACTGACATTCATCACCTAATGCTGTGCCCTCTTAGGCCAAGAGGATTCAATGACATTCCACCGCCTATTTGCCTTTTCATTTCTTTTCATGGCTTAGTCACCCAAATGCTTTCAGATGTAGTTTGTAGAAAACAAAAAGCAGCAGAAGCTCTTTATGTTCTTGGCAAAACCAAGAAAACAAAACTCGATGAGTGGCAAACATCATTCTGGAGTGCATTAGTTATTGCTCATGCATTCATTCCTTCAAAAGGGAATTCCTGAAGCTGAAAATGCTAAGAGCAAGAAGTCAGTAAGTAGGCTTCAATGAGAAGAAAAAAGAAATTCTTAAAATCCCTGGGGAGGTTATAAGGCTACAGTCGCTTGTCGTTCCACAAGAACAGTAAACACATACTTGCCCATTAGGGTATGGAAAGGTGATTCTGAAATTTCCCAGGAGTGGTTGAGGGCTTGGTGCTGCTATTATTTATACTCCTTCTTGTTCAGTGCCTGATCGCTTGGGTTAGTGGTAATGGAGTCTGATTGACCCCAAATTTCAATAGTATGCAGGCAGTTCAAAACCTTCGGTTGCCAATGAGTTGATCTACATGGAAACAGTTAAACTGTGCCCATGGGCCCAGGAGGTCCTGCTGTTGGCCGAAGCGCTAGTTCCAGTTCATTTTCGCCACTTGGTTGGTCCACCTTAGAAATGCTGCAAAAGGAAAAACAAAATATTTTTTAAGGCATAGGGCCTGAGGGTTTCTTTATTGATGAATATGATGAATGCCATTTAGCAAAACTGTGGATTTGAGGATAAAAAATTCTAGAAAATCATGCTGCACCTGAGTCACATGTCATGGACAGACTAATCAGCATCTTGAATGAGAATTGGCTTTACTATCTGGAATGATTCTCTGGTTTTGTGTCAAATGCCCCTATGGACATGTAAGACTCCTTTTTTTTTTAAATATCATATGAGGTTGATAAATTGCAGCCACACCTAACTTTTTTGTTGAACACAAACCAAAGGGGTGTGAATGTGATTGCAATGGATTTAATGGGAACATTTGAATCTGGTCTGGCACTTTTGCTAAATGAAAGCATTATCGTGTCTTGAAGGAATGACTGCCCCCCACCCTGCCTCAACTGGAAGGTGGACAAAGCACTGTAAGACCATTAGTTATGCATTTATGCATTTGGTATTTTCACTTGAACCACATTTAGATCTACATCTTGTTCCCAAGGAAACCCTGAAGGTCTAAGAGCAACAAGAAATTCAGTTTAAAATCAAGCCATTCCCAATCATGTGTTATAAATTAGAGCACTTTGAAATGTAAGATGATGTGCAGCTGGCTGTTCCCAAGGATTACAAGAGGCAGAGAAATCCTTAATCACAAGAGCTTGGGCCCAAGGAAAATGATAATTTAGAGAGATTCCTTGCTCCAGCCACTTTTCCTAAGATAGGACAAGGAAAAGCTGCCGACTCCAATTTTGCCACATTGATTGCTACCTCAAACACTGGTAGTCATTGGTAGCAGCAAATGTGTAGCACAGAACTCTAAAATCAGCACCAAAATCTGGAGCATAAAGATATGCTTAACTTGGGGGGGGAAAGAGACTTGAATCTTTTTTGGGAGAATGTGCTTCTTGAGTTTTCCACTCTGGCTAAGCACATTTTCAAACGGAAAGGAAAGAAAGAAAATTGAGGAAATCCTTCATGTCGACACCAAAGAAAATATCTCAATGCAACAGAATGCAATTTAGTGTTCTTTTGGGATATGGAGATACATAACAAATTTCATCACTATGCCTCCATGGTTTAAATACATTTACGATGTGGTGTCAATCCTATTTTTAAATAATGACCCTCCCTTTAAATAATGATAGAAATAACTTGTCTCTACATTTCAGGGGGAAACACCCATTGCTTGAGAAAGAGAATAAACTGGTCTACATTTAAAAGCATCAAAATGAGCAGTAAGAATGTAGCCACGTTAGTGCTTATTTGAAATTCTGGGAACATAGATCGAGCTGCAGCTGCAACCATGAAGTCCTGGGTCTCCCTGGAACAATGTTATCCTCTCATACTCATCATTTCTGAGGTCACGTTCCATCCCCTCTAGAGCTAGGTGGGTGGGGAAAAAAATAAGGAGAAATTCATCAATTAAGAGGCTACATGGCAACAGGAGAGTCTTTAAAAATGCTTTTTTACCTACTCTATTTTCAAACGTCAACTTTTCTAAGTAATTTGAAAACTAATAGTCCTGTAACATTTTCAACCATTCCGTGACCCTTAAAATAGTCAATGTAAAGTCACCTATCAAGGGACCATGGCTTAAAGCTTTCCCCAGAGACTAGAATAGTGTTTTGCACAAATGAATGTGATACTACTACTACTAATAATCATAATATGAATATTTTTCTGATGTCCTTAAAAAGGAAATGTGCCTCTCCAAGCCCTTAATTTACTTCCAAGGGAAGGATAGAGACATGAAAAAGAATAAGGTCCTTGTTCAATAATAATGACAATAATTATGGCATTTGTTAAGCACTTACTCTGTGCTAAACACTGGAGTGGATATAAGTAAATCAGGTCAGACACTATCCTTGTCTCACATGGGGCTCACAATCTTATTCCCCATTTTATGGCTAAGGTACCTGAGACCCAGAGGAGTCAAGTGACTTGCCAAAGATCACACAGCAGATGACTGGTGGACTCAGGATTAGAACCCAGGTCCTTCTGATTCTCAAGCCCATATTCTAGCCATTAGGCCAGGCTGCTTTTCTCTCAAAGCTGTAATGATCACATACAGTTAATCCCAGTTCTGGAGGATAGATGCTCCTAGTGCAGATGCATCATAAATTTGAAGCCCACTTGCTGAGTCCTGTGCCCAAAGGATAATGATATTCCAGAACAAAATACACTCTCCCAGACATTGTTGCTGAAACCTATGATTACCAATGAATTGGCTCCCTGAAGAAACATGAGATAAGCAAGAAATTTCTGCTTGCCAGAAACAATACTAGAAGAGTTCATCTGATAACTGTTCACCTCCAACTGATAACAGAACGGAAGAATGGTAGTCAAGAAACATTTTCATTGGCTCTACTATGTGCCAGGCACTATATTTAAAGCTGGAGTAGATACAAGCTAATCAGGTTGGACACATGTCCCTCAACAGGTCCCGGTTTTAATCCCAAATTTACAGATGAGGTAACTGAGGCCCAGAAAAGTGAAGTGACTTGCTCAAGGTCATACAGCAGGAGGGAAACAACATGGGCAAGTGGAAAGAGCACAGACCTGAGAGTCAGTGGACCTGTGTTCTCATACTGGCTCTGCCACCTGCTTGCTGGGTGATCTTGGATAAATTTACTTCACTTTTCTATGCCTCAGTTTCCTCATCTATAAAATGGGGTTATAATACCTGTTCTCCCTCCTATCGACTAAGAGCCATGTGTGGGACAGGGACTATGCCTGACCTGATTATCCTGTAAGAATACCAGTATTTAGTACAGTGCTTGGTACACAGTAAGTGCTTAACAAACACCATTATTATTATTATTATTAAATGCTAGTCAAAGCCAAGCAGGTCTGAGCTAAAGTTCTACCTGGAAACCAAGACATAGCCTAGTAAATATTCAAATTTTGTCAATTAGTTTGTATCTTTCCTGCATCTCCCTTTGCCTCTCCTCACTGCCTTCCCCCACTTCTCATGATTCAAATTTAGAGGTCCATAATCTTATGTGTCTTATTTCCCACCTATGATTTGGGGAGCTCTTCAATCATCTGGTGTGACATAATGATCTCACAAATATCAAAAGGCTTTTACTTTTCCTAAGAACTACAGAAATGTGCAGCAGTAGCACAGTAATCAGAATTGAACTTCATCAAACAATTTTTTAATGTGTATCCCTTTTTGAAATATGTTTTCTAACGTGCAGCATATTTTTAAAACTCTGAATGTACCAGTATTTTATTTTCTCTACTGAATCACTGAGCTGGTTTTTGTAATTATGAAAAGTATATCTCCCAGTTGTATGGTCCAGAGCCAGCTTCAGGCAATAAGCATTGTAAACTGTTGCCTCAGACCACAACTTGGTGAGGCAGCTGCACCAGACGCCTAAAGATGGCAGCTGCCCAATGCTTGTCAAAGATGGCTGCCACATGACAACAACAAGGTAGCAGAATGGCCTTGTAGATGGAGCACAGGCCTCAGAGCCAGAAGGAATCTGAGTTCTAATCTCAGCTCTGTCACTTGTCTGCTGTGTGATCTTGGACAAGTCACTTAACTTTTCTGTGCCTCAATCACCTCATCTGTAAAAGGTGGATTAATAATGTGAGCTATATGTGGGACATCTATCTTCTATCTACCCCAGCATTTAGTACAGTGCCTGGCACATAATAAGCGCTTAACAAATACCATAAAAATAATGTTAATAGTAGCAACAATAATAATAACAATGATATTTGTTAAGCACTTACTATGTGCTAGTCAGTCAATCGTATTTATTGAGCTTTTATTGGGTGCAGAGCACTGTACTACATTCTTGGGCGAGTACAATGTAACAACATAACAGATTCCCTACCAAGCACTCTGCATCTCTAATTTGCCCTCTAACCCTCCTTTATAGACTGCTTCTCCATGAATTTATCGAAAACCTATTAAAGTTATCACTATTTTCTATCTGCACAACTTCCTCTGTATCTAATTCCAAGGGCTAACCACCCACGGTGTGAAGAAGTATTTTCTTGGGTTTGTTTTGAAACTACCACATTGAGCTTGTGTGGATGTTTATTTGTCCTAGTGTTGTGAGATTTGTTGAATAATAATTCTATTTTTACCTTGTCCACACCCTAATGCCCTCCAGCAAATTACCACAGCTAAGTAGCCAAATCTACTAAGGAAATCTAATAAATCTACCAAATCTACTAAAGAAAGCAGTGTAGGAAGGGGAAAATTTGATTTTTGATTGAGCAACATTACTATATCAGAGATAGGGCATAGAAAGGACCAATCTGGATTCTGAAAATCTGGGTCCTTTTATTTTTGAAAATTTAGGACTGATTCTAGGGCTCTTTTCCAGACAGAGACTATCTCTCTATTCTAAGAGTGGTTTCAGAGTAATGCTGAGTTTCTGTAAGCAGTGACTTTTATTTAAAATGACCCAAAAAATATACATTCTTGAAACTACTTCCTGTGTCCTGAAGCAGGAAATATAGCAAAATGGAAGCCCACACAGTTGAGACAGGACTCCTTTAAAATCAATGGGAATAACTATTTGTATGGCATCTGATGAAAGTTTTTCTTCTCAAACCAGCTGCAGAGAGTTTTTTTTTAATAATGTGTGAAGTCTAAAGAAAATATCATGCTGTTCGCTAGGCAGTCCTGTTCCAAATGTTGAACATTTCCCCTTGCCAAGTGCTGACAAAAATAACCTTGTTTTAGTCTTTAAAGTGTGGTGAAGGTCAGAGAAGTAACACCGCTAAACTGACATCTCGGTATTTTGTGTTTACTCTTCGTCAGTGACTCGCATATCAGAGTTGCTCAGTTTTATAAGTCAAAACAAGAAGTTGCTAACTAGGAGAACTGCCTAGGGTCTCTGTTTCTTCGCTGAAAAATCAAGCACTGTTTCCATCTCCTCCTCCTCCTGCTCTTCCCAACCCCCACCCCTTCCCAGATTGGCCTTTGCAACTTCACAAACAGTTAAATCTCAAACCTCAGAGTATAGTTGGCATAGTACAGTATAATACCCCTAGACTGTAAGGTCCTTGTGGGCAGGGAACATGTCTACCAACTGTGTTATGTTATAATCAGTGATACTTTACTGAGTGCTTGCTGTATGCAGAGCACAGTACAGTAGCATCGCCTGGTGGAAAGAGCACGGGCCTGGGAGTCAGAGGACCTAGGTTCTAATTCTGATATTGCCACTTGTCTGCTGTGTGACCTTAGGAAAGTAACTTCACTTCTCTGTGCCTTAATTACCTCAAAGAGGGATTAAGACTGTGAGCCCCATTAGGGACAGGGACTGTTTCCAACTATCTTGTATCTACCCAGTGATTAAAACAGTGCTTGGCACATAGTAAGCGCTTAACAAATCCCACAATTATTATTATTATTGTTACAGTCTAGAGGGGGAGACAGACATCAATATAAAGAAATTTATATTATATAATAGTATTATATATATTATAAAAATGTATGTATCTACACATAGGTTCTGTGGGGCTGAAGGTGGGGCAAATACGAAATCCCAAAGGGCACAGATCCAAGTGTATGGGTGACGCAGAAGGGAGAGGGAGCTGGGGTGAAAGGGCTAAATTGGGGAAGGCCTCTTGGAGGAGATGCGACCTCAATAAGGCTTTGAAGGTGGGGAGAGTGGTAATCTATCATATAAGGAGTGGGAGGAAGTTCCAGGCCAGAGAGAAGATTTGGGATAATATAGAAGAGATCAGGGCACAGTGAGTAAGTTTGCACTAGAGGAGCAAAGTATGTGAGCTGTGCCACAGCAGGAGATTAGTGAGGTAAGTTAGGAGGGAGCAAATTGAGTGCTTTAAAGCCAAACTCTCCCAAGTGCTTTTGTACAGTGCCCTGCGCACAGCAAATGCTCAATAAGTGGCCTTGCTTGATTGGTAGATGTCTTTGATATTACATTAGGTTACTGTGGGCAGGGAACATGCCTGCTAATTCTGTTATATTGTGCTCCCTCAAGAGCTTAGTACAGTGCTCTGCACATAGTAAGAACTCAATAAGTATGATTGATCGATAAGGGCCAACCAGCAACTCTCCACTACCTCATCCAGTTCTAGATCCTTGTCCTGACAGACAGTTGTAAAACTGTGGTTGTTTCAGTAACCTAAACACACAAGGCTCAGAAGCCACACAGAACAGGGTCTGTATTATTGATTCTCAGAGAACTTGTCAAAATCTTCAAAGTGTTTTACTGAATCCCAAATATATACAGATCAAATGCTCTTCAGATCTCTGGGATAAACTTCAGCCATCAGCCACATTTTTGCCCAAGGGTGCTGGTCCTGAAAGCCCAGGACAATTCAGTCTCAATTCATAACTCCCACTCCCCTCACCCCCACTTTCTCTCTCAGTAATTGAAATATTTTGTAAAGTATTATGTATGAGGAAAGGCTAATAGACTTCGGATGGCTTAATTGGGAGAAAAGTCTGGGGGAGGGTTGACAATGATCTTCAAGTATTGTACAGAGAATAATAACCAGCTGCTTTCTGTCTCCCCTGAGGTCTGATGTGGAGGAAATGGACTTCATGTGTCTCAGAAGGAATTGAAATTAGGCAGAAGAGATTCCTGAATGTGAGGGCTGTGGGACACTAGAGGGTCTTAGTTTTGCTTTTTTTCAAGCAGAGCTATCGCACTTGCGGTGGATTAGAAAGCACAGCAGAAACTTTCAAATTCAAAGTTTTTATGCTAATATTGTCATTATGACATATTAAGCGCTTGTTATTTGCTAAGGGCAGAAGTAGATACAAGTTTTCAGATCATAATACCTCTCTCCCACAGAGTTCACAGTATATCCTATGTCCATTTTACATTTGAGGAAACTGAGGTTGAGAGATCTTCAGTGATTTTCCCAAGGCCACACAGTTGATACACAGCTGGGTCACCTGACTCCCAATCCCATGCTCTCTCCACTAGGCCATAACTTGGGGAAGTCACTTAATTTATTTGTGTCTCAGTTTTCTCTTCTGTAAAATGGGGACTTAATACCTGATCTTGTTCCTATTTAGACGTGAGTCATATAGGGGACAGGGACTGTGTCCAACTTGGTTATCTTGACCTACCCTGATGATTAGTACAGTGTTTGGCACACAGTAAGCACTTAAATACCACAGTTATAACACATTCAACTGGGAGGACAGCCAGTCAGTAAACAACGTTTAGTAGGAGGCCAACTTCCTTGTATTTCTGTCCCCAGATGACAGAGTGCCACATAGCTGGTTTTCTAAGAATTTCAGAACTTTGCAAAATGTCTTCCCAGTCCCCAGAATGACCCCATGGTAACTAATCTACATCTTATGAATATAATCACTGTTAGAAAGTGTTTTTTTAAAGTAATTTAGGAAAGAAAAATGAGTACAACAGGTGAAGGGGTTGGGCCAACCAACAACCAAAGCAGGCTTAAGGACTTTAGTTTGAATAACTAAAAATCAAGTTAAACAACAACAACAACCCAAAAAGGAGTCATGGTGAGTCAGATCAGGAAACAGAGCTCACTATCTTATTTATGTCCTTAGGAATTCAGGGTTCCATGGAGAATGCGATTGAAAATGCCCTGCTTTACTCAGTTGGATGGTGGCGGAGTTTATTACTAGAGTGTTCCCCAGCTTGGAATGTGATGTCAATATCATGTGCAGGAGGCTGTAGAAACTGGTGCTGGATTTTTAGGTGATGGCCACGACAAAGATGGATTGTATGAAGTACAGGGTCAGCCTTCTCTACCTCCTGAATACTCTGACCCTCAGTAACCTCCATCTCTACCTTTCATACAACCTGTCACTCACCAAGAGAAACAAACTGTGGCTTTTGCTTTTTATATGAGTGAGATATGAGGCACGGGGGTATCGGAAGAATGAAAAGATCGGAGAACCATTACTTTACAGTATAGGGTACTGAATTAGTAACCAGGAGCACTGGTTTTTAGTCTGAACCTGCTATTCACAGGCCACTGGCTATGGCAAAGATGAGGATAACGTAGGCTGAAATGATTAAAACTCTTTCTGGCTCTGTTGAACATTGGGTACAATGAGAGAAATTTCACTTAATGTTTTGGAGCGTGAGAAGATTGCACCTATAGGATTCAGCAATAAATTTCTTCTTCCACCTCTTTCATATCATTATACAGTTAGGTTAATTCTGTGAGAGCAGAATGGTGGCTTCTTTCTTCTACTGAATCTTAGAGCTCACTGCAGGAGTCACACCATGGACAAAAAGCTTTATCTTAAGATGAATCATTCAGCATGTGCCATTATAGACTTAATTAACCAGGATACATCTAGTTAGGGAGCCCAAGGCATTGATGCACTAGTTTCTCATCCAGATTTGCTCATAATAATTATTACTCTTATTATTGTTATGGTATTTGTTAAGCCCTTTGTGCCAGATGCTCTACTAAGCGCTGGGGTGAATACAAGCAAACTGGGTTGGACACAGTCCTTGTCCCATGTGGGGCTCACAGTCTTAATCCCTATTTTACAGATGAGGTCACTGAGGCACAGGGAAGTGAAATGTTTGCCAAGGTCACACAGTAGGCAAGTGGAAGAGCCGGGATTAGAACCCATGACCTTCTGACTCCCAGGCCCGTGCTCTATCCACTACCCCAGCCTGCTTCTACCACTCTGTAACGTTGATTTTCTTTCCATGTTTTTGCAGCAGTTCAGAGTATCGGTAAGTTTTGGAAATCGATACCACTGAGTTGCTGAACCAAATGTGATCTCCCAAAAAGCTCACCCCTGTTGGCAAGACATATTTATCTCTTGGCTCCTCCCCACTTTGGAAGGGCAGACAATCTTCCGAAACATTGTTTTCTGCGACTTGGGAGGTCAGAATTAAGAGTTTTCATTTGGGGAAACAGTGACCAAATTCGCATGGCAAGCACGTTTTCAAAGAGGATGGGTTTTGCTACGAATTTCTGTTTCTAACTGGTATCTGCTTAAGGTAAATCAAATCTTCTGTTTCAGAACAATCCATTGCAGGGAGAGCATTGTGTGGACAATAGAAACCTGGGCTTGTTGTCCCATCTCAATGTCCAGCAAAGCTGTCTGGACAGTAGCTTATCCACCTATTAGCAGAGATTTGTCTTCCAACTCAATCTGTTGCTTCCTTAAGGGAGCTGTCAAGGCAGCCCTAAAGTCCAGGCAGCTTGACAGTGAAAAGAGAGGCCCAGTGTAGCTCCCCTAGTCCTCTTCTCCAGCAGTGATAAACTATGGGCACTCGTCCTGGGTCAACGAGAAGACGTCCCCTCCCAACAAAAAACCCAACTCTCTTTAGGCTCAAACCTACTCTTTCAGCCTAGTTGAGAAGCAGCATGGTCTAACTGAAGCAGCATGGGCCTGGGAGTCAGAGACTCTGGGTTCTAATCCCAGTTTACACCACTTACCTGTTATGTGACCTTGGGCAAATCACTTACTTTCTCTGTGTCTCAGTTCTCTTATCTGCAAAATAGGGATTCAATACCTATTCTCCTTCCTATTTTTTTTTTTTGTATTTGTTAAGCACTATGTGCCAAGCACTGTTCTAAGTGCTGGGATGATAATAATAATAATTATGGTATTTAAGTGCTTAACTATGTGCCAGGCACTGTACTAAGCGCTGGGGTGGATACAAGCAGATTGGGTTGGACACAGTCCCTGTCTCATGTGGGGCTCACAGTCTCGAATCTCCATTTTACAGATGAGGGAACTGAGCCCCAGAGAAGTGAAGTGACTTGCCCAAGGTCACACAGCAGACAAATGGCAGAGGCAGGATTAGAACCCACGTGTCTGCCTCCCAAGCCTGTGGACTGTGAACCCCATGTTGGACCTTAACTATTTTGTATCTAGTATTTTGTATCTATTTTGTGTCTTTGGCACATAGTAATTGCTTAACAAAAAGCACAACTATTATTAGTTGGAAAAATCATCACCAAGATTACAAATCCTTTTTAGGGTCAAATTGAAAAGGAGACTGATTCTAGTTTTACCCTGATTAGATTCAGCCACAGGGAGAGTAAAGATTGTCTATTCATTAGGGACATAACGTACTTTCTTGCAAATAATTGTTTAGCCAATTCAGTTCAGCGGCTCAGCTACCTCTCTTTTTATTTAGGAACTAAAAAAAAAAGTAGAAAAAGAGCTTGCATTCTTGATTTAATAATAAATGACAAGTATAAAACAGTTTCATCTTATGATTCACAGAGCCCAAAGCACTTAATAGGTTAAATGACATTTTCTTGGGGAAGTTAGCTTAAGAACTGGGACAAAGTTAAGCTCTTTGGGTAGTCACAGTCACTCATTCAGTCTTCAAGGAGTCTCTTTATGCACTGGATCAGGAATTTGGAAAGCTATATTAACATGTTTAGTTCACTAGGGTATCACTGAGCGAAGTGCATAACATTACTAAGGAGTCATGTAGGCATTGGGGAAATCTGGCTTATTATCCCATTTCTTCTCTTGATAGCCCTGGCAATTCACAAGAGTCCTAATGATCAACTTGATTTTACCAAGGGGGAAATGGAAGCACAGTGAGGTTAATTGATTTACCCAAGATCACGCAATCAGTAATTGGAAGTCAGGTAATCTTGACTCCCATCCAAGGCCCTTTTCAGAGATTTTCTTTCCTCTGATATTGTTTCTCCATGTTTGAATATACAGCCTGTTCAATTTAATGGTAACAGTTTGGATAGAGAGAAAAGGGCAGATTTTAGCAATGCTGTGAAGCTGCATGGCCTAGTGGCAAGAGCACAGGCTTGGGAGTCAGAGGACAGGGTTCTAATTCCGGCTTTGCCACTTGTTTGCTGTGTGATCTTGGGCAAGTCACTTAATTTCTCTGTTCCTCATTTACCTCATCTGTAAAATGGAGATTAAGCATGTGAGCCCCACCCAGCCAGGGATAAAAGCTGCTCCAGCACACTCTTGGATGCCCCCATCCCCACCAAGCTTTGAGCATATTTTATGTATTTGTTTTGTGTTCTAAAAGTTTCATCACTCCTGATGTTCCTATTCATTCATTAGTATTTAGTGAGAACTTACTATGTGCACAGCACCGTACTAAGCTCTTGGGATGTACAATTCTCCAATCCCTTCTTGCCATATAAACTCTTAGCTTTTGAACCCCCCCCCCGAGGGCCAAGGACCGTGTCTAATTCCCACCTGAACATTCTCTCCCAGCATTCAGTATAATGGTCTGCACGCAGTGTTTAATAAATACTATTACTACTACTATTAGTCCAGCTCATGTTTATACAGGCTGCTTTATCATCATTACAGCATTGCCTAGTGGATAGAGCATGGGCCTGGGAGTCAGAAGGATTTGGGTTCTAATTCCGGCCCCTTCACTTGTCTGCTGTGTGACCTTAGGCAGACACCTCACTTCTCTTTGCCTAAGTTACCTCATCTGCAAAATGGGGATTAAGACTGTGACCCCCATGTAGGACTGGGTCTGTGTCCGACTTGATTTTCTTGTTTCCACCCCAGCATTTAGTACAGTGCCTGACACATAGTAAGTGCTCAACAAATACCACAATTGTTATTATTATCAGTGTGCTCACTACATAACTTTAGGTCAGTCTTGCTGATGATGACCTTGTGGCATAAGGAGGTCAAGTGGCTTGCTCAAGGTTACCCAGCACTTTAGAAGCAATGGGTGGTTCAGAACATTTTTTTTTGGATTTGTTAAGCACTTACAAAGTGCTGCGGTAGATACAAGGTAAATAGGCTGGATACAGACCCTGGCCCACATGGGGTGCACAGTCTTAATCCCCGTTTTACAGATGAGGTAACTAAGGCACAGGGAAGTTAAATGACTTACCTAAGGTCACACAGCAGACAAGCAGTGGAGCCAGTTTGAGAACTCAGGTCCTTCTGACTCCCAGGCCTGTATTCTATCCACTGGTTCACACTGCTTCTCGCTTTAGGATTTCAATGGCACAACTAGTTAGACAATGTGCCCACAAAGGAGGCATTAATTTGAATTTGGATGAAGTGTATACAAGGCCTGGCCCAGGACCCTGTACAAGTGAGCGGTTAGTAAATATTATTAGCTGAAAGAAAACACGAGGCAAATGGGTCAAAGGAACTTGACCATGAGGCAGGGAGCCTCAAACCCTGGTACAATGCTGTGCTCTGCCAAGGAGTGTGAACTAGTGGAAAGAGCACAGGTTTGAGTCAGAAGACCTGGATTCTAATACCGGCTCTGCCTCGGGCCTGCTGTGTGAACTTGGGCAAGTCAATTAACTTCTCTGTGCATCAGTTAGCTCATCTGTAAAATGAGATACCTATTCTCCCTCCTACTTAGATTGTGAGCTCTGTGTGGGACAAGGACTGTGTCTGACCTGATTGTCTTGTATCTTTCCTAGAGTTTTAGAACAGTCCTTGACAGAGAGTAAGTGCTCAACAAATACCATAATACTACTCCCTAACCCTTCTTTCTCATCTGAACTCATCTGGGCTGTTTTCCACATTTTTTTTTTGTCTCTGGATTTCTTAGGTGAAACTAAGGAAAAAAAAAAACACAGAAGACTGGAACAGCTCAATCGGAGCCTTTCTCTTCTAGTGTGTTAATAAGTAATTAGGCATTTTCAAAGTCATAATGCTCATCCTATTAAGAGCTGTACTTGCTTTGCTTACTATATGCAATAAATATCCAGCAAAGCCTAGCAGTACCTCAGTTATATGCAGATTTTCATTCCGATACTAATTTTACGGTCTGTTGGCTAAAAAAGTGTATGTAGGCAGTGTTTAAAAAGTGGAGAATTGATCCAATCAAACCTTTAGTACTTCTATGGAGATGTTACAATCTATCACGTTAATCTTCCTTTCCGTGGAGATTGTTGCTTAGGTCAGTGTCAGCAACACCAGCGTCACTGCTTCTGATTACCATCCTACACACAAACACACACACTTTCATTCTTCATCTTCTAGCAGATTAACTCTTCATTTTGAGAGGTACTAAATGACCTAATGACTTCCTACAAAAGTCACCAACCCTCATTACATTTGAGGTCAATAAAGAAAATAGGAAACTCAGCAGAGCAAATCATTCCCAAAGAGGAATTTTGTTTTTTCCCACCTCAATCTTAAGGGATTTTTCTCTCTTGCACTTTCTTGTATATGCATTTCTGACTGGCCAATTTCTTTTTTAGTCCAATTCTGTCAGAGTCCAATATAATGTTGGCTTCCCAGCTAATATTAGCAAGAAGAGAAACATTTCCCTAGGCTTTCTGATCAACTGGGGTGGGGGGAGGAGGAGGTCTATAGATTCTTCCTGGATTTTGCTAAATAATGGACATATTCATTAGCAACTGCATGGTCTAGTGGTGTGGGAGTTTGACTCTTGCACTCACCTAGTGTCACGTCTTGAGTAAGTCACAATCTCCTGGCTTCAGTTTCCTTATTTGTAAAATCAATCAATCAGTGGTATTTACTATGTGCAGAACACTGTACTAAGGACTTGGTACAATACAGTAGATTTCATAGATATGATCCTTGGACACAAGGAACTTGCAGTCTAGAGGTGAAGACAGATAAATTGTACCAAGGGGAAATCATAGCTAACATTATATTAGGACATGTACATAAATGCTGTGGGAAGGGAAGTGAGTGACTGTTAAAGTGCTTAAAGATGAGGGAGGTAAGTGATTTGCCCAAGGTCATAGAGCATATAAGTAGCAGAGCTAGGATTAGGATCTGATTCCCAGACCTGTGCTCTATCCAGTGGGCCTGTGGGCTAATGAGGAGGTAAATAAGTTTATAAGTGCTCTAGTTGGTCGAGGGGATGATGTAACTCTAAGTGCTGGGAGACTCGTCAATTTCAGTACTGCCATAATATGGATTTTCATTCCACATTTTGGCTAAAATGTTGTTAGAGCATTAGAGAATGTTCATGTGACAACGTGAACCCGTTGGATGTGGTGTGCCACTCTGTCAAAGGGATCGGTTTGAGAGCAAACATTGGGCTGGGCAAATAAATACCACAGCACAAGATTACCCTAACATGGAGTTGTACCAGAATTGTACAGGAACACAATCCTGGCATTATGGGAGAAGTGAGTGTGCCCTAGTGGTGTGAACTGTAAGTCCAAACACTCAATCCTCACAGTAGAAGGTATAACTATATATCCACCACCTGCTTGCAACTTTTAAAATGCTTCAAGAGTTTTACTCCTGTATGTCTCAAAGTCAGTTTTTCTTTTACAGACTATTTGGGAATGAAGTGAATGTGAGATCCAGGCTCCAGTCGTAATGGATGAAAACATGCCTGAATCTTCCAATGCCTGAAAAATGTGTGAAACCCATTCATTTTCCCTAGTGACTTGTATTCTCTGAAAATTTAGAATTTCAATACAACCATATCTGGTCCTGGACTGCCCTCATTATTGATCTGTTTGTATATTTCCAACATGGCTGTTTGTTCAATGAATTTACACGTTCAAGGTAATTTCCCCAGGCTTTGAATTATTCTAGTTTCTAGATGAGGCCAACTCAGTTTCAGCATGATTTCTGGTAACATTTCTTTGTTATGGGGGCTGTCTGAGCAGATTGGTTACATAGACCAACCTCCTTGAGCAGATGACCTTTTCGGCACTGGAACTCAAGCAATTTTCTAAAAAGTGAATTGAACAAACTCCAAAGAACTGATTATATTGGGATCACCACTACACACACCTAGCTTAAAACCTACAACAATGAAGATTTCAGCATATACGTTTTATGACCTACCGGCATCTTCTGGGTCGATCTTCCTCTGAGGAAACAATATAGGCTTTCAAAAAGCACCAGATGCGTATACATAAAATGCCAGTGCTGGAAGAATACGAAAATGGAGTTATTTTAACAATCTACATAGTTATTAGCTTTGTATGACAATCTTGCATTTCGTCATCATCTCCCTTTTAATTTACCCAATGTATGGGCTTCATTCTAAAAAAGGAGCTCTGTTAGAAATTCCTTAGACACTCAGTGCATGCATTGCATCCTCGATTACCCAAGGGATGATTAATAATAATAATTATGGTGCTTGTTAAGCATTTATATGTGCCGAGCACCTTTCTAAGCACTGGAATAGATACAAGTTAAGCTGGTTGGACACACAATCCCTGTCCCACATGGAGCTCATGCTCTAAATTCCCATTTTACAGATGAAGTAACTCAGTACCGGAGAAGTTAAGTGACTTCTGACTCCTTCTGACTTTGAGGCCCATGCTCTATCCACTAAACCACACTACTTCCCGCTGCTTCTAAGCGACACTGCTTCTAAGATTAGCCCTCTTATAGTTGACTGGTCTGCTTGTGTTGATTCTTTCTTCATTTTCCTGACTGATATGCATCTCACTGTTGGTTAGTATTTCCATTAGAGGGCGGAGGAATGAGGAATAAGTGAGGTAGGACAAAATGGAGAATTCCTATAATTTCCCAAAAGCTCTGGGCATGGTTTGGTCTAGAAAGGTCATCAATTCTCATGGCCGAAACGAGGGCTTCAGAAGATGTGTAGATTGCATTCATTCATCTTGGCATGAATGAGCGAGAGATGGTGGTATTTGGAAAGAAAAACACCATTGTACTTCACTTAAGTGAAGGGCCTGTGAAGTTTCAGAACACCTTGGAAAGTGTCTGAGTCATTTAGAATTGAACTTTAGGGGACAACTCTGTGAGGGATATGAGGATCACCTACCTGGTGGATTTCCAGCAAGGGTCGTGTTGGGTGTGAAGCAGCGTTGCCTAGTGGATAGAGGATGGGTCTGGGAGTCTGAAATGCTTTGTACAGTGCCTGGCACACAGTAAGTGCTTAACAAATATCATTTAAAAAAACCCAAAGAAACCCACCAGGGGCTGGATTCTAATCCCCACTCCTCCACCTGTCTGCTTTGTGACCTTGGGCAAGTCACTTTACTACTCTGTGCCTCAGTTCCCTCATCTGTAAAATGGGCATTGACTGTAAGCTCCATGTGGAACATGGACTGTGTCCAACCTAATTAATTTGCATTTACCCCAGCACTTAGAACAGTGGCTGGCACATAGTAAGCACTTAACAAATACTATTAAGCCACTGCCTTCACCCCCTCACCTCTAGGGCAGAACACCTACCTTTGCTCTTTCCAGGCTTCCAAAAAGAACTGAAGCATCAGAGAAGGCCTGCAAAGACATCCAATCAGGTATTACTCACCCGTTTATCTCTTTGAAACCTGCTTGCCACTCCCAAAACCCATCCCACCTACTCCCCCTGTAGAAACCCCATACCCCTTTTAATAATAATAATCATATTTGTTAAGCGCTTACTATGTGCTAAGTGCTGTTCTAAGTGCTGGGGTAGATACAAGGTAATCAGGTTGGACTCAATCCCTTCGCCATATGGGGCTCACAGTCTTAATCCCCATTTTACAGATGAGGTAACTGAGGTACAGAGAAGTAAAGTGACATACACAAGGTCACACAGCAGACAAGTGGCAGAGCTGGGATTCGTTGGGTTGTTCTGACTCCCACGCCTGTGCTTTATTCACTAGGCCATGTATCACTCCAAATGAACAGTTGGCATCTATGATCCAAACTCATCCATGATAGAATCAGTCATTCAATCGTACTTACTGAGTACTTACTGTGTGTAGGACACTGTACTAAGCACTTGGGAGAGTGCAGTATAACAATAAACAGAGACATTCCCTGACCACAACCAATCTTGGCAGCCCATGCATGAGGAGATGCCATTGGGGGCCAAGGTCTGTGAGGTGAAAAGAAAAGTATTTAGTTTTTGCCCTGTGGGTTTCTTCACTGTTTTCTTAATCATCTGTCCAGCTTCTTCCATTCAGTGTTTTTGAGACTGCCCCAAAAGGTTTGTTCTGTTCAAAAGTTGAAGATCCATTTCTGGAGCAAGTCAGGACACAATGAGCCTATTGGAAAGCTTGGTAGCGCTACTGCTCTACAGGCAGGGCAAAACACGAACCACTTTTTGAACAATATATGTTCACTTGGCTGCACCTGGATTTTACCTCTCCCCACTTAAAGACAAGATGATCTTTACATCGTCCAATTTCTAACAGCCAAGATTCATTTGTAAGAGATTGGTAAAGTATAAAAAGCGTAGTTCAGATGTGAGGAAAAGGGTTATGCCCATAGTACAACAGTTCCAGTACAGAAAAGGGGCAGCCTCTTTAGGAGATTTCCCTAAATTTATAATACCTTACCTTCTGCCTCAAGTAACAGGGAGAGCTAAGTGTAAAGCAGGAAGTCTGTGGGTCTTTGGTTTCTTCTGGATCTCTAGTATTGAAAATCCCAAGCTGATCTTTTCCTATATGTTCTGACCTGGATCCCTAAATTTTCCCTGTTCTTCTACTTAACCAAAAGATTTGTTACTGGTTCCTGATCCTATGGGTGAAAAGGCAGATTGTATGCTAGAAAGGTTATCTTATCTCCAGTTTTGCAACAAGATGCTTGTGACATTTTAGCAGCATAAAAATCAAACTCTTTCCTCTATTCTATGGTTTTCTTTTGGCTACGTGGTGTTTGATCAAAATTGAGCCCACTAATGCAGCTGGGGTACACATTTGCTATATCTTTATTGCACTTTTACCACATTGCAAACAATTCCACAAAAATGCTGCAAAATTAAGCCTATCACTGCCGAGTGCAGCTTTACCCAGATATGTATATATTTACACAAAACTATCAAAAGCAAATTCAGAAAAGTAGCAGCTCTACTACGCCTGTCTAGAAAGATAAGAACTGTTACTTCATGATAGATAAATAGTACAACTCGTCATTTTACATCACTTTGTAAAACCAACATTCAAGTATTCTCTGTCAATGAACAATTACTGAAATTCCATTTGGATGAACCACTGCATTTCTAAGTTTGCATCTTAACCCTTCAAATGCTGACATTCAGTAAGAAAGCCATTTGTTTAAATTGGGCCTGGCAAATGAAAGCACTTCAAGGGTTAACATGAAAGACCAAGTGAACTGTCACCTAGAATAAATGGTGAGACATCAAAATTCTGCTGCCCCTCCCTTAATGAATTTGGTAGGTAGGTCTCTGGTTTATATATATATGTCTATATATATATACACACCATATATAAATACAAAATATTAAATAAAGGCCTCCTTTCTGTACAAAAAGGACAGAATGCAATTAATTGCCACCAATTCATGTCATCTGTCAATGCCAAACCTTTCATATTCTGTTACAGGAACTAATTAAAAGCATCACCTTAGACTTATTTTCTTAATTATTCAATCCTTCTCTGAGTCTACACTTTACCTACTTTGGGAACAATTATATCCTCATTTCTGAATTCATTGAATTCACAAAGTGGCATACATAGTCTCTTGCAAGACTTTTTTCTTCTTCGAACTTAGCTAGTAAAAACAAAGCAATCTAATGTCACGACCTTTTGGTTGTAAAAGTGTTGTCAGTGTCAAAGTCATTTTCAACCACGCTGTTAAAGCCATCTTTTTCTATGCAGTCCCTAACCGCTTGGAGAACAATCCGCAAACGTCTGTCCATTGCTTCTAAGTGTAACTGATAGAGGATGGGAGCAACTTTGTCTTTCATTAAAGATTCTTCCATTAAGTGACTCAGTTTATACTCTTCCTTGGCTAGCAATTGTAATCGCAGATAGGTTGATTTCCGTATCCTGTGAAAAGGAGATGGAGAATGAGTTGGTCCTATGCATCTAGACATTCTCTTCATTCTAGAATGGCAGGGGGAGGTCTGCCCCTTTTATACACTAACAACTGTGGTATTTGTTAAGCATTTTCTAGGTTCCAAACACTCTACTAAGCAGTGGGATAGATACCATGCAATCATATCAGACATGGTCTTTGCCCATCACGGGTCTCAGAGTCCAAGGGGAAGGGAGGACAGGTATTTCATCCCCATTTTACAGATGAGGCAACTGAGGAACAGAGAGGGTAGTGACTTGCTGGAAGTCACACATCTAGCAAGCCAGGGTTAGAAACCAGGTCTCCTGACTCTCAGTCCTATGGTCTTTAAAAAAAAACCATGCTACTTATTAACTGCTTACTTTGTGCCAGGCATTGTACGAAGCCCTGAGGTAGATTCAAGATTGGACACAGTCCCTGTCCCATATGGGGCTCACAGTCTAAGAAGGAGGGAGTAGGATTAAATCCCCACTTTACAGATGAGGAAACCGAGGAACAGAGAACTTAAGTGACTTGCCCAAGATCACAGAGTACATAAGTAGCAGGGCTGGGTGTAGAACTCAGATCCTCTGACTTAAAGGCCCACACTCTTCCCACTAGGCTATGCTGCTTTTCCAAAGATATGCTATTTTTGATGCATTTATATGCCACAAGAGATCTTAAATTTCTGTTTATACAAATTTTCAGGCTAAATGAGAGTCCTTCAACCAGGTCCTGCTTACTGGGATGTCCGGAGAAGTAGGGGAATGAGAATTAATGACTCTGTATGGGCACACATGCTTCACCTTCCCCACTGAATGCTGCATCTTTCTCTAGAAATCCCCAAAGGGCCCAGATCACAGGACTAGACCTTTTGGTTTTTGGCCTCCAAACCAGAGGGCACAACAATCTCCACTGCCCTTCATATAGCAAGGAATCGACTCTCATCAATAAACAAAAGAAAACCTGGACCGATACACTGCCCACTTTTCTTCCCTCAAGAAATCTTGCTTTGCGTTGAAACTATCAATCCCAAGGGTCATACGTACCCCAAGGGGCCTCCCCTTCCTCTTTATTCACATTCCTACTCTCTGGCTCTGCCTTTCTTTCTTTTTCTTCCCTTTCCCATCCTTGTTATGAAAACGAAGGGTGTGATCTCATTTCCTCTTTTTCCCTAGCAGAGTGCTGTTGTTTTTAAGCCATTCCTTTTGATTTCTAATGGATTAGGCTTCCACATGTAAGTGATAAAAATGGACAGAGGATGTACCTGCAGCATTGATTTAAAGGCACCAAAATGGAAAGCTCATCATGTGAATATTTTCCAAACCTAGTGAAGAAAAGAAAAATACAATCACATAGAGAACTCATTGTCAAAAGCACCACGTGTTCCTTAAAAGTCAAGAGACAAAAAAATAGGCCATTGTCTGAGCTAAGTAGGCTTTCAAATCGGGGCAAATAGCAGCATCTTGGCATAACTGAAGGAAAGTCGAGATGTTAGGAAATTCTGGGATTGAACTGTCAAGTTTCATAATCAACCATCCCAGCTTCTGCATCTTCCATTTCCTCCCCCTCCTTTGTCTCCTCTGCCCAGGGTGGGAGGTCTTCCCAATCTTAGGGGGTTGGGTCCCCTGTACTTTACTCCAAGAGAGTGGGCTAAACTGCCCCTCAACACATGCCGCCCTGACTCTGCCTCATCAATCAATGGTATTTATTGAAAGCTTTCTGTGTGCCGAGCACTGTACACCAGACTGTAAGCTCCTTCTGGGCAGGGTACATGTCTACTAACTTTGTTGTGTTGCTTGTATAAATCCCAGAGTTTAGAGCAGTGCCTGGCACATAGTAAGCGCTTAACAAATGCCACCGTTATAATACATGTAACTCCTTTAGGCAGGGACAGAAGATCACAGCATGCTTACCCTCTTCCATTATCTAAGTGAATGATAAAAGTTTCATTTCCAAACTTTTCAAAGGTTTCATAATGATGTCGATCCATATTTCCTGTAAAATAAACCGAAAGCATTCCTTTATTTTGGTTTTTAAAAATAAAAACAGGGGGGCAGAAGGTGCAGATATTTTGAAGTGAAAATTAGGATATTTTAACTCCAGCCCTTGACAAATGAATCAGTCCTCAGCTCGTACCAATGGATGAGGGTTCAACCAACCTAGCGTGCCTTGGGGAACTTCCGGGTATGACCAAAAGAGAACCACAATGCCATCTTAAACATATCAGCCACATGCGTGTCCATGCTTTAGAGTATTATTATTATTATGATAATGCAGGTGTATGTTAAGTGCTTAATATGTGCCAGGCACTGTACTAAGCACTGGCCAGGGGGGAGCTGATTACAAGCAAATCAATTGGGACAGTCCTTGTCCCATATGGGGCTCTCAATTTCAATCCCCATTTTACAGATGGGTAACTGAGGCACAGAGAAGTGAAGTGACTTGCTCAGGGTCACACAGCAGACAAGTGGCAGAGCCAAGATTAGAACCCATGACCTTCTGACCCCCAGGTCTGTGCTCTATCCACTATGCCATGCTGCTTCTCTGTGAGTTTGCCTGCTCCCATTTAGTTAAAAACTAAGATTGGGGTGAATGGCAAAATGGAACTCTGAGCCAGAACCTTACCAACAGAATTCTGTGAGCAATGTTCCCTCCCAAGGCTTCCACAGCCATCTGGTGGGGGGAAGGGAGATGTGTGGTCATACATGGCTTGATCAGGCTTGAGTTTGCCCCATCCAAGCATTGAGGAAACTTGCCCTAGACCCCCCTTGGGCCACATTTTACAGAAATAACAAGCAGAAGCATTAGACTGTGAGCTTTTTAACAATGTGTCTGTGTAAATATTTGATGGTTTCAATCTTTTCTGCTACCCCAAAAGATCTGAAGTGTTTACTATTTATGGGAAATAGGCTCCTGCTGGGTATCAGAAATTGCTGTACTACCTATGGTCCTACATATAATTCTAGTTCTTATAAGTAATTGAACAGGCTCTAAAACTTACCCATTAGGAAATCGAAAATAGTCATATCCATTATATCCAAAATCCTGTTGCTGCTGTCATACGGTGGTGTCTGTTTCACCTCTTCACAGTAATCTGGGTCTACTTCCCACCTGATATTAACAACCAGGGTAAAAGAAAGAAAAGAGATGACACATAAATCAATTAACCATCTTAGCTATCTACAGATTTCAATGGATTTTTCTAAGGTGAACCTAGTGTGAGAGGAAGTGGGTATGAATTGCAGCCAAAGGGACTAAGGACCTGAAGATAACAGCCATGAGACATTAAAATGGTTTTGTTAAAGAATGTTATGGAATTGGTTTTCCTGTAGATCTTTTACAGTTGGACAGAAATCCAACTCTCAAGGGTTTCTGGGAGTTGTAAAAGGAGGCAGGAACACAATGACCTCTATATTTGCTGCCTAAGTCTGAGGACTTATAATTTGATTTAATTATAATTTATAATATAATTATAATTTAAATCACAATTCTATGATTTGGTAAAGCAAAATGCCAAAAGCACTGCTAATTCTACAAGTTTCAGGGAACACATGGGTTACCGGAATCCAAAGCAGTACAGTCATTAAGCATCTGCAAGTACCGTAATAAATGCTAGATGAGGGAGGACAATAGATGTCTTTAAATGTAGTGGAAATAGCTAAAAAATATGCTAGATGCAATCGGGAGGTCAAAGGAAAGCTGAATATCCAGTTCTGAGATGGTGGAGGTAAGGTGATAATGGAAATAGTAATTTCCCATGATTATAACACAGGACAAAAGACAAAACTAGAAAGAGATTTAAAGATGACCATTTACTATGGCAGCTGTTATAATGGTGGGCAAACTGGGCACGGGGGTCTAGAACCAAGGTCGCAAGACTCACTCTGCTTTCTTGCGTTTGTGATAAGAGCGCCTCCAGGGATTTCGCCAGGTTTTCCTTTTTGCAAGCGACAGGTCGGGCAGAAAAGCAGCTAGGGAACCTTCAATCTGGTCTGGCTTCCCACACAGAGCGTGCTCCGTGGAGCAGTAATAGGAACATTCTCCATAGAAACAGATGTTGTTTGCTGTTGGGAAAGAGATAATGAGCCGATTTTCAAAATTTCCTTGTCACTCATTCAAACACCATGCAGGATAGTTAAATTTAGTGGGTAAACCAAGGGAAGGAAGGGGAGTATTTTCCCTCCCTTGCTGTCCTTATCTAGTTCGCTAGTTGTCACTGGGGCTTTAGCCTTCTGGGATGGACAAATCCCTTCATGGGACTCTCAGAATAAATTTGCTGAACCCATGACTTCCTAAGAAATCACTACTTGGGAACCGTATTCAGTGCTCAGTGATTAGCAATAGACTCCTTAGATGAGAAGGCCTTTTTGACTGCAGTCGTCCTGATCCAGGACAAGTTCGAAGCCAGGTGGCCTTGTGGAAAGAGCACAGGCCTGGGAATCAGAAGCCCAAGGTTCTAATTCCGGCTCTGTCCCTTTTCTGCTGTGTGACCTTGGGTGAGTCATTTAACTTCTCTGTGCTTCAATCATCTCATCCGTAAAATGGGGATTAAGACTGTGAGCTCTATTTGGGACAGGAACCGTGTCCAACCTGATTACCTTGTATCTCCTCCAACCCTTAGCCCAGTGGCTGGTGTGGAGTAAGCACTTACCAATACCACATTAAAAAAAAAAAGTCATGAGCAGGAAATGTGCCTGCTCATTTCTTTGTATTATACTCTCCCAAGCACTTAGAACCCTGGTCCACACATAGTAAGCACTCAATAAATACCACTGATTGATTGACGATTGAAAGAAAATGAGCTATCCCAGAGCACTAAGTGGTCCACTGGTGGCTTAAGAGGGCAATTGTACTTAAGTAATCAAACTCAAAGCACTCAATCACCTTGCCACTCCCTACCTCACCTTGATATCCTCCTGCTTCAACCCAGACCTCATACTTTGCTCCTTTAATACCAACCTTTTCACCGTACCTCAATCTCGTTTATTTCGCTGCTGACCTCTCAATCACATCTTTTCCCTGGCCTGGCATGTCCATTTTCTTCATATTCGACAATTACTCTCTCCACCTTTGAAACGTTACTAAAGGCACATCACCTCCAAGAGGCCCTCCCTGGCTAAGCCCTCCTTTACTCTTCTCCCACTCCCTTCTACACTGTGCTGACTTGCTCCCTTTATCTATCTCCCCACCCAGCCCCACAGCATCTATGTACACATCTGTAATTGTATTTACTTATATCAGTGTCAGTCTCCCCATCTAGACTGTGAGCTCACTGTGGGCAGGGAATGTTATATTATATTATATAACATTATATTATACTCTCCCAAGGGCATAGGATACTGCTCTGCATACAGTAAGTGCTCAATAAATACGATAGACAGAATGACTAACTTATACTGAGGGGCCAATATAGGCCACTAACTGGGTCAGTCCAATATTAACTGAGTCCAGATCATTACATTTGAATAGGTGTTTGTTCTCTGTTTTGCAACAACATATGAAAGTAGTTCAAAAACGAGAACACATTGGAATTACCAGCATATGCTTGGATTCACTTGCCTTTTCTGATTCAAGCTCTGATAAAAAAAAAAGAATGAGTTTGATTTGTTTTTTGGTTTCATAATTCAAAACAAAATTTGGTAATGTATGAATGTCCACCCAGATGATTTATTCAACCGGCAATATGAGTTTAACAGAAAAAAGAGCAGCAATTCTGTAGGTAAATTCAGTTTAGTTTAATGCTGCCCAAGAATGTGGATAAAACATTTTATTAGACTGTAAACAAATAGTCTAAAAGCATAAACATTATTGAATGAAAACAGATTGCCAGTGTCTGATATTTTACTATCAGAACGATCAAAGGAAAATGAGTCAATACCACCCATTTATGGATTCAGTTAATTTATGTCTCGACAAATTGCAACAGCATATCTTCCACACTTTAAACAAATGTATTTATACCCAACAGCAGTTATCTGATCTTCAACAATCACAGACTATAAAATCTGTCTGCTCCAGTACTTCTTGTTGTACCTAAATTAGTTGACTTTGGGGGCCTAATTTTTAAAAAACCCCAACAAAACCCAATCAGTGCAGATAACCAAATCAATGCAAATAGGTTTTGAGTATTTGCATGCGAATTAAACTCCTGGAAGAGCGTATCTCATCACCTATTCATTTGACAAAAAAAAAGCAATTGGGATTAATCACATAGAGGTAACTACTGAGTATAGCTAAACCAGAAACAAAATCAGGCTTCCCTCCATCTGCAAATTATCCACTGTCCGCTTTTGCCTATCCCACCCTGGTCTGAGTCGACACTGGATGCATTTTTGTCTGGTATTTTAATTTTCAGTGCCAATGTCTACTCCTCCTCAACACCAGCCGCCAGGCCCTATGGCTCAGAGATGATACTCATAGGTAGTGGAATCTGGGAAGACTTGTCTAGAGCAAGTGGGGAGGTTGGAGAGGTAATCAGGGAATTCCCATAGAGAAACAATGTAGGTTTGGGGAGACTGATATACACTTCCCAAAATGGGGCATATAACATGATTATGTTGTGCTACATTCCTGACAGCATAGCGTGGCAGCTCGAGCACGGGCCTGGGAGTCAGAAGGTCATGGGTTCTAATGCCGGCTCTGCCACTTGTCTGCTGTGTGGCCTTGGGCAAGTCACTTTACATTTTTGTGTCTCAGTTCCCTCATCTATATAAGGGGGGTTGAGACTGTGAGTCCCATGCGGGACAGGGACTGCACCCAACTCATTCTGCTTGTATCCATCCCAGGGCATAGTACAGTGCCTGACACATAGTAAGTACTTAATGTTGGTATTTGTTAAGTGCTTACTATGTGCAGAGCACTGTTCTAAGCACTGGGGTAAATACAGGGTAATTAGGTTGTCCCACTTGGGGCTCACTGTCTTAATCCCCATTTTACAGATGAGGTAACTGAGGCACAGAGAAGTTAAGTGACATGCCCAAAGTCACACAGCTGACAAGTGGCAGAGCCGGGATTCGAACCCATGACTCTGACTCCCAAGCCCAGGTTCTTTCCACTGAGCCACGCTACTTCTCTAACCAAATACTTAACAACTTAACTTTCAATTTAACTTAACTTAAATACTTAAAAGTACTTAACAAATACTACAGTTACTATTATTATTATACATGACAATATGGACACCTGGGTGTACAGTATCTGCTAAGGCCAACAGTGGCCACATGGCATGATCTCATAGTAGTTCAGGGCAAACTCTGGAAAATGAGTTGCTGTAGCTAAATGGAGACTTACTCTCAAATGAAGACCCCAAAAGCCACAGTAAGTGTTCAAGATTGTCTAAGGAGGCCCCCCACGGGCATGTAGTGCAGTACTTAATGACTGACTGCGTTTCATTTAAAAAAAATAAATCTGATCCATGTCCTCAAGGATTTTGCCATCCATCAACTGTGGGGCAAGCAGCAGCATGGGCTAGTGGATGGAGCACAGGCCTGAGAAATAGAAGGATCTGGGTGCTAATCGCTGCTCCGCCACATCTTCTGGGTGACCTTGGACAAGTCACTTCACTGTGCCTCAGTTACCTCATCTGTAAAATGGGGATTAAGACTGTGAGCTGCAGGTGAGAAATGGGCTCTGTCCAACCAGGTTAGCTTGTATCTACCCCACCGTTAAGTACAGTGACTAGCACAGAGTAAGTGCTTAGCAAATAGCATTTAAAAATGGCAATTCAGGTAAAGATGCTTTCCTCTGCTCAGATTAGAGAAACTTCCGATGAGCGGGACCCAAGGATATTTCATCCCTCCTCCTCATTTTTCAATACCTTTTTTGGATGGAGAAGAATAATAAGTATGGTATTTGGAAAGTGGAATAGAGAGTGGAAGAAGGATATATGTCCATGGCTGACCTGGAGGAAGAGGGTATCAAGTGCTTAGTATAATGCTTGGCACTCAATAAGTGCTCAATAATTACTATTGACTGATTGATTTCATTTTTCTAATCACTCAAATGCTATCTGTTCTTATGAGGTTCTAATAATAATAACAACAGTAATAATAATTCTGGTATTCCTTAAGTGCTTACCATGTACCAGACACTGCACTAAGTGCAGGGTGGATATGAGCAAATCATTTTGGAAACAGTCCCTGTTGCATACGGGCGTTATACTCTTAATGTCCATTTTACAGATGAGGTAACTGAAGCACAGAAAAGTTAAGTGAGTTGCGCAAGGTCATACAACTGACAAATGAGGGAGCCAGGATCAAAACCCAGGTCCTTCTGCCTTCCAGGCCCGTGCTCTATCCACTAGGTTACCTTGCTTCTAAAGCTGCACCATTATCCAATTGTTTCTTTTTTTATTTCTGAAGCCCTTTTGCAGGTGAAGCCTTGTTCAGAGCCCTGAAGAGGCCCCATGTGAGGGATGGGAAACCCCTGTTCTCTGTTCCCATTGAAGATAAAGCAAGAAGGATTGTGCTTAAACTCCAATAGAAGGGATAAAGTTGGGCAGCATTTAGAACTTTCTATTTCTAAGAGTTAAGTCACCCAATGCTTAAGCAAGGGAGGTTGTGATGACTCCTTCCTTTTCCCCTCTAGAGGCAACCTCCTTATGGGTAAAGAACATGCCTATAATATTCTTTTATTTTTTCCCAAGCACTTTGTACAGTATTCTCCTCTTAGTAAGCACTCAAAAAATACAATAGATTGACTGTGATTTTAGAGCAAAGGAACAAGATTTCACTTTCTAGATTGGTTGGGTGAATTTGACCTGAAGGTGGGAGATAATGGTAATGATGGTATTTGTAAAGTGCTTGCTATAGTTCTTACTTATAGAAGATAATCAGAGCAGACATAATCCTTATCCCTCATGGGCTCACAGAGTAAACAGGAGGGAGAAGAGGTATTGTGTCCTCATATTACAGATAAGGAAACTGGTAAACAGAAAAGCTGAGTGATTTGTCCTCAGTAACACAGTAGGCAAGAGTCAGAGTTGGGATTAGAACTCAGGTCCTCTAACTCCCAGGCATGGGCCATCTGGCCTCTGGAGGTTCCCTTCTGGCTCATCCCATATATGGTTGCCTTTCATAGTAGAAGATGACAACTTTGATGTTGATGATTACCGTGGGTTAGGTGGGGTGGAAGTCATACCTAACGTAACACAATCTAGTAAAGCTTCAAAACATTTGCCAGGTTTAAATCTTGTAGAACTAAAGAAAACCCAAAAGCTAATTTGTGCTCAAAATATTAGCAAAGGAGAACTAAACCCATTAACAGAGTACAGAGCTCCCAAGTTTCCTAGCAATTATTCCCAGCTTTGCCATATATTCTCTTTACTCTGGCAGGGGTGCAATACCACTAGCATGGCCCTGTCTAATAAATCACCCTGATTGCATTCTATTCCATTCCCTGCTTCTCTGCTGTAATCCATTATTTTAATTGGTTCAGCTAAATGATATTCCCCCTTTTCTAATAGGCGAGGGAGTGGTGTAATGGTCTCCAACACCAAAAATAGGTGGGGACAATCTTGTCTAAGAAATGATTGGGGGAATGCGTGGGACATTAATCACCAGTAGGTAACTATAAAAGGGAAAATAGCCAAGGTCCACTGGATTAGTTACCATCCTGCAAATTTCCAGATAGCCAATTAACCTCATCTACTCTGGCAAGGGAATGGAAGGTGAAAAGAGATTTGCCAAGAGAGTCATAATGAGAAGGAATATTTTCCAGGGAAACATTTGGCAAACATCGGCAACGTGCTCTCTGCAGAAATTCTTGGAATGATATTTCCATCTGGTGGCATTTCTGACCCAGAAGCAAGGGGTGGAAACACTAGTAAAATGTCCTGAGATCCCAAGAACATCAAAACAATTCTGGCCTCCACTCTTCCATTAGATCCCACTCCTGATTTTGTTTGGGAACCATTTAATCATAAATTTGACTTTTCCAACAAAAAGAAATGTTTTTGCTATTGGGTTTCTTTCACATAAAATAAGTTCCTGAAGGAAATATTTTACAAAACCCTCAGTTGCCTGTATACATGTGGCTTACCTAACGGTGATGTAAGGATCCACTGTGTTTCTGTGTTGGAAATGGATTAGCAGGCTGACTTGGTTCCTTGTTCCCCCTGCCTGTCAGTTTTCCTTGTCCCTTTACCCCCTTTTGACTTGTCTTATACGCAAATGCCCAACACGCCTGAGGATAAGGAAAATAGAAATCGGATGAAATGCTCTTTAATTCTTTAGGAATGGTTCTGGATATGGGCCAGTGTAATTCTGGATTAGAGCCTGGCTAAGAGGTTTTTTTTTTCCTCTATAGTCATGAATTACCTGTAGTTTATTCATTGGAAAAGTGACCTGGGTTTATGCTCTGCTCTTATCATTCGGCTTGTGGATGAAAATCCAACATTTTTCCAAAAGCTTTCATCAGAAAGCTACACCTCAAAATTTTGTTGACAGACTGACTCTGGAACTGTGAATTTTCTGAATGGAGCTAATTTGGATTAGACATGGCCTTCCAGGATGTCAGAAATGATAGGCTAAAATGTTCCACGTTAGCCACGCTTGTTTACAAGAAAGGATTTAAGGAAGCTTCATTTCTAGAGTCAATGAAAATGGGCCATTTAGATACTTGGTGGGAAGATATACACATTTCTGTAACACGAGGGATAGCTCTACAGTTATCCTTGCAAACATACTCAGGTGATAGATGCTAAGAATTACAAAGCCAGCCTGACAAAATAAATTGCAATTGAGCTGACATAGCTTCAGCTCTGGTGAAAAAAGAAAGCATTTCAACAACAACATACAGTGATTAGTAGTATTGGTAATTCTTAGAAACTTGCGATAAGCCATCTGCACTACTTGACAGTCTTTTCCCAAACAAAGTCCGGGGCATGGGGGGGTCAAGCTGAACACCACCTGAATGGGATGTGAAATGGTTTCAATCTACATGCCCAGAATAATTATACAGCCAGGTTGCCTTTTGTTTGTAGAGAAAAATCCATAATCCTTTGGGATTGGTAAATGCGGTGAATAGCACCAGTGCTTATTCGCTGTAACATTGATTTCTTTAAAGTGCTACCTCAATTTCTCCTCAAACTATGGCTGACAGCTTTAATATATCTCTTTTTGCTGGCAAATTACTCTGAAATTTGTAATGGTGCCATTGCAAGTTCCCTCTGTGACAAAGATAAAAATTAATTTAAATGATCACTGATAGACTCCCATTTCCTTTGTTTCACCTAAAAGACTACACAATTTTAAGACATATGCTTTTCTTCCACTGGAGTTTATTAACTGACACCATTTCAATCTGAGTTTTAGGTTTTTCTGCTATTCCTGAATAAGAATGAATGCACCTGTGAAGGTAATTGGTAGGCATAAGCTTTCCATATTTACACACAAGCTCCCTGCCTGTTATTGATATTTAAATGGCAAGGAATAGATGATATTTTGCCTCTGAGCATTGAACGGTTACTCATTTGGCCAACAGAGTTAGAGCTTATGGGGTTTAACTGTTTTTGACATCAAATGTTGAACAGGGTAATGGCCTTCTGATAGTTACTTTAGGGTCTATTTTTTATTCTGTCTCTCCTTAATGTATTTTGAAATAAATAAAACATAGAAAGCTCACCACACTTTCTGTGATGAGAAAATGGATAATTCAATTATGGATTTAGGGGGATTGAGTCTGACAAATTGCTGACCATAATTGAAGAAAAGTGCAAATTAAATTGATCTGGAAAATATATAGAAAATGCCTCTTAGATTTGGCAAACTGAACCAAGACAGACTTGCATTACTGGAGGATGTTCTTTCCAAAATGTGTATTGAAAACACGTGTTGTCAGGACTGAGTGAACTCTACTAAATAAGCACTTCATTATCAAACTATCCATCTTATTTCCATGTTCTTCCTCTTGTCTGTATATTATCTTGTGCCTATCATTTTCAGGGAGGCAGGGATCATTTCCTTTAGTTCTGCTGCACTCTCCCTTAGATCAGTACTCTGCTCTGCCCACAGGTGATCTATAAATACTTTTGTTTGCTTAATTTCCATGCTTACTGGTTTATGATTCCTTTGATTTTTGTTTTATTTTTCTAAACTAGGATCACTGAAGCCCTGTCAAAATTCAAGAAGAAAATGGATAGTTTTCTAATTACTCTATCAGATATCAGAATTCAATATCAAATATCAATCAAACATCAGATATCAGAAAATAAGAGAAAGGTTCAGGATAACAGGTCTATTGAAACACATTCAAATCCCATTTGTCCAGAGCATCTTTTCTCCGGAAACTATTATACTGCAGAAAGCAGACTTTGTGTTTACCACCTTGCTTTCCTCTGCTTCTGTTTTTGGTGATGTTATTATCTGTCCAGTTGCAAAGTGGAAGACTACCTGTCCTCAGCAACTGGGACATGCAGATGAGCACAGCAAGAGTTGTGAGATTTCTGGTACCTTGGAAAAGAGACTGGCCTCCCCGCCCGCCCTGGCCCCAAGATGTGACTTATATAGAGTAACCCTTGGGAAACTTCCATCAACTCAGCAAAGGTTCAACACCATTATTGGATGAATAGGATTTATTGATATTTCAGTTTGACATCTTAGCAGTTACTGGATTTAATCCCCCATCTTCTTAGTGATAAGAGACATAGGTGAGTACACATCGACAAGAGGAGGAGGAGGCAGAGCAGAATCCAGATTCAGATCCATTTGAGTGGGATTTCTAAAACCTCAGTACCATTTTATCCTGGTTGCAAAAACCTGAATCTTTAGGGTATAGTGAGCGAGTAAGTGGATTTGACTCTAGACCCACTAAGCAACACTAAAGAGTTAATTTTTGGAGAAAATACACGTCTACTAGAAATAGCAGAGATCCTAAAAAAATCCACTGACATTGGGTGGGTTAACCGTAAACCAATTTGGAGGCAGGGAGGTGGATGAGATGTCCTCTTTCCTTCCCTTTCAGCTTTAGGGTTCCAGGAATCCTGAAATTTTTTTTGACTATGACATACTTTCTGTCTCTGGTTTAAAAGCTAAATGACCCATCTGCTATAATTACCACGAGAGCCATGCAATAAGCGTTAACATGCACCCTGCTTTCATTGCCCAAGATTCTGAGAACGAATTAAGAAAAATACTCTCCTGAATCTTGCCTTTCCACAGAACCTTCATCCCAGAAGCTCAATGGCCATTGTAGGCTTTACTGAGCCTTATCAAATAGGGATGGAGTGAGGATTAGGTAAAGATACTAAAGCCTCTTTTAGAGGGAAGTATCTGAACTTGTGCTTGAAGCCAGTGATGGGGTTGGGTTCAGAATATCTAGGAAGGGTATAAATGACTTTAAATGAGTTCACTGTATAATGAATGAAGCGTGGTGGATTCCCATTTGGTCAACAAAACTTTGGTCTAGGAGGGCACATATTAAGGTAGTTGTTTATTCATTCAATTGTATTTGAGTGCTTATTGTGTGCAAAGCACTGTACTAAGCGCTTGGGAGAGTACAATACAACAGACACATTCCCTGCGCACAACAAGCTCAGAGTTTAGAGGTAATGGATTTGTGGGTTTTCACAATTCTCCATATTGTGATTTTATGTCTCAAGATTATAGCTCCAATCGCACTGGTGTTGTGTGAAAGTAAATCAATCAGAATTAATGACTGAAGAACCAGGGAAAAATTGACGTTTGCTTACGGACATGCTCAAATTGCTGAAGACTCACACAAAAGTTTTAGATTTATTAAAAAGAGTAAAAGGGGAAAGACAGCTAAATCCAGATTTTTACATTCCAGTATTTATACAGGTTTCCTTGGGTCTCAGAAAGCATTTTGGGGTCTAAATATGTACACTTTAGTCACATGGAGGAGGCAAAGCAACATCTCAGACCAACTACAGAGAGATCTAAGCATCCTCCTCTCTTGGATTTAAAAGCTCCCACTGACTTGCTGACTGACTGAATGCCTTTATGGACTCCTAATGGTCAGACTCACCTCTTCCCAGGTGAAGCAGCGTGACCTAGTGGAAAAATTACAGGCCTGGGAATTAGAGGACCTGGGTTCTAATCCTAGATCTCCCACTTGGTTGGTCCGTGACATCGGGCAAGTCACTTTAACCTCTGTGCCTAGGTTTTCTCACCAGTAAAATGGAAATTAAATATCTACTTTCCTTCCTAATCAGACTGTGAGTGCTGTTTGGACCCGGATGTGTCCAATCCATATATACTGTATCTGCCCCAGTTTTAGTGCCATGCTTGACTCACATTAAGTGATTAACAAATATTACAATTATTATTAGTCCCAGATTATTTTAATCTCCCTAAGGATTCTAGAAAATGTAATAATAATAATGTTGGTATTTGTTAAGTGCTTACTATGTGCCAAGCACTGTTCTAAGCACTGGGGTAGATACAAGGTCATCAGGTTGTCCCATTTGGGGCTCACAGTCTTAATCCCCATTTTACAGATGAGGTAACTGAGGTCCAAAGAAGTTAAGTGACTTGCCCAAAGTCACACAGCTGACAAATGGCGGAGCTGGGATTAGAACCCATGACCTCTGACTCCCAAGCCCATGCTCTTTCCACTAAGCCAAGCTGCTTCTCAGTTTTTGGGAAATGTAGTTCCCAGAAAGGAAAGGATTTCAGGAATCAGCTTCTACTACTCTATTAGTACCTCCATTACAGACCTAAGTGTTGACACAACCAGGATCTGTCAAAGGGGGAAAATTCTGTGGCTAAATCTTTTCCTCTCCTCAACCCAATCTTTCAACATGTTCCTGGGCAAAACATTATAATCTGACACCACAAGCACAAGGTTTTCTGCCTGTCATATTTCCTCCATGGTTTACATTTGCTGCCAGGAGATGTGTAGTTAGAGCATATGATGTGTAGTTAGATCATGATCCTATCAAATTTTATGATGAAACCAAGATCTGGTTCCCCCACTGTAAAGAATTCCCAAATCACACAGCTATTATGTCCAGGAATTAGGACAGAAATCACTCTATAGTCCCTTTTTCTTTCCAGTTTCCCAGAGTCACCACCATGAGATCCATTGGAAAGGATGCCGTGCACAAAGGACTACCTGGTGAGATAAAGAAGGTTCTCCAGAGCTTCTTGTCTCGGGTTACATCTCTTATTTCCTTCGTCATATTGACCAATCTGCCTGCAACCGGAGGGACGCGGCGAAAATCTAGGATTCTGTAAAGAAAGGAGAAAATAAACACCATTCCTTGAAAAAAAAAAGCCCCTCATCCTACTGGGGCATGGAGGCACAGGTGCCTTCTCTTGGAACTCACTACTTGGTTCTTTATTTCTTTCTGGGTTGTTAAAAGGGAGCCTAGTGAAGGATGGGAATGGTTAAAACCGTGGTAAAGCATCCAGCTCTCCTCCTTCAAAACACTTCTAAAAAAATCCACCTTCTCCAGGAAAACCTTTTAGGTGAATTTAGATGAACGCTCTCTGTTCCTGCACGCCCATCGCTCCAGCCCAATCTGGACCTATGAATATCTACTCTTAGTCCCTTCATACTAAGCTCCTGCCTATAAAACACTAGTCTTTATCCACACATACCCCTGTAGGTGAATTCCACCATCGGTGCTGTCTACTTCAAATGTGAAGGACAACTCTATATATGCAGCAGCCAACAAGGCCAGTGTGAGACAATGCCACGTTCTGCCTTTGCCCAAATGACTCTTTCTGCACAGGTTCCCAGCCTACTAGGAATCAGTCAGTAACTGGGTGAGTCTTCTGACATTGCAGAGACTTGATAGATTAAGACTACTCCAAGACCATTACTGATGACTGGAGTGGCCTCCTGGGATCTGGTCCAGGCTTTGGGGCCCTAAGAAGTACCACCCAGGTGGGAATAGTGCTCGCCTGGTGTCCCCTGTGGAGTCTGAGCAGGTTTCAGGGGCTCAGAGCTTCCTTAGGACTCGAGGTAATTTGATACTCTAAAGGGTTAGGGTCCCTGGGTAGACCCAGACATCTTAGGGCTATGGGCCTCCTTAGTTTCTGCACACACACTTCCAGTGAAATGGCATTATATTGCATTGCTGTATTTCTCCATTTGGCATTTTGGTTCCCATTCACTCATTCAATCATACTTACTGAGCGCTTACTGTGTGGAGAGCATTGTACTAAGCGCTTGGAATGTACAATTTGGCAACAGAAAGAGACAATCCCTGTCCTTGCTCACAGACCCACATAAGATCTAATTTGGTCATAGAGATGGCAAGACTTACACTTTAGGTTGAAGAAAAAAAAGGAGTCTTTACCTGTCCAGGTGAAATGCAGCTATTTCAGCATTATGTCTTTCATAGTCTGAGAAATAAAAAAAATCCGGTGGGGTTTCCTGCTCCCTGGTTTGTCTGCAGAGAAAGCATATGGAAAGCAATGAGTCTGAAGAGAACTTTCACCCCAGAGGCATTCAACCAGCAACCCTTCTGCTGAAGAGGTCCATGTTTTTTGCTTAATGAAGAATTTTGGGAAAACAGGTGGCCCCATTCTCTTCATCAGTAAACTCAATCTGCATCCACATTTTTGATGGAGGTCACGTTGGGCTTGTCTGTCGTGAAATCACTTGTTTGGCCCTTTTTCTTTGCATTAGGGATCACTGGGAAAAAGCTATCATTCATTGAAACTGTGAGTGAAATATATATGCTTGTACTCAAATTTCTTTCATCTCTGGCAGGTGGGCTCTACACTGTGCTCTTTTGTTCCTGAGATCCTAGCTGAGCCTGTTTGCTTCACTTTGGAACCCGTCTGCTCTTCTTTCTGCGATACTTGTCATATGCTTTCAGAGAGCATGAGAGGCTCTGCTACAGAGGCACTGGAAAGAGTTGCTTGCTACTTCACATTCTGATCTGGCAAAATAGCCACAGATTTCATAACACCCCACATAAGGTTTTAATGTAAAGCCTGATCTTAAGCAAAATCCTCCTAATGAGAAAAAAAACACCACATTCAATGGCCCCAAACATATGCAAATATTTTCCCAGTAATATTTTCTAATGCAAGATAATATTTTCCTGTTCATTCATCAGTAGGATAGGTAACCTAAGGCAATCTACCTACAAAGACACTCCACTCTCTGGAGGTAGCTATAGGCCTCTGTCTCAGGCAGCCGGTTAGACAGCACCCTACCTCTCTGGTTTCAATTTATGGAGCATGGAAGAGATGCCTAAACACTTCAGAGATGCCCTTTCTTCCATCAATCTTCAGGAGGAGGAGAAACCTGGGGTGGAACACCTCATTGCTCCCCTCAGCTGGCCTGAACCCTGCAGTGGCTTCCTAGACCTTCCATATTGCCATGAGACCCTGATTTATCACAGATGCCAAACTCAATTCCTCCAGCACTTCCTTCCGTGCCACCTAATGCATCATTCTGAAAAGTCACCTGGCACAACGGTATCCCAACCAGTGGGAACAGTGAGTCGAGCCTCCCCTGAACATAGCATTTGAGGGGAATGGACAATAACGGCCTATCCCATACCATTATGATATGGCGACCTAAAGTTGGCAGGAACCATTCAAGGACAATAAAAGAAATCTCATTCATTCATTCTTCAATTCATTCATTCATTCAAATAATAGTGTTTGTTAAGTAATTATCGGGGACAGATCACTGTACTAGACACTTGGCAGAGTACAAGAAAAATATAAGATACAGTTGCTATCCTCAAGGAGCTTACAATTAAATGGTAGAGACAGGCAGACATAATTGTTTACACAGAGCAGGAATAGGGGAAAATATAGACGCAACAAAGTCGAAGACACAAGGAAGCAAAACTCCAGGGAATATAACATAACTGTGAACAGCTGGGAGACAGCAGCAGCTGCAGACCGATGATCCTTGGCAGGCAGCTATAAGAACTGAGACAACTGTCTTTAGGCAGAGGCTTCAAGAAGATCACAACACAAAAGGGCAGAACTAGAAACGGCACCAGGCTCTACAGGTGGCAAAGGCTACATGCCCATAATGTCGATCGGATTGTTGGCCATGCTTGGATCTTATCTGCATACTCACACACCTGGGTGACATTCCATTACTAAATGAATAATGTCCCCCTTGTCTCACCACCCCATACAGCTTTCTATAGTTAAGTACTCAGTTGTCCACTCCTAATTGCTCTTGATGGCTCTAGTCGGCAGAGATCAACCTGAGGTAACTCCTGCTCTATAAGCTGGCAATTAGTTATCTCCCTACCCTCAGGAAGGATGTTTCATGTCCTCCCTTGGAAATCTCTACCAGGAGGCCAGGGTATTAATAGAAAGCATTACAAACATAGATGTGGGTTTTGGGGGAAGTGGAGGGGAACCTCTAGACAATTAGCTAATAGGAAATTAATGAGCATCCAGAGGCTAAAGAGTCTGGAACTACAGCCATGCTTACTTGGACCAAAATAGCAAAGCACTAAGATAGCATAAATTGTCAGATAAGGAATTCATTGAAATCCCATGCAATGGTCAGAACAGGTGAACAGCATGTGGCTTGGACACAGCCAAAAGATGATCTACATTCTCTGTAACTTGTCTGCTTCTTGTACTTATGCTCTGCTTGTGCTCTTGCCAATAGGGATGCTGCAGTTTCATGGTAAAAATCCTCAGTCTGTGGCTATATATCTCACTAAAGATTGGTGAGCACAACGTTTAAAAAAGGAATTAAGCCCAAGCAAGAAAAAAAAAGCCCTATTTCAGGAGAGTAGAAAATACCAATCATTTCTTTGCGTTTCATTTCTCTGCTGGCTTTTGCTTCAATAAAATAAGTTTCCACCATCCACTCACAGGAAGAGGAGATGCTGCTGAGCCTTAACAAATTGAAGAAATTTACTCGAGTTGGTTGATAAGTGTCAGAAGACCGTCTCATGTAAACAAATCACTGCCATCTGTTTTTTATCCCCACTAGCCTAGAAATACAACACAACCTTCCTTAACAAGGAACACAGCCCAGAAAATATATTTCAAATAAAGGGCAGATCTTTATCTGGAGTGTATAACGAATGGCAAAGAATAGTAATTATAACTTTCAGCTCCATCTTTGGCATATGGAACATTTGCTAAATCACTGCCAGCTGAAACCTTATTCAGGCCAACAAAGAGCTTCTCCATGCTTGGCAAAGTGGGGGACTCAACCTTGGTTGGTTTCATTTAGGGAAAAAGTGGGCAGTATCTATCAGAAACCCTTTTGCTATGCCTCCACAACTAGAATACTTTAAATATTTTTAAATAACTTGCTTTACATGCAGTGAAATCAAACACATTGTTCCAGTAGATGAGATAAAAGTGGTGGAGGTGGAGGGGGAGCAGGAGGGAAGGATTGTCACATGTTTTAATACCCTTCTGGCCAAAGTCTCCAGTGGTCAGGGCAGACTGAGCAAGTGGCAAGGCAGGAGGCCACATGGTGCTCAAAGGTTACTACCTGACCATAAAGCAGATGGCGTCAAAAGTGGATACATATCTGCTGTCTCCCTGAAGCATCAGTTTGGAAGAGCTAATGATAGTCTGGTGGCCCAGAAAAGTTCATTCACCTAATGTGTTCATCTACCTCATACAGAGAGAAATTGATGCTGGAGAAATTGGTTGATTGGCTTCCTGTCTCCCATAGAATTAGATTTTCATGAGAGAAACAGTATATCTTTTACAAATTTCATGTCTCTACTGCTTCACCGCAGCACTAAGGCATGCAAACTGGCTGTTCTAATCTCATTTATTCATTGTCTTTTACTTCTGTTACCCATGAACCAGCCTACATTTAAATCCTCCAGCTTTCACTACTGAACATAGCATTTACTGTTTCTGTTTTGCTGCCTGATTTCCAAGTGCATTGTAATTTCATTCCAACATGTTAGTTGTTTCTAGAAAAGAGAGAACACAGTAGTCTTTGTTGATAGAAGCTGGGACCTTTGAAAGCTTACCCATGAGCCTCGGTGAAGAATAAACTCCAGTTTGGGAAGTTTGAGTCCATTTCACCACCTGGCAGATAAAATTAGGTCCTATCCTTAAGGGGCTGATTAGGCACTTTATTCCTTCAGGGGATCCTCTATCATTGTGATATATTTGATTCTTGAAGGCAGGATCTAAATCAATACTGGACTTTAGGGCAGTGCTGTTCCAACTCACCTCTCAAGGGTCTGGTTCCAGCAAAGCTACAGGGGTCATGAAGCCTTTCTCTTTGACTTTGCTCAGATAGACAGCAAAATCTTCATCTTTTTTTCTTTTTAATGTAAGGCAAGGCACCTGATAAAGTGGTACCCTTACCACTCTCTAGACCAGGAAAAGCAGGGAAATGCAGGGAAAGATGAGTGAGAAACCAGTTGGAAGGTTTAAGAGGTTTTTCTCTGAAGCCAAGTGAGAAGATGGATTCTAAGGCTCCTCCTTGAGACTTTCTGTCTGTGGTCCCACCAAAATAGCAAGCCACCTGCTCTCCTGGAACTCTTTGACTGGACAGTGGTGAACCCCAAGTTGGAGAGAAGGGTGTTGATATGAGGGGCATTTTTACCTCAACCTTCACTCAATCAATTCATGGTATTTGTTGAGTGCTTACTGTGAGCAGAGCACTTTGCTAAGCTGGGAGACTAAAATACAGAAGAGTAGGTAGACATGATCTCTGCCCACAAGGGACTTCTAGTCTAGAGGGGGTGACAGACATTAAAATAAATTGCAGCTGGATACATATATAAGTGCCACAGGGCTAGGAAAGGGGTGAATATCAAAGTGTTCAAGAGGAATAGATCCAACTCCATAGGTGAGGCAGAAGGGAGGGCTAAAACTGTGAAGTGAGATCCTAGGTAGGGAAGGCCTCTTGGAGTAGATGTGATTTCAGTAGGACTGTGGGCCTCTTATGGGAAGCAGCATGGCGTAATGGATAGACCACAGGCCTGGGAGTGAGAAAGTCATGGGTTCTAATGCCCGGAGCTATCACACGTCTGCTGCATGACCTTGGGTAAGTCACTTCACTTCTCTGGGCCTCAGTTGTCTTATCTGTGGGTTGAGACTGTGAGCCCCACACGGGACAGGGACTGTGTCTAACCTGATTTGCTTGTCCCCACCCCAGCGCTTAGTACAGTGCCTGGCACATAGTAAGCACTTACTATATACCATAGTTATTATTAGTCCAGAGCTTGTTCAAGTGTTATAGCTGGATGGATGCATATTTAGCAGGAGAGTGGTCCTGTACCTTCTGCTGCCTTGTGCAGTTACCCCGTCCCCTTTACTGCCCCCACTCCTTCCCCAGCTCCAGGTGGGAGAGCCACCAGTATCACTCACCTTCCTGAGTTGTGTAAACCTAACAGTTTCCTCAGGAACATGTATTTATTTTTATCCATTCTCTGCAGTTGAGGATGACTAAAACATTTTGAGAATAAAACATTTAGTTTGGAAAAGACCTATTAAACCTTGAACTAAGATGAAAGGATTAAGGTCCTCAAAATAAAAAACAAAATCAGGTGTTAATTTTAAAAGCAACATTTTGCCTCAGGACTCATTATTTCATTTGGTCCTCCCAATCAGGACTTCATTTCTTTTATATTTTCTCCAGATGACCCAAGGACCTTTTCCCCATTCCCTTTTCCCTGGAAACACCAAGTAAAAATTCAAGAACAAAAACACTGTCAGGCGATGATGTCCCTTTTGAGATTTGCTTATTCTGGAAATGGGGACTGGGACACCGCCTCATGGAGATCATCTGGGACGCTGACCCTAATAGCAAGAGGGTTAGGAAACCAGCAAGAAACTTCAAGAAGCTACCCATTAAATTGACTCATCGCTCTCTAGACCAACTCAGTGGCTGCAGATGTGAGTACATCGCTAACAACCTGCAATGACTGCAGATGAGAAAACTCAAGTTCTCAGTTCTCCTCTTCTCTCCCACTGCCTGATTTTGGTATTTCACTGTTCACACACCTTCAGCTGAGGTGGGGAAGGATAAGGACAAAGAATGAAGCCCAAATTAGTTCAACTGACTGCTTCTCAGCAGTTCCCGTAAATTGGTTTGTGTGGGAAAGAGAATGACACAATTGGTTTTTAGATTATGAGTATATTTCATTTATTCATGCTATTCCTGTCCTCTGCTACTGTGGATAATTGAAAGTTGATTGTATAGCCCCTGTCTCTTAGAATAAACGTATCCATTATGAATACAAGGATCATAAACACATCGTTTACAGGGAACTGGAGAAAGCCAGTCGTGGGTTAATAAAAGACCTAATCAAGTTGACAGTCACCAGAAGATATGGTGCCTCTAGGAATTAAAAGGCATGTGCTGGGGAACTCATGATATGGGTTTTGCCTACACCCATGAAACTAATTAATGAAAACAGAATAACAAGGAAAAGCATGTCTTTATCCTAAGGACACAAGGAAGAAAATAGCTTTTAAACAGAAAGAGACTGGAATTTTTAAAACAGATGGAACAACTGCAGAAGAAACATGATCTCAATTTGAAAAAAACACAATTTTGAATAGGAAAAATAATAATAAACTAGCAACATTGGTGCAACTGTTAAAATGATAATGCTTTTAGGGCAGTATAATGACACTGCTCACAGGTCCACAACTCTTATGTACATATCTACAAATTATTTATGTATATTAATGTCTGTCTCCTCCTCTAGATTGTAAACTCACTGTGGGTAGGGAACATGTCTGTCAAATCTCTTCTATTATACTCTCCCAAATACTTACTACAGTGCTCTGAATACAGTGAGCATTCAATGAATAACACTGATTTATTGATGAAAAAATGCAGCATGGCTTAGTGAAAGAGCATGGGGTTGGGAGTCAGAGGTAATGAGTTCTAATCTCAGCTCCTCCATTTGTCTATGTGATCTTGGGCAAGCCACTTAACTTCTCTGTGCCTCATTTACCTCAACTGTAAAATGGGGATTAAGACTGTGAGATCCATGTGGGACAAGCTGATTACCTTGTATCTACCTTGTATCTACCTGTATGAGAAGCAGCGTGGCTCAGTGGAAAGAGCCTGGGCTTTGGAGTCAGAGGTGATGAGTTCGAATCCCAGCTCTGCCACTTGTCAGCTGTGTGACTGTGGGCAAGTCACTTAACTTCTCTGTGCCTCAGTTCCCTCATCTGTAAAATGGGGATGAAAACTGTGAGCCCCACGTGGGACAACCTGATTCCCCTGTGTCTACCCCAGCGCTTAGAACAGTGCTCTGCACATAGTAAGCACTTAACAAATACCAACATTATTATTACCTCAGTGATTAGAACAGTGCTTAGCACATAGTAAGTGCATAACAAACACCATAATTATTACCTAGTGTTTAATGCAGTAATAATAATAATAATAACAATAAGTATTATTGTGTGCAATAATTTATAAAAAGGCATGGCTCTACAGCAAATATTCAACGCAGAAATATTCCCCATTTCAAATGATTTACACAAATGAATACGTAAGTAAAATGCACATTAACTTTTCTAGCCTGTGCAAACTTGGAATTTGATCTGGGAAGCTTTACCTTAGTTGCCAAAAATCACAATTGGGAGAAAACATGGTTTTTGAAAGTAGATCATGGTTCATTTCATGCTTCTATTCTCCATTTATTGGGGCAAAACCCCAGTTTGGGATTCACATACACAACCTGTTAGCCATAATCCCATGATGGGAACATAAACACAACCTATTACTGTAATCCCAGACTGGGTCCTACATCATTTTTTTAAATGATATTTGTTAAGCACTTACTATGTTCCAGGCACTGTACAAAATCCTGAGGTAGATACAACCTAATCCAGTTAGAAGCAGTCCCTGTCCCACATGGGGTTCACGGTTTTTAATCCCCATTTTATATATATGATCACTGAGGCACAGGTAAATTAAGTGACTTCCTCAAAGTCACAGAACAAACAAGTGGTGGAGATGGGATTGGAACCAAGGTCCTTCTGACTCTGACCCAGGTCCTTCTGGGTCTTGTCAATAGGCGACTCTACTCCAATCTTAGGATAAGCTGATTTCTCTGCTGTAAAACGTGGCCTCAGCTGGAGTGGCCTGCAGATGTGATAGAAGGGGTGGATAGGTTGATGTCTGCACTGTCTGCTCCTGCTTCCTCCTGGCTGGGGTTTCAGACTCTCCTGCACATTTGTCTTGGCCTTAGAGCAGAACTTTTGAGAGCTTCTGCAGAAAGACCGCTGGCGATGGAACTGAGGTGGAGCAGCACCAGAGGATCACTTGAGAAGCAGCATGGTTTAGTGAATAGAGCACGGGCCTGGGAGTCAGAAAGATCTGGGTTCTAATCCTGCTTCTGCCACATGTCTGATGTGTGACCTTAGGCAAATCACATAACTTCTCTGGGCAGTTACAGTTACCTCACCTGTAAAAATAGGGATTAAGATTGTAAACCCCATGTGGGACAGGAACTATGTCCAACCTAATTGATTTGTATCTACTTCAGGGCTCAGAACAGTGCTTGACACATAGTGCTTAACAAGTACCATAATAATAATTATCATTATTATTATCAGGTTCTGTGAGGCCTGGTATGTACTAGAGAATGTAATAAATTACAGCTGAGAAGCCACTGGGGGTCACCCTGCTTAGACGTGACTCATCCACTGTTGTCTGAAGGGGATTAACAACATTTGTTAAGGAGTTACAATGTGCCAGGCACTGTGGTAAGCACTGGAATAGATACAATAAATAACTGTGGTATTTGTTAAGCACTTGTTATATGACAAGCACTGGGTAGAGACAATACAACAGACAGTCCCTGTCCACATGGGGTTCACAGCCTACAGGGGAGGAGAATAGGGATTGAATTCCCATTTACAGAGAAGGAAAGTAAGGCACAAAGAAGTTAAGTGACTTGCTCAAGGTCACATAGCAGCCTGGGATTAAAATCCAGATTCCCTGACTCACAGGTCCACTGCTATTGGGAGATTTAGCCTCCCTGCTCCCTTTTCCCAACACCCCCGCCCCCCTCCCCTCCCGAAAAGGATCCAGCTCCCCTTAGTCCTTATGACTCCCGCTGGTTTACTCCATTTCCTTCTTTCTTTGCTATCACTTCATTATCCTATGCACATCTGAGCCAGGATGGTTCTATAACAGGTTGGTGTATTCTGGGCCACTACATGATCGGACAAAATCCTTTAAGATGATCCTACAAATAAGTGGTTTATAGGGGCTACTGATCGATCATGTCCATAGTTTAAATTAGTGGGTCAGCTGGTTTGCTGACCAAAGGGCAAAGCTGGGAAAGAGGGAGAAAGGACTAGTGGCAGAGCCAAGATTAGACTCCAGGTCCCCTGACTTCCAGGCCTGGACTATTTCCACTAGGCCATGCTGCTTCTCTGCCTGGCCTCTGATGAAAAGTTTATATTTAAACCATCCCTTGCCCTCATTTCTTGGTTATTTCTCTCCCCAGCCCACAACAGTAGCAACAGAGTTATTCTCTAGGTTTACCCAGGCCTTACCCTCTTTGATATGTTAAGGACCTGTTCTCTGTACCTACCCAGGCTTCTATTTCCAACAATCCTGGAGCACATACCCAGAAGTATCCTCTCGACTCTCTTTTCTGATGCCCATAGGCTGTTCAGTGAAAGGGGCAGTTTTGTTCCCAGTTTCACCACTAATTTGTGGTGTGCCCTTGGGGCAAGGCACTGGGGCTCCTCTCTGGGCAGCTGGACTGTGAAACTCTTTGACAAGACTCAGCTGGTTTTAAATAGGATTACTGTTGCTGACTGTCCCATTTCTTAGCTCGGTAACAAGCTCCCTGGATCCCGCCTTCCTGGAACAGTCCAGGAAGTTTAGAGTACAATATTTTTGGCAACGGACCTGGGCGTGAAAGTCGACGAACTGTTTTTCATAAATGGACCACTGAGGTTTATGTATCAGCTAGAAAAATTCTGTCAAATGGCAGCCTGACTGCTTTTCAGGTTTTTTGTTTATTTACCTTTGATATCAGGAAGCCAGAAGATAGATGAAAGCTGATTACTTTAAGAGAAGATAGACTCTGAGGCAGCTCCTCATCTTTGATGTGGGCCCACACCATCAGGCAGAGTTTCCTTTCCACCCACACAATGGCAATAGCGGATGAGAACTAGCAGCATGGCCTAGTAGCAAGAGCTTGGCCTCAGAGTCAGGAGACCTGGGTTCTTATCCCAACTCCACCAATTGCCTCCTCTGTGGCCTAGGGTAAGTCACTTAACTTCTCTGTGCCTCAGTTGCCTCATCTGTAAAATGGGAATTCAATACCACTTCTCCCTTCTGCTTAGATGGTGGGCCACATGTGGGACAGGAACTGGGAGCAGATTATCTAGTACCTAACCCAAAGCTTAGTATGGTGTTTGGCACATAGTGAGTGCCCAATAAATACCACTGAAAATGAAAATTGAGGGCTAGGAATAATAACAATATTTGTTAATTACTAACTGCTGTTCAAGCGCAGTTCTAAGCACTAGGGTAGACACAAAATAATCAGGTTGGACACAGTCTCTGTTCTACTTGGGACTCACAGTCTAAATTGGAGGGAGTAGGATTTAATCCCCATTTTATAGATGAGGTAACTTTGGCACAGACAAGTTACATTGGGGCCCTGCTACAAATGGAAACTTAGCAAAGCTGAGCTGAGCTGAAACAACGCAAAGAAACCCCAACGGGGAATGTTTATGGGAGTTTATTGTATTTAGGGCAAAATAAGATCCAGAAAACATGTAGCCCACTCAGGAACAAATGTTGAGGCCATTTAATTGGACTAGAAAGGATATCCGTCCCCCAAAGTAACTAAAATCTAAATCACAGAATTTGCTTAGGACAAGACATTCATTTCCCTGGTAGCTGGTCTGGCTCATGAAAGTGGGACTTTATGAATCATGGTATGAGGTACTTGTGGGCATTTATAAAAAAAAATTCCCTGATATTAAGGGTTATATTGGAAGCTAGACCAACTGAAAACAGAAATTAATTCCTGAGAAAGACATTAATGCCTTCAGAAAAAAACACATATCACTTTTTGGGGAATGCGGCAGGCTTATTTATGAAGGCTTATCAGATACATCCTCAGAAAGCAGGTGTGAGCTTGCAGACTTCATAAACACAAGGCAAATGAAGGACTCCAAATGTCTAGATGTGGAATAATATGTATACCTATGGACATATAGATAATTGAACATATGCACTAATATATATATATATGTAAACTAGATATAACTATATCAGACTTGGTCTACTCTTAATTTCAGGTTAAAATTAAAGTTTATCATGGTAATAAATAAATAAGCCTAAGGAAAAGCTTTTGATGTATTTACTTAATTATTACACTGAAGACACAGAAAACAAGAATGAGAGCGACACCGATATTTCTCAGGTGAATAAATCTGCGGAATGTTTGTGTGTTGGGGGAAAATAACAACCTTCACATAAGTTAAACCTCGACCCTGCCCCTGGCAGGAGTTGGAATCTACTTTTATTAGTATCGCAGCTGGCAATAATCCCATTCCCTTTACAAGTCTGGCATTCATCATAAGAGCATGGAGTTGGAACTGCAAAAATGGTAGTCAGTGCCATTAAAAAATGGCTGCTGGGGAGATTTCAAAGTCAGTTTTCTGAAAGTTTGCAATGGATCCCCAGTTTCTAAGATTTACTGCATCGCTGTTGTCCTTCGTCTAAAGAGGGCTTAACTGAACAAAGATGAAGTGAAAGGACAGAAACCTCACTTTGACATGGTTCAGTGAGAAGACTTTCTAATATTCAGTCCTAAAGAATATGTTCTTTAGGAAAACAAAGGGGCCACCTTCAAAGGAAGAAAAAAGAGTTAGCAGCAGCCCCTAGCAATACCTTATTTCTCAGATTGGACTAGTTTATCTCCAAAGCTCCATCAATGGGGGCAGAAATCATACTTGACAATCAGTAGTAAAAGGATAAAGAGATTCTTGACACCCTACAGTAGTTTTTTTCCCAACTGATTAGTGAATAATCAAAGTTATTGTCATAGCAAAGCAAAGTAAAATTAGCAAGAAAGTGAGAAGCCAGATTTTGGATGGAATGTTTTCCATATTTGCATGAGAAAGTACATTATAACCTTATTTTTTTGTTTTGTTAAGTTTTTCTTTGTTTTTTGGTTTCTTTTAATGGTACTTGTTAAGCACTTAGTATGTGCTAGACACTGTACTAAGAATGGAAATAGATACAAGATAATCAGGTTGGACACAGTCCCTGTCTCACATGAAACTCAAAGTAAGTCAGAGAGAGGAGGATTTAATATAAACTTATTGTGGGCACAGAACGTGTCTACCAATTCTGTTAGATTGATATACTATTGATTGACTGAATCCCCATTTTGTTTATAAAGATGAGGTAACTGAGGAACAGAGAACTTAAAGGACTTACCCAAGGTCACCTAGGAGACAATCAATTAATCAGTGATATTTACTGAGTACTTACGATGTGCAGAGGACTAAATTAAGTGCTTGGGAGAGTCCAGTATATCAGAATTGGTAGACACGTTCCCTATTCACAATGAGCTTACATTCGGGGGCCGGGGTGGGGTGGGCACAACGACAGACATTAATATAAACAAATACATAAGTTACACATACATGGCAGAGCCAGAATTAGCACCCAGGTCTTCTGATGCCCAGGCCTGTGCTCTTCCACTAAGCCACACTGCTTCCCTCCTCAAACTCACTTGATCTTGTAGAAGTTTTCTTTGAAGAAAATAGAGTGGGTGCCCTTTTGCAATGACCAGCTTAACAAATCCATCATCTTTCTCCCTGCCCCCTTCCAAGTCCCAGATATTCAATGTCTCTGAACCATAAACCACTAACATGACAGATGATACTTGGGAAGAGAAAAAATCTTCTGAAGACATGACCAGCATGAACACCTGGTAATGAGATGCTTTTCAAGTGGGAGAGACTTGAATACTTAAAGATATTTACCTTTCTGGATAGTTGAATTAAATCAGAGGGTTTAAGACAATCTAATTTTCTTTAATATATTTACAAATACTTGTGAAGAAGTTGAACTCCCTTTCTCTTTTACTGTATTATTGTGACACAGAAGTTTGGGTTTTTACAGATTGTTGAAATGAAGTCCTGGCTCCTCCACCTGTCGACTTTGTCAACTTGGGCAAGTCACTTAACTTCCCTGTGCCTCAGTTATCTCAGCTGCAAAATGGGGATTAAATCCTCCTTCCAACGATTTAGACTGTGAGCCCTTTGTGGGACATGACCTCTGTCCAACCTGATTATATTGTCTCCACCCCAGTACTTAGAATAGTACTAGACATGTAGTAAGCATTTAACAAATACCATTTAAAAACTTATGTGTTCAGAGGGTTCACTCAAGAGTGCATGTTCTCAAAAACCTTACCCCATCTTTCTACCACTGTTCGGGTGCAGATCTGTCTAAAAGGTCACCATCAGCGTTATTTATTGAGCACTTATTATGTGCAGAGCACTGTACTGAGTGTTTGGGAGCATACAATACAATAGAATTGGGTGAAACATTCCCTGGCCACAGCGAGAGGTCAGTTCCACTCCAGTTATTACTGCTTCTGGCATTTACTCACTTGGATAATAAGGTGCCTGGTAAGTGTGGAAGAGGATGGTCATTTACACCATGTTCCCAACTGTTTCTCAACTGTCTTAGGGAACTTTTCTTCAAACACAATGAGTGTGAGGTTCTGTGGCTCTACAGAAAAGACAGCAGAGTCACCTTTAGCCAACAGAGGATACTCCTCAGGTGCCAGGCTGCTCTTCTTTTCAGCAGAGTGCTCTGGGAAAGTGAAAACATCAGGGTGACCTAATTCTCCTGGATACTGGGGCTAAAAGGACTAAATCAATCAATCATTCAATGATATTTATTATCATTAATAATAATGATGATAATGATAATTTTGGTATTTAAGTGCTTAATATGTGCCAGGCACTGACTTAAGCTTTAGAGTGAATGCAAGCCAATCGAGTTGGACACAGGCCCCGTCCCATTAGGGGCTCACAGTTCTCAATCCCTGTTTTACAGATTAGGTAACTGAAGCTCAGAGAAGTGAAGTGACTTTCCCGAGGTCACACAGCAGAACCAGGATTAGAACCCAGACCTTCTGACTCCCAGGCCCGCACTCCATCCACTACAACGTACTGAGCACTCTCTGGGTGAAATATTCTTGTGCCTATTTATCAATGTCATTGGCTCAGGGAAGACACTTGTTCCGTGCAGTCATACAATCTGGGCTAGTCTAGAGGTTTCGGTAGCTGTCAGGCAAAAGTACATATTGAGCACCCACTCACTGTGTGCAGAGCACTCCCCAAAGCACTTGGGAGAGCACAGTACATTTAGCAGACATGATCCCTGTCCTCAAGGATTTTGCATTCTAGTGGACTATGGGAGGATAGATTACGTTGGTCATTGGTCAACAGTGGCAGTAGAAAAAGTATTTAAACTCTTAGTGTGTGCAGAGTCCTGTTCTGATCACTGGGAGAGAGTACACAGATGGGAATTAGACATGGTCCCCATCCCTTGGCCAACTCACACTGGTGTCTCTCTCCTGTCCACCCCAGCCCTCAATCAATCCCATTTATTGAGTGCTTACTGTACGCAGAGCACTATACTAAGCCTTTGAAAGAGTGGGTGCACCAATAAAGAGTTGGTAGGCATGTTCTCTGTCCTCAAGGAGTTTCCATTCTAGAGGAGGCGATAGACATTAAAATAAATTATGGATAGGTACATAAGTGCTGTGGGGCTGAGGGTAGGACGAATATCAAGTGCTTAAAGGGTACAAATCCATGTGCATAGGTAATGCGAAAAGGGGAGGGAGTAGGGGAAATGAGGGCTTAATCCGGAAAGGCCTCTTGGGGGAGATGCAATTTGAATAAGGCTTTGGAGGTGGGGAGAGTGGTGGTCGCGAGAGTGGTGGTTTGTCAAATATGAATGGGGTGAGAGTCCCAAGCCAGAGAGAGGAAATGGGCAAGGGGTCAGAGCCAAGATAGATGAGATCAAAGTACAGTGAATAGCTTTTTTTCATGGTATTTTGTAAGTGCTTACTACGTGTCAAACATTACTCTAAGCACTGGGATATATACAGGACAGGTTAGACACAGTCCGTGTCCTGTATGGGGCTCACAGACTAAGTAGGAAGGAGAATGGGTATCGAATCCCCATTTTACAGTTGAGGAAACTGCAACCCAGAGAAGTTAAGTGGCTTGCCTGCGGTCACACAGCAAAGTGGCAGAGTCAGGATTAGAAGCCAGGTCCTCTGACTCAAAGGCCCATGCTCTTCCCACGAGGCCATGCTGCTTTTGCTGGAAGGAAGTGAGCATGCTAGATTGTATATCAAATAACCCAGGGGCTGGGCTTAAATGCCTTTGTGGTATTACCATTTCTCCCTATTTATGTATGGGGGCCTTAGGCTGATCTGGTCCTGATTGGACCTACCCTCTGTAACCTTGGGGTTCAGTTCAGCTGGACCTAGTGAGGGTTTTTTTTTTTTCATGTCACATGCAGTGCTTTTTGGCCAGGACTGTCCTTTACCCACCCAGTTTCTGGACAGAATTCCCTCTGCAGCCTTCTGAGGCTCCGTGATCTGCCTACCTTCTCTCTGTTCTTCAGCAATCCATCCCGCTCATTCAGATGTTTGTTCGACCATAAGTTTATTGGATTGTTTTGAGTTTTTCTAGTCCATCCTATGACTTCCCTCCTGCTCTCCCTCTCCTCCCTCCTGTTTTACATTACATTTTAATCTGAGTTTTAAATGTTCATCTAATAAAAGTACACAGAAGATCACACCACAGACTCTGGGGGTGGAGGAGTCGGGGATGAAGCTGGGAACCCTGGCATCACTCCACAAGTGGCTCTCGACTTGCCGGTGAGACCTCAGGGATGAGAAGTTCGTACAGCCCTAGAGCATGCCACTGCTGGCTGCACTTTGCACTCTCCTCAGGAGAATCCTTGGGCTCAATGTGGCCTAGTGGGAAGAAAGTGGGCCTGGAAGTCAGAGGATCTGGATTCTAACCCCAGCTCCATCACTTGTGTGCAGCATAACCTTGGGGAAGTCACTTCATTTCTCTGAGCCTCAGTTACTTCATCTGTAAAATAGGAATTAAGAATGCGAGCTCCATGTGGGACAAGGACTGTATCCAACTTGATCACCCTGTACCAATCTCAAAGCTTAGTATAGGGCCTGCCACAGTCTGCTCTTAACAAGAACCATTAAAAACAAAAACAAAACTCATGTGGCAAACTCATATACAAAACGCTTAGTACAGTGCTCTGCACATAGTAAGCGCTCAATAAATACTATTGAATGAATTGAATGAATGAAGTTCCTTGTAGGAGACGGCAGGAGTAGAAGTCCTATTTTCTAGAGCTAGAGTGGTCTGTTGAGGCATCAGAGATTCAGACCATCATTTGGCTCCATCCAAGAGCTGCCTACACCTCTGGAGACTAGTTCAGTTCCTGCCATAAGCAATGGGGGTGCCTGTCTTGTCTGCCCAGATCCCAAGTCCAGAAAAACACTGACTTCTGGTGGAGACCTTAGACCAAGCCTGGAGTACTTGTCTGTAGAAGGCTGTATGCGGGGCAACCCTGTGCTGGAGGCCAGAATCACTCTGCTCTGGAGCACAAATTTCAAATCATCGCACCTGAAACCCAGAACCCACAGCAACAGGGGGCTGGCTCTGCTAGACCAGAAAGAAATGGCAAAAAGTCAAAACTATTCCTTTTCTACCCCTTGTAAGTCAGCACTAGTAATAATGATTGTGGGATTTGTTAGGCACTTACTATGTGTCAAGCTCTGTATTAAAGCCTGGAGATATATACAGGATAATCAGGGTGGACATATTCATAGTCTCACATGGGGCTCATAGTCTAAGTAGGATAAATTATTTATTTATATACATGTTTGTCTTTCCCACTAGACTCTAAACTCGTTGTGGAAAGGGAATGCATCTGCCAGATCTAGTGTATTGTACTCACCCAAGCACTTAGCGCAGAGCTCTACAGGTAGTAAGCACTCAATATATACCATTGATGATGAGGAGGAGAAGGAGAAGGAGGATGAGGAGGGAGAGCATGTATTGAAGTCCTATTTTATAATGAGTAAATCGAGGCACACAGAAGTTAAGTTACATTCCCAACGTTACATAGTAGACAAGTGTGAGAGCCAGGATTAGAACGCAGTTCCGCTGACTCCTAGGTCAGTGCTCTTTCCACTAGACCAAACTGTATCATCTCCAAGCTGTCCTATTTAGACAGACTCTACCATGCAAAACCACTTTCTTTCTCCTCTAGAAGGCATCACTTTCTTCACTGCAGCCTGCCTGACTTGGAAATCAGACAACTGGCTGTAAACCTGCTCACTGCTCTGCCTCAGTGAGCTCAGGGCTGCCTGCCATAGAAAGGAGATCTTATCTCCATCAGGCCACAGCCCATCAAGCAGTTTATCAGATCCTTTCTCTCTGGACAGACAATGACGCTGGTAAGGGAATTCTCTTCCCCCCTCTCTCTCTCCCTCTCTGCTGAAAACTGGCAAAATCTCTTTCACACAAAACCTCGTCAGCCAGGAAGAAGTCTGACAAGAGACAAATACTTACGAACATTTTGCAGTTATGGGTAAGAAAATGGAAGGGATTGTGGCCAAATGAAGGGTTAAATGCATTCTTGAGAATTCTTCCCTTAGGTAGCACCCTCAAAGAGCCAAATTTTACATTTTTATGTTATTTTTCAATAAACACATCAATGTTTTCCATTTGGGAAGTTACAAAAAGTACATTTTAGTTCATGGTATAATCATTAATTTGGTTTTAGATGCACCTCCACAGGCTCTCCCCATCTTATGATAACTGCCTTTGTGGTTTAATTAGAATTTGATGATAAAAGAGGTGAAATTAAGCTTGCTCTTAATGTTTCAAATATTAGATAGTGATTGGTACAAATTTAGTTAATCCTGCCCTGTTATTCACTCAGAGTATACAGATAGCCCTATCCCTATTATTAAATTAATTATAATGATAATTGTGGTTTATAAGTGCTTACTATATGCCAAGCACTCTACAAAGTGCTTGATAATCTATTCAGACACAGTCCCTGTTTACCATGAGGCTCACAGCCCAAGTAGGCAGTAGAATAAGTATTGAATCACCACCTTACAGAAGAAAAAACTGAGGCATAGAGAAATAAAGTGATTTACTGATGGTGCACAGCTTGCAAGTTAGAATAGTTCCTTGCTAGGCTAACGTATCTAGGCTAACGTATCTCCCCAACGCTGGTAGAGAGTCTAGTAACTCTATTGCATTTACCCAAGTTCTTAGTATAGTGTTCTGCACTATGTGTTGGTTTTATGGTCATATTGAACTTTCCCAAGTGCTTACTACTGTAAACAGTAAATACTCAATATATATCATGGATTGATTAATTAATTAAGGTCCTTGTGGGCAAGAAACACATCCACTAATTTTGTTGTATTGTACTCTCTCAAATGCTTAGGATAGTGCTCTGCCATTAGTAAGCTCAATAAATACCACTGATTAATCTATCGTAGGTCTCCCCCAATGAAGCTATATTACTTTAAGTATTTTCTCATTCCTGGTGAGCTGATTATATTCTGAGACCTTGTTGCTAATCTGACATACCATGTGATGTTGAACATGATTAGTAGTCAATCATATTTAATGAGCGCTTCCTGTGTGCAGAGAACTGTACTAAGTGCTTGGGAGAGTACAATATAACAATAAACAGACACATTCCCTGCCCACAATGAGTTTACAGTTTAGAGAATGAGCTTAGTCTAGAAGATGTTAGTGAGACTGCTCAAGAAACTGGATGTAGCTCATTGTGGGCAGGGAGTGTGTCTGTTTATTGTTATATTGTACTAGCCCAAGCACTTAGTAAAGTTCTCTGCATCCAGGAAGCCCTCAATAAATACAACTGATTGATTGATTGTTTTCCCTAGAAGGTCGTCTCACAACAACGAAGAAGGTTGAACAATACAGGAGATTTTTAAATCTCACACTTTACAGACCTTTGACTAACAGACCTTCAACTAGCATTGAATAGACCTACTTTGTAAGGATCTTGACTTAGACTGTAAGCCCCATGTGGGACAGGGGTTTGTCTACCCCAGTGCTTAGTTGTGCTTGGCACATAATAAGCACTTAACAAGGACAATTTTATTAGTATCATCATTGTGATCACAAAAGGAATGTTAGTATCTAAAAATGCTACCTTGGAGAGGGAGGTTAGGAAAAGCCAGGCTGGAGAATTTTGCTGCGTGTTGGTCGACTATCCATTACCTTAAGTTTCAGTGACTTTAAACCAGGTTCATTTCCTCTCTCAGTTGCCCTTTGGGTTTGTTCTAACCTACAAAAGTGCTTTATTTTTATCCAAAGCCCCTAAATCACCAGAACAACAAACAATTAAAGCACTTTATAGTCTGGATTTCACAATGTAATAGCCTGGGCTTCACTAGCTGTTCCCATAAAATCCAATTTAGGCATTGGTCACTCAGTGGTAAGGATTTTTCTGATTTGTAAATCTGAGGATATTTAAAGACAGAAAAGATGAAAATGGGAATTAAAATACAGCAACCAAACCAAAAGACAATGTGGAGTCTCCCTGCTAGAATCTGCTCCTCTTCTTTCCTGTAGAACTCAGAAATACCTCATGTCCCTTCTTTTCTCTCTTAGGTTTGGGGTCACTATATTCCCATCTGGTTTGGTCTAAAATCTGAAGATGAATTTGAATAACAGCCGAAGATGAATCTGGAGGAGCTAGTGACTATATGAAGGAATTTTTGTCTCCCTGTAAAACTGCATACTATCCAAAGGTGTTTTAAATATGGAAGCCCAGTTGGTTTTGGTTCATTTAACTATCATAATTTACATACCAGGTAAAATTCATTCATTCAATCAATTGTATTTATTGAGCACTTACTGTGTATCTGTGGGCTCCTCAATCCCTTAAATGCTGACTGCACTGTTCAAGTTCAATTTATGTGTGTCTTTAAGCAATAACAATGGCCTATTGAAATGTGAAGAGGAAATCATTCGCCTTGGAGGCTCTCCTTCAGGAGATACTGAAGCTGGGCAAATCCTTGAATTGGCAGGTCATAACAGGGCAAGTGGAAATGCAGTCTGTAAGATTACCCAGGGAACTGTGCCTCTGATGAGCGATGACTGGGGAATTTACCCAGTGCCTTGGTCAAAGGGGTCCCTAGACCCAAGGTCTATGGTTGAAATTCCAGGTATTTTGGAATATACAAATCTGGACTTTCAGGTCTGGGGCTTGGAGCACCTGCATTAAGAGCATGGGTGGTGTCCAGTGCTCCCAATTCCCAAACCATGATGTGATACTGTGACGGGGGGTGGAGAGGATACCAAGTTAAGATTTTGCTTATCTATCCCCTAGGCTGTAAGCTCGTTGTGGGCAGGGAATAATAATAATAATAATGTTGGTATTTGTTAAGCGCTTACTATGTGCAGAGCACTGTTCTAAGTGCTGGGGTAATAATAATAATAATAATGTTGGTATTTGTTAAGCTCTTACTATGTGCAGAGCACTGTTCTAAGCGCTGGGGTAGACACAGGGGAACCAGGTTGTCCCACGTGGGGCTCCCAGTCTTCATACTCATTTTACAGATGAGGTAACTGAGGCACAGAGAAGTTAAGTGACTTGCCCACAGTCACACAGCTGACAGGTGGCAGAGCTGGGATTCGAACTCATGAGCTCTGACTCCAAAGCCCGTGCTCTTTCCTACCAACTCTGTTATATTGCATTTTCCCAAGCATTTAGTACAGTGCTCTGCACAGAGTAAGCACTCAATAAATGTGATTGATTGATTAATTGAATAATGGACCCTCCTCCTCTTTCCCTCTCACTAGGGAGGTTATCCCATCATCTGCTCCTGAAGCTGTTCACTCTGTGGATGATATCTGTTCTACAAGACCTTGGTCAGCCTTACTGTTTCGGGTTTTGGCATTGAAATGTTTCAGTAATTATGCAGTGAGAAACATGACACACCCAGGACTGGGCTCTGATGGTATGCAAGGAATCGGTCACTTTGGGGAAGGATGGGAAGCTGGGTTGCACTGGGTGAACACCAACCCAGCTTGCCGGTAGTTCACACTATCCTTGACCCCCTGACCCTGCACCAATCCCACCTCATCCTCCCAGGGGATCAGCGAGCATGTAGGTATTGCCCAGGGCCGGAGCGAGTGGACCAAATTATCAGGGACCCTGGAGAAAACTGCAATGCAATGACATCACACAGGGCTCCACATGACATCCCCAGGTCATAATAGTAATAATGATGATAATTAATAATTGTGGTATTTGTGAAGCGCTTACTATGTGCCTGGCACTGTACTAAGTGCTGGAGTAGATACAAGTTAATAGGGTTGGACACAGTCCCTGTCCCACATAGTGCTCCCAATCTCAATCCCCATTTTCCAGATGAGGTCCAGAGAAGTGAAGTGACTTGCTCAAGGTCACACAGTAGACAGTGGCAGAGCTGGGATTATTATTAATAATAATGTTGGTATTACTTAAGCGCTTACTATGTGCCAAGCACTGTTCTAAGCACTGGGGTAGATACAGGCTAATCAGGTTGTCCCACGTGAGGCTCACAGTCTTAAACACCATTTTACAGATGAGGTAACTGAGGCACCGAGAAGTTAAGTGAATTGCCCAAAGTCACACAGCTGACAGGTGGCGGAGCCGGCATTAGAACCCATGACCTCAGACTCCTAAACCCTTGCTCTTTCCACTGAGCCATGCTGAACCCAGATCCTTCTGACTCCCAGGCTCTGGGAGTACTCTATCCACTAGAATCCCATACTCTTTCCACCATCTTCTCACCATCCAGGTCACATGAGAGGTGGACAGGCAATTGTACTGTTGCATCAGGGTGGCCAAATGTCTGCAGTTGGCTTTGGTCACACCTGGGAGGGAGGCTACCTTAAGGTAATCATTCCACGGGGTGAAGTTTCTGTAATTTCTCAGAATCTATTGGTCAATATCTCCACATCTTTTAAATTGTTTTACTGCCTCATGAAAATGCTTTTACGTGTGGGAAACAGTGAGATGATCTTAGATGTATGGCAAGATGAAATCAAATGCTTCTCAGTTGAAATCTTTTAAATGCTGCGTGCTGCCTTGCTCTAACCATTTCAAACAAAATATGAATTTATCTCAATCAATTCAAACCATTTGAGAGGTGGCAAGTACTGAGAAGCAGCATGACTTAGTGGATAGAGCACGGGCCTGGGGTTAGAAGGATCTGGATTCTAATCCCGCCTCCTCCACTTGTTTGCTGGGTGACCTTGGGCAAATCATTTAACTTCTCTGTGCCTTAATTTCCTTATCTGTAAAATGAGGATTAAACTGTGAGCCTTATGTTGGACAGGGACCATGTCCAACCCAATTATCTTGTATCTACCCCAACACTTAGTACAGTGTCTGGCACATAATAAGTGCTTAACAAATACTATTATTATTATTATCATCACCCCATTTCATGAATGAAGAGCCTATGCTCTAGAGAAAGGTCTCTCAGCAGGAATATGTGATAGGAGGGAGAAGGGGGATTGGTGAGCCCTTGAGGGGAATCAGGCCGACCTTTGGGAATGAGGAAAGGTATCGGCAGGAGAAACAAGCTTGAGAACCACTTGTCGTCTTTATTTTGATTCTGTAAAACTAGGAAGACCCACTGGAACCAACTCATAAAAAGAGAAAGTCAAACTGTATGGCAAAAACCAACAACAACAAAAAAAACTGGGTCATCAACTTTCTCAGTGAGATACTGTTGCACAACTTTTTAATGGAGCAGCTTTATGTTCTGCAGCTGCCTTTTAGTGCTCAGTATACGTCAGTGCAGCCAGGTGGAAAGAACAAGGGACTGTGAAGCAGAAGACCCGGATTCTCATCCAAGCTCAGCCACAGATCGGTGTGACCTTAGGTAAATTACTTAATCTCAGCGACTCTCAGCTTCCTCATCCGTAAAATGGAGACAATCGAACCGAGAGTCCTACACTCACTGCCTCTTGGGATGTGAGTTCTAGAAGGGACGGGGCCTGTGTCCATTCTGATTACCTAGTACCTACCCCAGTGAGTAGCACGGTGCTTGGCCCAGAGTAAATGCTTAACAAATACTATAATTTTAGCATTAAAATATCTCCATAAAACATAAACCTCATCAACCACACCTGATGAATAAGAGAGAAGATGGGTAGTGAAATGTGAAATCAGAAAGGTTGTAAAATGGCCAGCTTTTTGGGCCCTCTGATTAGAACATACACCCGCATGATTTTCAGGGTTCATGGGACAGTGCCTCAAATGCAGGGAAAGAATATTGTTAAATGCTAGAAATTCCTTAGTTCCTCGATGGTCAAAGGGAATCACCAGGGCCAGTTTATACCAATGCTGCAACACGATGCATATTTTCAATATGGAATCCAAAGTATGCTGGAACATCTTAGCTCCAAGAGGTCGCACATGCACTTAGCTATAAGGGCTCTTGTTTGTTATACCTGTGACATGACCACTAGACAAATCTTTTCCACAAATTGATGTCCCTAAGGCATGCATACCATTGCGACTGACTTACAGTGCTCACAAGCAAAGGAGCTTGTTTCTTTACTCTTTTGTTTGTTGTTGGGCAGTCCAATGTTCTCAGTGTTCTTAATCTGTTTATCCATGTGGGGTAGGGACTGTGTCTGATGTGTTATATTTGTATCTATCCCATCACTTAGCATATTGCTTGGAACATAGTATTCATTCAGGAAATAATAATAATAATAATAATATTGGTATTTGTTAAGCGTTCATATGTGCCGAGCACTGTTCCAAGCGCTGGGGTAGATACAAGGGAATGAGGTTAACCCACGTGGGGCTCACAGTCTTCATCCCCATTTTACAGATGAGGGAACTGAGGCCCAAAGAAGTTAAGTGACTTGCCCAAAGTCACACAGCAGACAAGTGGTGGAACCAGGATTAGAACCAACGACCTCTGACTCCCAAGCCCAGGCTCTTTCCATTGAGCCTTTAGCTAACGAAGGGACTTAATTCCATGTCACATCCATTTACTCTAACACACAAGAGATACATTTTCAGAGCCAATATAGATTCTTTCCTTTCAGCAGATGACTTGAATTCTGTCTCCTAACCAGATATGTCAGTCAGAACGGAGCAAGTTCTGCCATCTCCGAGTCTCTCTATTCATTTAATTCTAGGTTCATTTCCTTAGTTGGTTAGAGATTATCATAGTGATAGGGCTTTGTTAGATCAGTTACTAGAGTCAGATCCAGATGCTTAGAGATTCAGTTCAGAGTGATATCTGCTATCTTGACCTCTTAATTACTTCAGCCTTATCCTCTCTGAAAGAGGCCTTCCCCAATTAATCTCTCTTTTTTCCCCCCATCTCCTGTTCCCTTCTGTGTTGTCTATGCTCTTGGATCTATGACTTAGGTCACTGATATGTGCCTGACCCAGATGTGTATACACCTATAATTTTATTAATTTATAACGATGCTACTGATGCCTGTTTTCTTGTTTTGATGTCTGTCTGCTCCTTTTAGACTATGAGCGCGTTGTGGGCAGGGATTGTCTCTATTTGTTGCTGACTGTACTTCCCAAGTGCTTAGTTCAGTGCTCTGCACATAGTAAGCACTCAATAAGTATGACAATGAATGTAACCCACGGCACATAGGTACAAATCTTTAAACTATATGTTATAAATTATTTATTTATACTAATGTCTGTCACAAGACCTGGTTCGAATCCTGGCTCTGCTGGTTGCCTGCTGTGTGTTCTCCTTAACTGTTCTCCCTCCTTCTTACACTGTGAGCCCCACGTGGGAAAAGGGCTGTGACTGATCTTATTTTAATTGACCTACCCCAGTAATTAGAACAGTGTTTTGCACATAGTATGTGTTTAACAGACACACTATTATTATTACATCCTAATCAGTGATTTTGCTTAGAGAGATAGGGATAGATAAAACAGGCAAAAACTATATTTATGTAATAATTGTGGTACTTAAGCACTAAGTGCTGGGGTAGATGCAAGATAATCAGGTCACTCATAGTCTAAGTAGGAGAAGTGAAGTGACTTGCCCAAGGTCACACAGCAGACAAGTGGCAGAGCAGAGAATAGAACCCAGGGCCTCTGACTCCCAGGCTCGTGCCCTTTCCAGTAGACCTTGCTGCTTCTCATATACGGAGTAACACTCTTGACTCAATGGCTGAGTACAAAAGAGCGAAAAAAAAGTCAGTATGAAAACTACCTATTTAGTTGTCCTCCTAACGGTGAGAGGATTTGCTAGCATTTTCTTGTTCCCAATTAATGCAAAAGATCTGAAAAATATCACACAGAGGTCATGCAGACAGGAATCTATTTTTAGTAAATCTTCATGAATTGAGATATCTGTTGCCTCTCAAGACATTGTCAAATTCACTTCACTGCTTCTCAGTCTAAATCCAGTATTTTCCAAAGCAATTGTGGAAGAATCAATTCCCCTTTCATATTAGTACTATTTATGCACACATTTTTAATGCTTTATTTGGAAAACTATTAGAAAAAAGGGGTAAATGGTTAAGTTATTATTGAACAATGAACACACTGCAATAATATACTGTGAGAATGCACTTCTTCCTCAGCCTCTACCCTTCCTGGTTGGGAAGCGGGAGGTCAATTGTGCTTGTGGCTATAAGAAGAAGGAAAAAAATAAGCCAGTTCTTTGTATTTGACTTTCATTAAAACACACTGAATTCTTTGGCAAAAATGAAGTTGGTACATTAGCTAAAACTATTCAAAGGGGGCACTAATGTGTGTTCAACAATTCAGGTAAATCATAAATGACTTGCATATCTTTTTCATAAAAACAAAAATTAATATGAACTGGTACCCGTACCCTATGTACACACAATGTTTTCCCACACCACATAATAACAACTGTGGTATTTGTTAAGTCCTTACTATGTGCCAAGCACTGTTCTAAAAGATGGGGTTGTTATTATTATTATTATCAAGTGCCGTTGAGTTGTTTCCGATTCACAGGGACTCTATGGATGTATTTTCTCCAGTACGTCCTGTCTTTGCCATAATCTGCAACCTTTCTAATGGTTCTTCCATTATCATTGTTATAGTCTCCAGCCACCCAGCTGCTGGGAGATACAAGATAATTGGGTTGGACACAGTCCCTGCCCCAGATAGGGCTCACAGGCTTAATCCCCATCTAACAAACGAGGGAAATGAGGCACAGTGAAGTGAGGTGACTTGCCCAAGGTCACATGTAGACTAGTAGCAGAGCTGGGATTGGAATCCAGGTCCTTCTCACTCCCAGGCCCGTGCTCTGTACATTACAAACACATTTCATCCAGCATACCAGCATGTGTTATCCAGGCACTCATATCTATACAATACACACACACACATGCTTTCAGGGGTGAAAAAAATCTTTGCCATTCATTGGCTTGCCGGATAGCACTGAGCAAGTTACTTGACCTCTCTGTTTCTCAACTTTTCATGGGGACAGTCGCTCCTCTGGCTCTCCTCTGAGAGTATAGTTGAAAGACTTTTAAAATGCTGTTTTGTATTGTAACCGTGAAAACTAGGGCTTATCAGAAATTATTGGGAAGCATCACATGTGACAATCCTGTCCCTCCATGCCAGCACTTTATTCCTGTTTCTAGACTGTATCTACTGTGCTGAACTTCATTTAAATGTTCACTAAAAATGTGATCATTGCTTCAATGAACAAATAGCTATTCTCCATTCCCTGGCACATATTTGATTTCCATTTACAACATGCACTTAAACTGAGCTCATGCGTAAAGAAATGCCTGAACAAGACAGATACTTAAATTTCCTTCATAAGCTACAGGCTATCCCTGGCTCAGAAGTGAAAGATTAGAGGCAAAATTGTGCCATCATATCTTGGATAATCTTTCTGTTGCTCAACAAATAGAATCCAGCTACACTGTCATTAAAAAGATATATTAAGCTGTTTAATTTCAGGTTTTCAATTGCTTTAAAAGACTACTTAAGGAAAATCAGTTCTTTACCCTGGCAATGAATTAAACCTGACCTTTAAATTCTTAGAGTATACAATTCACTCTTCTTGGTAGTTTTATTTAACAGTTGTATATCTTCTGGAATTTAAGGGAACTGTGTTTGTTTTAGGTTGTTTTTTTTTTTAAGTGTGTGTCTTACTACAAACCTCAATGCCTGCATCTTGTTTGTAATTCAAAGCCCTCCATGATGGATCCCAATTTAGATCTGAACCATCAGGTATTAACTTAAATGCCAGTTTCTTCCTGTGCTATAATTACTGCAAACAAAAAAAAATGTTCGAGTGATCTTCTCCAGCTTTTTAGATTAGTTGATGCCGTCTCTGAAACTGTTCATCACATGAACATTCTTTGAACCTGCTGTGTGTGAGCTGCTTAAAAAACCTTGAAAATTTTAATGGCGTAATATCCCAGGAAGAATTATAAAGGCAACACAACATGTCTTGCATTATTTATACTTGGAGTCCTGCAATTCTGCTGGCTAGAAAATATTGCTGATTTCCTGGAAGATAAATCTATTCATTACAATGGAAACTTTGTGCATAATAAGCTATTGCAATCATTTCGTAACCATACAGCTCTCCTTGGAAAATGAAAATATCTATATTTTATATGAAGTTGCATACGACGATGGTTATGACGAACACTATAAATCCAAATCCATAATGGGGAGGGATCCCCTTACATCTAGAAATGGAACCAATTCTCTATTGATTGACCTAACATTAAAGTCTTTGATACTGTTAACCAGAGGAAAATCCATAGCACTCTCACCACATGAGGCAAACTGTGGGCTTATTCATTTGGGGATGTGGGATCCATTAAGCTCATTTAATGGCACTGATTATCTAAATGTTTGTAATGCCAATTAACACCAAAGGATAAAGGTCACTTTTTCTGAGCATCAATGTGACACATTGAAACCGTGTTTAACATGAGATGGAGCTGACCTGCCCCAGAGCTGGTAGGAGCTTCCACAGGGCAGCTACTTTTAATGGTTCTACTGAGCTAATGGCAACCTTTTAAACATCACGGGTGGGTGGGGGAGGGGGTTTCCGATTGGGCCCGCCTGTGTCAGTTATTGATTGAAGGAAGAGGACTGAAGCAGACTGGGTAATTTGGCACTTAGAAAATCAATGAGCTATAGTCTTGAGCAAAGGGTGTATTTTTTATTTATCGCTCTTGCACTCTTTATGCTTTTAAAGCACACTTATGGAACAGCTATCTGGGGAACACACCACATAGGCTAGATGTATTAAGCAGTTACCTAAAATTTCCACTGTTATGGAACCCCACTCATTCTTTAGGGCAACATCTCCATTCCTTCAGGAAAATGTACTAAATGGTTCTGAGGTTTGATCAAGGCATTGCATTTCCCAGAGAATTCATAGTAACCCTAAGAACACATGTCCTTCAGACACTCTATTTCTAGGAAACAGTGGGAGGAAAAGAATGTAGAAATGAAGTCCCATGTAGTGAACATCCACATTGGATTTAGCATGTTTTCTGTTACCATGAAAGCAACTTCATTCAGCGTACTATAGCCATTCTGGCTATAACTCAGAAAAAACAACACATCAATATTTAAATTCTAATATTTGTGCCAAATACCACCTGGCTAATCACACTGGTTTTCAAATGGCAAATTGGATATTTAAATTGCTATTACATCTATCTTTTCAAGCAGGTATCCAGGTAACCACTTTAATACTGCTTCAAAGTGGGAAAGACAAGGAGAAGGAAAGAGCTAATTTCTTCAACTAGGTGGAAAATTAATTCAGAGGAGACTCTCCAGCTTGTTATGGCCAATTTGATGGAAATCAATTTTTAAAAAATAATTATTCAAAAAGGGACTGGGTTAGAAAAGACTGATTTCCATGTTCAAAGTATTACAATGATTAGGGCTTGTTTTCAAAGATGAAAAGAAGTCTTTGTTGAAATGTTAAGCCTGCTGTTACTTTAAAGGTATTTGAATATTATACCACCCACTATTCAGAGCTATGAATAAGGAACTAAAATGTAGTGAAATATGGATACACTTCCCCTAAAAATTTCTGGACTTTTGATGTAACCAAGGAAGGGTGGGCTCTGTTGGCACTTGTAGTTAGATACCAGTCACCCAGTACCAGAGAAGACAGGGTGTCTGGATGTTGTGTGTGGATTGACCCAACCTGTACCATCTAAAACAGGATCCCATTTAGTCACTGCACACTCTGTAGCAGTGACAGGGACTATGGGAGACTCGAGAAAGAAGCTACACAGGCTATCGTGGCATGACAGCTAACTGCAGGCAGTTCCCTCACCTGAAGTGTTTTTGGGACATGCGGCTCCAAGAAATACAGTCTGTTTCCTGGATGGTAATGGTGGGACTTCATTTCCCAGAAATGCACACCAATTTAATTGTAAGAAATAATAATTATGGTATTTATTAAGCAAGTACTATGTGTCAGGTACTGACTGAACTAAGTGCTGGGGAAGATGCAAGATAATCAGGTAGGACAGTCACTATCCACATGGGGCTGACAGTCTAGGTAGTAGGCTATAATCCTCATTTTACAGTTGAGGAAATTGAAGCTCAGAGAAATTGAATGACTTGTCCAAGTTCACAGAGCAGAGCAAGTGGCATAGTCAGAATTAGAACCCAGATCCGCCGACTCCCAGGCTGGTGGTCTTTTCACTAGGCCACTCTGCTAGTCAGCCCCATCCCTCTCCCACCCCAGTCCTACTCTGACTAGCCCCAGTCTCCTGGTCTCCAGGCCTGGGCTCCACATTGCACACAGAAAATTGCTCTGGATTTATATTTTGTGTTCATCTAAATATTTTATCAGTTGTATACTACTATTTAATATAAAATGTGGTTTAAAAGATTAACTCAGTTGCTATTGCTTGTAATTATTTGGCCCCCAAAAGCTCAAGGTACCCTACAATTATCAGAAGGAAAACACCAGATTAATTTAAAATTCATTTCTATATGCTAAGAGTGCCCACAATGAAAATTCAAAGTTCTCTCTCCTTGAACTTTGTCCATTTTAGTCATGAACAGCCTTGATGTGATCAAACTGCTTTCACATTTCAATCCCTTCATTTTTATTCCACCACCCCCCAACCAAAGATCAACTGCAAAGAAATGCCATTATTTTATTTCTTCCATTTATGTTCACCTCCAAGATATGACTGGGATAGAGGAAAAAAATCAAATAAGCACCACATGATTTGGACTATTCACATAAAAATATAAATTAGGTTTGCCATAGCTGTCATTGAGAATACTTTTGGTAAATGTTACTCTTTGATTTCAATTCTTAATGAAGAAAGTGATATTTTCTAAGAGTCTCTGAGGAAATATTTTTATCCACAGCTCAAAGGTAGAAAAATTGGCTAAGTTGTGGCACTTCCATTCATAAAAGTGACAAAGCCACGAGCTAATAATAATAATAATTATGGTATTTGTTAAACACTTATTATGTGCCAGGCACTGTACTAAGTGCTGGGTGGATACAAGCTGGGTGCATACACAGTCCCTGTCCCATGTGGGGCTCACAGTCTCAATTCTCGTTTTACAGATGAGGTAACTGAGTCCCAGAGAAGTGAAACGACTTGCCCAAGGCCACAGAGCAGACAAGTGGCAGAGCCGGGATTAGAACCCACGACAATCTGACTCCCAGGCCTGTGCTCTATACTATGTTGTTTTTCTAAGTGAGCTACTGAGTGGTAGTACTTTTTTAAAAAACGGTTTTGTAAAATGATTAGCTGGTGTCAAGCGCTGTACTATGTGCAGTGGTCTTGTCTTATGTCGTTGAGACGTTTTCGACCCATCCCGACACCGCGGACATCTCTCTCCCAGAACACCCTGCTCTCCACCTGCAATCTTTCTGGTGGTATGTCCATAGAATTTTCTTGGTAAAAATATGCAAGTGGTCTACCCTTGTTGCCTTCTGTGCAGCAAACTTGAGTCTCCATCCTCGACTCTCTCCCATGGCGTTGCTGCCCAGCATGGGTGAGTTTTGACTTGTAGCAGATTGCCATCTACTTGCTAGTCACTGCCCATTCTAATACCTTCTAGGCAATAATGAGAAGTATCAAGCTCTAGTGAAAACAGCCCGGGCCTGGGAGCCAGAGGGCCTGGGTTCTAATTCCGACTCCACCACTTGTTTGCTGTGTGACCTTGGGTGAGTCACTTTAACTTCTCTGTGCCTCAGTTCCCTCATCTGCAAAATGAGGATTAAGAGCATGAGCCTCTTGTGGGACATGGACTGTGTCCAATCTGACTAGATTGTATCTGCCCCAGCACTTAGTACAGTGCTTGTCACAGAGTAAGTGCTTAAAAAATAACATTTAAAAAAATAATGAAAATTCACAGTGTGCAGGGATATCAGACTTATGGCATCTCATGGTGCCTGGTGTTGTTAGCATTGAGACCTTGACTCTATGAGTGGAGCTACGTGGACCACAGCATTGTTTCCACCATAATTTATGCCATGAATGTTGGGTTCTGGGGGTTTTCACTATTCAATTCAGTCACGAGCAACCAAGTTCATGACGACATGCCCTGAGTGTGAGACAGTCTATGTGAAAAAGAGATTGAGGCCCCTTGTTTGGAAATCAAAGCATCTGAGGCAATGAGAAAGCTCTTGAAGAACTTGGATAGCCTCCCACTTAGCCTCTGACAGGATCACAGCTAGACCATCGACAAGAAATGCCCTGCAAATTGGCTGTCAAAAAGTATCCTGAATTTCCACAACTTCTATTGGTGAACTTGGCTTATATTTAGTCATTCTCACAGTTAGGAAGTGTCTGATTACCGGCAGTCCCTCAGACTTGTGACCTGTCCCTGAAAACCGTGTCTTAAATCGAAATATTTTAAGGAAACTGTTTTCACCCAAGGAGGTTATGATGTTATAAATGAGAGATTGCTTCGCAAACCGAGGTTGGATACCCTATTTTAGTGTTATTGGTAGCAATAGTAGTGGAAGAAAAAGTAATAGTAGAAGGAGCAAAGGTTTTAATTGAGTATCCGCTAAGCTGGTAGGAAACTGTGACTTAGCATAAGTGATATTTCCTATCCATAAGGACCTTACACTCTACACCAGAGAGACAGACACACAAAATTTATAGATATTTTGCCAAAATGACCTAGCATTGTGTACTCAAATCAATTATAGGTATCAGAGCTAGATCTATATTTAGCGTGGCTCAGTGGAAAGAGCAAGGGCTTAGGAGTCAAAGGTCATGGGTTCTAATCCCAGCTCCGCCACCATCAGCTGTGTGACTTTGGGCAAGTCACTTCACTTCTCGGTGCCTCAGTTACCTCACCTGTAAAATGGGGATTAAGACTGTGTGCCTGACGTGGGACAACCTGATTACCCTGTGTTTACCCCAGCGCTTAGAACTGTGCTCGGCACATAGTAAGCACTTAAGAAATACCAACATTATTATATTTTTAGGGAATGGGAAGCAGGCCTTTTTAATCACTGGAAGTAAAATGGATATGTCACCCCTCCTTGCTGCTGCTTTTCCTGGTCTTTCCTATGCTCCCCTTGTCCTCTTTCAAGTTTTCCCTTCGTTCCCCACAGTCAAGGATTATAAAACTGTTTCCCCTTTTCTCCATGACTTCTGGATGCCCCCTCCCCACCCCCTGCCCCCCCAGTACCAGCTGCACGTGCCACCGAAGCTAGTACCATTAAAAAGGTGAGTGCTGTAACATCAAAATCTACGTGCTATAAACTGAAACATGGTGTGTATTTAGAAATGTGAGAAGCAGCCTAAATAGTACCCGCTGCTGGGGGAATTGTAGAAGGGATCTCAGTAGTGATGGAGGCCAGCTGGTTGCTAACCTTTTTGTGATATAGCAAGACTCCTTGCTTTTATTCTCTGCTAGAAACTGGGAGAGAAGCAGAGTGACAAAGTGGAAAGAACACGGGCCTGAAAGTCAGAGGGCACGGGTTCTAATTCTGGCTCTGCCACTTGTCTGTGAGGCCTTGGGTAAATCACATAATGATTCTGTGCTTCAGTTAACTCATCTGTAAAATGGGATGAATACCTACTCTCCCCGCTTCCCTCTTAGATCGAAAACCCCATTAGGGACAGGGACTGTGACTGATCTGATTGTATTGTAACTACCCTAGAGAAGCAGCATGGCTCAGTGGAAAGAGCACGGGCTTTGGAGTCAGAGGTCATGAGTTTGAATCCCTGCTCTGCCACTTGTCTGCTGTGTGACCTTGCCACTTGTCTGCTGTGCCTCAGTTACCTCATCTGTAAAATGAGGATTAAGACTGTGAGCCCCATGTGGGACAACCTGATTCCCCTGTGTCTACCCCAGCGCTTAGAGCAGTGCTCTGCACATAGTGAGCGCTTAACAAATACCAACATTATTATCAGTGGAAAGAGCTTGGGCTTGGAGTCAGAGGTCATGGGTTCGACTCCCGGCTCTGCCACTTGTCAGCTGTGTGACTGTGGGCAAGTCACTTGACTTCTCTGTGCCTCAGTTATCAGTTACCTCATCTGTAAAATGGGAATTAACTGTGAGCCTCACGTGGGACAACCTGATTACCCTGTATCTACTCCAGCGCTTAGAACACTGCTCGGCACGTAGTAAGCGCTTAACAAATACCAGCATTATTATTACCCCAGTGGAGTGTTCAGTACACTGCTTGGTATATAGGAAGCACTTATCAAATATGACACTCACAGTCTACTGTGCTTACATGCCCAAGTCATCTACTGCAACATGCGAGACTCCTTGGCTATTGTGTGGAACTGACCTGAGAAGATGCAGGATTTGAGCTGGCTGCCATGTACAGAAGTGACAGAGGAGGCATAAAGGAAGCAAAATGTTGGAGACAGAGGGCTGGGTTAATCTACTTCTTTACGGATCCTTCTTCTCTCCTTTCTATTCGTGGTGAGGAACGTAAGGTTGATACTTTTTGAACAGAGTCTTGGCCAGCAATTTAGAGCCCCCTAAAGCCCAGCCTTACCTGCTGCTAAGTAGGCTGTTTATGCTGCTCCTTAGATATAGAACAGTGGGCAGCATACTTCATTGTGCCCTGTGATTTATTAACATTGATTTGCTTCTAGGAGCATTCCAAGTGCTGAGCCAAATTCATAAATCCCTTATATTAAAGGTTGACTTAGCAATTCCTGAGATTCTTACATTTGAATACCCAAATTGATACAGAAATAGATAAATGGGTAATGGAAGGGTTGTTATACTTCCTTTCTGTTGAAGTTTTTTTTTGGTCATGCAGACATTCAAATACAGATGCATGTGGGCTCTGACCACCACAAGGAGAGCATTTTGGTAAATGATTATCATTTGTCATTTATGAAATAATAGATGGATCTGAGGTGAGCTTTTTTTTAATTTTGAGATCATTCTTTAGTAAAAAAACTGTTACTTTTGCTCCAGAACTGCATCGGAAAGTATAATGCTTAGAACAGAAGAACAGAAGATATGCAATGTTTAATTGAATCAGACCAATGATTCATCTCGCCTCATGTTCTCTCTTGGACCTGGCAACAAAGGTCATTTGCAGGAATGTTGTTCTCCTTGACACCCATCTTACTAAGTCACTTGTCTTCTCTGTGCCTCAGTTTCCTCATCTGTAAAATGGGGCTTTACTACCTGTTTTTCCTCCTTTTTTTTGACTGTGAACCCATTTGGGACACAAACTGTGTCTGATCTGATGGCACTGTATTTACCCCAGGACTTAGCACAGTGCTTGGAACACAGTAAGTGCTTAACATATACCACAGTTGTTATTATTATCCTCACCAAAGTCTTAACGTTGGCCTCAAATTACCCTTTCTGGACTCAGCATCCAAGAATCTGTTTCAACCCTTCTCACACTTTCTGACCTCACCAAGCTTTTCCTCTAAAAACACATTATGGGTTTCTTGCTGAAAACTACCAATCAACCCATCAGTGGCATTTATTGAGCCCCTATTATGTGCAGAATGCTGTACCAAGAACTTCGGAGAGGAGAATACAATGGAGTCGGTAGACAAGATCCCTGCCCACAGGGAGCTTACAGTCTACCTGTGTTGGAGCTTACAGTCTGTCAGTGTTGGAGCCCTGACTGGGGCAGGCAACATTAGGGTAGCGGAACCCATCGACCCCCACTTTTCAGCCATCAAGAGAAACCTGGATAATTCCCCTATCTCCCTGGCAACAGACAGCACCTCAACATTGCCAAATAAGAGCAGCTACCAGTTGTATGGCTCCAGGCCAATAAGGAGACAACATGAAAAAATAATCATACGACATTCCTGCTTTTTCTGCTCCAGTCCAACCAAGTGTTTTTCAGCCCTACAGGGCTCCTTTGAAACAAAGTTCTAGGCGCCCAGTCTCCTATCATTAACTCACTAAATTTAGGTAACTTGAGTAGCGTGGCCTAGTGGATAGAGCATAGGTCTGGGGTCAGAAGGACCTGGATTCTAATCCCAGCTCTACCACTGTTTTGCTGAGTGACCCTGGGCAAGTCACTTAACTTCTCTATGCCTCTGTTACCTCACCAGTAAAACAGTGATTAATACCGTTAGTCCTGTGTGGGACAGGGACTGTGTCCAATCGAATTAACTTTTATCTACCCCAACACTTAGTATAGTGCCTGACACATAGTAAGTGCTTAACAGATCCCTTTAAAAAAACAGAGAAAGGGCATGATTGTGAATGTCTTTAACTTGGAATCTGGTTCACTTGGAGAACAATGCTGGGAAGTAACCTTAAGCCTAAAGGCTACCCAGAGATACTCCTTCCAAGGGCAAGAGGATCTTGCATTCATATGGTCCACCGCAAAGGGGGTCTAACTGGTACGGTGCATTTCCACTCTCCCTTTTGCTGAATAGCTCCTTTGTGGGGCTACAAGGCTGCCTTTGCTACCTCAGCCTTCCTCATACACACTAAAGGCATTCAGAGCAATTGCCCTGCACCCTTTCACTACCCAGAACATCTGCCCCTCTAGCCAAGCAAGGCTGGAAGGCAGCCACCGTTTTTGACTGCTTCCAAAAGCGTGAGGAGATGGCATTTTAGTCCTCAAATCAAAATCAAATTCCCAAAAAGGACGAAGGAGCTACAAGCAGAGCTTGGCATGTGCCCGGGGACATTCTCCACTGAGGTTAGGGTCAAGCTATTTAATTCCAGATGGCCAGAGAAAATGCAGAAGCGACGTGGCAAGCAAACTCTGTGCAGAGGGAGAGCAGCAGTGCAGGCCAGGTGACAGGAATATAAAATGAAACACTTGGATTTCTTCACACTCCAGTATCATTTGATCTTCCTGGCATGGCCCTCTGCTGGCTCGCACCCTCCGCAAGATGCAAAAATAACAGGACTGTGGCAGTGGGGACGCTTAGACCAAAAACAACAAAGCCCAATCCAGTAACTTGGTAATTTCTCCAGTTCCCAGTGAGCCCAAGGTTAACAGCTCAAAGGCTGGATCAGAAATGCATGAGGCAGTGGCAAGATGAAGGTGAAAATTACTTGGGAAATCATCAAGGACACCTGGAGGGTCAGTGGAAACTCTGTATGAGCCAGGCACGATTATAACCTTCACAGCGGCTCCAACACTGAGAGAACTCAGATCCCTGAAAACACTTAGAAAGCAATTCCTCTGTAGCGGGGTAAGCATCAGGCTGCTGTGTGTTAAAGCAAGGTCATAATCAATGGGGGCTTGGAATTGAAGGTGAGGAAATAACTAGGGAATCTGGAATCTCAACCCCCTTCCTTGGCTTGAGACATTGAGCTTACATGCACAGCCTATGGAAAGGGTCCCAGACTAGAGACCTAATCTAGAATATTATCGCTCATATTTACTGAGCACTTATTGTGTGCAGAGCACTGTTCTAGGAGTTTGGGAGAGTACAATATGACAGAGTTGGTTGACACATTCCCTGTCCACAAGGAGCTTAAAACACTGACAGTGAGTAATTTGTGACCTTTGGACTTTTGGATATTTGATATTCGCCCACCTTCAGCCCCATAACACTTATATACTTATCTTTGAATTATACATTATAAATCATTTATTTATTGATATTAATGCATGTCACCCCCACAAGACTGTAAGTTCATTATGGGCAGAGAATGTGTCTGCTAATTCTGTTGTATTATACTTTCTCAAGCACATAGAGCTCAATAAATATGATTGATTGATTGATTTTAGATACTAGGATAGGTTTCTGAGGTCACCTGGAGTCTCCTTCCTTGGAAAGAGTCTTAACTATTTGTGATGCTTTAGAAGAAGGCTTTAGGGGTTCCTGAAACCTGGAACGCTGGACTAGATGACATATAAGTCAGATGAGCGGCTAAAAAACAAAGTCTGTTTGTGGGAGAACTAGGGTCACCTGGTCCCACTTGGCTGTATTCTTTTTCTCTTCATCTGTATTCCCAAATCCTTAGCCCCTCTTTTTTATGGCATTTGTTTAGCCCTCACTATGTGCCAGACACTGTATTAAGAGCCAGGGTAGATACAAACTAATCAGGTTGGATACAGTTGTCTTATCCCCATTTTACAGATGAGGTAACTGAGCTATAGAAAAGTTGAGTTATTTGTCCAAGGTCACAGAGCAGACATGTAGCAGAGCTGGGATTAGAACCAAACTCCTTATGACTCCCAGGCCCATGCCCTACCCACTAAGCCCTCTGCTCACCCAGGTATGCAAAGGAAATATAACAGAGTTGATTGGGCTTTAACAAAAATCAATCAAACAAAACCAATCCAAACCGAAATGCCCCTCTCTCAAGCCAGTAAAGATGGTATTCCATGAATCTAGATGACACTGTCCAAGTGGAAAATCTTATATCTACTCTACTGCTTAGCACAGTCCTGGCTCCTTACAAAGCACTTAAATGTACACTGAAAATGCCATTATTATTATTGACAAAAAGACTCTAAGAGGCACCTATTTATACACCTAATGCCAAGATACCCACAATATAAAGTTCATCAGATGGATATGGTTCCTTCTACCTCAAGCAATTTATAATCTGAAATAAGCACAACTGATTCCGAGAAATGCCACAAACTCTACAAGTACTGACCATGGGGCATACATATATTTAGGCCTTTACATGACATAAGGCATTAACCCATTTTTCTGGGTAGTGCCACATTTTACACCCCCTCCTGACATACTAAAATTAAAGTCTCGTATCTTGTTTAGACAGCTCAATTATTCTGCAGTGTTCTGGGGGCATCCATTGAGATGATTACTACAATGTCTCTCTGGGCCCACACTGAGGCAGAAATGATTGACTGGACATCTGACAAACTTAGCTGTCAAATGATCTAACAAGTCAACATCTATATTTTCAAATGGCTCGCAGGTCGGCCCCAGATTCTAAACCCGAGGCTCTTTCCACTGCCCACCACGATCGGAAGCCGGTAGCTTCGGGATTGTCAGTCAGCTGCATGTCCCTGGTGAGGCCTTCTGCCCTCCTCACCACCCCTCATTAGATGTACACACATGGTTTCTGAGCTGCCAGCACAGTCTGCTCCATCTGTTCACTGGCATGGTGCCCGCTCACACGCCGCCAACCGGTCACATCGTAGCAAAGGTGCCAAAAGAGCAGTGGGGCAGGAAAGGCAGATGACCCAGTCATGGCATTTAAATAATAATAATTGCGGCATTTGTTAGGCCCTTATTATGTACCAGACACTGGATGAAGTGCTGGGGTCGATATAAGTTAAGCGAGTTGGACACAGTTCCTGTTCCGTGGGGGACTCACAGTCTAAATGGGAGGGAGAATATTTGATCCTTATGTTACAGATGAGGAAACTGAGGCACAGAGCAGTTAAGTGACTTGCCCAAGGTCATACAGTAAACAAGCAGTGAAACTGCTGATTTCCAAGCCTGTACTCTTCTGTGCTGTTTCTGTAAGAGAGGCAGGTGATGTCTCTTGGAGAAATTTGATTGTCTTCTGAAGAGGCCAGAGACATCAACCCAGGATGGCCCTTTTCCTTTATCATGACAGTGACGATTAAGACAAAAGTGTCTGATTAGCACAAATCTTCCATATCTGAAGGATTTATAAACTGAGCCCAGTGGATCTATTTGGTGCACAGCTATATTTAAGCTTGCAAGGCCTTTTGCTCCATGCAGGACCACAGAGCTGGATTTAGCCACTTGTCAAAATCTAGGAGAACTGACATCAATATCTTGGGAGGGAAGACAATGCAGACCATGGCTGCAGGCCTCGCCCCCATTATGGTCCTTTATCCTGACACACACCAACAAGAAAGGATGAATTGCAAGTCCCAAAGAGTCAATAATAATTTTAACTGTGGTTTTTTAGGTACTTACTTTGAGCCAACACACTGGGATAGATGCAAGATAATTGGGTCGGAGACAGTCAATGGAGAACAGGTCCAAATGGAATTAATAGAACCACATGGGACCACTTGCATACAAACCCCAGGCACCTAGATGAACCCCTTCTTACCTACTGGCATGAGAAATATTTTCAGGAAGAAATAATAATAATAATGTTGGTATTTGTTAAGCACTTACTATGTGCAGAGCACTGTTCTAAGCGCTGGGGTAGACACAAGGGAATCAGGTTGTCCCACGTGGGGCTCACAGTCTTAATCCCCATTTTACAGATGAGGTAATTGAGGCACAGAGAAGTTAAGTGACTTGCCCAAAGTCACACAGCTGACAAGTGTCAGATCCGGGATTCAAACCCATGATCTCTGACTCCAAAGCCCGTGCTCTTTCCACTGAGCCACACTGCTTCTCTATAATAATAATGATGATGGCATTTGTTAGGTGCTTGCTATGTGCCAACCACTGTTCTAAATGTTGAAGGAGACACTAGATTATCAGGTTGTCCGAGATGGGGCTCACAATCTTAATCCCCCTTTTACAGATGAGGTAACTGAGGCACAGAGAAGTTAAGTGATTTGCCCAAAGTCACACAGTTGACAAGTGGAGGAACCGGAATTAGAACCCACGACCTCTGACTCTCAAGCCCGGGATCTTGCCACTGAGCCACGCTGCTTTTATGAGAATTCCTATTTGGTTGCTGCCCAAGAAGCAGCTCAGATTAGGAAGCAGATCTAAGAAACAGGGGCAGGAATGATCCCTTCCTGCCTGTGTTTCCTGGTGCTGCCAAGTACATACTGAGCCGTGGACCCTGAAAACCCTCTACCTCAGTGGGCAGGCATCCTTGCCCCCACTTTCCTTCGGGGATCTCTGCCATCCTGTCTCAATGCCATTAGACTATAGACCCCTTGAGGACAGGAATGAAGTCTAACAACGCTATTGCATTGTAGTCCACCGAGCACTTAGTATAGGGCTTTGCAAACAGATAGTGCTCAGTAAATACCAGGCAGGACTCGAATGACCGCCATTGCCGTTTTTCTTAAATCTCCCTAAGTCTCTTGTAAATCAGTATTTCCAAATCGCCCGAGTCAATATGAAACAGCCCTAGTTTGATGATGTCACGTCCTTTGGGGGCATTCATTCTTTCCGGTTAGTGGTAGGACAATCCATAAGTAGCTACTTCATCTCTGCAGCAGCAGCTCCGTGGACCCCATTTATCCATCCTGCCACTGGATAGGCATGTCAGACAGCCATTGATTATCTACCTTTTCACAATCCCCTCAAAGAGAACATTTCAAGCCCTGCCAGCATCCCACTCTAACAACCTGCTCTGCAACTACGTTTGGCAACAGTGCCCTTAGGTGGACGATGGCATGTTGTTTGGAGGGTGGTGATGGCTAGGGCACCTACACCAGCAACTTATCAACCAGTCTCTGTATTTACTGTGCGCCTAATATGTGCTGAGCATGGTAGTAAGTACTTGGAAAAGTGCAACAGAGTTAGTAGGTATGATCTCTGACCTTGGGGAGCTAACAATCTAGCAGGGGAGGTGGACACAAAAATAAATCACAGGTAGGGGAAGCATCTGTGTATAAAGTTATATTCATAAGCATTGTGGAGGAGGGGATGGGGTGACTAAGTGCTTTTCAGGTCAGTCAATAGTATTTATTGAGCACTTACTGTGTGCAGAGCACTGTACTAAGCACTTGAGATCAGGAATGGACACTAGTGTTTATTATTATTAAAGAAACTCTGTATTGCTTGAAGTTGAGCTGGCCTTGACTAGTAGAGGAAATTCCATGCCAACATACTAGAGCTAGAAGAAGCGCTAATAGTATGAAACTTCTCTCTCTCTCTCCCCCTTCTAGACTGTGAGCCCCTTGTTGGGGAGGGAATGTCTCTGTCTGTTGCCGAATTGTACTTTCCAAGCGCTTAGTACAGTGCTGTGCACACAGCAAGCGCTCAATAAATACGATCGAATGAATGAAAAAATAGATGATGCAGCAGTGGGGGAAATAGGGTGGGGAGATGAGAGATTAGTCAGGGAAGGCTGCCTGGAGGAGATGTGATTTTAGTAGGGCTTTGAGAGTGATGGACCGCCAGATATGAAGGGGATGGGAATTTTGGGCAGGAGGGAGGGTGCGGGTAAGAGGTCATCAACGAGAGAAACGAGAGCGAGGCACCCACTCAGGCACACGGTACTTGGCCTCCCAGCTTCAAGGTGGCAGGGCGAATCAAGTCGCTTGCCACTCTTGGTTTATGGCTGTTTTCATTTTGCAGTCCCGAATCTGATTTCCATCGCACTAGACCTTGTATCACCATGACCCAGGTGTTAGGGTTCGGACCTTGTCACTGGGTCCCGATTCTGATTCTGAGCGGAACACATATGGGAAGGGGGCGGTCACTATGGCTCCGAGTTGGGTGGAACTGCCAAGCCCTGGGTGGAACACCACCAACGCAGAAACATCTGGCTCGTGATTCAGACCTGGCCTTCGCCACAACTGTGACATGGAAAGCAAACGGAAACTCTGCGGTCCAAACCTCAGAATGCTGGCTGAATGCTAACTAGAACCTTCCAGTGTTGGATACAAAGTGGTATTGACCTAGGAAAGCCCTGGCTAGATCATGGACTGTTTAGTAAACAAGTGACTGCTGTCATACAAACTCTTGGGGAGCTTATTTTCTTTCGGAGATGAGGCGGGGCGGGGGACCTCTGGCAGAACTTGAAAAGAAAAATCTTAGTGACTGAGTGGTGGATATCACCTCCTGGGACATGAGCCAAAAGGAAAGTGAAATCTCCTGTACCTTCAATGATTACAGGAGAATGTTCCCTTAAATCAGTCCATCTATTATGACTTGGATCACCTTTCTCTTCATTATTTCTCTTCCTAATCCAAATGATTGACAAAAATATCAACCCAATCAGAAATCTGACCCCTATCAGCACACCCACTAGAGTGAATGGTCACACATATTTGTACTCACAAGCTCACACACACATGCATTTTATCATATAAGCCAATCATTCAGTAATATTTGAGCATGTACTGGGTGCAAAGCACTGTATTAAGCAATCGGGAGAGTAGTAACAATAACTGTGATATTTTTTAAGTGTCTACTCACGAGCCAGGCACTGTAGCAGGAACAAGACAATTAAGTTGGACTCAGTCTCTGTCCCTCATGGGGCATACAATTTAAATGGGAAGGACTTGCACTGTATTCCTATTTTATAGATGAGGATTCAGAAACCTAGTGGAAAAAGCATGGGGCTTGAAGTTAAAGGACCCGGGTTGTAATCCCAGCTCTGCTTTTTATGGGATCCTGGGCAAGTCATTTAACTTCTCTGAGCAAGTCACTTAACCTCTCTGTGCCTTAGTTTCCTCAATCATAAAATGGTTTTTTAATACCTGTTCATCCTCCTAAATAGACTGTGAACCACATGCAGGACAGGGACTGTGATTGCATCTACTCCAATACTTAGAACAGTGCATGACACATAGTGCTTAACAAATACCAATTTTTTTAAAAAAAGAGGAAACTGAGGAACAGAGGTTTAAGTGACTTGCCCAAGATCACACTGCATGTGGAAAGAGCACGGGCTTGGGAGTCAGAGGTCATGGGTTTGAATTCCGGCTCTGCCACTTGTCAGCTGTGTGACTGTGAGCAAGTCATTTAACTTCTCTGTGCCTCAGTTACCTCATCTGTAAAATGGGGATTAACTGTGAGCCTCACGTGGGACAACCTGTAACTACCCCAGCACTTAGAACATTGCTCTGCACATAGTCAGCGCTTAACAAATACCAACATTATCATTATCATTATTTGACTCTCAGGGACATGGCTTTCTACTTAATCACAATGCTTCTCTGAGTGCAATACAAATAGTAGACACAAATTTAGCCCTCAAAGATCTTCTAATATCTTAGACAGACACTAAAGCAAATTTTCACACAGGTGAAAGAAGAAAAAGAGGGATGTGTACATGATTTAGTGCATAATAATAATGTTGGTATTTGTTAAGCGCTTACTATGTGCCGAGCACTGTTCTAAGCGCTGGGGTAGACATAGGGGAGTGCATAAGTAAGTTAGTGCTTAAATATGAATATATTCGTGTTATGTATACATCATTTCACACTCTTCTCTCTGGCTTGTATAAATCGTAAATATTGTTCTGACTTTTCTCTCACATCTCATATAGCTCATAGCAAAATGGATCTGTAGAGCTATGCTAAATGCAGAACTTAACTTGCCGAGGGGCTATTACAGTAAGGAGTTAGTCCACAGGTAAAGGAGGTTTACAAAATAAGTTTATGGCACTAAAAGGATCAATCTGCTCTCTCCTGAGAACACTATCTGGCTTAAGGGCAAGTTAGGTATATTTTTCACTTTACTGGATGTGATGCAGTCTTGAAGTCACATTTATTTATGACACTTCTCACACCCCCACCCCCACACACATACACACACACACTCTCTCTCTCTCACTCATATCCTGTGGAAGGAAAAAACTGTCTGGCACTTTCCCTCCGGACATCTCAGTATAATTACTTTACCCAACAATAAAGCAGGATGAAATATGGGCAGTTGGACTATAATTATAGAAGGTTAGGAAGGCAGAAGGATGTCATCAAAGTCAGCTGCTTCTAAACATACATCCTCTTATATATTGGGAGCCGTGTCTTTCAAAGAAAGCATATAACTTTCCAGGCTATTTTATTGGATTGTTTATGTGGCTCAGGGCCATTAATGTTAGCAACAATTCTTGGTCCATGGAGTTGGCATTCTCTAAAACAGTATTTCCAAACATGATCTCCAAAACCCTGCTGTTTCCATTCTTATCCTCTCCTGGGTATGATTTCCCTGCTGAGCATAAACCGCAGGTAGGAATGAGGATATTACGATGAAAAAAATCCATGACTTTTGGCCTACAATAGATTCCCAGACTTTTTGGTTCCTGGTAACTGGTTTGTATGCGTGAGTGTGTGCATGTGAGTGTATGTGTGTAGTTTGTGTTTCCCACTTTCTTTTCTATTTCCCCACATACATGATATCAAATGTCAAAGAAATGTGCCAAAATATGGAACAAGTTATGGAATTTAGGAAAGAAAAAGGAGCCTAAAAGAATATCTCCTCAACCACACATAATCCTCATTCACTACCAATTGCTGCTTTCTGATTTACTGTCACCATGGGCGAGAGATGCTAAACGAAAGAGCACTCAAAGGATTCAAAGCTGGGTATCACTTTTGAAAGTCCAACCTAGATAAGGATCCTGATAGAGTAAGGAAATTGAGCTTGACTAAAAACAGAAATCGGATTCTCCAGGTGAAGAGGAGAAGGTGTGTATGTGTTTGGGGGGGCTGTGACTTCTCATGGGGCAGCCCAGCTGCAGCTCCTCCCTGTCTGATCCAGCTCCCCAAATAGGCAGTGGTCTAGTCCACCCTTACACACTTGTCTCAATAGCAGGGTCACCATTCAGAGCTCTGGCTGTGCTTCCCAGAAATAGCACAGTACCCCTCGCTCCCTTCTGGAGCACCCCCCATAATTTCCTGGGAGACCCAAATTACTGGTCAAGATTCAGTGGATTCTGGCTTTGCTGTGTGTCCCCTCTCTCCCTCCCTGCCCACAACACTGTATCTTAAAGGTCCCACAAGGTGCCCCCGATGGATGACGGGGGCGACGGCATGGAATGGACAAGAATCTACACTTGAAGCCAGGACTTCAGAGTCCCAATACTAATAATACTGATGGTATTTGTTAAGTGCTTACTATTGGCCAAGCATTGTTCTAAGCGCTGGGGTAGATATAAGGTAATCGGGTTGTCCCATTTGGGTTCACAGTCTTAAACCACATTTTACAGATAAGGGAATTGAGGCACAGAGAACTGAAGTGACTTGCCCATGGTCACACAGGAGACAAGTGGTGGAGGTGGAATTAGAACCCATGTCCTCTGGTTGCCAACCCTGTGCTCTTTCCACTAAGCCATGCTGCTTCTCTATGTTGACTCTAATTTCTTGAGTCAACCCAGCCCTTATTATTAAAACAACAATTATTATTATTAAAACAACAATTATTTTTATAAATAAAACAACAAATTATTATTATTAAAACAACAATGACTGCAGTGTTTGCAAAGCCCTTATTATGTGCCAAGCGCTGTACTAAGCCCTGGGTAGATATATGTCTAAAGGTGCTATGAGAAGGTGTTCTCCTCAGAGCAGAATCACCTCCCAGTCTGTTCCCTGGCCTAATGACATCTGGAACTCCACCAAGGGTAAGAAGGGTGGGCACCAATTATGGGCACAATTAATTGCCAAGGTGGTTCTCCCACTATTTTTGCAGAAAAGTGTTCAGATCGTTAGACAGCCTTGGCAGGCTAAAGTGCTTTTAGATAGCCCTGTTTTTACCAGGGACCGCAGGAGCCCACACGTTTTAACAAGACATCTTTCAAAATAGTTGGTGATGGGACCCCATCCAGGTGTCAAGGAACCTGCTGGAGGCTGGCATTCCAAAATCCATTTCTGACCCTAACAACATCTCCCGGAAGACAACAGGAGTAAGAAAAGCCCATGGCTAATGAAGAAATCTGCCTCGCCTATGCATCTGGATCAATATCTTTAAGCACTTGGTATTCCCCACACAGCACTTACAGACAAATCCATAGTTTACTTTAATGTCTGTCACCCCTCTAGACTGTACGATGCTTGGGGGCAGATACTGTGTCGGATACTGCGTCTATCAACTCTTCCGTATTGCACTCTCCCAAGCGATCAGTACACTGACCTGCACAAAGTAAGGGCTCAATAAATAGCACTGATTGATGAGTTGAGGAAAAGATATAGGTGAAGTGGCTGCAACTCTGTCACACCTCAGGGAAGTGCAGGCAGGCCATTTTGGGTGCTCAGACATTAACTCTTCTTAATCCTCTCAAGGGGTTCAGATATGAGAGGGACTGAGGGGTAAGTAAGGGCAAAGCATTTGTGTAGGCTCCCCTCTCCACCCTGGGTTGATGGAGAGTACTCACCCTCAGGACAGGCAATGCTCACTGGGGTTTGCAAATCTCCAAATTGAGAACCAAACCACGCTGAGTAGTGTGGTTTTGTGGGTAGAGCATGGGCCTGAGTTAGAAGGACCTGGGCTTTAATCCCAGCTCTGTCTCTTGACTGAGTGACTCTGGACAAGTCACTTCACTTCACAGTTCTTCATCTGTAAAATGGAGTTTAAGACTGTGAGCCTTTGTGGGACAGGGGCTGTGTCCAACCTGATTTGCTTGTATAGACACCAGTGCTTAGTACAGTGCCTGGCACGTAGTAAGAACTTAATGAATACCACTGTCATCATCATCATCCAAGACTGTGAGAGAGTACTGCATTTTGATTTCCCACACTCCTGGCTCTTTTCAAGAAAAGGACCTTCAGGCAGGTATTCCTGAGAGCCATGCCTACCTCCCTCTTGCCTTCTGAGCCCTTCCCTCACGACCACCCCCCCATCTCCACAACACACCTTATAAAGAGTTGCCCACCCAGCATAAGGATAGGGCTTCCCCTCAGTCAGAAAGGATGGTCATGAGAATTAAAGAGGAAAGAATACTCTGGTAGCGGCACTGGCTTCCATTTCATTGACAAAAATGTAAGTGAAGTCCCTCAGAGAGATGGCTTGCTACAGAAATTTCAGGCTAATTTGGATTGATGTCAACATGCAACAGGACACAAGACTGGGCTGCCTCCACCTCATAGATTATGAGGGACAGGATCCATATGAAATTCCCACTTGTGTATGCTTTTCCAGTGCTTAGTACAGTTCTCTGCAAACAGTTAGTGTTTAATAAATACTATTACTACTGTTAATATTACTAATACAAGCCTCTCCTCATCTTCGAACACTACTAAAATCATAACTCCTGCAAGAGGACATCCCTGACAAACCGTTCAATTCCCCAACCTATTTGCCCACCCCTCCACATAAGCTACACACTCTGGTCTGTACCCTTTAAGCAGTTTGATACTGAGGGAAGCACCATGGCCAAGTGGAAAGAGCAGCCTGGCCTAGTGAATTGACCACAGGCCTGTAAATCAGAAGGACCTGGGTTCTAATCTTGACTCTGCCACTTGTCTTCTGGGTGACCCTGGGCAAGTCATTTAACTTCTTTGTGCCTCAGTTACTTCATCTGTAAAAATGGGGATTCAGACTGTGAGCCCCATGTGGGACATGGACTGTGATCAATCTGATTTGCATGTATTTACCCTAATACTTAGTACAGTGCCTGGCACATAGTACGTGCTTAACAACTACCACTAAAAAAGAAGAAGATTACAGGTCTGGGAGTCATAGGTCTTGGGTTCTAATCTCAGCTTCACCCCTTGTCTGCTGTGTGATCTTAGCCAAGTCATTTAACTTCTCTGTACCTAAGTTTCCTCATTCTTAAAATACAAATTCAATCCTATTCCCTCCAACTTAGGTTTTGAACCCCATATGCTAAAGAGACGGTGTCCAACCTGATTATCTTGTGTCTTTCCCAGTGCTTAGCATTGTGCCTGGCACTTATTAAGTGCTTAATGAGCACCATTAACAACAATAATAAAATCTTTCCCCATCCCTAGCCCCACTGCACTTTTAAACATATCTTTATATGCTGTCACTTCCCCTATCTGCTTTAAAGTCCAGTAGGCATCAGACACCTTTATGTCCCATATTTTTATTTTCAGCACTGACTCTCCCTCCTTTAATGGCTCAGACACAGCACCATATTCACATGTTCCTAGAGGGGAGCATAAAATCTCTGAAGCAATTGCGGTTTGGGGAGGGGGATCAGTATACCTCAAAGAAATGTTCTAGGTTCAGGTCTATTCAGGCCAAATGGGGTGAACTTCTCAAAACAGTACCGATATGATATTGTCACATCACACTGTAAGAAAGCACATTGTGTACAATGCCATATGATGCTCGGGGACCGGATGTCAGTGGAAAAGAGCCTGGGCTTCGGAGTCAGAGGTCATGAGTTCGACTCTCAGCTCTGCCACTTGTCAGCTGTGTGACTGTGGGCAAGTCACTTAACTTCTCTGTGCCTCAGTTACCTCATCTGTAAAATGGGGATTAACTGTGAGCCTCAAGTGGGACAACCTGATTACCCTGTATTTACCCCAGCACTTAGAACAGTGCTCTGCACATAGTAAGTGCTTAACAAATACCAATATTATTAGAATGTTGTCACAAGTCATACTATTTCTGAAACTATTCAGAAAGTTGATTTTAATTTTTGTGTTGCCTTACATACTTGTGTGGCATGATTGCCAGCTGAGCTTTCAATCACTTTTTCTGGTTTTTTATCCCCAAGATATTAACATACGAAATGTAAAACACCAAATCAATCTACAGAGTGGGAGTATTCCATGACTTCATTTCTTGGGGACAAATTTCCAATATAGTCTCAGAGAAGAGAAATAATTGGAGAATCCTAAAACTTACCAGCAGATTTTGTAAATGGGATTTTTAGGCACAATATAATGCCACTATCACAAAGTATGATATCGATGTAGCACTCCCGAAAGAGTAAATCAAAGAGACATTTAAAGAATTCTGCTAAGTCTTTCTTTCTAAAAGTATGCGATTTGGAAGCTAGTAATACTTTCTGTAAGAGAGCTCACCTCATGCCATCAAAAACAAAAGTATTTTTTCTAAATCTCTTAACAGTTCTTTCATCTTGAGAATAGATAAATGGAAATACTGAGTGATGGTTTCAAAGTTCTGTAGGGAGGAAGTGAGCATCATGTGTTGAACTTTCCTTTTTTAAAATGAAAACCTTTATGCACTTAGAATTTACCCTAAAAAGATCTATTTGTTTGAAGGGACCCATGGAAACATTGTGATTTTGGGATGTGTTCCTAGCTTTGCAGGCTTGCTACCTTATTCCAGCAGATAAAGTCAAAAAGGACTCAGGGAAAATTCTGCCCCATTGGAGAGGTTTTGAGCTGCCATGATACCCACAACACATTGTAATACTGCCCTTCCTTCTGTCCCTGCCCTAAATTCATTTCAATCCTGTGCCTCTCCCCACCTGCCCTCAGGACCCCAACATGACTGAAGCCCAGAGAGCTGCACATCTCAACTTTCTGCCCACTCAGAAAGCCTCCTAATGGAATTTATCAAACATTCAGCTTTGATCTACTGGGGTTCCCATGGATTCTGAGAGCTCGTGCAGAGAATACCCAGAGACTGCAGAGACAGTAAATGAACAAAGCAGCAGCTTGGCCAAGTGGATAGAGCACAGGCCTGGGATCCAGAAGGACCTGAATTCTAATCCTGGCTCTGCCACATTTGCTGTGGGATCTTGGGCAAGTCACTTAACTTCTCTGTGCCTCAGTCTCTTCATCTGTAAAATGGGGATTAAGACTGTGAGCCCCACATGAGACAGGCACTGTGTCCAACCTGATTAGCTTGGATTCACCCCAGTGCTTAGTACAATGCCCGGTTTAACAAATATGATAAAAAACAAAAAATAAGAGCACATGGGTAGCCAGCATAGTGAGCTTATCCCTCTTCCCCCAGATAATATCATTTCAATATTACCAGTTGGTAAAACCCCAGGCTAGAATCTGAGCTGGAAAGGAAAACCGTATGGGAACTTTGCTAATCTGTCTGGAGTTGCTGATGTAGGCCTCAGTAATTTCTATCATTCCCCCTAACACTCTATAAATTGGCATTTTACTGTTGTAATTTATTGTGATGATGTTTGCACAGCATGATGAAGTGGCAATATGCTAAAAGACCTACCTTGCTATTGTGTCAAAATATATTCACTACATTGCAAATGCATTAAAACCTCCCCAGAATACTAAGCAGTACTCTCACTTTCCATGACTCCACTCATTTGGAAACAGCTATGGAATCTGCATTTGGCCATGGGAGTTATAAATTGCCCTGGCTCTCACTCCAACACCCTTTATGTATGAGAAGCTGCTTCAAAAGGGATGAGGCAGCACTTCAGATAAATAAAATAATTATAGACGATGAGGCTTTATTTACCACAATAGTGCTCTTTTGGTTATTAAACCCATCTTTATTGTTTTCGCTCCACTAGCTTGAATTAATGACCTGATGGTGTGCGATCTGTCAGGTACCATCAAGAACTTATAGCCAAAGCAGCACTCTGGTTTCTCCATTTTGAAGTAATGGCTCAGCCCAGAGATTCTTTTATAAGCTGGCTCTGTTTATACGTTTAATCAGCAAGGAATTTCTGTGGTTCTGGGATTGCAGGTCAATCAGAACTTCTCTGGGATTTTGAAATAAGGGGGTGGAGAGAAGACCCTAACACAGCCCTGGTCTGTGAAAACATTTGGTCACAGTAACCGTTGAGAAGTGAGCCTCACTGAACAGGAAGAGGGACCAGGGATTTTTCTTTATGTACAAAAGAGCTTTCTGCCCTAAATTCACCTTAAAAGAACATTAAACAAATCAGTGCTTTGAAAAGGCCTCAAAAATATGACAACGACGTTAAATACGAGGTGGCTGCAAAGAGCTGGAATGTGGTTGGAAAGAGTACAGGGGACAATAGGAGGGAGAGACAGTGAGTTCCCAAATGGACTTTCTTTAGAAATGAATTGATCTTGAAACTCAGCTTTTGAACTTCTGACATGAATACCATCTTACGGACTGACAAGGAGTGCATACTTTCTGCTCATTTTTTATCATTAAAAACCAATCTGAAATGGTCAGCAATGCAAGCAGCCATTGGCTTTCAAGGAAATCCAGTGCTGCGGGAAAGATTTTGGTGGGCTGTGAGGAAAGAACTTTAATTCTATTTATGATACTCCTGGGCACTATAGGCAAAGAAGCTGTGTAGAGTGATGGGAAACGGTAAAACGATTTGTGACCTGGCAAACTATACTAATCTACTGGCCTTTAGGGACAGTTCCCCCGTTTGAATCAGTGTTTTAAAAGGCAAGCAGAAGTTCAGATCTGTGGTCAGTTTACAGTAAGCTTGAGGTTAATAAAGATAATAATAATAATTGTGGTTATTTGTTAAGCACTTACTATGTGACAAGCCCTTGGTTAGGTAAAAAAATAATCAGGTCAGGTATAGTCCCTGAATCACATACTATTCACAGTCTAAAGGGAAGAGAGAATAGGCCTTTAATTTTCATTTTACAAATGAGGAAAGAAGCACAGAGAAATCAAGTGACTTGTCCAAGGTCACACAGCAGGCAATTAGCAGAACTGGGAATAGAAACCTGGTCTCCATTCTCTCAAACCCATGCTCTTTCCACTGGGCCACAACACACGTGATTATTGACCAACTGTTCATATCCTGGATTCCTTCTGTACATAAATTGCAGGTTCCTCCAAGGAAGGGAGGCTGGGATCACTTCTTAATCTGCTTCTGTATGATCCCAATCTCCTATCTTAGGGATTCTTCCCACACAAGCTCTTCCCAAATTGTAATATATATGCATTTTTAATACATATATTATATACACACATGTATACAAATACATACATTTGTACACACACACACAATCACACACCCCCCTCCAAGAGCCTCACACATCCTCAACCCAATTTTTCAAAATCTAAAGGTCAAATCAAATCTTGGTTTTGGGATGTGGCTCTATTAGGTTCCAAGGGGAGTGTTGGGTAAAATGTTTATCTCACTCCCCATCCAAAGTTTCTCAGGTCCAGCATTGGGCAATCTTGTCCTCCTTGGGTTTATGAATCACTGACCAAATATAATCCCTGCCTGCAGTTTTGCAGACAAATGGATCATAACAAAAACCTGAAACGTTTTATTGGAAAAAGTTCCCTGTTGGAGCTTTCAAACTTAACCTTCTCTGTTACTAAGCTGTTGGCTAAGTCCTTGGTAATTTATCATCTCTTCTCCTGCACTGGGGCAGCCCAGGTCCTGTATTCATTGGAGATGCCAATGAACAAGATTCATCCACATATTTTTTCCCAGTATTTAGTACACTGCTTTGAACATGAAAGACACTTAATACATACCATTATTATTATGGGAGACAAGACTGCATCTTTTCTTTGATCGATCTCTATTTTAGGGCCTGATCCAATGCCAGACACACACAAATGAACAAACATAGCTGAGCAAAATAGGTGGTCAGTTAATGCTCTGGATGTTGCAGACTGATAAATATAAGCCCAATTTTCCCATCCCACTCTAGAGAACTAGGTTCTTTGACTCAGGCTGGTCTTCTAGGTCACATATTTTTCTCAGGGAGGATTATTTTCTCTTGTCCTTTCTCTTTTACCCAGGGAATGCCACTGAGTTGAAGAACTTGAGATACCCAACTTCTTCACCAGGATCTGCTTGGGAGGAACCAGCTGGGATCCACATATAGTCAAGGGAGAGAGAGAGAGAGAGTGCAAAGAACTGGAGCCATTCAATAGAGAACCATTCTGGGAAGGGACCTGGCCACCAATTCCTTTTCCATCCAATAATGTTAACTGTGGCATTTGCTAAGCACTTACTATATGCCAGGCACCATATTAAATGCTGGGGTGGCTACAAGACTGTTTCTGATTCAATCACAGTCCCTGTCCCTAGGGGGACTCAGAGTCTCAATCCCCATTTTACACATGAGGTAACTGAGGCCCAGAGAAGTGAAGTGACTTGCCCAAGGTTACACAGCAGACAAGTGGCAGAGCAGGGATTAGACTCATGACCTTCTGACTACCAGACCCAGTGATTCATGATGACATGATTCTGTATGTCATCAGTCTAGACCCTTGCCTACAGGTTGACTGAATTCTGACCAACTACCAGTACAAGAGTTCAATCAGTGAGGAGAGAAGGGTGCACCTCTCGACACTGAAGACAGTTCCCACGCTTTCACCTGCACAGCAGGATGAGAAGCAGCAAGGCCTAGTGGGAAGAGGAGAGGACTGGAAATCAGGACACATACCTAGACTCTAGTCCTGCTCTACCTCTCGCCTGTTGCGTGACCTTGGACAAATAACTTCTCTATGCCTGAGTTTGCTCACATGTAAAATGATGATTAAAATAATCATTTTCCCCCCTCCCTCTTTGACTATGAGTCCTGTGTAGAAAAGACACTGTAAGCTCACTGTGGGCAGGGGATGTCACTGTTTAGTGTTGTACTGTACTTTCCCAAGTGCTTATAAATGCTCTGCACACAGTAAGCACTCAATAAATAGGACTGAATGAATGATGGTGCCTGATCTAATGATCAAGTATAGTGCTTGGCACAGAGTAAACACTTAAATGGCATTATTTTTCATTTTGTTTTAATAATTATGGTATTTATTAAGCACTTACTATGCACCAGACACTGTACTAAGCAAATCAGGTTGGACACAGTTCCTATTTCACAGGGGGCTCAGATTCTAAATCCCTATTTCACAGATGAGGTAGCTGAGGCCCAGAGGAGTGAAGTAACTTGTCCAAGGTCACATAGCAGACAAGGGGCAAGGCAGGATTAGAATCCATGACCTTCTGACTCCCAGGCCCATGCTGTATCCACTCTGCCATGCTGTAGGAGTTTGGTTATGTTGTTACAATGATTTTGCAAGTGAAAGGGGGCATTTTTCTACTTTTGGATTTTCACATAGCCATAAAAGTAACTAACATCTTGGTGTGGTGGGATTTTGACACACTGGTCAGCCAGGAATTTACTAGACATGTAGAATAAACATCTTAAATTTGACTCTATCACCAGCTCTTTAAGTATTACAAAGCTGCCATTTAACATTTTAAATAAATACGCTAAGTTGTCAGGACCCCTATCGAGAAAATAAAACTGCTTCTTAGAAAGATATTTTGATTTGATAATCCAGACTGGCTGCAGAGTTTAATCAAACTATAACAATTACTGCTCATCTCACCATTTCAATCTACCTGTTTAGACAGATTTGGTGTGGCAACAATTCTCGGTTTCTTTGTTCACTTTTTTCCATGAAAATGCTCTAGGTGAACTTGGGTATCAAATTTTAAAACACTAGCATTTAAAGTTTTCCTATTATTTTTTCTTGATGATATCATCCACAGCTCATCCATTTAAAGTACTATTTTCCTTATTTACTTTGAGATGTTAATTTTTTTTAATGGCATGTATTAAGCACTTAGTATGTGTCAAGCACTGTTCTAAGTGCTGGAGGAGAGACAAGATAATCAGGTTGGTACTACGCCCTGTCTCACAAGGGACTCACAGTCTAAACTGGAGGGAGGATTTAATGCCCATTTTATAGATGAGGTAACTGAGTATAGAGAAGTTAAGTGACTTGCCCAAAGTCACACAGCAGACAAGTGGCAGAGCTTAATTAGAACCCGGGTTCTCTGACTCTCAGGTCCATATTCTCTCCATTAGACCTCACTTCTCAACTAAATTAAAAAATATTAGAATGATATAGAAATTACACACAATTTTTTCCTGCAATATACCGCAAATCCTGAACTGACTCAGTGAGAAGAGGAGAGTAGTGTCAGGGATAAATCCTTGGATGGGAAGGGGGAGGTGAGGGAGATACTTTGTGACTTAAAGGCCCTTTGTTCTACATTTCAACCAGACATCTAATAACCGCAGCTGATGTTCCAGCTGATCGCACAATTGGGTAAAGTGGCAACAACATGCCAATGACAAAATACCAGAAGAAGCCAATTTTACCTCTAAAATGATTTGAAAAGCATTTTATTGTCTATTTCTAACCCCATAAATTAGGATCTTCAGTGTACTTTAGCAAATATTTACTTTTACTCTAGTATTACAAAAACAAAAACTTGAAATATGAGTGACAAAATTTCAATTAAAAGGATGAGGGCTAATGTGATGGTAACTAAGGTTAGTCCAGGTAGAAATCAGCATTTATTCTTCTGAGTTCCACCTATACTTAAAATTCTAATCTCTTTGAATTTGAAGATAACAGTCCCCAACAAATATAAAGGGAATATACATTCCAAGTGTTTAGTACAGTGCTTGGCACATAGTAAGCGCTCAAATATGATTGAATGAATATTGAAAGATTAATTACTAAAAGTCTCTATGGACTTTTCATGGTCTCTCAGATGGAGATAGAAGCCAAGCTAAGAAGGGACAGTGCACACCTGTAATTTGAATAGGGTGTAGCCACTCGTCCAGTTTTACCCTGGACGGTCTGGTTTTTGGCTCATCGGTCCCTTATCCAATGTGGATTGAGCTCCAGATGCTCTTATTTCCCTCATTTTGGCCTTAAGCACACAACCTCCCTCTGCCACTTCTGCTGCTACCAAACTCCAAGGCTCTGACTTGGTGACCAGGTCCGGTGAACCTGGGAGAGGAAAACGGTGACTCTGAAGCAAGTGGAGGTTCAAGTGTCCCCCTGAGGAAATGCTGTAGGTATGGGTGAGTTCAGTATACTTCTCATAATGAAGCTGGGATGTCATCACATTATGCTACACGTCTGGTGTCATGCATGCAAAGTCACGTGCATCTCAATATCCAGCATTTCTGAATGCCATCTAAGGCCACCTTAATTTCTGACCATGAAATCTTCACCCAACAAAGGAGCCTGTTTCCCCTTCCCACTCCATATCAACACTAGTGACTCTGAATGGTAGATACTGGGGCTGAGAATAATGGCTACTTCACATAGAGAAGCAGCGTGGCTCAGTGGAAAGAGCACGGGCTTTGGAGTCAGAGGTCATGGGTTCGAATCCTGGATCTGCCACTTGTCAGCTGTGTGACTGTGGGCAAGTCACTTAACTTCTCTGTGCCTCAGTTACCTCATCTGTAAAATGGGGATTAAGACTGTGGGCCCCCCGTGGGACAACCTGATTCCCCTGTGTCTACCCCAGCGCTTAGAACAGTGCTCTGCACATAGTAAGCGCTTAATATCAACATTATTATATTTGATTTTACTTGTTTCTTCCACTTCTAATCTTTTGTATTTTTCTCAATTTTTAGTTTTCCCCTTCTTTTTAGCTTTCTCCCTATGCTTCTTCCCTGTCATTCTGTTTCAATAATTGTGCTTAAAAAAATTCAATATTCATCATATAAAAGTTTTTATCCAGCACTTTAAGATTTTCAGAGACAAGATTTTCTGAGGCAAGATTTTCTGAGACAATCTAATCAATGACAGGAATACTTTTCAAGGAAAGCAGCATTCTGTAGTGGATAGAACACAGGCCTGGGAATCAGTCACTTGTCTGCTGTGTGACCCTGGACAAATGACTTAACTTCTCTGTTCCTCAGTCATCTCCTCTGTAAAATAGGAATTAAGACCTCGTGTGCCTCGAGCCTCATGAGCCTCGTGTGGGTCATGAACAGTGTCCAACCTAATTAGCTTGTATCTATTCTAGTGCTTAGTACTATGCCTGGCATATAGTAAGCATTTATCAAATACAACAAAGAAGGGTTAAAGACAATCAAATAAATGCTACAACTATGGACATTATTTTCCATTTAATAAAATTCTCAACAATAGTAACTGAGGTATTTGTTAATCACTTATTGCGTGCCTAGCACTGTATTACCCTCTCAGGATTACACCTGGAGAGTTTCCAGTATTCTACAAGTCTCAGCTATGGGACAGAGAGTCAAGCAGAGGCCTACTCATTCCATTCCTAGCTTGGGCAGTGGCTAGCCAGTGGAAGGCAATCTGCTACAAGTCAAAACTCACCTGTGTTGGACAGCAGTGGCATGGGAGAAAGTCGAGTTTATTGTGTAAAGAAGGCAGTGGTAAACCACTTCCATATTTTTACCAAGAAAACTCTATGGATACACTACAAGAAGGATTGCAGGTGGAAGTGGGGCAATCTGGAGGAGAAATGTGTCCATGGAGTCACTATGGGTCGGAGACAACTTGACAGCATCAGACCAGACAAGCACTGTATTAAACGCTGGTGCAGATACAAGATGATCAGGTCATACAAAGTCTCTGTCCCAGGGGGTAAGACAACAAGGATTTAATCCCTTTTTTACTGATGAGGAAACTGAGGCACAGATAATTTAAGTGACTCTCCAAGGTCACACAGCAGGCAAGTGGTAAATCCAGGATTAGAATTCAGGTCCTCTGACTCTCTAGCCTTACTCTTCCCACAAGGGGATGATGCTTCCCTTGCTGCTCTTTAAGCCATGAATACCCAATAACATAACTACTGCCAGTTACATTCATTCAATCGTATTTATTGAGCACCTACTGTGTGCAAAGCACTGTACTAAGTGCCTACATCTGAGAGCGATGCAAACTCTAAGGTTTGGTTTCCTCTTCATCTTTTTGGGACAAGGAACTGGGAGTTATTTCCTGATGATAATGAAAGAAGTATGAATCCCAGGTGGAAAGCTGTTCACATAGTCCTTGCTTCTGATGTTTAAATAACTAAACCACCCTGCTAATTTTAGACTGTCTCTACAAAGGGCATCTTACCCGAATCCCCTGAATAATTGCTACTTCTTTGCCAACATTCTTTTCAAAAGGCCTCAAACATGCTGAAAATATTTTCCCCAGAGTTTCAGAAAATGTGCACTCCAAGGTGAACAAAATAAATCTGCTATGAGGAGGCTGTGGTAATGTCCTTGAAATCCAGTTCAAGGGGAGATTAAAACACTGTCATTTTTTTTCCTATTGTCCATGGATTCCTATAATTGCTTTGTGTGGGAACTGGCTGAATGTCCAAAACCATCCATCATCTTGCCATCAGTGCATAGAATGCCGTTGAGACAAATGTCAAACTCTCTATTCAACCTCCATAGCAATCCCAAAATGACAATGTCATAATTATGAGAGGGCCTTAAATAGCCACATTTATGTAACCCGAGAATCCTGAAAAGGAAGGCTATACTGCATATGAAAAATATGTACCCACCAACAGTAAATATCAAAATAAAAATGTTAGGTAAAAAACACTAATCTATACTTATCCAAAATGAATCAGTGACAGCATTTACACGGTAAGGCAAGTGTATGGATAGTTTAGTCAAAATTCCTGGTACTGAAGGAAACACATTTTCTTCTTTCTACTTGAATTTTCCAGATTAACCACTTGTATTGATCATATTATCCACATAAATACATAGTCCTCTGCTCCATTGCTTGGGAAGACATGGTGATCATTTGTTTCCTTATTCTTTATGGGCTATCTCAAATGAGGTAATGAATGTAAGTCCCATATTGGAAAAACAAAGGAAGAAAATGAATGCTACTCCATTGATTCCCCTGATACAGATATTGAGTAGTTTATTAAACATCTGGTAGCCTCAAGTGATATTACTAAACCTGATTGAATATGCCCTTGGCATACTTCATTATGACTCTGCACTGACGATACATAACCTGTGTCCTTCCTCCTTTATGTTTACTTTTTCTGAACGGTGTCTAAAAGCCCATTTTACTAGCCACATAAATATTGTTGCCACTTAATTAGTAACTGGGCCTCTCATTACAAATAGCTCTAGCTCAAAGAAAGATAAAATAGGCTTCTAAGTGCAACAGGTCTGATTAAATATCTTCCTTGGCTGTCGATCCTATTGAGGAGTCTACCTAGAACTGGGTCATTTGAGAGATGATGTCACTATGGGAAGTAAACACAATATATAGCCGGACTTCCTCTGAGGTACCATAAATGAGAAGCATCTATGAAAAAGAAGCTTAGGCAGATATAAACCCTTCTGGGAGTTGAGCTGCCCCTCTGTATTTTTGCACCTGTGGTTTGGTTATGATCATGCTCCCAATCCCCCTTGATGCTTTTTCTGGTATTGTGCTTTACAGCTGGATGTAGCTGTTAGCACAAGGGTGGAGGTGGTGGGGGCTCTTAAATGGTGTCTGGTTCCATCTCCTCCAGGATGGGGCCCTTCCCTCCCTCTGCTACTTTTCTTTTCCTTATCACTTTGTCTCTTCCTGAATGGGAGGGAGGAGTGCGGAGAGGAGAATGCATTAACGATGGCTGACACCTGCATCTCCCACTTCATCTGTGGTATTTATTGAGTGCTTAACTGTGTTTGGAACACTGTACTAAGCACTTGGGAGAATACAATATAATGGAGTTGGTAGACATGGTCCCTGCCCACAGGGGCTTACAGTCTAGAGGGGGAGACAGACATTAAAATAAATTATGGATATTTACATAAGTCTAAGACTGAGGGTGAGGTGAATAAAGGGTGGGAATACAAGTGTAAGGCTGATGCAGAAGGGAGGAGTGGGGAAATGAGGGCTTAGTTGGGGAAGGCCTCTTGGAGGAGAGGAGATTTTACTAAGACTTTGAATGTCAGGAGAGTGATGGTATGAAGCGGGAGAGAGTTCCAGACCCCAGGCAGGATGTGGTCAAGGGCTAGATGAGATCAAGGTACAGGGAACAGGTTGGGGTTAGAGGTGCAGAGTGAGCATGCTGGGTCACAGTAGGAATCAGTGAGATAAGACAGAAGGGGGCAAGGTGATTGAGTGTTTTAAAGCCAATGGTAAGGAATTTCTGTTTGATGCAGGGTTGGATGGGCAACCACTGGAGGTTCCTGAGAAATGGGGAAACATGGACTGAAATTTTTTTAGAAAAATGATCTGGGCAGCAGAGTAACATATGGATTGGAGTTGGGCGAGACAGGAGGCGGGGGTCAGCAAGGAGGCCGATGCAATAGTTGAGGCGGGATAGAGTAGGTGCTTGGATCAATGTGATAGCAGTTTGGATGGAAAGGGTGGATTTTAGCGATGCTGTGAAGATAGAACTAACAAGATTTTGTGACAATGAATGTGTATGTTGAATGAGAGAGATGAGTTGAAGATAATGCCAAGGTTATGTGCTTCTGAAACAAGGAGGAGGATGATGCTGTTTACAGTGATGGGAAAGTCATGGGGAGGAGAGGGTTTGGAAGGGAAGATGAGGAGTTCTGTTTTGCACATGTTACCTTTGAGATAACATGGGACATCCAAGTAAGATGTCCTAAAGGCAGGAGGAAATATGTGACTGCAGAGAAGGAGAGAGTTCAGTGCTGGAGATGTAGATTTGGGAATCATCTGCCTAGAGATGATAGTTGAAGACATGGGAATGAATGAGTTTTCCAGGGGAGTGGGTATAAATGAAAAATAGGAAGGGAACCAGAACTGAGCCTTGAGAGACTCCTACAGTTAGGGGGTGGGAGGCAGAGGAGGAGAATATGGAAGGGATTGAAAATGAGCACCCAAAGAGGTACATAAGGAGAACCAGGCAAGGGGAGTGTCAATGAAGTTAAGGTTGAAAGGGCAATTTCCAGGGAGTGAAGGGGGTGGAAGCCAGACTGGCACTTTTGGCAACTTCCCACTTACTGCACAGCACTCTCAAACACACACTCACCCCTCTACCCAACAGGGGTAGAGGTTCCATGTTCCATGACAGGATCACAAAGGCGCAGACAAGAATGGGCTTTATATTCCATGACATATCCTTAACGTAACTGTACCCCAGAGGATTCTGAGGTGAGGAAGTTAGACACAAAACCCTTCCAAGTTCAAATCCAACACCACTTCTCAGATCTATTTAGAAAGTCATCATCATATTCTTCCTCAACACCAATATTTCTAGACAAAAGAGGTTCATTTTTAATAAGAATTAAGAGAAATCAACCACAGCAGATTCAATTCCAGATTTTAAAAAATTCAACTGTCTCCTACTTACTTCATGGGTTTGAATAAAGCTTGCCCATAATTTTGGAATGTCATGATGAGCTTTAGCTGAGTGCCTCCTGACTTCATTGCTGCAGGAGAGAAAAAAAAATTCAATCAGCAATTTTCTCCAGATTACTATGTTAATTATACAATTCTATTTACGCTCTGTAATCTGTCACTGTAGTGAAATTGCAGTATTTTTCCCTTGCTAAATTGGGGTATCATCACCATTTCTTTACAGTCTCGTTTTACTTCTGTTCTTTTTTCTGTGATATTTCCAGTGGACATGGATTACCACATAGTACTTAGTTGTCTGACTTGGGGGACAGTACATACCTCCTCTTTCTTTAATATACCTCCCTGCAGAGGAGACAGAGAATACTGGGTCTTCACTAGGTGAACCTTTTTCCCAAGTGAATTAATCAATCATCTTTATTGAGCACTTACTGTGTGCAGAGCACTGTATTAAGCACGAGGGAGAGTGCAATATAATCGAGTTGATAGACATGGTCCCTGCTCACAGAGAGCTAACAGTCTAGAGGATGAGCTTCTGTCCTCTAATTACAGGGCTGATATTAACAATAATAATCATATAATGATAATTTGTGGTATTTGTTAAGTGCTTACTTTGTGCAAAGCATTGTACTGAGCGCTGGGTTGGATACAAGCAAATCTGATTCATTCATTCATATTTCTTGAGCTGTGTGCAAAGCATTGTATTAAGCACTTGGGGGAGTACAGTATAAAAACAAACACATTCCTGCCTACAACGAGCTCACAGTCTAGAGGGGGGCACAGTCAATAGTCTAAATAGATAAATAAATTACAGATATATGTGCTGTGGGGATGGGAGGGAGAATGAATGAAGGGGCAAGGAAGAGCGGCACAGAAGGGAATGGGAGAAAAGGAGAGGAGAGTTAAGGCAGGGAAGATTTCTTGGAGGGGATGGGCCTTCAGTAAATTTGAATAATATAACACAATCAGGTTGGACACAGTTATCACACATAGGGCTCACAGTCTAAGCAGGAGAGAGAACAGGTACTGATTCTCCATTTTCAGATGAGGAAAGTGAGGCACAGATAAATTAAGAGACTTGCCCAAGGTCATATCAGGCAAGGAGCAGAGCTGGGATCACAATACATGTCCTTTGACTCCCAGAGCTGTTGTATTTCCACTAGGCCATACTGTTTGGGCAAATCACTTGACTTTTCTGTGCCTCAGTTTCCTCATCTGGAAAATGGGGATTAAATACCTGTTCTTGCTCCCTGATAACAATAATACTACTACCTGCTAAGCAACTACTATGTATCAAGCACTGTGGTGGACACAAGATAGTTGGGTTGGACAGTTCCTGTCCTTCAACAGACTTACAGACTAAGTAAGAGGGAGAATGGGTAACTTATCTGTGTTTTACAGATGAGGAAATTGGGGCAAAGAGAACATAAGTGACTTGCCCAAGGACCCATAGCAGATAAGTGGTGAATCCAGGATTAGAACCCAGCTCCTCTGACTTCAAGCCCAGAGCTCATTCCACTAGGCTACACTACTTCCTCTTAGAGAGCAAGCTATGGTGGGACAGAGACTATGTTTGATCTCACTGTATTGTATTTACCACAGTGCTAGTACAGTGCTTGGAAAATAGTAAGTGAACAATAATCATAACTATTAATTACTTAAGCACTTTCTATGTGCCAAGCACTGTACTAAGCACTGAGGTAAATACAGGGTAATCAGGTCCCACATGCAGATCACATTCTATGTAGGAGGGAGCACAGAACTGAATCCCCATTTTGCAGATGAGGGAAGTGAGTCACAGAGAAGGTTAGTGACTTGTCCTAGGTCACGCAGCAGGCAAGTGATGGAGCAGCGTTAGCACCAAGGTTCCCTGATTTTCAGGTCTTGGCTTTTTCCACTAGGCCATGCTCTCTTCCAATACAAAATATCAAAATTACTAGGAAAGGAATTCCTTCCCATGTTCCTTCTTTAATAAGTACTACAATAATAACAATAATCATTATTATTATTACTGCAGCAACCTCTTATGGGCTATGATGCTATGACAGCTCCAGCACTCCCCTATGGTCCTTTTGGCCATAAATGGATCCTGCAAGTGAAATATACCATTAAGTGAACTTCACAATGCCCTGTACCTCTACCCAACTTATTGCTCCCTGGACTCCATGCCTCAGGGAGAATACAACTCACAAGAATGAGAGAACACTAGTGGCTCTGAGCACACCACAATAACTATTACCAACTACTTTCTGTGGGTTCTCAACCCTGGAGTCTCAGGATTGAGGCTCGCCTGTAGTTGTTAATGGGATACTCCATCAACATCGATCAACCTAGCAGCGGGTCAAACGGTATAGATGAAACAAGCTTGGACACACAATATTAATCCCTCCTCCATGCGGCCTTGGGAACCTCAGTGTCGACAGTGGGGGTAGTTCATGTTTTGCTGATCTTTCAGCCTTGTTCTCTACCCTGTTGACCCCCAAATCAGTCATATTTAGTGAGCGTTTATTGAATCCAGAGTACTTGGAAAACTTCAATACAACAAAGTTGAGAGACACAGTCCCTGCCCTCAAGGAGCTTAAAGTCTACAGGGGGAGGCAGAAGTAAAAATAAGCTGGAAGTGGGACACATTGAAAGGACAAGGATCTTGGATACTGATCATCAAGAGCATATAACAGTTGTTGGCAGAGAAGGTGTCACTTCATTATACCGTACTCCCAAGAGCCGGGCACAGTGTACCAGACAAAATGGGTGCTCAAAAAATGCTGCCACTGCTATTACTATCACCAAATCAGGAGGCAGGCAAGAGGAATAAAACTTTGCCTCCATAAGTCCAAACAAGAGATTGCTCAGCAAACTGGCTGGAACTGCATTAAAAATAAACAAGCTAGGAACTAATCTCCCTTTCCTTGGGTCAAATGTCCAAATGAGAGACAGCTAAGTAAACTGGCTGGAACTGCATAAAAATCAACAAAGTAGGAACCAATCTCCCTTGAGCTGGGATGTAGGATTTCCCTGGCTCCCCCTGTGGTTAGGAGAAGTAGCATGGAGTAGTGGATAGAGTGAAGGCCTGTGAGCCAGAAGGACCTGCATACTAATCCTGGCTCTACCGTTTGACTGCTGTATGACCTTGGGCAAGCCACTTCACTTCTCTGTTCCTCAGTTACCTCATCTATAAAATGGGGATTAAGACTGAGCCCCATGTAGGACAGGGACTGCATCCCACCTGATAACCTCAGATCTACCCTAGTGCTTAAAACAGTGCTTGACACATAGTAAGCACTTAACACTATTATTATTATCATCATTATTATTATTGAGTTGTTCTAAGAGGTAAAAGTTACCCTAAGAGCCTCTCCGTTCAAGGAATGTGTTGGGTTATTGTTATATTTCCTTTCCCGGCTCTGCCACTTGTCAACTGTGTGACTGTGGGCAAGTCACTTAACTTCTCTGTGCCTCAGTTACCTCATCTGTAAAATGGGGATTAAGACTGTGAGCCCCACATGGGACAACCTGATTCCTCTGTGCCTACCCCAGCGCTTAGAACAGTGCTCTGCACATAGTAAGCGCTTAACAAATACCAACATTATTACTATTTCCCAAGTGCTTAGTACAGTGCTCTGCACACAGTAAGTGCTCAGTAAATATGCTTGACTAAAATGAATGAATTCTGGGTGAGAGGGCATACTCCCGTCTGACAAGGGTGACTGGGGATTCCCAGGAGGGGCTCCTCCCCATGGCTCTGCCCTTCTTCTCATGTTTCATTACCAAGGGAACTGACCAAGCGAGAAAGCTAATAAGTTTTCCAGCTTACTCAGAAGTCCCGGGGCACTGGCAGTTAGGGCCATCACGTAGAAACATCAATGGAGTTTTGTACCAAATCCAAGATGGAGGCAGGGAATCAGAGGGCTCAATGGTGCCTCTGTCCAATCTACAGTAGGACTGTTTTTTGCCTGAAGAAATCGTGGGAATTTCCAAACCAACTGAATGGAAAACTGAGAATGGCCTGATGCTTGAGGCTTATTCCCAATCTTATCCCAGGTAAGATTTGGGAGCCTACACTGACTGATGTGTATCTCTTGGAAAATAGTGCCCTAATAACTTTATAAACAGATAACAGTACTTTTGATTTGTGATTTTCATTTTCCTTACACTAGAGACTAACAGGCTGGAATAAAATAGTTTACCCTGACTTTCCCAGGCCTACAACTTTGTTTCACCTTCAAGAAATAAATCACGGGGTATCAGGACACTTCAGCTCCACTGCCTACCTTCTCCTTCTTGCCTACCTAGTTTGAAGAAATTGGAAAAAGCAACTCCACCTTCCATAAACTGGAAAAATCACTGAGGTTAGCTCTCTTTTTTAAATGTTTTATGGTATTTGTTAAGCATTTACTACATGTCAAACACTGTTTTAAGTGCTGGGGTAAGGTACCAGTTAATTAGGTTGGACACAGTCCCTGTCCTGCATGGGGCTAACAGTCTAAGTAGGAAAGAGCAGAATTGGAAGGATCCATTTGTTGACTATCTTCTTTACCAAAGGAGGATGACTCCAGTTAAATGGACTTTGTGACTAACGGGATCACTGTTCAGTAAGGTGTTTTGCCTTTTTCTGTGTCCTCTTTCCTCCCACTCCTGTCTTGGTGTAAAGAAGGGGGACACAGAGGCAGACAAGGAGACAATGGAGAGGGGCAATGGAGGAGAAGCAGTGTTGCCTAGTGGATAAAGCATGGGCCTGGGAGTCAATAGGACCTGGGTTTTAATCCTGGTTCCGCCACTTCTCTACTGCGTGACCTTGGGCAAGTCATTTAGCTAATCTGTGCCCCAGATGCCTCACCTGTAAAATGGGGATTCAGTCTGTGAGTCCCATGTGGGACATGGACTGAGTTCAACCTGATTAGCTTATATCTACCCCAGTGCTTAGTACAGTACCTGGCACATAGTAAGCACTTAAATACCATTAAACAAAAGTGAGCTAAAGCGATATCCAGGTGTTCTACCTATTAAAGTATTTTGATATAATACAGGAGCAACATGGCTATGCAAAAGGCCACATAAAAGCATAGACTCAGCTGTGAGCAGTGGCTACAGCAATACTTCCTTCAATTAGAAGACAAACTACCTAAGTACTAAAGGTAGGAAGATTTGCAGGAAGTAAACTAGCCACTTAAACTTCACTTGTTTATCACTGGAGAAAGCAGCATTAACAAATAGTAGAGACATGCAGTTGAATGTCATCTAGGGACAATGATAATCCCTGTCTTTGTGTCTAAATTTAAACTTACTGGAAATAGCACCTTGAAATAAGAAGAAAAAGTCATTTCATTTGAGTATATTTCATTTTATCCTGCCTATAGAATTATCAAAATCATCCACCATCATTAAAAAAGAAAACTGACCTAAAGTTTAAAACTCAGTGCAATTCAAAGTATCTTATCTTTCTGATTTCATAACCCATGGTTTAATTAAACTCCATCTTGCTGCTACATTTTCTTTTAATAACCAGCACCATTAGCTACCTCTTCCTTTAATTATTCCACTCTGGGCCTTAATACAGAGAGGTCACCCGCTTATTCTCAGTGCTCGTAATCCTTATTTTTTATAGCAAAATATTATGTATATCTGGTCAGTTTAATTACTTTATTTCTGGAACAGAACCCCATCTGCTTTGCTGTTTCCCTGACCCTCGTCTTCTACTGAATTACCATCCCTTCCCATGAACAAACAAATAATTGGAAATTACAGGGCATTAAATGAAGTCGCAGAGACTAGGTATTTCGAAACACTTGTTTCTTGTGTACCAAGCTAACACGCAGTCCCTTGCCTTTTAATCACTTAAGAATACAAACATCGCCATATTAGGTTCCATATATAAATAGGTAGTATCCCTTAGAACAAAGGCTTTACTTCCATTGTCTTTGTTAGACTAGGACAAGTGGCAGGCTATTTCCGCTGGGAAACTTGTGTCTTCATGATACAGGCTTCCTCACTGAGAATTATTCCCTAGGCAAAAGAACACGATCAGAACTTTAGCCCAAGAATGATGGAAGTGGGTCAAAGTAGAAAAGATCCCAGAGAAGATCATAAGGGAGAAAGAACATGGTACAAGATCCTGATCAAGAAGTCTGATGCATGAGCTAAGTTGAGCTTGTTCATTTCAAAAGCTAATTTGATCCTGCCAGTGATGATAATGGTATTTAAGCACTTACTATGCACCAGGCACTGTTCTAAGTGCTGGGGTGGATACGTAAATCGGGTTGGACACAATCCCTGTCCCATGTGGGGCTCACAGTCTCTAGCCCCAACTGACAGATAATTGAGGCAAAGAGAAGTGAAGTGACTTGCCCAAGGTCACATAGCAGACCTTTCTTTGAGAATCCAGATTTGGTGCAGATGAGAAAACCTTTAGAGCTCACAGGTAGAGGACTGCATATTTAAAGACTGAGCTTTGTCACATCTCCAAAGAGGTCATGACCATCTGTGGTACTGAAGAAGTTTACTGAGTACTTAGGAGTACCGAACAAGATTCTTGCTTAGAGAGATTGGGGTTAATTTTTGGGCAAACAGATATATCCAGTTCTCCTATTATACAAATGTTGCATTCTCGAAAAAAACTTCCTCTACAATACTCAGCCATTCTGATATTGCGGGTAAAACACAGGCTACCCAAGAATGTGCCACAAGCTGTTTCTTCTGACAGCATGGCACACTGTATCCAAACAGGCTCACATTGTCAAACACAATTCCCTAATTCCCTACATGTGTTCTGGCCCAAACGCACAGTGAAAACATCCAAATACCTTTGTTTTTCTCCAAGGGTGGCCTTGGAAGGCACATTCTTCAGAACATTTATGGCCTGCAAGATGAGATGCAACACTGACTTTCTGACCTCATAGCCTTCTTTCTCACCAAGGCCTCTCCACCCTGTTCGTCCTTCATTTACATCATAGCTGCATCCAGAGGCAAAACCTACCGGGTAATATTGTGGAGAAGCTCCAGAGGGGTGTCCTTTGTAGGACAGAGACAATGTCTTAACTATTTATTTTGATTTTACTCCAGACTTAGCACAGGGCTTAATGCAGAGTAAGCACTTAATAAATACCATAGTCAAATCAAGTCCTTTCTGAAAGTCAAACTCGACTACATTGCAGATGGCTCTACAGAAGCCAATTATACTCTGCAATGTTTTCCTTGCCCTTCTCTGTTTGGAAGCATATAATATCCCAAGACCTCTAATGAAACTTTGATGTTAAACAGTGGATTGACTTTGACTTTGACAGAAACTTAATTTTGGGCCAAATAGCTGCTGAGCTAGAAGTCCCTGAGGTCAACATTTTTTAGGCAGAGTTTTTGCCAGCTGTGGAAAAGTTCCTTAAAGCTTGCTGAAATAATTAGGGTCAGTGGAGCATTGACCTGAAGGTGGAGGAGACGGGGTTGGCCTCCGATGGAGAAGATGGGCGAATTGCAAGAGAATGGAATGAGGAAAAAGAAAGAAATCACTAGGATGTAAGACACATTTAGACTGGGTTGTGCTCCATTATCTCTACTTCTCCCCTGGAGCAGGAGTTAAGCTTATCCCTTTCCTCTCCCCTACACCTCCCCTTCCCCCTGACTCCCCAAGCCTCCCATCAATCCCTACCAGTGTGAAAATCAATCCATAATATTTATTGAGAGCTTACTCTGTGGAGAACACTGTAGTAAGTGCTTGGAAGTAAGTACGTGCATAAGTAGAGTAAGTAAGCATGATCCCCGGCCTCAACAAGCTTACAGTCTAGATGGGGAGGCACTAAGATAAATTAAAAGACATGTGGAAGCATTAGAGTATAAATCCATGCACACAAGGGATCAAGACTTCTGAAGAGCAAAACCCCCAACATTATCACAGCCAAATGCCCTAAAGTCCTCTCTCAAACAACAAAGAAAGTAGGGATGTAGGGAAGGACAACATGTGGATACCTCTGTTTAAAAAGTTATGAAGAGATCATACTAGGTGGAAGAACATCGGAAAAAATAGGCTACTCTGCTTTTAATGTTAAACTTAAGGCAAAATAAGAATTTTCGGAGACCAAAGCAATATTCTGCCCTAAGATATAGCAAGAATCTCCAATGAATGTGGCCTTTGAGACACAATACTGATGATTTTTTTTTAAATTAGGGTGCTGTGATTTTAATGTACATGAAAGTGCTATGAAGTGTCACAGCTCTGGGGGGGTCACTTTGCCCTAATCACACTAATGATAATATGGGTGCCTGTCCTTACAGGGGAAGGATTTGATGCTCAGCAAACACCGCTGATAAAGAAGAGATGAGAGGTAATGAGAGGCATTGAGATGCATCAGGAAACTTTCTTGAGCTTAAAGTCAGCTTTTCACAGTGCACACTACTGTCTATGTGCTTTGGAGCTTAGAACATGGGCCCTTCGATCTGTATTGACATGTCTGTCATCCTTTCATTGATTCAATCAAATTTATTAAGTGCTTACTGAGTGCAGAGCACTGTAATGTGTGCTTGGTATCCTTTCTCTGAATACTTAGTCCCCTTTTGTTGTAGCCTGCAGCAGTTTCACAGGTCTGTAGCCTACCCAATAAGAGCAAGATTCAGAAACTTGCTTAGATTCTACAAAGGCTGCTAATTTACTTAAATGAGGAGCGCAACATAGTTCTGAACCTGGGGAAACTCAGGCATTTGTTGGTCCTAACAGAGTACTTTTGTCCATTCAGAGCTGAGAAGTCCACCAAGTTCCTGTTTCATTCAATATAAATTGTATTATTTGCCTATTATTTTAGACTGTGAGCTCCGTGTGGGACAGGGACTCTGTCTGACCTGATTATCTTGTATTTACCCCAGTGCTTAATACAGTACTTGACACATCATAAGCCCAAAGCAAAATCTACAATGACTATTAGCAGTGTGGCTTAGTGGAAAGAGCATGAGCGTGGGTGTCAGAGGATGTGGGTTCTAATTGTGCCTCCACCACTTGTTTGCTGTGTGACCATGGGCAAATCACTTCACTTCTCTGTTCCTCAGCTTCCTCATCTGTACAATGGGGATGAAGACTGTGAGCCTCATGTGGGACAACCTGCTTCACCTTATATCTACCCCAGCTCTTAAAACAGTGCTTGGCACATAATAAGCACTTAAATGCCATCATTATTATTGGGGACATATTGAGATTTCCTCCTGAGAAGTTTTTCTCTTAAGCACACCCTCCCATACCTGATCTGTCTTGTTCTAGACAGTATAGCAGTGTTTTCATTTGGGACACAGTGCTGGTCAAAAAATACTTTTATACCATTATCATTACTTTACCAGTAATTTAGCACCCATTTACCATATGTTCTTGGCATCCAGAGTTCAGGATGATAGCAATTTAATTATTGCCTGATTAAATGGAAGTTCTTGTGCTTTTTAAATGGACAGAGTTCAATGTGGTTCCAAGAGGAAAATGGAACCTGGTTACTAAGCAGCTAGGACCCTGTTTTAAGTACACTGTATTGATAACAATCAGCTCCACTATCTACAGCTCCAAATTTCATTAATACAATTAAGTGAATCAGAAGACAAGGATTTTAATTTGACAAGTTCAAGAAAGAGATTTAGAGAAACTCACAACAATCTTCTAACTGCAACAATATTTAACCACTGAACACAAGACATCTCAGGTATAGACTACTCTTCAGGGCTTCTACTGTATTTTATTAAACCATCCTTAACCTTGCTTTTTTCAAGGCCACCTCTGTGTGTCATTGTAGGAACAAGTTACAAATTCATTCTTGCCTTTTTTCCTTTTTTCTTTTTGCCAGAAGCACCATCATCAGTATAAGGGGCAGTTTCCTTAACTTTTAACCTGAAGAAACTGAGCAATACCCATGATGACTTTTTTTTTTTTTTTTAACTTTCAGGGTTTGGGTAGTAATTTTCCTAGCCCCAATTTTCATGCTTTGAAACTGTCGGCATAAATTTCTCAAAGACTCTATGCCATTTAGTTGAAGATTTCATTATTGCTGTTCTCTGAGTTTATCCCGAATGTAAGGAAAGTATAAATAATATACTGTTCTCTGATGCAGAAAGATTTTACGTTACCACTTGAAAGTGGGTATTCAAACTCATAGTTCTGTTGTAAATAAAATAGTCCCCAAAGTAGCACACACAGTTATTGGTAAAATAATTGGAACTGCTGGAAATAATGTTGGAGAATATTATATCCCAGCATGTTTGGTATTCTCTGATACAAAAGGGTTCATTCGTAGATATATATGTATACATCTCCATTTCTTTTGTTCATAAGCCCTGTATTTAAGAGAAAACACATGGGCAGAAATAGCATCCTGAAATCCACTCAAAGAATAAATATTTAGGGTATTAAAATGAAACAAATATTTTTTATCCTATTGACCAGTCATTCCATCAATGATATTTATTGAGCACTTAGGTGCAGAACACTTTACTAAGAATTTGGAGGAGTGAAAATAATAATAAAAATTACAGTAATTAAGTACTTACTATGTTCCAGGCACTCTACTAAGCACTGGGGTCAATCCAAGCTATTGAGGTTAGACATAGTCCCTGCTCTACATGGGGCTCACAATCTTAATCCCCATTTTACAGATAAGATAACTGAGGCACAGATAAATTAAGTGACTTGCCTAAGGTCACAACAGACAAGTGGTAGCGCTGAGAATAGAACCCAGATTCTGGTTACTCCCAGGCCCATGCTCCATCCACTAGGCTATGCTGCTTCTCTACAATACAACAGAGTTGGCAGGCACATTCCCTCCCGGCAATAATTTTGATTTTGTTCTTTTCTCATTTTTTGGAATATCTAAAAGATGAAACCAAACCATAAAAACTTTACTATTCAATTCATAATGAGGTGGAGCAAGTGATTCAAACATTTTCATCTGAATTCTGATTATTTTACTGGTCTAAATGGCCACCTACCCTTCTAAACTTAATTCTGGAGGACCTAGCTATTTTCAGGTTTGGTTAGGTAAAACCACCCAGATTTTTTGGATAGTTGACTAAACTGTCTTTTTCTTCTGCACTGTATTATCAATCAGTAATGGCAGTGATTAAACTCTCACCTCATTTTTCCAGACAATTTAGTATCCAGGAACCGGTCACTCCTTACATCAGCTCCAAACGCACACTAACACTATAAAGCCTCTTTTACAGATGGAAACACTACGTCTCAAAGAGGTAGAGTGACTTCACCTGGGCAAAGCAAGGAAGCAGTAACGCCAGGAGAATCAAGCTCAGGCTTTCTCTCATTTAAATCACCTGCTCTGACTATTTGAACTACTTCAGCCAGGCAATATAATTGACAGGTAGCATTGGAGAGTTTGTCTATAACAGGATTAAATAAACTGCTCTGATCCCTTCTTATTACACTCTCAGTGATATGGAAAAAAGAGAATCAACAGAGTCTCTTTATTATCCCATTACTTCATTCTTGATTTTCCTCCATTCCTTTTCCCCTGGAATCACCTTCTTCTTTCCTGACTGTAGTTGCTGTATTCACTTCTAATTATATTGACTCCTTTTTTGAATATGAGAAATATGCTTCATTGTCTCCCTTTATTCATTCATTCAATAGTGCAGCTTTAAAGTGTCTAGTCACCTGTTAGGACAACCTAAGCAATTATGGGTATCATTACCTTTCCTAAATGGATCTGATTAATTACTCTACTTCCCTCAGTGTTCTAGCCAGGCCACTGTACTATCTAAAAAGGCAGTGATTTTTCAGTTTACTCCAAGCAGTGATTGTGAATGTGCTGATTTGGACCATAAGTTAAAATTCTGGATTGGACAGTGGAGAACTAACATAAAAGGCAATAAACTTGAAAAATGAAGTTATTCAGCACAGTTGCAAGTCTAATGAGATTCCAAAAATACTATTCTGAGGTGAACTGGCATCCTAAAAGAAATCCAGTATTCTCTTCTCAGGTGTTTATCGCTCCAGCTTTTTCAAGGACTGTTACTTGGATTGAAGGGGGCAGTTTGAATTGTCAGTATGCCTGTTGCCAGGTCACTGGTGTACTACACCAATTCCCCCAGGGCAGCAGGTGAGGAATGGAGGAGAGGACTGGTTACATTAATTTCTCTTTCACTGGAGAGAATTAACACGAGCCTTAAAGTAAGCTGTCTACTTCAACCTTCTAGTTGCAAAGTGAGTGGTTGGCCTACAAATCTAAGTCATGCAGGGAATGCAGAAAATGGTACCCTCAGTAGATGAACTAGTAAATCCTTCCCAAATCTACTGACTCTCTTCATATAAGACTGCAGTGTGGCTCAGTGGAAAGAGCCCGGGCTTGGGAGTCAGTGGTCATGGGTTCTAATCCCAGCTCCGCCGCTTGCCAGCTGTGTGACTTTAGGCAAGTCGCTTCACTTCTCTGTGCCTCAGTTACCTCATCTGTAAAATGGGGATTAAAACTGTGAGCCCCACATGGGACAACCTGATCACCTTGTATCCCCTCAGTGCTTAGAACAATGCTTTGCACATAGTAAGCGCTTAACAAATACCAACATTATTATTATTACTGTAAACTATCCTGCAACATGCCAAATAGCTTAAGACACTATCAAGAATATAGATTTACTGTCTATACAATCTCTATCTACGTAAGAATGTGTATAGGCTCTACATGAACTGCTATCTAGCAACATACACTGGTGAGGTGATCTCGGAAGCAGTTTAACCTAGGCACAGGCCTGGGAGTCAGAAGGAACTGAATATCAATTCCAGCTCTGCTACTTATCTGCTGTGTGACCTTGGCCAAGACACTTCACTTCTCTGTGCCTCAGTTACCTCATCTGCAAAATAGAGATTAAGGCTGTGACCCCCATGTGGGACAGGGATTATGTCCAACCCGATTTGCTTGTATCCACTCCAGTGCTTAGTACAGTTCAAGGCACATAGTAAGTGCTCAACTTTTACCACAGTTATTATTACTGTTATTATTATATCACAGGTGAGGTGTACACTGGTTTTGTACATTTCTCAGACTGGTTTTGTCACTGGGTCCATCCAACCTGATCACACTCATTATAGTATGATTCACTGGAAATTATAGCCCCAGTGAAAAATTAGCAACCCACCACTCCACTGCTACCACATTTTCTTAAAATGGGAAGACCTACTGCACCTGCTTTTCAGAATTCATACACCTTTATCCTAAACTTTTTTAAACTTCTAATTACCATATTTCATATGTGCCCAAATCTTGGAAAAAAGGGCTTCACTAGTAGTACTCTAAAAATAAAATCATCTGAGCAGACTAAAAATAATAGATTCTTTTGCAGTTATGTATTGCTCTCAGAAAACCTGATTGTAAAAGGAGACAAAAGGCTGTCAAATATCCCCTTCTCTCTCTGTCTTTCCTCAGTGTTAGGAGGCATGGGACAAGGTAGGTAATAGATGCATATTGGTATCCCCAGTGCTGGATGAGTAATTTTGAGACCGGAAGGACTGCTGAAAACACAAACATGCATTGCTCTTGTAGCCTTTCACTTAGATGACCTTTCTAACTTTTTATACATCTTCCATTAGTATTATTTCTAATGGGGATTAGCTGTGAAAAGCAAACTCTCTCTATTTAGTGTTTCTCCTTTGGCAGCATGTATCTGCTGGAGGAGGAGCTTGGCATAGTGGATAGAGCCTGGGCCTGGAAAACAGAAGGTCATGGGGTTCTAACCCTGGCTCCACCACTTGTCTGCTGTGTGACCTTGGGCACGTCGCTTAACTTCTCTGTGACTCAGTTTGCTCATCTGTAAAATGGGGATTAAGACAATGAGCCCTCGGTGGGACAAGCACTGTGTCCAACCCAATTAGCTTGTCCAACCCCAACCTTTAGAACAGTGCCTGGCACATAATAAGTACTTAACAAATACTATCATCATTATTATCTTGCAGCAAAATGGAAAAACCAGATCTGTTGCTCACTGCACCCTTCAGAAAGCCTTTCAAACTCCTCACCAAAAGTGAAGGATTCTTCTGAGAATAGCCAGAGACTGGCTTTCCTAATGAACGTCTCCATACAACTCATTTGAGAGAGGCACTCGCAACAGTCCAGAGACCACAGTTCCAAAGAAGAGTTAAACAGCCAAAGAGAATGATATGGATGGCAACCTACCGACACTTGTTATCTTTTGGGAGACAAGATCTTGCAGCAAAGCCCCAATTGCAGGATTATGCTTGGAATATAACTCGTATCTATTAATGCCAATATGAAATTTTAACCAGTTGGGATAGGAATCGACAGATGTTTCTCCCGTGGGTAAAAATTCTTCATCTTCATTACCTTCATTTTGCCTATCAAAGGAAAGGAAAAATATTTGCTTTACTGGCTGATTTAAAGCATCAGTTATTGCAATTAATGAAATGCAGAGGTGTGAAAACAGTTGGAATTGTGTGAGAAGCTACTTTCACATGGACCCTAGTGTCAAAATTTTAGTTACCCATTTAGAAAGCATTAAAGTTTGGGTGTCAGTTGGCTCATATTCTATACATTGCTAAAATAAAAAAGTATCATCTGCAGTCAATGGAATATAATTGCCAAGTCCTAAAGACCCTTCCATCTGTATTTACTCTCTAGAGATTCTGCAGAAGAGGTTTAACTTTAACAAGGCTGAAACCAAAATGTCGAAGACTTCCCGAGCCTTTCTCTATTGTACATAAGGAATATATCCTGAAAATTGCCAGACGATTATCATGTCAAATTAAGACATAACACATAGTCTGTTCCCAGGGAGCAAATGAAACCAGATTTCTTTTCACTACCTGCTAAATGTAAATTATAAATAAGTCCCATATCTACATGAAATCTTCCTTTGCTTTAAGCTACTGTTAGAGTTAAAGAGGTGTTTGAATTATATTAAGTGAAAAATTTGATTTTAATTAAGGAAGCCTAGGGAGCAACAGGAGTACGTATTCTTTAGCTGAAAAACCTCCTCTATATCTATACTTCAGTTAAAAAAACCATCACCCATCTGCTTTGGTTCAGATTCTGAACTCCTAGAGGTCAGTGGTATGCTTAGCTGCTCTGAACTGCCCTCTTTTCACAATTATCCTGATTGCAGCCCAGGTCTGTACTTCAGTTGAACAGTCATCACTGCAGGTTGACCACATCTGCCTTAATGGAAATAGACAAAAATCTCTACCAAGGATTCAATCTGCACTGACTGACGGCCCACTGGCTCTCTTTAGCATGGTGCCCAGCAACTCCTGTGCTTTTCGGTGCCATTGGATCGGGAAGAGGGTGCTATTGTATCAAAGAAAAGGCTCTGGGATTATCTCCTCCTCCCTCTCCAGTCACTCAAATTTCTAAGCATGTATTTTAAATCAATGGTCCGGGCAATGAAGGGATGCCGCAGAGTACTTGGGGAAGTTCAGAAAAGATGGGAAGTGCTCCTGAAGAAGAATATTAATATTTCAGGAGAGAAGTTCTTTGGAGGTGCCAATACCTGGAATTTTATTCACCCATCTATTTAACATCTCCATTGGTTCAGTTCTCTGTCACAGTTACCTCACCTGGCCTTGAAGGGAGTTAATATATAACTGCACTGGGTTACAAAATGTGTTGATTTACTTTGATATGGGCCAGAAAACCAGAGGAACTTAAAAAGGAGGGGGCAGGGGAAGCTTATCAGCAGGTACCACCTGAGTTAGGTAATGCTTTTCTTTTTACTGGCTCAACTGGCTTCTAGGTGCATATGAGACAATCCCTCCTAAACATCCCATGCCCCCTTCTACTCCGCCTATCGGCACCCCCACCCCATCCCTCGACTCTCATGTTCTTTGCCGGCACACCAGGCATGTTGATTTTATTCCGAATGACTGATTTTAAAGAATCATTAGATGCATCTGAGATCGACAAGGAAAACACTTTCCCTTCAAAACTGTGTCGCCACCCACCTTTACGTGAAAACACCAAGCGCTGCCTAGCAGCTCCTCAGCGAGAGGGGGGCTTTCTAACTGATGGACTGATATGAAAACTAGACACATAAGAGCACCTTTTGGGGTGGGTGGTCCCCAGTAACTCCTTTCCGCGTACCTAGGGTCACTTTTTTTCTGCAGATGCCCCATTTTCCCTGGCCCCGCTGTTTCAAAATCTGAGATCAATAGACGATCTGGATGGCTGGAATATGGCTAAGAGGGATGGGCCATGACACATCAGTGGCACCTCGTTAGTCCTGGGGGACAATCTTCATAGCCCCCAGATAATGACCATGGAACTGGGCTGACTCGTGGACAAGGCAAAGCTAGGAAGGTGTGAGGCGGTGTCGGAGCAAATCAGCCCCGTCGAGGGTGAAATGAGGACCGTCCGAGAGGTCCCGGGGAGAGCAGATTAAGTTAAACTCTAGATCCCTGAGCGTAGAAATAACCTCCACAGTACTGGTGGTAGAGACCTAACTGCTGTTTAAGCACTGCGCCAAGCGCTGGGGCAGATCCAAGATAAGCCCATCGAACACAGTCCCTGTCCCACCCGGGGCTCTCGGCCCAAGGGGGAGGGGAAAGAGTTTTTCTTCCATCAGCAATCAAGAAATGGTACTTAGGGAGCCCCTCCGGGGTGCGTTCGCTCATTCCATCGTATTTATTGAGCGCTTACGGTGGGTAGAGCCCTGTGCTAAGCGCTTGGGAAAGTACCATCAAGAGGAATAAAGAGAGACGATCCCTGCCCACAAGGAGCTCCCAGACTAGAGGGGTCAGGGTCCCATCCGGGAGAGTTGGCAGAGCCGAGCCCGGCCCCGGAGAAGCCGGCCGACTCACCATTCCTGGATCTCGGCAGCCTTGGGATTAAATCGGATGTCGCTGTTCACGTCGAAGAGGACATCTTCGTCCGTCAGGCCGGGGATGGCGATTCTGTAGAGGGGATGCTCGAAGAGGGAGGCCAGCTTGGACGGTCCTTTCCCCCTTGGCAGCCTCCGGCTGGGACTCCCATCCTGGATGAGCTTCCTGGCCCGGGGGTCTGCGGGGAAGGCCGGGGACTCCGGCCCCTGGAGGGCTTCGGTCACCTTCTCCAGAGAGTGGGAAGTCAGGTTGGAGCCGGGATCGCTGCTGAAGTCCTGCAGGATGCGGAGCGTGTGCTTGTTGGGCCAGGCCGGCTCGGTCCTGGGCTTGCCCCAGCCCTGGGCCTCCTCGCCCGGCGTGGGCGAGCAAGAACAGCTCGGGTCGCCCGAAGCCCGGGCCCCTCGAGCCTCCAGCTTTGGCAACAGATCGATCATGATGTGCATCGTGCAGGCGAGGAGGAACACCACCAGGATCAGCACCCGGAATTTGCGCACCAGGATCATTTTCATGGCCAAAGGAGTCTAACGCCTTTAAGACTTTCCGAGATTTAGAAAGGCGCGTTGGGAGGGGGAGAGATGGGGATGGGGTGGGGAGAGGATGCTCTTGCACAGAAAAAGCTACCGTAGAGCTCTCTCTCTTCTGACCATGGACAAAGGACGCAGCGAGAGTCAAGAAAGTTATCTTCGCAGGCAGGGAGAAAGAAATATTTAACGAGTCATCGGGCTTTCCTCCCCTTTCTCTCCCCTTCTATTTCTCATACTATTCCGGCCCCCCCAAAAAAGGACAGAAAAAAGGCTTTCCTCCCCTTTCGCTCCCCTTCTACTTCTCGTACAATTCCAGCCCCCCCAAAAAGGACAGAAAAAAGGCTTTCCTCCCCTTTCGCTCCCCTTCTACTTCTCGTACAATTCCAGCCAAAAGAAAGACAGAAAATAAGACTTTACTCCCCTTTCTCTCCCCTTCTATTTCTCATACAATTCCAGTCAAAAACCAGACAGAAAAAAAAAGCTTTACTCCCCCTTCTCTCCCCTTCTATTTCTCATACAAGTCCAGCCAAAAGAAAGACAGGGGAAAAAAAAGGCTTTACTCCCCTTTCTCTCCCCTTCTATTTCTCATACAACTCTGGCCAAAAAACAGGAAAAAAAGGTTTTACTTCTCTTTCCCTCCCCTTCTATTCCTCATACAATCCCGGGCAAAAAAACCCCCCACCCCAAACCACCCAGAAAACAGGAAAAAAAACCCCAAACCAAGCACTCATCCTCACTCAGCAATCGAGTCTGTAAAAATCAATGGAAAAGCATTGCCATCTACAGACGCGCCTCTGTTGTTTTATTATTAATGATGAGCCTCAAGTACTCTTCGGATTCATAGAGGGGTCACAGCTAGGTTTTTCGGAGGAAGATGGGGAGGTGGGGGAGACCCTTAGCCGGTGGGAAAGGTGGGGGGGGGTTGGGGGAGTCAGATGCACATGGAAAAAAATAAAAATAAATCAGACGCACATGCGAGCGCGCGGGCACACAGGCATATACACGCACATACACGCACATACACACACATGTGAGCCCGAGGGAGCCTGCGATGGACTCGGAAAAGAGGTTTAATCATCCATAATGCCGGGACGGGACTTGGTTTTCCATCCTCCGGGCTTGGACCCGCGATGCGGCGGCGGTGGAGGGGTGCGCTTTCTCGCCCGCAGCTCTGTTCCAAGCATTGACTCCGGGAGGCCGGGCTGATCCGCTCTCCAAAAAAATCAAATCAAATCAAAATAAAATCCTTCCACCCACCGCCTCCTGCACCCCCGGGAAACCGAGGGGGAGCTGGCCGGGCTCGCCCCAGCAAAAGACTCTGTATCCAGCCTTGGCGAGGACACTAAGGCGAGGCGAGCTGAAACATGGCCCGGGGAGGGGGGAGGGGGCGTGGATTGGGGGGGGGGAGGGGGTGTGGATGGGGGAGGGAAGCCGAGCTCCTTGGGCTCGGTAGCTTTGCAGGGAGACGCCTCTCTTGGATCTCTTCTCCGACTTACATTTCTGCCCGGAGAGGAAGGGAGGGAGGGAGGAAAAAAAAAAAGGGAAAAAGGAGGGAGGAGAGAGGAGAGAGACAGAGAGACACCGAGAGGGACCCGGGGTACGAGAGAGGGAGAGAGAAAAATGAGAAATCTAACGGCAGGTGCAGGGCGAATATCCCCCTTCAGCTACTCTGCACGCAGGACTGGAAGCGCTGCAGCTCGGCTCTTCCGTGGGTGTGTTAAATATTACGGGCAAGTCATGAATCCAGCCTCCCCGACGTCATAGTGAAGAGATTGGCTAAATAAACGCTCCAGTGATAGTAACAGGAAAACCTCAACCGAAAGCAGAGCTTCCCGCACCCACACCGGCTCTCTCCTCTGCCCTCCCCAAGCTTCTGCAGCTCCGCAAAGAGCAAGGAGAGGGCGCCTATTTCTCAGAGGTTTGCAGGAAAGCTCCAGGCCCACAGCTCTGCGAAGTGTGGAAGCGCAGCCTGGCTCTGCCTAGATTGGGGAACATGAATTCTGCGATGTCATTGTCTGGGCTGGAGGCTGCTCTGGGGAAAGCGACTCCTTCTTCCTCCCGAGGAAAGGTCGGCCAACGTGGCAAAACATCAAGGCCGCGATGAATGGGACGCCCCAAAGAACGGGATGCGAACCGTCGAACGGTCTTCATTTCAGGTCTGGGTGGCTGGGGTCAGAAACACTCTGCAGATGTGTTGCAGAGTAATCGTCCTCCCCTTCGTGTTACCTGAGCCGCACACTGTCCTTCTTGATCATCAAATAGAGCCTGAAGAAAAATGAGATCAGTTCTCTGTCCGGCAGAGATTGTGGGAGCCCACAGAGCTTGCTGGGGGATGAGAGGCTTAAGACTTTGACTTCGAAGCTCTTAAACGCTGCATGTGTCTACTGGTTTTCATATGCAGTGTTAGCTGTAAAAGCATCCAGAGGTTGAGCCTCTTTAATCCTCAATTTGGGTTGTTCCGATTCACAGAAACGGGGCCGTGCCTTGCTAGGCTCCTACCTGGTAATCCTAGCACAACATCGACGCCTAGTAATGAATTCGTTGTGTTGATTGAGTGCTTACTGTAATGTAGAGCACTGCCCTAAGCGCTTGGGAGAGTTCAGTGTAACAGATTCGGTAGACACGTTCCCAGCCCAGGAGGAGTTTACGGTCTAGCGGGGAAGACAGTATTATAAATAAATCAATTACAGCTATGTACATAAGTACAGTGGGGCTGAGGGAGGGGTGAAAGAAGGGTGTATTCGAGTGCAAGAGTGACGCAAAAGGTAGTGGGAGAAGAGGAGATGCCCGTTTAGGGAAGGCCTCTTGGAAGAGATGTGCTTTTAATAAGGTTTCGAAGGTGGGGAGAGTAATCGTCTATCAGATATGGAGAGGGAGGGTGTTTCAGGCCAGATGCAGGATGTGGGGGAGAGTGGCGAGAAAGACGAAATCGAGGTACAGTGAGTAGGTTGGGCACTAGAGGAGGGAAAAGTGCGTTTTGGGTTTTAGTGGGTAAAGCTTCGAGTTTTACCACCTGTAGTAGTAATAGTAGGACATTAGTAGTAGTAATACCATTTATTAAATTATTGTGCACAAAGCACTGTACTATAGGCTGGCACTGTACTAAGTGAGGATTATGAAATAAGTGCCAATGAGGAGAATTGTATACATCGGGATCTATTTCTCTTTCTCCTGACATACGATTATGAACATTTGTATAACGGAATCAAAAGGGGAGAGGGAACAGCTTCTAGATCACATTAAAATTTCACTATCCAACATCTTGACCCTGTAGCACTGAACTCTAAAAACATAACCTGAAACGTTTTCAGCATGCAGAAGATTCTACCAAGAGAGTGAGAAGGTTCAGATTATTTAAGTGGCTCCACTGGGCTAAACATGAAGACGGGCCCTCAGCCTATTGGACTTGGTGGGGGAATTTGGGGAAAAGTGAATAGGACTGAGGTTGGAATTGATTTAGGAAATAGGTGCTCCAGCTGTATAACATACAACAAACTTGGCAGAAAGGATAGTAGGGATTAATCTCAGGAGATAGATTGTCACTGGGGAGGGGAGGGACCTAGATTTATAACTTGTTCAAAATATCCCCACACAGGCAGTCCAGGATTTTGAGTGGCAGCAACATGTCGTAGCCACCTATTAGGGGTATAATTGTGGCTGGGTAGATCAATCTCCCACCTGCAGCCTCTGCCACCGTGACCCCATTTATAGACTAGCTGTCCTGCCAGCTTCCTTTCTGCCTGACTCAAAGATGGTGTATCAGTTTCCCTTGAGTGGAGCCACCCCATTTTCTGCCAGTAACACAATATATCACTTTTACTAATACCTTCATTTTTTTTACAGAGGGTTTTTATTCCCCAAGTGCTCTCACATTACCTATCTCATTTTTGCCCTCACAACAAGTCTGTGAAGTAGGAAGAAAGGCAAGTACTAGTATATCCATTTTGCTACAAGAAAACTGAGGAACAGGGAGGTTAAGTGACTTGCCCAAGTCACACAGCAGGTTGGTGGCCGATCTCAGACTCAAGCCTGAGTCTACTGGCCTCCCAACTGACACACTTCTGCTATGCCAAGCACTGAGTCAGTGCCCTCTCTTGGTTGGGGGGTGGGGGTGGGGAAGGGGTGTATTTTGCCTATGAAGACAGTAATCTGACACTTGAAAGCACCACAATGCATTTATTATAGCCTTTCAGGTAGACTCAAATCACCTACCAACCTCTTCAAATTTTCATGCACCCTTCAAGATTTGTGGCAGCTCACCATATTCCCAGGTATATCAGTGGTTCAGTGGTATTATTAAATATAATTGAACTCTTCATTGCTATTTCTCAGGACCCCCCTTCATTCGGACCTTTCCATAGTGAGGGGCTTCTTTGCAATTTTGTAAGCAACGTGGAGAAATACCTGCCAAATTGTCTCTATATAAAATTGGTGCTCACAGGGCCTTTTGCCTGTTTCCTATTCCTCAACTCACCCAGACATTCTCCCTGACCAATAGGGACTGGGTAATATTAATTTGGATAACTGTATTAGACATTCTACAGTCTGACCCTTGACATCTGGGAAAACTGTTCATACATGTGGGTGAGAAAGCCATTTATTTCCTCCAAGTGTATTACATTGTCAACCCATTTGAATCTTCAGGGAGATGCTTTTGAATTGCATTAGGAACTACGCATCCCATTAGATGCATTGGTGCTTGACTGGAGGATCTGCAACCTAGGTGGTGAAAGAAGTTTAAAACTCTGTTTATTTTAATTTCATCATCTTGGCATCACCTTGACTCAACTCCTAAAAGGTTGCACATACCTTTCTGCAAGGTAATAATAATGTTGGTATTTGTTAAGCGCTTACTATGTGCCGAGCACTGTTCTAAGCGCTGGGGTAGACACAGGGGAATCAGGATGTCCCACGTGGGGCTCATACTCTTAATCCCCATTTTACAGATGAGGTAACTGAGGCACAGAGAAGTTAAGTGACTTGCCCACAGTCACACAGCTGACAAGTGGCAGAGCTGGGATTCGAACTCATGACCTCTGACTCCAAAGCCCGGGCTCTTTCCACTGAGCCACGCTGCAAGGTAAAAATTTTGTCAGGTCAAAAACATTCAGTGGCATCTTTATTCCTTTTCTCTTATTTTCTGTCTCTTCCCCTACCTCTCTCTACATATATATGCATGTATAACAGAATATGTAATAGAGAATGTCTCTATATGTAATACAGGAGAAGCAGCGTGGCTCAGTGGAAAGAGCCCGGGTTTAGGAGTCGGAGGTCATGGGTTTGACTCCCGGCTCTGCCACTTGTCAGCTGTGTGACTGTGGGCAAGTCACTTCACTTCTCTGTGCCTCAGTTCCCTCATCTGTAAAATGGGGATTAACTGTGAGCCTCACATGGAACAACCTGATTACCCTGTATCTACCCCAGCGTTTAGAACAGTGCTCTGCACATAGTAAGCGCTTAACAAATACCAACATTATTATTATTATTATTTATATGTAGTACAGTACTGACGTTCATAAATTACCCACACAACTTTTGTTACCTTAAAATGGGTGGGGGCAATTATATAGGTCCTATAAGAATAAAGTCTAGTAGTTAGGGGAAATGGATAAAAAGAAGAGGAAAGGAGGGGAGAGGAAGAGGAAGGTAATAGAGCACTCGAGACTGCATCTCTTACTTCTTTTGTTGACTCCCAAAAGCTGCATGCATCAGGAACTCAGTCATTCAATAAATCAATATTATTTATTGTGCATTTACTGTGTCCAGAGCACTGCACTAAGCATTTGAGAGACTACAGTAGAATTGGTAGACACAGTCCCTAACCACAAGAAGCCCAGTGAACTAACTCCTACTCCCTCTCGCGTCTACACTCCTCCTTTCCCCTCTGCTCTTCCTCCAATGCATATGGCTATCATTGCTTACAGTTATTTGGTACAAAAAAATCTTTTATTTCCTACTGAAAAGCTGGAGTGGGGCAATTATGGAAGTAAATGCTGTGGATAGAGTACTCAAGGAGATATTGTTGAGTGTAAGAACTTTCTCTTATGATGTAGTTGGTTTTGTGTGTTTTTGCACTGCCCCCATTAAGTCCTCTATAAAGGACAGACCAATAACTGTGGTATTTTAAAGTGCTTAATATGTGCCAAGCACTGGAGTAGGTAACTCCAGTCTGATGAGATAACTAAATCAGACACAGTCCCTGCCTCACAAGGGGCTCGCAGTTTAAGCAGGAAGAAGGAGTGTTGAATCTCCATTTTACAGATGAGGGAACTGAGGCACACAGAAGTTAAGTGACTTGCCCTATGTCACACACAGAAAAATAGCAAAACTGGGATTAGAACTCAGACTCCCAGGCCCAAGCTATTGCCCCTAAGCCAAGATGTTTCCATAAATATGCAGTATATGACTACAGACAGACTTAAATCCTATTCAGTCGCCTCACAAGATTTGCAGCTGATCACAGGAAGGCAAGCTGAGTCACCATGGATGGGTGATATTGGGTAGTCCACTGTCTCTATGAAAAAAGGAAGGAAAGAATATCAGTCAGTGGAATTTGAGTGCTTACTGTGTGCAGAGCACTGTACTAAGATTGGGAGAGAACAAAACCATGGAGTTGGAAGATTACATTTCTTACCCACAGTAAGCTTACAGTCTAAGGGCGGGAGACTATGTCTCAATGAAGGAGGGAAAATGTAAACAAATGTCCTAGGTGGTGAGAAGATTGGTTGCAAGGTTGCTGAAGAGGTAACAGCCTCATTTAATAGCACATAGGTATATGTGTAGGCCAATTTAGGAATGCAGTACCCATCCAGATGGGGACGGAAACTAGCAAAGATAGTCCCCCAAATTGCCAGTCTCATTCAAAATAGATTTGGAAGAGAAAAGTCAGAGAAATGGGAGATCCCCACTGCTATCACCTATTAGCTTCCTGGAAATGTCCCAGACTCCCACACTCCAGGTCTTGCCCTGACTAGGTTGGGTTGATGGCTGCACCAGAGGCCAGGGGATCAGGGAACAAGGGCCATCAAACCATTTTTGCCACAGGTATCTTCTTTCATTTAGAGATAGTAAAAATAATAATAATGTTGGTATTTGGTAAGCGCTTACTATGTGCACAGCACTGTTCTAAGCACTGGGGTAAACAGGTCGTCCCACGTGAGGCTCCCAGTCTTCATCCCCATTTTACAGATGAGGTCATTGAGGCACAGAGAAGTGAAGTGACTTGCCCACAGTCACAAAGCTGACAAGTAGCAGAGTGGGGATTCGAACCTGTGACCTCTGACTCCCAAGCCCGGGCTCTTTCCACTGAGCCATGCTGCTTCTCTACAGTTTGCTATTTTTTTAAATGTGGTTGCAATTCAGTACGGTAGCTGAAGAATGCTATGTGGGATTCCTGCAGACAAATCATTTGGGGAATAAGATTAGCTCAGGGGGGGCCTTTTAATTGGGCCAAGAGGTGATTTCTGCTGCCCAGATAATCCTTGCTCCTCCCAAAATTCTGTCCTTGCCCACACAGCCCATTCCTCACTAATGTTTACCCCATTTGGTTGCCCCATGCAGATTCAAGCTCTTACATCAAAAAATAATGTTCCAAGGGCCTGCTGGCCCTATGCAGACACACGTTATGATTATCCAGCAGCACATCAAATCTGCATGTTCCAATAATCCTCCCTTAGAGAAATAGCTCTCCAGCAGACATTTACCTCACTGCTTTCTGGCAAGCAAACCCTTGTGAAAAATAAGACATATTCTGAACGAAACACCTGGAGATTTTCTCCCAAGAAGCAAAACCACAGCTATACACTAAGGCAAAAACTGAGGCAGATTTTTATTTTTTTTAGGATGTAAGACCTGGAACATGGCTAACTAAAATCTATTACTTGGAAACTGGTTAGCTTTGCTCCTGCACAACTCTTGTAAATCTGCAGGCCAAATTTTTGAGCAGAATGAAAAAGTTTACAGTACCAAAGCACAACAGTCCAGAGAAGAGTCACAGAGATGGAATTAAAGGATGGAAAAAAAAATCCTATGAGGAAAGGTAAAGCAATTGAGGTTTGCAGCTGGGAGAAGAGAAGACTAAAGGGAGAGACTTTACATTATATAAGTCCAGCAAAAGGAGTTTCTAGGTTACTCTTCTCAATGGTGATAGCTTTCCCAGGTAGGGCACTGAGTCTGTAACGGGGGACTCTTGAGATTTAACCCGACTGGTCCTATGGGCAGTGTGATCCGCTTGTTAGCCCGGACTTTGTCCACCTTTCAGGGATCTGGAGAGCAACATCCTAGTCATTGCTATTATTTTGTGCTTCAGATGGGTCGCTTTTTCTTGTTTCTATGGCATTTGTTAAGCACTTATTATGTGTTATGCACCATACTAAGCACTAGGGTAGATACAAGGTAAACAGGCTTGACATGGTTCATTTCTCTCTTGGGGTTCAAAGTCTTAACCCCCATTTTACAGATGAGGTAACTGAACAACAGGGAAGTTAAGTGACTTGGCTGAGGTCACCCAGCAAATGGCAGAGCTGGGATTAGAACCCATGTCCTCTGACTTCCAGGCCAGGCTCTTTCCAGTAGGCCATGCTGCTTCCCCATGCTGCGTTATGTTCCTTCTAAACACAATCACCACCAGTCTCCCCAAAGTGACCTTTCTTCCCCATCAGCGAAAAAAGTATCCCCTTCAATCGCTCTTAATAGGGGGAGATAATTTGCTGGTGCTTTGTATGGACATTCTAAAGAGATACAGCACTCAGAGTAAATCTGTCCCTAAATCTCACTGGTTTTTCCTCCAGAACATGTCCCATATCTGCCCCTTCCTCTCCATGCAAACATCCGTCACCATGGTCTAGGTGCTCAACATATCCCAAACTAGGCTACTGTACCAGCCTCCTCACTGGTCCCCCGTCTCAGAATCTCCCTGCTCCAGTTTGTACTTTACTGGGCTGCCTGGATCACCTTTCTAAAGCATCATTCTGCAGATGTTTCTCCAGTTCTTGAAAACCTTCAGTGGGATAAAGGGGAAACACAGCTTTAAGGTACTCTATTAATTATCTTCCTCTTATTTATCAACTCTACATCCCATTCGGCACTCTTCATTCCTAATAATAATAATTAGTTAAGCACTTACACTGTGCCAAACAAGATATTAAGCACTGAGGTAGATACAAGAGAATCAGGTGGGACACAGTCCTTATCCTGCATGGGGAACACAATCTAGGTAGGAAGGAGAACAGGTATTGAATACTCATTCTGTAGATAAGGAAACCGAGGGCAAGAGAAATTAAATGCCTTGCCCAAGGTTTCACAGCAGGTAAGTGGCTGAGCCAGGATTAGAACCTCTGACTTCCAGGCCCTTGTTCTTTCCACTAGGACACGCTGCTTCTCAAGAGCTAATTTTCTCACTGTGCCTCATTTTCTCCCCTTCCACCTCTGACCCCTTGTTTTTTACTCTTCCTCCTGCTTAGAATTCCCACTCTTTCATATTCTCAGACCAGGGCTCTCTTCATCTTTGAAGCCCTCCTGAAATCTCACTTCTGCCAGGAAGTATAGACTCTACACTGTAAGCATGGGCAGGGAACATGTTTACCATCTCTGTTGTATTGTATTCTCCCAAGCACTTAACACAGTCAAATTGTCTCAGGAACTACCCAAGCACTTTTGCTCTCAAGGACAAGTGGCATATATATACATATGTATTATGTATGATTTATAATAATAAAATTTAATAATTTTGCTTTTAATAATTACTTTTGGTAATTATTATTACCCAAGCACTTTTGCTCTCAAGGACGAGTGGTACACATATATATGTATATATGTGTATGTATATATGTGTATGTATATACATATATGTGCCACTCGTCCTTAAGAGCAAAAGTGCTTGGGTAATAATAATTACCAAAAGTAATTATTAAAAGCAAAATTATTAAATTTTATTATTACAAGTCATAAACTACTGTTGTTGCATTATTATATATAATTATATATTATTTACATGTCATTATAAATTATAAAATTATTATTAAAGTTATTAAAAGCAAAATTATTAAAAGCAAAGGTATATGTATTCTATTATTAAAGCACTAATTTATCCACCAATAATAATAATAATAATGATAATGGTACTTGTTAAGCACTTACTATGTGCCAGCCACTGTACTAAGTGCTGGGATGGTTACAAGCAAATTGTGTTGGACACAGTCCCTGTCCCATGTGGGGTTCACAGTCTCAATCCCCATTTTACAGCTGAGGTAACTGAGGCACAGAGAAGTGAAGTGACTTGCCCAAAGTCATAAAGCAGACAAGTGGCAGAGCTGGGATTAGAATCTTCCCGTTTTCTTTTTCCTCCTCTCTATAAATTATTTTTCTCAGTGTTCCTCACCCTTCCTTTCTCCCTCTTGCTAGATTCTAAACTCCTTGAGGGCAAGGATTGTTTATTTTGCCTCATACTCCCCCACGTGTTTAGTACTATCTTTTGTGGACAGAAAGTGCTCAATGAATACTAGGTCATCCATTAATATAATTTATTGAATGTTTATTCTGGGCAGAACACTGTACTAAGTATTTAGGAGAGTACAGTAGCTATAGTAAACAGGATTCCTGCCCTTGGAGAGTTTACAAACTAGCTGGGAAGAGGGGCATAAGAGTAAGTTAAATATAGGGGAGTAACACATTTTAAAAATACATGCATAAGTGCTACTGGGTTGTGGGGATGAGTACCCAAGTGCTTAGGTAAAGTGGAAATTCAGAAGGGGCATTAAAGGGGAAAAGAGGGTGGGGAGATGGAAGAGGAATCAGGGAAGGCATCCTCAGGAGATGTGATTTCTGGAGTGCTTTGAAGATGGGGAAAGCAGTGGTCTCCTAGTGTGAAAGGTGAAGGAGTTCCAGGCAGAATGGAGGGTGTGGACAAGGGGGCAGTGCCTGGGGAGATGAGAATAAGGACAAGTGAATAGGTTAGCTTGAGAGAAGTGAAATCTGCGAGCTGGGGTAGAGTGGGAGAGGAGTGAGGTTAAATAGGGGAGTGAGAAAGAGGAAGAGAAAGGGCTGGAAGGCCGAGACTGCACAACAGTGCCGCTTGGTTTAGTCATTTCCTTCGCTCGCCTTCGTTTATTCATTCAATAGTATTTACTGAGTGCTTACTATGTGAAGAGCACTGTACTAAGTGCTTGTTTACTTAAGCACTTACTGAATTGCAAGCACTGTTCTGGGAGAGACTGCAGTAAAGGTAAAAACTAAAGTCCCTTTCCTTAAGATTCTTCATCTTCCTAGATGCAGGAGGCTGGACCAGATGATTATGCAAGGATTCTCACAGCTTAATTACCCTATAATTCTGGGTGCCTGCTATTTGAATCCTGCCCAGTTCTGACCTTTTTTTTTTCAAATCTCCAAGGGTACATACAAATACATCACTGTGCCAAAATCCCCAGGAAAAAAATAAGCTGATGAGTGTCCATTACACAAATAGTTTATTCCAAGAAACTATGCATGTGTAAACATCAACTGACTTTTCATAACAACATGACAACATGATAAGCATTCCCCTTTAACTATTCTTTCTAAAAAATCTAGCACTTTTTTTGGAGGAAGGATCCAAGGTTGGTAAAAATCCCATTTTGGAACCTTCCAGATGGCTGTAAACCCATCATGTAATTATAGATACATGTCTTTCTTTCATTTTCCTTCATAGAAACTAGACTCCAGAGCTACAGATTTTCTTCCACCATGGGCAGTTTCTGATTCCTTATATATTTACTATGCAACCTTGTACAGGCTCTTAAAGTTTCTGGGTCTCAGTTAGTGCTTCAGTAAGTTGGGTCCATTAATACCAGCTTCCTGCCACAACACAGGACTGTTGTGAGCATAAATGAGATCCATTTGAAGTGTCTTTGAGTTCTCAGAAAAAAGACACCATCTTAATTAAATGTGAATATTAATTAATATGAATATTAAGCTCAATTAATAAAAAGAGTGGTATATGCTAAGCTAAGTACTATGCTTAGTACTACTGTACTAAGTGCTGGGGTAGATACAACATAATGAGGTCCCCCATGGGGCTCACTCTCTAAGTAGGAGGGAGATCAGATATTTCATCCCCATTTTGCAAATGAGGGAACTGAGGCACAGAGAAGTTAAGTGACTTGCCCAAGGTCACACAACCGGTAAGTGGCAAAACTGGGATTAGAACACAGGTCCTCTGATTCCCAGGGATATCGTCTTTCCATGCTGCTTCCCTCCTCTTCCCACTTTCGCTTCTCAGTCCATCACACAACCACACTGCCTGTCCTAGGAGACCACAACCTAGATATCATGCTCCATTGCTTACTATCTTTTAGCTCTCACATGAATTCAACTGTTAAATCTTTCCCATTCTTATCAGTAGTCAACCAATCAATAGTATTTTAGAGAAGCAGCATGGTCTAATGGATAGAGCAGGGGCCTGGGAGTTGGAAAGACTTGGGCTGTAATCCCAGTTCTGCCACTTGTTTGCCACTTGTGTGACCTTGGGCAAGTCGCTTCACTTCCCTTTGCCTCAGTTACCTCATCTGTAAAATGGGGATTAAGATTGTGCATCCCAAGTAGGACAGGGATTGAATCCAACCTGATTACCTCCTATCTACCCCAGAGTTTAGTACAGTGTCTGGCACACAGTAAGTGCTTAACAAATTCCAAAATTATTATTGTTATTATTTACCATGTGCAGAGCACTGTACTAAACACTTGGGATAGCATAATTGAAGTGGAAATGTTGATTCTTGCCCAGAAGAAGTACATCATTTATACGAATCAGTAATATTTAAGACAATGACCAGTGCTTTGGAGACTTTCAATTGCCACTGATGGAATGGATCCCTTCCAAACCAAGTGTTACGCTGGCTAAACCACTGCATTTTGGCTTCAATCAATCATATTCACTGAGTGCTTACTGTGTGCAGAGCACTGTAATAAGCACTGGGGAGAGTAGAATGTAACAGACACATCCCCTGCTTACAATGAATTAAAGGATTACTTATCTGGGAAGGCATAATCTGAGTAAAAGGCCTTGTTATTATGTGTCGCTTAGCTTTCTTCCTGAAAGGCATCTCTTCCTTCACACCTGAAACATTCAGCTTTAGCCTCTTTAATTCGGTGTTCATCTCCTTGAGTTTTAGTCACTCTGATGAGAAATTATTGTGCTGGGTGAAAGGAGGGATACTTTTCTATATCTACTTCTAGCCTGAGACTAGCTCTTTTTATATCTACTTCTAGCCTGAGACTAGCTAATATCTTTCATAAAGTCATTATCTCCACTTTTCCTTGGATTGCCATTTTTTGTGGCGGTAGTCAGTTAATTTCAGAACAAGAGCTAGGTATTATGGGTAGCAAGGAAAGGACTTTCTAAAGAGACTAGTTCTTTCCTTTATTGTTTAAGGCAGTTTATTCATCTTACGTAGACATTCCCATAAATATACGCATCATTAGCTGCTATCATATGTGAGGAATACTCTGTTTTCAAATAAAAGGAAAAAAGAGTGAGGAGCTTGCTTATTTAAAACCTTAATTCTACCCCAACTAATCAATCAATCAGTTAATTGTGTTTATTGAGCATTCACTGTGTGAAAAGCACTGAACTAAACTCTTGGGAGAGTACAGTACAAAAGAGTCATAGACCCATTCCCTGTCCACAGTGAGCTTATGGTATAATCCATCAATCATATTTTTCAATCAATTATATCTATTGAGCACTTACTGTCTGCAGAGCACTGAATTAGGTGCTTGGGAGAGTCTGAGCTACCTCTTAATTTCTAAACTTTGAACAACTGAAAACTGCTGCAATTTATATGCAGATACAAACGTGGAGGGGTGGTTTTTTTTTTGCTAGTAATGCCAACTTAAAACTCATTTATAGTCTTTCGTCATTTCAGCCATATGGTACCGTCCCTACCTCAAGTTGCTTTGGAGCGTGGACAAATTCAAGTACAGGGCAAGAGCGGAAGGAGCACCAGGGAGATAAAATTATGAAGGTGGAAAGCAATGTTAAACCACAAAACATATTTTCTTCCCAAGTGTAAAATAGAGTTAGAAAGACATGTTCAACTCTGTTGTACTCTTCCAGTCACTTAGTAGAGTGTTTAGACTGTAAGCTCCTTATGGGTAGAGAATGTGTCTGCTAATTTCCCTTGTATTGTACTCTCCCCAGCACTTAGAACAGTGCTCTGCACATAGTAAGAGCTCAATAAATACCACTGATTGATCACTTTCTCTGTACATAGTAAGCACTCAATAAGTACAGTTGATTGATTGATTGATTGATCCCTGGACACATTGAGTTTACAATCTAGTGGGACTTTTTTTGTAACCTTATCACGACTACACCCTGGGACCATTCCAATATTTAAGTACCATCAGGTGAAAGACAGGACTACAGGGGCAAGGAAGGGACAGGCAGCTAAGGGTTGATTAAAGTCGATTAAAGTCAGACAGATTCTCCTTTTGTCAGTTTTCCTAGAAACTGTTCCTTCTCAGCTGGAGCGGTTCCCCAGATGTGTGTTCAGTCCTTATTAAATAACTGTCTCTTGGCCAGATTCTCCTCCGTCCTTGTGTTTATTTAGAGTATTTGGGTCAGTTACTTGGAATGTAGAAAGAAAATGCCTGAAGCAACCCATGATTCTGGAGAGGAGCTGGAGCTGCCAGTAAGCGGTGGGTGACAGTGACTATTATGCAAGCAGTCAGTGGAGCAGTCCATCCCACCTTCTGGACAGCTAAATGGAAAGCACACTCCATCCTCACAGCTAGCTTTTACAGGACCATAAAATCCTCACCCTCTGGAAGTCATTGAATCCATCCCTCTGTTTCTGCACAGAACCGAATCAAGATCACAACAGATCCATCAGTATGTATGCTTGTCTGAGAGAGTTCCCGAGAAATAGATTCCAAAACTTCCTTCCCTTAGTAATCCATTCCAGTGTCTGTCAGAGCCAAAGACTAATTCTGGCAGAATCTTAAAGGATTTAAGTCTTGGTGCCTTTTTCTCAGTTCTGGTACTTGTATTTGATGGGTACTGAAGAAGAGGTCAGGAAGTGTGGAAATATGCCTTTCACTGGCAACAGCTTAAAGGGAATTCATTTTTTAAAGCCCAAACCATCATGATAGATAAAAATTTCAACCTTATGTCTAGTTTGAGTCTGGTATAAACCTCCTTGATCCTTGAAACACATATGTGCCTCAAAATCCAGTCCCAGTCTTCCATCTTGTGGAAGGATTTAACTTTTTTTTTTGGCATTTGTTAAGTTCTTACAAGGTGCTTAACAGCACTTATGTACATAACTTTAAAATATATCTTAAATTATTTATTTATATCAATGTCTGTTTCCCCCGTACACTGTTAGCTCGTTATGTGCAGGGAGTGTGTCTGCTAACTCTGTTGGACTGTGCTCTGCACATTGTGAATGCTCAATAAGGAGCATTGATTCATTGACAGGAGTCAAGCACTGTAGTAAATGCAGGGATAGATCAAAGATAATCTGGTTGGACACAGTCCCTGTCCCATTTAGGGTTCACAGTCTAGAAGAAGAAAAAAAAAGGTATTTAGTTCCATTTGAAAGATAAGGAAACTGAAGCACAGAAAAGTTCAATCACTTGCCTAGTGTCACCTGGAAGGCAAGTGATGTAGTCAGGATTAGAAACCAGTTCCTTTGACTCTCAGGCCATGCTTTTTCCACTAGGCCAAACTGCTTTTTCTTTGCTTACTCTTCTCTCTCAAGTGAAACCTATAGATTATAGTCCTGGGGAACAAGGCTTTAATCGGATAGTTTCCAGACTATAACAGGAATGGTGTTTATTGAGCACCTATAAAATGAGATGCACCATACTCAGCTCTTGGGAAAGCACATCTGAAGGAAGAGATGTACTGTCTCCCCACAACTAGCTTACACTCTAACAAGACTTTGCTTTGAAATATATGGGGAGAGAGAAGAGTAAGGCAAAAGCAACATGACCTCTACCAGCAAGAGAGACAGAAGATGATAGTGATGGTACTGATCTAGTCCTGCCTTTAAGATGGGCATTTTGTTTTTGTTCTAAATTCCTTCAGTTTCAGGTTCATTTGATCATGAGCCTGACTCCAGTTGGGTGCACATTTCTGGGTGCTAGTCTGATCCTACTGTACAGTTCTCCTTTTAAATAACTACAGAGATCCAGGAACTGGAATCCATGTGGCTGGGATTTCTGAATTGTTTCCTTTTGCTGAAAACATCCAAGTTCCACAGGAGGGGCTTGGTATCAGGTGTTTGGATTGGGACATTTATATTCAGTAAATGTTCCTCTGACTAGGTGGGGGGCAGTCAGCCCTCATCAGAGAAGGGTTTGGAGGGGAATTTCTTCCAGGTTTGAGAAGCAGTGTGGCCTAGAGGAAAGAGCACAGGCCTGGAAGTCAGAGGACCTGGGTTCTAATCCTGCTTCATCACTTACTTGCTGTGTGACCTTGGTAGGTCACTTAACTTCTCTGTACCTCATTTCCCTCATCTACAAAATGGGGATTCAATACCTGCTATCTCTCCTTCTTACACTGTGGGCCCCATATGTGACTTGATAAACTTGAACCTATCCCAGTCACTTACTCTCTCTTTTCCTCAGTTACCTCATCTGAAGAATGGGGATGAGTGTGAACTCCATGTGGGATAGGGACTGTGTCCAACATGATTATCTTATATCTACCCCAGTGCTTAGAAGAGTGCCTGACTCATAATAAGTGCTTAACAAATACCATTATAATTATCATTATTACATGTTCAAAGGCATATGATCCACAACTGGACTTGAGGTACACAATCTTCAGCTGGAGGCAAGCATTGGACAAGGATAAGACACTAGGGCCTGATCTTCCAGAGCTGAGAGAGACGGGGCAGGGAGAGGGTGCCGGGAGCCACTCTGACCCTTCCCTTCAACCTCTGAGAGATCCTCTGAAGCAGTCTAATAAGCACAGCTGGGCAAGGTATCTCAGGGGAAACCAAACAAGACTCCGACCACAACGGCTTCCAAAGATATCATGGTTCCAAAGAGGAACAGCTTTCCCCTCTAATTAGGAGGTCTGAAGACCGATCAGAGGAAAAAAATCACCGTGTTGTGCCTCTAAAAGCTACCTCCTTCGCTTTCCTGAGAAAGAGTTGGTTACTCAAGCAGCAGGAAATGATGGAGTGAGAAAATGTCCTAGCCCACATAAGTAAAATAGATCTTAAAGGGCCAGGACTTTAAATTTGGATTCTTCCCTGCAAAGCCAGAAATGATATTTGAATTCACTGCCTAGTAAATTGAGAGCATGAGTGAATGGATTTGCCCTGGACAAGGAATGCTTTGTCTAAAGGCATGCTTTGATCTCTCCTACAGGAGGACTCAGGTGACATTCCCCTCTCATGTCTCATCCTTATACCCCTGGAAAGTAGTAGGAAAAGCAGGAGTCACCCGAGTTGGAAGGTACCTGGAAGACAGTGATGCAGAAGGTCAGCTATCCTCAGGCAGCACCGTTGCATCCCACTGGAATTAACCTGAACTTCTTTTTCCTGCCTTGGAGTCCAGGTCCAGAATCAATCAATCCGTCAACCAATCAATAGTATTATTGAGTGCTTATCATTTGCAGAGCATTGTACTAAATGCTCAGGAGACTATAATGAAATAAGCAGACATGATTCCAGCCCTCAAGGAGCTTGAAATTTAGTGGTGGAGACAAATATGTACTGTGCTGAGGTGTGGGGGTAGGTGGTAAGCGGGTTAGGACTCGTTAGGCATTTGGCATTCAAGTTAGGTTAGGCATTTGGGGGTGGCACAGAATAGGATGGAAGATGAAAGATTAGTCAGGGAAGGCTTCATGATGGAGATATGATATTAGTAGAGCTCTCAAGTTGGGGAGACTGGTGGTCTTTTGGGTATGAAATGGAAAGGAGTTCCAGACAGGAGGGAGATGGTGAGCAAGGGCTTGACAGTGAGAGAGTTGATAGAAAGATACAGTGAATAAGTTAGTGTTAGAAGAACAAAGTGTGTGGGCTGTGTTGTAGTGGGATGGCAGGTAGGCGGGGGAGAGCTGATTTTGTGCCTTAAAGTTGAGAAGGGCTTTTGTGTCTCTGGAGTGAATTGTGGTTTTGAGCCGAGATGAAAACCTACTTTCTTTCCTGCTTTTTCCAAAGCAATTTCAGGGCTGTGCCTCCCCAGAAGGGTGGGGAATTCCAGACACTGCGGGCAAGATGAAGAAGAAAAGCCATGTGACCTAATGGTTAGACCATGAGTCTTGGAGTCAGAAAGACCTGGGGTCTAATCCTGCTTTTGACACTTGTCTGCTGTGTGACCTTGGGCAAGTCACTTAACTTCTCTGTGCCTCAGAGTTACCTTAACTGCAAAATGGGGATTAAGATGTCCTATGTGGGAGAGGGACTGTGTCCAACCTGATTAGCTTCTATCTACCCCACCGCTTAGTACAGTGCCCAACACACATTAAGTGCTAAAGAAATGCCATAAAAAACCCCCAACTTTCCCTAGGAGGAAACAAGAAGGGAGTCATTCAGAGCACCGACATTTCAGATAATAATAATAATAAAAATAATAATAATGACAATTGTGATATTTGTTATGCATTTACTATGTGTCAGGCACTATACTAAATGCTGGGGTGGATATAAGAAAGTCAGGTTGGTCGCAGTCTCTGTCCCTCACAGGGCTCACAGTCTTAAGTCTGATTTTACAGATGAGGGAACTGGTGCCCAGAGAAGTGAAGTGACTTGCAACGCCACACAGCAGACAAGTGATGGAGCCAGAATTAGAACCCATGACCTTCTGACTTCCAGGCCCGTGCTCTAGCCATTATGCCATGCTCCTTCCCAGCTGTTCCCCAGGGGACCCCAGAGCAAGCACCATGACACCTCCTCCTTTCTCTTGCCTTTACTGGTCAGGGCAGGGGCCTCCCAGACCCCGGTGCTTCTGCTTGTCCTTGGGAACGGGGGAAAACCATGATCACAGAACACAGTCAATGCAGCTACTTTCTCCAAGTTACCAGGTTGAAGGGCCATTGAGTAGTAAGAGGGGATGGCGGATGATGATGTCTTGATTGTTCTCAGCCACGCTGTCAGCGTAAAGAGTAACTGATGATATTCACTGCAGCTCTGCTGAAATCACAAGGGGATTGCTTCTTTGGTCTAGTGGAAATGGGGCAACCAGGTTTGTGGGACTGGTGTTTGGGGCAGTGCTTCCTGATTGTCCCTGGAGTACACAACATTGTGAGTACACAATATTGTCAGCTCATGTTAAGGGCGTTAGCGGGCCTCCCCTGCAGGGTCTAATTTGTCCAGGGAGAGGATTAAATCTAGGGACTGTAAAACTGGGACATCTCAATCAATTATTATTATGGTATTATTACTGTAGTATCATTTAAGCATTTATTACATGTCAAGCACTGTTCTAAGAACCGGGGTAGATACAAATTAACCCAGTTGGACACAGACTCTGCCCCAGATGGGACTCATGGTCTAAGTACTGCTGTTTATTGAGTACTTACTGTGTGCAGAGTGGTGTACTAAGCACTTGGGAGAGTACAATACAATAGAGACTGCTTGGACAGTTATACTATTAACAATAACTAACAATTTTTAAGCACTTACTACAAAACAAGCACTGTAAGTACTGGGCTAAGTACAAGGTTCTAAGGTCAGATACAGTCCCTATCCCACATGGGGCTCACATTTAGGAAGGAAGGGGGAAAGGGAGGGGGAAGTTTGAGGACCCTTCATTTCAGATCCAAGGAGGATTTGCCGACTGCACTGTCTGGAGATCCATGTGGAGTCTTCACAATTATCCAGTGGTGCAAAGGAACTAATAAAAGTTCTGGGGCTGAAATCTGCTCTCCCCAAACACCCCAGGTATTTTGCTGGAGAACTCCAGCAACAATTTAATATGACACCTCTCAGACTCCACTCTACTCTCCCTGACTGGGAAATGATCCATAGGTCCTCAGGCCTCTCATAGAGAGTGAGGACATCCAAACTGCTACCATGTTAATATAATCACTCATCCTATCCTGCCTAGATGAATGCATCAACCTCTTTTCTCACTTCCTAACCTCTCCAGTCCACCACTCCAGTCCATACTTCACTCTGCTGCCCGGATCACCTTTCTACAAAAAAGCGTTCAGGACAAGTCACCGCCCTCCTCAAAAATCTCCAGTGGTTGCCTATCTACCTCCATATCAAACAAAAACTCCTCACCGTTGGCTTTAAAGCAGTCCGTCTCCTTTCTCCCTCCTAACTCACCTCACTCCTCTCCTCCTACAACCCAGCCCACATACTTCATTCCTCTAGTGCTAACCTTCTCACTGTGCCTCCATCTCAAACCCTTATTGAAGGCACATCTCCTCCAAGAGGCCTTCCCAGACTAAGCCCCATTTTTCCTCATCTCCTACTCCCTTCTGCATTAACCTGACTTTCTCCCTTTGCTCTCCCCGCCGTCCCTCATAGTCCCACTGCACTTATGTATATATATGAAATTTAATTTATTTGTACTGATGTATGTCTCCCCCCGTCTAGACTGTGAGCTAGTTGTGGGTGAAGATTGTCACTGTTTATTGTTGTATTGTACTTTGCCAAGCACTTAATACAGTGCTGTGCACACAGTAAGCACTTAATAAATATGATTGAATCAATGAATGAATGAATGTAAAGGGTCTCAGTATGTCATCTGGGGTTAGGGTCTCTGGAATAAGATGAGACTAATGGTGTAAGAAACAGTGTGGAGCAGTGGAAAGAGCACAGGACTAGGAGTCAGAAGAACCTGATTCTAATTCTGGCTCTCCTGCTTTCTTTCTCTTGGCAAGTCACTGAAATTCTCTGAATCTCCATTTCCTCATCTGGAAAATGGGGATTAAATGCCCATTCTCCCTCCTATTTAGATTATGAATACACTGAAACAAGAGCTGTGCCTGATCTAATTGTATCTATTTCAGCGCTTGGCACATAGTAAATGTCAAACAAATACTGTCATTATTAATAAGAACAATAATAATATTGTTACTATTATTATCATCTCCTCACGCAGCTTTGCTGTCTACATGGTCCACCCACTGTTAGTGTTGCTTGCCCCAGGTGGAATTCTGACAAATATAGAGGTGTCAACTGAAAAATTAGTTGAGGAAATAGTGCTTGCAGCTTGACCAAACAGATTATCTGTGGTTATTTAATATGGAATTGTAATAAACCTTCTCACCTAGGAGAGGCTTTTATTTTCTTTTTTAATGGTGTACAGATTATAATGGTGCTGCATTATGTACTTCCATACATTCTCTATTTATGTTATTTCTTAACTTCATCATTCCTGAGAAATAAGGAGAGGTTAAAAATGAGAATCCACTTTAAAAAAGCCATTTCTAAAGGAGGTTTCAAAATCACTCAACTTAGAAGCTAAACTGCAATGCCATTCTTTCCCACTTAGCTACTTAAACCAAACATTATTATCGTACTCGTAGTAGAAAGCTTACATTCAGAAGTAGCCATTTGTCTGAAGATTGACAGATAATACTTTTCTAAGTCAGATATGCAGCTAAATTTTGAGAATGAAACATTCCTCTGGTAGCTAATAATATTAGTTAATATTCCAAGAGGAGTGAAAGCCCAACAGGATTTTTGCTTTCTGAAAGGTGAATTACTAGCTCTTGGAATTTAGGAAGCTCTGTTACTTTGTCAAGACAAAGGCACAGACTAGGAAGCTTTAGCCAGCCTGTCAGTCAATTCAGAGGGGGTCTACACTGCTGATCTAATTACCTTATTTAGACATCCACAGTCCTACCCCAAACAATCAGAAAAGATTTCATGTGGGATTCAAAAAGATCCATGGAGTCAGATGAAGTTCAATAAGTATGCTCACATCTGTTTTCAGAACTTGGGGATTTTCAGGCAAATCTCACCTTGGATACTGACCATGTCCAAACCACACTGAGGGACAAAGGTTGAAACAGTGCAATCCAGCCTTTGAAAATCCTAAGTAGTAGCAAGATTATGGTTTCTTCATACCCCCTGAATTTAAGTTCTGCATCAGTTTAGATGCAAATCGTCTTCCATTGCCACATTTTGTGACACTCTCCAAACAGCTGCAAATCCATTTTGTTCCTCTCCACTTCCTTTCCAAATCAAGCGATGACATGGCCTTGGTCTCTTGATTGGTTGATTATTCAGAAGAAAATTTTTTTTCTGACTCATCTCTGCAGCAATCAGAAAAATACAACTGCTATAAAACAGTGACTCACACTAAACAAGCCCCATTCTGGGGTAAGGGTGTGGTTGTTCCCTTATCTGGAATTCTCATGGGAAAATAGCCTTTCTGGAAGAATCTTTAAATGTGATCAGAACTGAATAGATCCTTTTAGGATTCTGCCTCCTTCCCATAATAATCTACACCTGGGACTGTGGCTAAAGGCAAATGATCAGGCCATCCTTCCACACGGAAATTTATGGCTGACAAAATCAGGTACAGCCTTTCTCATTGCTCTTTCCACTCACCTCTTGGTATTTGAACCATCCCCAACGGTGGGAATGATTGCAATCCCCTTTGCAGCTATAATTAATTGTTCAGACTGGGGGACTGTTGTGTTTCCCTGTAGTCATGGAAAAATGTTCTAGTCCAAGTTGTTTATGATCAGTCTGTTAATATCATCATCATCATCATCATCAATGTATTTATTGAGTGCTTATTCCATATAGAGCACTCTACTAAATGGTGAAGCGATTACAATACATCGGCATTGGTAGGCATGCTCCCTGCCCACAGAGAGCTTACAGTCTAGAGGAGGATACAGACATTAATACAAATAAATTATTTATAGCTAGGTACACAGTGCTATAGAGCTGAAGGTAGGGCAAATTGTCCTGGTTCCTATTAACATTATAGTAGTAGGAGTAATTTTGTAACTGTTGTTTTTTTTCCTTTTGTATCCATTAAGTGCATACTATATGCCAGGTCCCCCTCTCAGGATCGCACCTGGAGAGTTTCCAGTATTCTACCCGTCTCGACTATGGGAAGGAAAGTCAAGCAAAAATAAATCTACTCCAATCCCAGCTTGGGCAGTGGCTAGTGAGTGGAAGGCAATCTGCTACAGGTCAAAACTCACCTGTGCTGGGTAGCAGCGGCATGGGAGAGAGTAGAGGATGAAGTCTCACATTTACTGCCTGGCATAAGGCAATGGTAAACCACTGCCATATTTTTACCAAGAAACCTCTATATGGATACACTAGCAGAATGATTGCAGACAGATATGGGGCACTGTGGGAAATTATGTCGCTTTGGGTCGGAGACGACTCGACAACATAAGACAAGACATTGTACCAGGTATTGTACTGAGTGCTGAGGTAGATACAATCTAATAAGATTAGACACAGTTCAGTTCCACATGGGGATTCCAGTCTTAATCCCCATTTCACAGATGAGGTAATTAAGATACAAAGTGCAGTAACTTGCTCAGGATCAGAACCAGGAGCAGAACCCAGATCTTTGGACTGCCAGTCCTGTGTTGTTAACCACTAGGCCATGTTACTTCAGTAGTATAAGTCGAAGTAGAAGTACAAAAAGCAGTTAGTGAGTTCCTCCTGGGTGCAATGCTCTGTATTAACCATTTGGGAAGAACAAAACAAGCCAACTTGTTTCTTGTTTCTCATTCAAGCCAACAAGCCAACATTCTCTGCCCACAGGGAGCATACATTCCAACCCAGAAGAGACAGAAATAAAAGGATTTACAGCATAATCAAAACAAATAATTGAATGTGGACTTGAATAAAGGGATGTAAAAAGGTACTGATGTTGTAATTTAATGGTTAAGGAATCCTGGATAGGTTTGTAGGTGTAAATAATGCAGATTTTTCAACCTCTAATCCTTGGATTATCTAGATAGTTCAAGGGTGGAAATTTAGTCCTTAAATAACCTGAAAAATTAAGCCAAAGCTCATTAGAGGGTTCAATTATCCAGGCAATTCATGTGGCTAGAAACATGAACAGATAGTGATGGTTCAATCATTCGATCAATGTTATTTATGAGAATTTACAGTGGGCAGAGATCTATCCTAATTGCTTGTGAAAACACAAAACAATAAAGTTTCTAGACACAATTCCTGCCCACAAGGAATTTACAGTCTTCAGGGGGAGACACATTAAAATTAATTACATAGAGGGGAAAAATAAATTGCAGATACCAGCGGCATCCCAACTGCAGAGAGATTGAAGAATCTGAATAAATCAACATTTTTGGCTAAAGTGCAAATGTAAATACAAATCATTTTCACACTAAAAACTGAAGTCTTTCCTCAAATTTTTTTTTTTAGTAAATCATTGTGCTTTAAGCTTGACTCGACCTAGGCCAAGCCTGCTTCCCAGCACCAAACCAACACTCACAGTGTTTGTGCTGATAGATACTGTAACTGGCACCCTGGGACCATGATGTCACCACATTTGACTCAGGAAACAATGATGAGCTCAGCATTTTCCACTCCCGACCCAAATTAATGGCTCACAACCAAAGTCAAGAAAGCACAGATTGTATTGTTACTGACTAGGAATCATGGGATTCCTCTATCAGATCAATAAAATGGCTTTAAGAGAAAGCACATTTGAAAATTTTGAGACTAAATTCTTGCTAAGGGGAAATGAATTTAATGTGCCTCAAGGTGCACCTATCACATATCTCTGGCTGACTCATCAGAGATGATTTCCCGATGCAGGGAAGAAAACCTCATGAAGTTTTAGGCCTTCATCATCTCTGTTTCTCTTCTGAGCCTCTCTCTCCGGTGTTGATGTGACTGTAATTTTTCAATCCTGTTTGGGTCAAGATGCCCTGCGATACAGGCAGAATGTGTGCATGCTTCGGACTTGTTTCAAATACTGAAGTTGGGCTGTTTCTCGTTATCTAGAGGGCAAAGCCACCAGACCACACAGGTACTATATCACATTGAAAGGACAGAGCAGGACAATCTAATTTAATTTGGACAAGTGCATATGGACCTTCTTTTAAATCGTGATTTCCTCGACGATCAGACCCTTTTCTTCAAAAAAGCACCCCAGCTTCATAATGCAGCATACTGCATTAAGTGGGCATATAGTAGTTGTGTCTTCTTGGGGAAGGCCCAAGTCCAGTTTTAATAAGAAAATAATTAAAACCTTGATGTTTTTTAACTATGCCCCTGTAGTCTAGTCCATTTTCACCCAAACTAAAAAGGGAGAGCAACACGACAAGTGTTGTTGAAATAATTTGGGTTGAGATGATTGGGTCTGCACATGCAGAAAGGTCATTTTTTTAAATGGCATTTAAGTGCTTACTATGTGTCAGGCACTGTACTAAGTGCTGAAGTAGATACATGATAATCAGGTTGGACACAGTACCTGTTCCACAAGGGGCTCACGGTCTTCATCCCCATTTTACAGATGAGGGAACTGAGGCAACAGAGAAGTTAAGTGATTTACCCAAGGTCACACAGCAGACAAGTGACAGAGCCAGGATTAGAACCCAGGTCTTTCTGACTCCCAGGCCGGTGCTCTATCAACTAAGCCACGCTGCTTCTCAGCAGGTACCATGATGTCACCAGATGCCACAAGATACATATTGTCTGGATGCTTCCTCATTAGACTTGCTAGGGGAGGGTGCTCTCTGTTAGATACTTTATGCCTTCCAAGCTGAGGCTTAGAGGTAAACCTGAGACATTCTCACTTTGCTCTTCGGATTTGGGTTCTAGCCAAATAGTGATCCTGAATGAGTGATCAACACCTAAATCTGCCAGAGTGCACTATCCTCTAATAGATTCTTACCAAGCTGGGAAATCATTCAACTAGATCCCAGGATAGTAGGGGAGGTCCTTTATGTTCTTATTTTTATTAAATTTTATTTTTAATGGTGTTTTTATGTACTTACTATATGCCAGGCACTGTTGTAAGTGCCAAAGTAGATAACAGGTAATTAGGTTGGACACAGTCCATGTCCCACATGGAGATCACAGTCTAATGCTCCATTTTGCAGGTGGGGTGACTGAGACACAGAGAAGTGAAGTGACCTGCCCAAAGTCACACAGCAGCACACAGTAAGCGCTTAATAAATATGACTGAATGAATGAAAGAGTGAATTTATTTAGTATTTTTTAATAGTATTTGCTACAATGTGCTAGGCACTGTTCTAAGAGCTGGAGTAGATACAAGGTATTCAGGTTGGACACAGTCCATGCCCCACATGAGGCTCACAGTCCTAATTCCCATTTTACAGATGAGGTAACTGTCAGAGGAGTGAAGTGACTTGCCCAAGATCATACAGCAGAGAAGTGGAGGGGGCAGGATTAGAACCTAGGTCCTTTTGACTCCAAGGCCTGTGCTCGATCCACTAGGACTTGCTGCTTCTCATTTATTAAGCACTTACTCTGTGCAGAGCACTGTAATAAGCATTTAGGAGAATACATTGCAATAGAGTTAGGAGACATTTTCCCTGTCCACAAGGAGCTTACAGTCTAGAAGGGGAGGCAGACATTTAAATTCTGGATATGCACATAAATATTGTGGGGCTAAGGGTGTGGCTTTTAAGGGATAAAAATCCAAGCATTTGGGTGACACAGAAGGGGGAGTGAATCGGGGAAAGGTAGACTTAGCCAGGGAAGACCTCTTGGAGGAAATAAGGTTTTAATAAAGCTCTGAATGTGGGGAGAGAGATTGTCAGATATGGAGGGGGAGTACCAGGCCAGAGACAGGACATGGGTGAGAGGTTGGTGGTGTGGAAGATGAGATCAAGCTACAGTAAGTTGACATTAGAGGAATGAAGTGTGTAGGCTGGACTGTGTAGGAAACCAAGGAGGTAAAGCAGGAGGGGAAAGGTGATTGAGTGCTTTAAAGCTGTGGTAAATAGTTTCTGTTTGATGTGGAGTTGGATGGGCAACCACTGGAGGTTCTTGAGAAGTGGAAAACTTGGAATGAATGTTTTCTTAGAAAAATGATCAGGGCAGCAGAGCAAAATATGCACTGGAGTGGGGAGAGGCAGAATGAATATGAGTCCTTATTCATTCCACCACTGCATTCCTCTGACATATTCAACCTTCCCAGTTTCTCCTTTCTTCCTCCTGCCTTCACTCTTTTCCCTATTTCTATGCCACAGTCACAGGAGAGAGGAAGGGAAAATCAACTTTCCATCTTTCAAATAATTTTGCTCTTTCACGTAGAGTGGTGTTTCTGGGCCACAAGGCCATCATGTCTTTTCAAACAAGGGAATGGATTTTGCTGGGTTTTGAACCAGGAAGTGGCTATCAAATGAGAAGATACCTGTGAATGGAGGGTAGCCGGGAAAGGAATATCTCAATATACCAATAAATCTATGGCAATTATTGAGCCCTTACCGTGTGTGGAGCAGTGTACAAAGTGCTTGGGAGATTACACTGCGATAGAGTTGGGAGACACATCCCCTAACCACAATGATCTTACAGCCTAGAGGACTGGAGTATATGGAGATTTCCTGTCATTAATAATTATAATAATTATGGCATTTGTTAAGCACTTACTATGTGCCAAGCACTGTTTTAAGTGCTGGATAGATACAAGGTAATCAGGTTGTCCCAAGTGGGACTTGCAGTCTTAATCCCCATTTTACAAATGAGGTAACTGAGGCACAGAGAAGTTAAGTGGCTTGCCCAAGGTCACACAACAGACAAGTGGCAGAGTTGGGATTAGAACCCAGGTCCTCTGACTCCCAAGCCAGTGCTCTTTCCACTTAGCCAGGGCTGCTTCCCTGAATTAGTGAATTAGCTGTTTCCAAAATGGCAGAGACCCTAGGGACACATATTACCCTTTATCCCTTGCAGTGATAGACCGAGGAAGGATTTAATATTTTTTATTTCTCTTGATGATGTTGGTATTTGTTCAGCGCTTACTATGTGCAGAGCACTGTTCTAAGTGCTGGGGCAGATACAGAGTAATCAGTTTGTCCCACGTGAGGCTCACAGATAATCCCCATTTTACAGATGAGGTAACTGAAGCACAGAGAAGTTAAATGAGTTGCCCACAGTCACACAGCTGACAAGTGGCAGAGCCGGGAGTCGAACCCATGACCTCTGATTCCGAAGCCCACGCTCTTTTCACTGAGCCACACTGCTTCTCTTCCAACATTTATGCAATTGCCATTCCTAAATCATTCTACCAACAGAGTTATAATTTGCTCCTTCACACTTTCAAGTTTCCCCTTAAACCCAGTCATCTTCTCTTCTCCTCTTTTTAAAGAACAGGAGCTCAAATCATTTTCAATCCTGGGATGAAATCCTTTTCCCTAGTTCTTTGTCATGCCTAAACATCTTTTTCCAAGACTAATTTGGAATCATATTAAGTTCCGGGTAGTGATGTGTTGTCTGAGCTTTTTACTCCCATAACACCTCCAGGTTAGATATGAGAGAAAAACTAATTTCCTTAATAGGGAGACTCCATGATCTTAAACAGAAGAGGGTAGCTTTGACAAAACCCTTCCTTCCCATTAAGGTCCAGTTTCCTGTGGTCAATCATTACAATGATAAATCATGTCTACAGGACAGATGGTGTTTTAAAATAATTTTCCAGGGAGGACAGTGTCAGCCAGGCCGGTCTAATGATTTTAGAGTCTTGAATAACTAGTCCCCAAAGCCAAGTCACGTCAGTCCCTCAGCCACTTACATATTTATCTATTCAAACCCTCCATCAGCCCTTATGTAACTACGGATAATCCATCGTACTGTCAATTCATTTATTTTGGATTACCCCATTTGAAAAAATATTTTTGCCTGTCTTCCCAGGAAAATAGGGAACATATTTTATGTTCTATTGTCCTTTCCCAAGCTCTTAGTACAGTGCATTGCACCCACTGGACACTCAATAAGTATCTCCCTCAGAGACTGCTAAAGGGATTCTGATAGCAATCTACTCGCCTGACTGAGAGCACTGTGGATTTTTCCATCCCCATATTTTAATCCAAACTCTTTCTAAGGAAAGTATCAGTCCCAGGCAAGAAACTTTGCAGTGGGGAGTTAGGCCGGACAGTTGGCAAACTGATGTTTCAGAGTTCCATTTTGAAGGTGCAAAGAACAATATCAATGTCTTTCAAACTTTGCAACGTTCCCTTTTCTTAGGAAGGAAGAAGGGTCTGCACAAGACAAGGCATGGCACCAGCACCCTGGACAGCTTCTCCAAATTGGGCCAATCTGGGTGAAAACTCCCAAGAAAAACAACAGAAAAACATAAAATGACCCTGGTGGCAAGACCTCAACCTAAGACTTCTCAGTTCTGCCATGCTAAATGGTCAGAGTAAATAATAGGTTAAATTCACCTCATGTTGTCTGGCTCACCCCCACAGGGTTGTAAAGTAAGCAAGGGAATTATGAAAGACTTGTTCACCCTGCCAATAGATTAGCCCTAGGCAGTATGGCCATTAAGTTAGGCCTTTCAGCCTCCTCCAATCCCGGTTTAATCAAATTCCATAAATCCGGCCTCTTTCCCATTGTCACTTTAATGTCCTCTGACAAGAGTGGTCTCTTCCCCTAACTACAGTGGGATTCCTATCAATGGTGAATTCTGAATTCTCCTTGACAAGTTTTCCTCTCCCCTTCTCCCACTCCCTTTTGCATCACTCCTACATGCTCCTTCTTGCATTCTCCCTTCCAACCCCACAGCATATATGTGTAAATCTGCATAAATCTGCTATTTATTTATTTATTCATTCATTCATTCATTTATTTATTTATTTATTTATTTATTTATTTATTTATTTATTTATATTAACATCTGCCTCCCGCTCTAGACTGTGAGCTCGTTGTGGGCAGGAATGTTTCCGTTTGTTGTTATATTGAATGAATGAATCAATTAATTCTGCTCCAAATGTATGGGAATATGGGTTTAGGCCATATCTCCACTCCTCTTTCCCTTCTCTACAGCTCACCCCTCCTTATTTCCCACCCCCAAAGCTCTCAGCCAGGAAAGTCCCATATTGGGGGTTGAGCAGGGCAGGAAAAATGGGTGTGGACAACCCTCCTGCTCATCCAAACTACCCCACCAATTTTCTAAACATTGAAAGCATTTCTAATCAGCATCAGTGTAGTCACTGACCACTGAGTCCAGAGTTGTAGTCAAATTCAGCTTGAGGGAGTCAAGGTGCAGGCCCATTCAGCTGGGATTCTTGTTTTGCTGAATACTGCTTCAAAATCTGCACTCAGACACTGAGAAGCCTCCTCCCCAATGCTGCTTGTTGACAAATGGCAACAATTTGGGGATACTTAAATAGAGTCTCTTTAGGGCAGGGACCATGTCTTCCATTTTATGTGGCAAGCTATAAAGTGCCTAGTGAGGTACTCTGTACACAGAAGGCACTCAAAAAAAACTAATGATGATAATTGTAGAATCATTAAAGAATTGTAGGGTTAGGTTGTTAGGTTTGATTGTTAGGTAGTTCATTCCAAGCAGTCCAGAGAACTCACCCGACTCCTCCGTAACATTATTTCTTTCAATGTTTTCTTTTTCTTTTTCCTTGGTCTGTTTATATTAAAAAGAGATCATCTTTTCCATTTAAGATCTTTTCCCGGTTAAAGCATTTTCTTTTGCTCACATCACTGGAAAATGGCTAAGGAAGATTTTGCCTCAGGCTTTATTGGTGTGCTACCCTGGATTTCATAAATGGGGATTGTACATGGGAGTCTTTTTCCAGGTCATTATGTGTCTTTCTAGGCCTTCGGGGAATCAGACATTTTGAAGGCAGCAAACCATTTGTTTCAGGCAGGCACACTGGAGGTTTATAAAACTTTATAGTGCTTCTTCATTTCCCATTCTTCGCTGTTGATAACCCTAGACATTATTAGATTGTCATTTGTTCTTTCATTGTTTCAAGTTCAAAACATTATGGGAAAATTAGCTTTAGTTATTTGTGGGGTTTTTTTTTAACCCTGAATATTTTTGTTGCTTTTTCTGTGTGTGCATTTTCCATCTTATTGTCTCTTGCTCTCAGTTTGCTCATAAATGAAGCATGTTTGTTTTATAAGGACCAATTTACAAAATTTTCCCTCTAATATCTCATGGACATATTTTCTCAATGCCTACCTCTCCCCTGGCTCACATATCCACAAACACTTACACCCTATCCATCTCCTCCTTTTCTTTGGCAGACCAAACCTATACCCTTCATGTTGTGTCACCTTCTAATAATAATAATAATTATAATAATTAAGGTATTTGTTAATCACTTACTCTGTGCCGGGTACTGTACTAAGCGCTGGAATGTATAGGAGAAAATTGGGTTGGACTCAATCCCTGTCCCACCTGGGGCTCACAGTCTCAATCTCCATTTTATAGATGAGGTATAACTGAGGGCCAGAGAAGTGCAGTAATTTACCCAAGTTCACAAAGCGGGCAAGTGGTGGAGCTGGGATTAGAACCCATGAATTTCTGACTCTAGATTGTGAGCCGGTTATTGAATAGGGATTGTCTCTATTTGATGCTGAATTGTACTTTCCACGCAATTAGTACAGTGCTCTGCACACATGTAGGTGCTCAATAAATTCAATTGAATGAAAGAATGAAAGGAAGCAGCTGCTTGGAGAGGGGCAGTGAGCCAGTTGTTGGGCAGGCATTGGCTCTGTCTGTTGCCGAATTGTACATTCCAAGCACTTAGTACAGTGCTTTGCACACAGTAAGCACTCAATAAATGATTGAATGAATGAATGCTCTAATGAAAAGAGCACTGGCCAGGGAGGTGGAGAACGTGGATTCTACTCTTGGCTCTGAGCGTGTCTGCTGTGTGACCTTAGACAAATCACTTAACTTCTTGGTCCCTCAGTTACCGCATCTGTAAAATGGGGATTAAATCCTACTCGTTCCTACTTAAACTGTGAGCCCCACATGGGTCAGGGACTGTGTCGAACTTGGTTATCTTGTGTCTACCCCAGTGCTTAGAACAATGCTTGGCACAGAGTAAGCACTTAACAAGTACCATAAAAAAAAAAGAAAGCAGCATGGCCTAGTGAAAATAGCCTGGGCCTGGGAGTCAGAGGATGTAGTTCTAATCCAAACTCCACCACTTGTCTGCTATGTGAACTAGGGCAAATGACAACTCTGTGCCTCTCATCTTTAAAATGGGAATTTTAAAGATCTTTAAAATCTTTAGACTGTGAGCCTATGTGGGAGAGGGACTGTGTCCTCCTTGATTATCATGTACCTACCCCAGTGCGTGGCACATAGTAAACTCTTAACAGTGAATACCACTAAAAAAAGAAGGGAGGGCCAGAGTGCAGAGTTGAAGGAGGGCAGGGAAGAGTGAAAGCAGGGGTGGCACATTCACTGGCTCCAGAGGTCATGAGTTCTAATCCTGGTTCTGCCTGTCTGCTGTGTGACCTTGGGCAAATCACTTCTCTGGGCCTCCGTTACCTCTTCTGTGAAATAGAAAATAAGATTTTGAGCCCCATGTGGGACAGGGACTGTGTCCAACCTGATTACCTTATATCTACCCCAAAGCTTAGAACAGTGCTTGTTGCATAGTAAGCAGTTAGCAAATACCATAAAAATTATTATTAGTGCTCCTTGAGCAAAGGCAGACATAAATACCTAATGAACAAGTGTGCAGCAGACTCCTTCTCTCTCAAGCTCTATTATTGTTGCTCTGTAGGCAGAGCAAGCATGAAAGGGTCAGCCAGTCAATTATATTTATTAAGCACTTACTGTGTGCAGAACACAGTACTAAGCACTTGGGAGGGTACAATATAACAATATCACAGACACATTCCCTGCCCACAATAAGTTTACAGTCTAGAGAGGGAAACAGAATATGAATAAATTACAGATTTGCACTGAAGTGTTATGTGGCTGGGAATGGGGATGAATAAAGGGAGCAAGTCAGGGTGACACAGAAAGGATCGAGGGGAGAGGAAATGAGAGCTTAGTCAAGGATGGCCTCTTAGAGACATGCCTATAATAAGGATTTGAAGGGGGGAGAGTAAGTGCCTATCTCATTTAATGAGGGAGAGTATTCCAGGCCAGAGGCAGATGTGGGTGAGGTTGGTGGTGAGATAGAGGAGATAGAGGTACAATGAGAAGGTTAGTACTACAGGAGCAAAGTGTGTGGGTTTGGTTGTAGTAGGAGAGTAGTGGGGTGAGTTAAAAGGGGGCGAAGTGATTGAGTGCTTTATAGCCAATGATAAGGAGTTTCCGTTTGTTGCACAGGTGGATGGGCAACCACTGCAGGTTCGTGAGCAGTGGGGAAACATGGCCTGAATGTTTTTGTAGAAAAGTGATCCAGGATGGAGTTGGGGAGGGTTAGAGCCTCCTCCTTTGCAATTTGGCATCAGGTGTGGCAGGACTGGAGATTACTGGGAGAAGGGCAGGGATGACAGAGGCATTTCCTTCTGCCTCACCTAAGAGGATCTGTTTCTTGTCTCTTTATTTGCTTAAAGGGACATTCACATCCCAAAATGAGCCATAAAAGGTTCAAACCATCCCATCTGTTAGAATGCACTTACTCCCAGGCTTCTCTAAATAGTCTTAGATGGTGGTGCTATTTATTTTTATAGGAAAGAGAAGTAATGGCATCTCCTGACTGAAAAGAAAGACAAGGGCTTGGAGTTGCTTGCTTTTTGACATCTTACAATGATTTGAAAGAAAAAAAAAAACTTTTCCAGGAGCAGAAGAAATGCAAGCATGCTGGAAAGCACAATAATTAAAGATGTTATCAATAAAATTGTCTTCTTTCAACAAGTAAAAACAGTATTCTGATGTCCATCAAGGAATGTTGACTTGAATGTAAGAAGCCAAGTGTGATAAGAATTTCAAAACACTTTTGTTACTAAGCGATACATGACGCTATTCAATCTTTCCCTAGCCTTGTGGAACTAGTATGAGAAAATGATTTAATGGAACTTAAAAAAGGCCAATGTTAAATGTACTCATCTAGTATTGTTTAATATAGTAGTATGATGTATTGGTTTCATGACTTCAGTTGAATGACACTAAGATGGTAATTCATACCTGGAAATGAAATCCAGCTTTACAGAATACAGCATAAAGGAAGAGTAGAAGCCTCCTTCACACATCTCTGAATCCCCAAGGAATTTTTGCATCATCTTTCCTGCTCCTAGCCAAATATGCTTGGATATGAAAGGAAAAAGGACTTTTAAGGAGAGTCCATCCATATTTCCCTAAACTCTACCTTCAAAGAAGGATCTAGGGACATCTTTTCCTGTTATCCCCTCTGCTCCTTCTTTTACCCATGTTGTCCACAAAACACCAGTGCCCTGTTCTTGAAAGCACGGTAGCTAAGATATGAACTTTCTGCTCTCTATCTCGTGTTAGGATGAGATTCAGTTGACACAGATATATTAGTTTGGCTACTGCAAGCAAGCAAGGGTTGGCTTTCTTTAAGGACTTTTGCAAAGATCTTGAGGCAAGGAGGACAAAGTGTAAAAAGCATCAGCCTCAGCAGACAACAAATGTCTTCATGTGTGCACGATATAGTCTGGGATTTTGCATCCCTGCATTGACCTTTTCAGTGACTTCTACGCCGTGGATCCCTGGGCTCCCCTTTGAGTACTAAGGGCTATATATATTTATAGCTCCCTGGATATAGGTCTTGAGTATGTTGTTACATGTTCCTCATGCATCTTGAAGCCTACAGATCCTGATATGGAGTTGCATCTCTGTATGGAGAAATGAGTGTTCTTTTGTATTTAGGGCGACCAAGAGCTGCTGCATTGGCTTTCTGTTCATCTTTTATAGAACTTTTCTCCATACTTGCATTTGGGAATTATCTGACTGTAACAGTTCTGCCCATCTGTTTTCTGATCCCAGTCTGGTATGCTCTCTGACTTTAGTAACTTCCAGCTACACTCTGCTGAGTGTTGTTGCCGCTTCCACTGCTTCTAAAAATAAGGATGGTATTTATTATATGCCCTGTTATGGTACTTGTTAAGTGCAGACTATGTGTTAAGCACTGTTCTAAGCAATGGGTTGAAGTTAATCAGTTTGGACAGAGTCCCTGCCCATATGCGGCTCACAGTCCAAGTAGGAAAGAATATAATTTAATCTCCATAATAATGTTGGTATTTGTTAAGCGCTTACTATGTGCAGAGCACTGTTCTAAGCGCTGGGGTAGACACAGGGAAATCAGGTTGTCCCACGTGGGGCTCACAGTCTTCATCCCCATTTTACAGATGAGGGAACTGAGGCACAGAGAAGTTAAGTGACTTGCCCACAGTCACACAGCTGACAAGTGGCAGAGCTGGGATGCGAACTCATGACCTCTGACTCCAAAGCCCATGCTCTTTCCACTGATTTTAGAGATGAGGTAACTGAGGCACAGAGAAGTTAAGTGACTTGCCCAAGGTCACACAGCAGAGACAATGGTGGAGCTGGGATTAGAACCCAGTTCCCCTACTAGACCATCCTCTTTCCACTAGGCCACATTGTTTTTCAAGCATTTTGTGAGCAGGAAACATGCCTTCCAACTCTGTTATACTGTACTTCCTAAGCATTTAGTTCAGTACGCTGCACGCAAGTGCTCAATAAATGCAATTGATTGTATGCAGAGACCAAGCACTCTGCTAAACAATGGGATAGATCAAAGATAATCACACACAGCTTATGTCCTATATGGGGCTCACAGTGTAGGAGGGAAGGAGAACAGGTTATCCTATCCCAAGGAATTAAGTGACTTGCTAAAGGTCGCACAGCAAGATAGTATAGTACATTGCCTTGCTCTTGGCTCCCTGCTTCAGCTTGTAATTGTGTTGGCCTGCATTCTTAGTACTTAGCACAGTGCTCTGCATACAGGAAACACTCAATAAATACCATTGACAACAATGACAATGAGGACATTCAGCCAAATGCTGACTTTAATGGATGCCTAATGCCAATTCCATTTCCATTAGCTTCACCTTTGTGCCACATTCAGTATTAAAAGACAAGTCAGAATCTCGAGCAATGAGGTTCTGGAATGAATACAGTGAACCTCTCCAATTAAACTGTAAAACTCTCCAAGGCAGAGGCCATAACGTCTACTGCATTTATATGTTCCCAAGGCCTTAGTACCGTTCCCTAGTCTAAATAATAATAATGTTGGTATTTGTTAAGCACTTACTATGTGCAGAGCACTGTTCTAAGCACTGGGGGAGACACGGGGGAATCAGGTTGTCCCACATGGGGCTCACAGTCTTAATCCCCATTTTACAGATGGGGTAACTGAGGCCCAGAGAAGTTAAGTGACTTGCCCACAGTCACACAGCTAAGTGGCAGAGCTGGGATTCGAACTCATGACCTCTGACTCCAAAGCCCATGCTCTTTCGACTGAGCCACACTACAGTGAGGCAACTCAATTTCAGAAACTTGAGATTTCAAGGTCCTTGGGGAATAGAGAACAATTTGTCTTAAATTATTCTACTTGTTCATCTGTGTCACTATCATTATCATCGGTATTACGGAGCATCTTCTGCATGGAAGCTTCTTGAGGACAGGGAACATGTCTTGTGCTTCCCCTTTGTACTTCACAAACAGTTCACTGCCTTCAGTAGGGACTCAGTAAATCCCACTATTACTGCTATTACTACTATTATTATTTCTATTACTACTAGGCCTCTGGTTTACTTCCCGGTCCTTGATTCCCACAACACATTGATCCCAGCAGAGCACTATTACAGGAAGTGATAGGTAAGCCCGTTGTTTCTCCAGGTACCCTCGTTGATCCCAAGCCAGTTACAGATTCAGTACGCTGTGGGGAAATGGGATAAGAGATCACAAAGGCACACACTCGAATCAATATACAAACACTCACAGGCACATGAATAGAGACCCACTTATGCTTAGACAGACTAGTTCAGTATGGATACAGGGAAAAAATTCCCACTTCAGATGGCCAGTAACTAGAATTTCCACCAGGGCTGGAGCCCACAAGCAGCTTATCTCTGGGGTCAGTGGAAGTCAGAGACAAGAAGAAGCAGCCTGGCCTGGCGGAAAGAGCATGGGCCTAGGATTTAGAGGGCCTGGGGCTCTTATTCCTGCTCTGCCACTTGATGTTGTGTGACCTTGGGAAGGTCACTTAACTTCTCTTAGAGAAGCAGCGTGGCTCAGTGGCAAGAGCCTGGGCTTGGGAGACAGAGGTCGTGGGTTTGAATCCCAGCTCTGCCACTTGTCAGCTGTGTGACTGTGGGCAAGTCACTTCACTTCTCTCTGCCTCAGTGACCTCATCTATAAAATGGGGATGAAGATTGGGAGCCTAACCTGGGACAACCTGATTACCCTGTATCTACCCCAGTGCTTAGAACAGTGCTCTGCACATAGTAAGCTCTTAACAAATACCAACATTATTATTATTCTCTGTGCCTCAGTTTCCTCTTCTACAAAATGGGGATAAAATACTTGATCTTTCTCTCTGAGACTGTGAGTCCCATGTGGGCAGTAACTCTGTCTGATCTGATTATATTGTGTCTACCCCGGTGCTTAGTACAGGGCTTGGCATATAGTAAATGCTACCTCATTTGTAAAATGGGGATTAAGACTATGAACCCCAAGTGGGACAACCTGATTACCTTGTATCTACCCCAGGGCTTAAAACAGTGTTTTTTACATAGTAAGTACTTAACAAATACCATCGTCATTATGATTAATAAATAGCTATGCATCCAGGGTTGGGAGCAGCTGCACTTGACTATTTCCACCTACTTCCTCTACCACTAGAGCTTTCCTTTATGTTAGACCCTCAGGACTACTCTATGGCCCAAAGTGAGACTTGTTTAGGTCACCATGGCCATTTCTCTGGTAGTGGGTTCAGGGAACTAAATTTGGAGAGGTTCCACCCGGTGCAGAACAGGTGGCTAAGTTACCCATAAAAGGCCCTAGGGTGACTTGATGAGTTCTTCAGGTTCCCGCCAGGTCTATATTTAAGGTTTCATCATTATGAGACTGTGCCAGAACAAGTCGCTTCCCGTTCAGTGAAATGAGAGCGATAAGTTTCAACAGAAACAGAACGGATACGTTTCATGGAAGAGATCTGCGGCTGAGCCTTCTAAATCCTGACAACGGGCACTTTGTCTCTCAAAGGAGGAGGCATGACGTAGTGAGAATCCTGCAGCCCTGTAGTTTTGCACATTCCCAGAATGAGGTATTCCTACAATCGAGACATTCATCTGAAAGGTTGTTCAGGTGAAAGAACAGAGAGAAGACAATCTAAAAGGCCCAACGGAACTCAGTTCCAATACAACTCCAGAGCAAAGGAGTCCGAAAAATGGAATGGCCTGTCAAAAAGATCATATATGAAACATAATAGGCAGGTAGGGCAGAAATTTCCTTTACAAACACTTGTGAGAAAATATCATCTATCCTCTCGAAGTACCTTTCTATTGATTTCTGAAGAAGGCCTTTAACACAAATTTAGAGGGCCTGGGCTCTTATTCATGTTCTGCCACTTGATGTTGTGTCACCTTGGGCAGTTCACTTTACTTCTCTGTGCCTTCGTTTCCTCTTCTGCAAAATGGGAATAAAATACCTGATCTCCCTCTCAGACTGTAAGCTCCATGTGGGCAGGAACTGTGTCTGATCTTCTGTCTACCCAGGTGTTTAGTACAGGTCTTGGCATATAGTAAATGCTTACCTCATCTGCAAAATGGAAATTAAGAGTGTGAGACACACATAGGACAACCTGATCACCTTGTATCTACCCCAGTGCTTAGAACACTGCTTGGCACAAAGTAAGCTATTCTATTTGATTTCTGAAGAAGGCCTTTAACATAAATCACAGATCATGGGGAACAATCTCTATAACCAGGAAAAAAGCAAAAGTCACATCCCAGTTTCCCTAGCTTTGGATTTAGAAAGACTCTGGACAATGACCTCATTCCAAACCCCTGTATTGTGTTTTAGTTAAAACTGTACTTCCCTTTTGTTATGCCATCTCAGTTCTTGTGAAACAGTAACATTCCGGTCTTGTACTGACTATACCAATTACAAAGCTTTGCTTGTTTTGAGTTTTAGAATTAGAATTTGGAAATTTACAGGAAAAAAAAATACTTTAGACATTTGAACTAGGTTAGTTTTTCACACTGAGTGGGGTAATGGTGAAGTTAAGATTCTGGGGTTAAAAGTAATTTAAATCTGATTAACCAATTATTGGTATTTTCTTTGATAAACACTCACTATGCATCAAGTACTGTTCTATACACTTGGATATTTCATATTAATGTTTTATCATTCCTGATGTATCTCCAAGCCTTTCTCCTCACTTAAACTCTTAGATTGGAAGACACAGAGGGACAGGGACCATGTCTAATTCTCACCTTTGTATTCTCTCCAAGAGCTTAGAACAGTGCCCTGAACACAGTAAGCACTTAATAAATACTATTAGTACTTCTACTTGGGAAGCAGCATGGCCTAGTGGAGAAAGCATGGGCCTGGGAGTCAGAAAAATTGGATTATAATCCTGGCTCCTTCATACATCTGTTGTGTGACCTTAGGTAAGTCACTTAACTTCACTGTGCCTCAGTTCCCTCATCTACAAAATGGGGATTCAATATCTGTTCTCCCTCTTACTTAGACTGTGAGCATCCAGGTGGGACCTGATCATCTTCTATCTTGACCTTGGGTAAGTCACTTAACTTCTCTGTGCCTTAGTTATCTCATTCTTAAAATGGGGATGAAGAGTGTGAACCCCAAGTGGGACAAGGACTGTGTCCAACCTGATTACCTTGTATCTACCCCGTCACTTAGAACAGTGCTTGGCATATAATAAGCACTTAAAAAATACCATAATTATTATCAATTGTTATTACTATTACTGTTTTCCTTTGACACAATTCTCTTTGTCAAGAAGTGGGTGGTGAGGGTCCTTCTCTTTGCCTATGGAACCCTTCATTTTCTTCTACTGTTTACCTTCTTGAGGTCTTAACTTTACTTCATCCCCTCAGCACTGAATGTAGGAATTCCTAAGCTGCCACTATGCACTCATGCACCCAAAGATGAATTTTCTATATCTTGAGTGGAAACCTTATCTTCAAAAGAATTTCTCAAAAAAAAAAAGAAACATGAAAGGCTAGCTCAGTTGAGCTAAGGTCAACTTGGTTCAATCAGGATTTCTGAAAGAGATAAATAGCCATCACTTCAGGTTCTGGATTTGTTTACCAAACACATTCAGTGAGTTTTTCTCAGATGTATTCCTGATAGTGTGCTCTAACACTGGAGGGTCTATATGTCTACAAGAGCAAACCCCAACACTCCTCTAAGGTGATTATTCTAATAACTTTCCCACTACTGGATAGGAAGGCGTGTTATTTTGCTTACTGAAAAAGTATCTGCTTAAACATTCTTGAAAGTCATCTTGAGCCAGGAGAGAATCAACTTCAGAGGATATTATTTCACTATTAGAAAAAAAAAACAAATCCATTTCCACCGGGAAATTTTTTTGGACTTGAAAGAAAAGATATAAATCAGACCTGCATTGAATTGGCAGAGCTCCCCTGGTTCTTGTTGAATTTGACTCTCACTTGAGCTAGCACTGGCTTGCTTATTCAGATGTTGGTTGCCTACCAAGTCTGTATGAGTGAAACTGGAGTAGAGGTAGACCTGGTGAGCAGACTTGCATTACTCTTAGCATGGATGTTGGATTGTTCTGGGGACAATTTCATCATATGGAAATTTGGATTCAAAGTGAGGGAGATGAGTTGATAAGGCCTGAACCATAGAAAAGTAGTTGTGCCTAAATCAAACTTCTTCCAGTTTTTTTTTTTTTTAATTTTGGGTGCTAATTAACAAAAGAATCCAGCTTATGTCATTTCCCTGCTTTCCTGCTCTTTCTATGCCCACCTTTATGGTCAGAAAAACCCAAGAGAGAAATTCAGAGGCACCTTAAGTACTTATTTGCTATCCTTAAGATGACATTTTCTTCTGGTCTGAAAAATCTTTAGCTCCGGGGTGCTCCAACAATCACTGACTATCACCAAATCTCTATAAGTTCCTGAAACTTCCTTTTCCAACAAACCTGTTCTCTCAGTCATTACCTCCATTCACTTCCTTTTCCAGTTCCTTCAGGTTCTTTGCCCACCTGGATAACATAATCAAAATACATCTCCAGGGGTTTCCTGTCATTCTCTTCCCAAGGCCCAGGAGTCAGGTAAGATTAATAACAAAGTGAGCCCTATCAGGAACCAGAAACCTGGATGTTAAAGTAGCCATGACTGCCAGAGGGTGATCATGCCAGATGGAGCATGTTTTTTTCTCTCTCTCTTCTTTCTATCTGCCTCTCTCTTTCTCTCTCCCTCACCCTTATCTTTCTTTCTCCTCCCCTCTCTATCTCCCTTCTTTCTTCTCTCACTGTACCTCCCTTTTTTTATTCCTTATCCCTCACACTCTCCCTTCTTTCAAATTCACTCCATCTCTCTTTCTTACTCCATTTCCTCTCTCTCTTTCTCTCATATTTCACTTCTTCTCTCTCTCATCTTTCTCTTATGAATTTTTCTATTTCTTTCTCTCTTCTGGGGCTTCCAGACAGCCATCTTGGGAAGACCACCAGCCTTACATGCCGGGATGGCTGAACCCACCACTTTGCTGCCTGAGATGATATTCACTGCTACTTTAGGAACCAGACAATGGAATATATCCAAGAGGAGTGACAAAGACTGTGAAATCAAGGTGTTCTCATCTATTCCTGGCAATTAAACTGATTTATTTTTCATGTGTAGTGAGTGCTTTGTACTTCTACTTTTATTTTTCACCTATCTGCTCCACAGCACCCCCTGGGTATGTAATATTGGCTTAAGGATACCTTTCTTTACAGAGAAAAATATGCAAACAAGGTAACTGAAGAATTTAGATAATATCAGCCTTGATCAACATGGGTTGTGCAATAGAACTGGAACTCGAGGAAAAAACCTGGTCTCTTAATCCTTGCACACCAAACTTCAGGATGTAGACCAGAGGAGGTGAGGCGATTCGAGTTGTTCGACATTTAATTTTCTCATCACCTCTCTTCTTGGTTCCCCTTAACAACTGAGCTGATTCAGTCCTAGACAGTATTTTACCTAGCAGTTTTAACCATTCTAGGCAGGGATCCCCACTTTTGGAAGAGGTTATCACTCTACATCTTGGAGGACGTGACGCCCTCTATGGTACTCTTGACCCCCAGAGCAAGGGCTACATCCTGTCATTGTTGCATAGGCCCAATTTCCATTGAGAAGTTTGCACAAAGATGAATGACAGGATATCATTCTGCAGTCAACTTTTACGTCCGCTGAAGGGATTCCCACCTGCTCAAAGCTTAGATTCTTTTTGTCTCACACATTTGGTGCCCTGAGATCTGGGCATGATATCCTTTCAAAAACTCATTTAAAGACAAAAACAAAGAAAGAGGCTCTCAGTCTTCCCTTGAGAAGCATTCCAGGGCTGCAGCTATTTCTTTCAGTGCACTGGAAGTCCTGGCTTTTAGCTGCCCTTTGCTCATTCCTGGTTATCCATTCAGGGAGAGAACTATTTGGTGTAGTTTAATCTCTCTTCTCTTCTGAATAACAGAAATGGAAGAAAGAGTGGATTCTGTGCCAGTCTGATAATAGAGAAATCACTCCTTCGGTTTCCATAGCCAAATCCTTCCATTGCTGTCCTTGAGACCTCCAGCATTTCTTTCCCCTGAGAAACAGTATGACTATGTGGAACGAGCATGGACTCTTGAGTCAGGGAACCTGGGTTCTAATGCTGGCACAGCCACTTCTCTACTATGTGACCTTAGACAAGTCATAACTTCTTGTGCCTCAGTTTCCTCATCTGTAAAATGGGGATTTAATACTTGTTCTCCCTCCTATTAGACTGAGTCCCCTGTTGGACAGGGACTGCATTTGACCTGATTAGCTCGTATCTCCCCCAGCACTTAGAACAGTACTTGACACATACTCAACGCTTAACCAATACCATGATAATAATATTTATTGTAGAAACAGTCCCTTTGTAGAGCAAGTGACAATCCATGCAGAATGTGTTTAAAGTAGAGGTGATTTAATAGACCTAAGTTCCAGTTGAACTCCAAAGAAGAAGGCAAGAAGGTTAACAAAAACAGTGGGGAGATGTTATCCTCTAGAATTTGCTTTCATGATGTACCAGATTCATCTCAGAGAGATGGATATTGATTAAATTTTTAATGGTCTCCAAGGAATTAGATTCCAAAATCTTCTTCAGTACTTTGTTCTCATGTCAGCTTCATCCAAACTGTTGATATAAGTGAAAATAATGGCAAAGCAGCATTAGGCTGCATTTTCAGATCAAATGCTATAGTGATTCCTATAGGACCAGAACCTAAGATGTCTGATTAACTGAGTAAACCTTTTTTGTTCGGTGCCTTAGTAAATGCAGGATTTCTATCCCCGAAGAAATTCTGGGCTTTTGGATTCAGCTTCCTACTTTTCTTCCTTGGATAGGTAACCCTTGGGCAGTCCCCTTTTATTGGCAGGAAGGCTGCCTCCATTAGACTAGGAGTTGTTCTCCAATCTCAGCTCTAGTCCTTTCCAGAACTGAGTGATACTGATGGGAGGCCTCTGTGTAAAACCCAAAACCTGCAAGCATGAAAAATGAAGGGTTCAGCAGAGTGGTTGACGCTCTCTTAGGACTACATCCCAGCTCCCCACATAAAACCCAGATCACTGGACAGTTCCCCAGTTATGCGCCCAGATCACCTAGTGCAATTCCACAGTCAAACATCCAGTGACCCAGAGGTTCAGCAGTTCCCATCCCCACATACCCCACCTTTACTCACCAAGCCTGGGAGTCAGAAGGACCCACATTCTAATTCCGGCTCTACCACGACTGCTGTGTGACCTTGGGAAAGTCATTTTACTTCTCCGTGCCCCAGTTCCCTCCTCTGTAAAAAATGGGGATTAAGACTGTGAGCCCAATGTGGGACAGGGATTATGTCCAACTTGCTTACCTTGTATCTACCCCAATGCTTAGTACAGTACCCAGCACATAGTAAGCTCTTAACAAATACCACAATTATTATTAATCTCTGTCTAGCACAACGGGCTGCCCCATGGCTGAGGATGGTTCTGTGTGAGCTGTTCACGATCTTCTTCTGTGACAGTAATAATAATAATGGTATTTGTTCAGGGCATACTATTTCACAAACACTGGATTAAGCGCTGTGGTAGATACAAATTAATCAGAACAGTCCCATATGGGGCTCCCAGTCTAGATAGGAGGGAGACCAGATATTGAATCTCCATATCTCATTGAAACTGAGGCAAAGAGAAGTTAAGCGACTTGCCCAAGGTCTCACAGTAGATAAGTGAAACAGTCGGGATTAAAATCCAAGTCCTCTGACTTCCAGGCCTGTGCTCTTTCCACTTGGCCATGCTCCTTCTCCAAGATTTCACCATGCACATCCCTGGTCTCCTCTCCCTGGCAGAGGCTTGGACTGTTTCTTAGCTCTGGTTCCATTAAAAGCCACTGGGTACTCTGGTCACACTACCTACTCCTTTGAGATCAGAAGGATGGGATGTTTCAGCTCTTTGGGGTCCCTGGGGTGAGGAGACATTCTCCAAGGGACCTCTAATGTTGATTCGGACTGTTAGTCTGGTCCAGGGATACCCTCTAGCACTCTACAAAATTATTTGCTCAGGGTAATTCACCCTGGCCTTGGTTCACTCTTGGAAAGTGAAGAGCAGAGAGCACCAGACTCTATTTCCTAATTAGAGCCCTAGAATTAGGATGGGGATTTTGTAAATCAAGGCCTTCCTGCAGCCACCTCATACAGGCTCATTTTAGCTTTTGTAGATGCTTATTCTCCAGTTGTGTCACTGAGATATTGTGTTTACTATGTACCAAGCACTGTACTAAGGACTGGGGTAGTAATAGTAATGATAAGGTATTTTTGTTAAGCATTTACTATGTGCCAACCACTGTACTAAGCACTGGGGTGGGTACAAGGAAATCGGGTTGGACACAGTTTCTGACCCACATGGGGATCACAGTCTCTATCCTCATTTTACAGGTGAGATAACTGAGGCCCAGAGAAGTGAAGTGATTTGCCCAAGGTCACACAGCAGACAAGTGGCAGAGCCAAGATTAGAACCCATGACCCTCTAGGTAGATACAAAATGATTAGATTAGACATTTCTCCTCCCACAGAGCTCACAGTCTGGGGGTGGGGGGGATCAGGTATTTTATCCCCATTTTGCAGATGAGAAAACTGAGGCTGAATAAAAATAATTTTTTGAGGTCACTCAGCAGGCAGGAGGTGGAGTTAGGAGTAGAAACCAGGTCTTCTGACTCCAAGACTTGTGTTTTTTCGACTAGGCCATGCTGCCTCCCTATAAGAATCTCTAGAAGCTGATGCATCATTGCAGAAGGTGCTACAAAGTAGCAGAATTTGGTGAGAAGTTTTTCTGTAGAAGCATGCTAAGATGAGAATATACAATTACCCTCATTAAAAATAGCATCTTCCTTTCCAGATCTCTAACCCAAATTTATCCCCTTTCTTAATTAATCAATCAATCATATTTATTGAGCATTTACTGTGTACAGAGCACTCTATTAAGCACTTGGGAGAGTACAACACAACAGAGTTGAAAGACACAATTCCCTGCCCAAAATGAGTTTATAGTCTAGAGGGATGGCAGGAGAGGAGCCCAGAAATAATAAAAGGAGTAAAGGTCTGAGGTGAACAGTTAACCTGCAAGAGCAGAATAATGTGAAGTGGATGTGATTTAACAAATACCAAGTATATAGGGACTATTTAAAAAACTCTTAAAGTATTAGGAAATAAATACCAATGAGATAGTGACACTGAAGAAGATGGTGTCACCCTGAGCTTGATTCCAAGACTTCCAAGTAAAACCAAGACTGCCATATAAATGGACCTGTGTGGTGACCTTTGTCAGTATTCTCTCCTGCACTCTCATACTCCTTTACTGATGCCAGGACCCATTGATTTGATCAAGAACATAGGCACAGACAGGCGAATGATAGGCTGCATTTTCTTATCTTGAGGTCATCTCTTCAAGTGGGCTGCCTGACCCTTCATTTTTCCCCATTTCCTACTCAAAGCTTGGGAAACTGGATTCAGGATCCATATCTGCTCACCAGTCAGGAAATGTCCATATAGAGATACAGATCAAAAAGGAAAGACTTTAAAGGCAGATTGAATTTTCTCATCCCAAACCTCTGAAGCAGTGTATATCCCTGTCTGTTCTCATTTTTGTCTCTTCTCCCCAGGAAATATGTGACACCAAAGCAGGTAAATAGATGGATTGGGCTAAAGAAACATTTAGTATATAAGGCAATGCCCCACATCCCTCACTTGTTTTTTCAGAGTCAACATAGTTAATTACATTTGGGGAACTTCTCCCCAAAAGATAGCATCTTTAACCACTCTCCTTTTTTATGGTATTTAAGCACTTACTATGTGCCAGGCACTGAACTAAGATGGGGAAGAAGATACAGGCAAATTGGGTTAGACGCAGTTCCTGCCCAACATGGGTCTCACAATCTTAATCCACAGATTAGGTAACTGAGATACAGAGAAGTGAAGTGACTTGCCCAAGGTCACACCGCAGACAGGTTTCAGAGCTGAGATTAGAGCCCAAATCCTCTGTCGCTCCAGCCTGTGCTTTTTCCAACTGGACCAAGCTCCTTCCCCAAGGCCATGATGCTTCCTTTTCATTTCCCAAAGTTCCAAAGTGAGGGGCATGGATTCTGATCCTGGCTCTGTCACTTGTCTGCTGTGGCGTTGCGGACAAGTCACTTCACTTCTCTGTGACTGTGAGCCCCACATGGGACAGAAACTGGGTCTAATTCATTTTGCTTGCATCCACCGCAGTGCTTAGTACGTGCCTGGCACATAGTAAGCACTTAACAAATGCCATTATTATTATTGTTATTAGGTCACTTTGAGAGGAACCTGGGGGTTGGGGAGACCAATTTTTAGCCTGAAAAGAATGGTTCCTCTTGGGGGGATTTCCAATGTGCTCGATAGAGCAGCAACAGTTCTGCTATTCAGAGGTTGGCATTTCCAACTCCTCTTCATTTTTCTTGTTTGCTTATAGCCTTGATTTATATTTGCCTTACTTTACTACCACACCTACCCACAGATGTTTTACTTTCTCTGCAGATTCAGAAAGGACATTCATTTGAAGTGATCCCAAGACAAATCACTGAATTGAAAATAAAAAAAAATCAGACAATGAATAACCATAAACTAATTGATTGATTAAGGTCCTACTTGCTTGTTGTACTCACTGCTCCAGCGGGCACCAGATTGGCAGGGATGCAAGAGCCAAAAGTAGCTGTAAAAATCACTATAATGCTATAATCAATTCCCTCAGGCACGTTTTCTGTACAGAAGGGTTCATGACTGGATTGCGAGTCACCTGTCGTTTTGTGTGAGACTCCATCACCATCATTATCATCATTAAATACTCAACACTTGGGTAAGTGCTGGGGTAGTTACAAAATAAACAATTCAGACCCAGTCCCATTCCTAACAAGGACTCAGAATTAAATGAAGAAAAGACGCCTAGAAAAAGGAACAACTAGTGGATGATAGAAGCAGTTACAAACAAGGAATTCAGAAATTAAGGCTATTGCGATGGGAGATGGTACTTGGATGGGGGAATTTCCCAGAGGCCTCAGCTCCTTGTTTAGGAACAACTCACCTCCCCAATAGTTGAGCTCATTTTTAATGGTATTTGTTAAGATTTCACTATGTGCCAGGCACTGTACTAAGCACTGAGGGTAGATCCATGCTAACCAGGTTTGACATAATCCGGGTTCCACATGGGGTTCACAGTTGTAATCCTCATTTTACAGGTGAGGTAACCGAGGCACAGAGAAGTTAAGGTCACATGGCAGATAAGTAGGGGAGCTGGGTTTAGAACCCACATCCTCTGACTCCCAGGTCCATGCTCTATCCACCAGGCTACACTGCTTCTCTCTGCTGGGGAGGCAGCTTCAGGGTGCTCTCCTGCAGGGGGAAGGGCTGGTTTCCTCCCATGGTGGTTCGGAGGGGAAAGACTGCCTGGGATGAGAAGCAGCGTGGCTCAGGGGAAAGGGCACAGCTTTAGGAGTCAGAAGTCGTGGGTTCTAATTCCGACTCCACCACCTGTCAGCCGTGTGACTTTGGGCAAGTCACTTGACTTCTCGGTGTCTCAATTACCTCATCTGTAAAATGGGGATTAAGACTGTGAACCTCATGTGGAACAACCTGATTATCCTGTATCTACCCCAGTGCTTAGAACAGTGCTCAGCACATAGTAAATGCTCAACAGATACCAACATTATTATTATTATTATATGTGATGGCCCTCCAAGGATCTTGGAGCTGGCGATGTGTGGTCTTTCTGCACTTGTGACATTCCCTGCTGGCTAATGTCAGCAGAGTTATGAAAAAATAGAAAACATGTTCAAATGTCCAAATCATCAAAATGTTGAAAGGTTTTTCAGGATTAAAATATTTCTACCAACTCGGACCTTTAGGCAAAGTCTGACTGGAAGACCTCAGGTCCCACATTAACTATTAATATTTAATATTAAAATTAGTGTGAAACATTAAAATTTATTTCGATGTCTGTCTCTCTCTCAAGACTGTAAGCTCCTTGTGGTCAGAGAACTTGTCTATTAACTCTGTTACATTGTACTCTTCCAAGCTCTTAGTATTGTGCTCTGCACACAGTAAGAGCTCAATAAATATGATTCATCTCTTCCTTTCTTCCTGGATCCTTCTTTCATCTTCTACCTTCCCCATTCTTTCCTTTCCCTCTCTTATCCTCACTCATTGTGTCACCTTCATCACCCTTTCCCTGTTTCTTCCAATTCTTCCCTCCTCCTTTCCTTTTACTCTCCACCTTCGCTTTGTACCATCCCCATTTGCCCTCTCTTCCTCATCATTCTTTAATGTTTTCCCCTCTGACCCCATATTCCCTTCTTTTCTTGTGTTCCCTGCTTACCCAGGCAGACTTTCTTCCATCATGATAGACTTTATCTGAACAGAGCAGCAATGGCGTACCTCCAGACAGATGGCGCTTTAAGGATTGGCTTAAATTTTGATGGTCATATTTTCTACCATCTATTTTCAGACAATGAGATTTTAGATACTCTGTTTTGGATAACTCATTACCATTCCCTGACAAAGAAGGGATCTGAAGGGATCACTAGGGCATGGGAGGCTGGGAAAGTCTGGAAAGATGGCATAGGAGGCCTGAGGAGAAACCACAAGCCAGCTGCCAAGCTGGAGAGAAAGCTGTGGTGAATCAAAACAGCTCTGAGCTGGGAGGATTTGTTTAGAGTCATTTTAGGCATGAATCACTTTTTGTTCCTTGGTCTGGTCCAGAACACACCAAGGGAATTTGGTAATCACAGTTCAATCTGGGAAAACCCCCGTTTAGAAACCCTGGCACAGATGGACAACCTCTCCTCCACACCCAGCCCCCTCTTCCTTCACTCCCTCCTCCTCCCGCCCATATACACACACACACACACACACACCCTTTTCTTGGATACTTTCTATCCTATTCCCAAGTTTTGTGCTTCGTTCTCGATGCGTCCAGAAAGGCCCTAGAACCCTGGGTGATTGTACTCTCCCAAGAGCTTAGTCTCGTGCTCTACATGCTTTAAGCACTCAGTAAATACAACTGTTCGACTGACTGATTGATTCAAGGGGAGCGCACCCTCCTTTTCACATTCCCCTCACCATGGGATTCTCCTAGTCAGACAGAGAGGGGAATCAGTCTCCTGTAGCCAATGACCCACACCGGCAGGGAAGCCTTGCAGAGACAGAGTTGGGAGGGTGTGGAGAAAGCAGAAAACTCGCCCTTAGAATACCACTGGGGAGCACTCTCTGAACTCTCCTCTTGGAGGGTATATTTCCCAGCAAACATTAGATCCACACTATCACAATCACCCATATAATCTGTTATTTGAACTGCTCAGATCCTGACAGCTAAAATGAGTGATTGGATCCAATCCCCTGTTAAATTAGTCCCTTAGATGACTGAGACTGCTCAGGGTGCACATTTCAAATTCACTATATTATTTTAATCAGAACAAATTCCCTTGTGACACTCTATGATCTGGGTTGTCTCTCTACACTGCTTAGATTCATTGGAGAGCTCGTCTCTTTTCTACTTTGCTTTGCCTCTGCAGCCTTGGGCAAAGATAAAGGCAGGAAAAAGTCCTCTGAAAAGGTTTGAGATGAGAAGCAGACCATTTCAAACTCCAAAATGTGCTTTATCAATCAACAAATCAATGGTATTGAGCACTTACTTTGTGCCTAGCACTGAACCAAGCACTTGGGTAAGTCCAATGCAGTGGAGTTGGTAGATATGATCCTTGCCCACATGGAGCTGACAGTCTAGTGTCCTGAGACCAGTGAGTCTTACAACAGATGAAACCCCTTGAATGTATAATATTTTAGTTTAAATTGTGCTTCTTGGGAAAACAGGCTTCCTGAAGCAAACGTCACTCACTTGGATCAGAAAATGCAACGCACAGGCAGATAATGTACTGAAATGCCGCCGATTCACATGCCAAGAATCAAAGAGTGAACATAGTGAGAGCTATTTATCTAGCGGATCATCTCATCCTGCCTTCAAATCATGCCAGGGCTTCAGAAAGAGAGCAGGTTTCTGTGAACTCACTAATATCCATCCTGAATAAGTAGCTGAGCCAAGATTTCTAACCCTGAAGGCTTCCTCAGCCCAATATTACAGAGATTTTCCTTATTTCTATTGAGTCACAATTATAATTTCATCAGACAGCAGATGTGACAAGGTGGGTATCTATCTTAGAGGAAAAAATCTTGGGAAAATAATGTAGAAATAATAATTAAATAGTCATGAAACTAAACAGGAAGGAAAGGATGAAAAAGTCTAGACTGCTTCAAAGTGGTCAGTCTGAAACTTATAAGTGTTTTGGCAGGGAAAATTAAAAGAAGGAACATCAAAGAAAGAACAAAGGACAAGAAGAAATCAAAAGAGATGGTAGGAGAGTCCAAAATCAGAATATAATGAAATACTGTGCAAATAAGGAACAAAGCACAGCACAGGACTGGGAGTCAGGAGACCTTGATTCGAGTCCTGATTCCACTATTGTGTGATCTTGGGCAAGTCACTTAACCTCTTTGGGCCTCAGTTCCCTCATCTAAAAATGAAGATGGATTCATTCATTCATTCATTCATTCATTCATTCATTCATTCAATTGTATTTACTGAGCACTTACTGTGTGCAGAGCACTGTACTAAGAAGTTGGGAAAGTACAATCCGACAATAAACAGTGACATTCCCTGACCACAACGAGCTCACAGTTTATAGTGAGAGAGACAGACTTCAGTAGAAATAAATAAAATTACAGATATGTACATAATTGCTCTGGGGCTGAGAGCAGGGAAGAGCAAAGGGATAAATAAAATTACAGATATGTATATAAGTGCTTTGGGGCTGGGATGGGGGAAGAGCAAAGGGAACAAGTCAGAGCGATGCAGAAGGGAGTGGGAGATAAGGAAAGGTGGGGCTTAGTCTGAGAAGGCCTCTTGGAGGGGATGTGCCTTCAATAAGGCTTTGAAGCGAGGGAGAGTAGTTGTCTGTTGGATTAGAAGAGGGAGGGTGTTCCAGGCCAGAAGCAGGACATGGACTAGGTGTCGGCAGCAAGAAAGGTGAAATGGAGGGACAGTGAGAAGGTGAGCACTAGAGGAGTGAAGTGTCCTGGCTGGGTTGTAGAAAGATAGAAGCGAGGCAAGGTAGGAGGGGGTAAGGTGATGGAGTGCTTTAAAGCCAATGGAGAGGAGTTTTAGTTTGATTGGGAGGTAGGTGGGCAACCACTGCTGTTTTTTGAGGAGCGGTGTGATGTATCCAGAACGTATCTGTAGAAAAATGATCCGGGCAGCGGAGTGAAGTATGGACTGGAGTGGGGAGAGACAGGAGGCTGGGAGGTCAGCAAGGAGGCTGATGCAGTAATTCAGGTGGGATAGGATGAGTGATTGTATTAATATGGTAGCAATTTAGATGGAGAGGAAAGGGTGGATTTTACTGATGTTGTGAAGGTGGGACCAATAGGATCTGGTGTCGGATTGAATGAGACAGAGGAGTCAAAGATAATGTCATGGTTTGCGAGCCTCATGTGGGACAGGCACTTATGGAAACCACTGACAGGTGTAAATTCTTCAAGGGTAGGGTTCACATCTTATACTTTAATTTTTTTTAATGGTATTTGTTAAGTCCTTAATATGTGCCAGGCATTGTACTAAGCACTGGGGCATTTACAAGCTAATTAAGTTGGATGCAGTCCATGTCCCCACTTTACACACGAGGTAACTGAAGCACAGAGGAGTTAAGTGACTTGCCCAAGGCCACACAGCCAGCAAATAATGGAGCTGAGATTAGAATCAAGGCCCATGTTCTATCCCCTAGGCCATACTGTTTCTCTGCTTCCCATACGTCTGTATGATCCTCAAGCACATTATAGACAATCAATTCCCATGATAAGTTATATTATTGTGAGGAAAAGATGTCACTGGAATAATTAGTGATGAATTGATTTTGTTTCCTACTCAAGGTGTATATTTACAAGAAATAGTACAAACCATGCAACAGTTTTTCTTTAACCTCAAATATAAGTACTTATCCTTTGGGTTCGAAGATGATGCTTCTTACTATGAAATGTTACCATTATATGTAAAATGGGGATTAACTGTGAGCCTCACGTGGGACAACCTGATGACCCTGTATCTACCCCAGTGCTTAGAACAATGCTTGGCACATAGTAAGTGTTTAACAAATACCAACATTATTATTATCATTATGTAAGTGTATATGACAAGACTAATGAGTGATCAATAATCCCTTTTATATTGTAAACATGTGAAGATATCCTGTTTCGGCACTGTGGCATTTACTATCCTCCACGCCTGACACCATTTCCTTTTTTCTCTCTTTCTGTTAGAATTTTGAAGTTTCTACTCTAAAACAGTCATCCCATTTCTAATTTCTGTGTGGCAGACAATCTGTCTTCTGCTGCAATCTCCCGGCTGTCCACACCTCTGCTCCTTGGTTTCACGTTTTGTTTCCTTGTGCAATTAAAATATTTTTTTGGCCCTCCCTTTTAACAGCTTGTCCCTTTCAGTTTACTATAATACAGCATTTTAGGTATCCTGCTGTCATGCATTCACCTCACTTCTTCTATCTCATTAAGATGTAACAGAGCCAACATTGCTTTGGTGTTATAGGACTGCACGTGCTCCCAGACTTCACATTTTTGTGACTGTAAGGGTAAGGGTAAGCATGATTAGGTGATGCTGACAAATCTGCTCCAGACGCTGAAAGTGGCATCAGTGGTAGGTCCAGGTCTCAATCAATCAATTCAAGCCGTGTGGCCTAATGGTTAGAGCATGAACCTGGGAATCAGAAGGATCTGGTTTCCAATGCTGGCTCTGCCACTTGTCTGCTGTGTGACCTTGGGCACCCACGTCACTTCTCTGTGCCTTCATTACCTCAACAGTAAAAGGGGTATTAAGACTGTAAGCCCTTGATGGGACAGGGACTGTGTCCAAACTGATTAGCTTGTATTTGTTAAGTGCCTATTATGTGCCAGACACTGTGTGCCTGACACTAAGTGCCAGGTTAGATGCAAGTTTACCAGGTTGGACACAGTCCCTGTCCCATGTAAGGCTCACAGACTTATTCCTCATTCTACAGATGAGGTAACTGAGGCCCAGAGAAGTGAAGTGACTTGCTCAAGGTCACACACCAGAAAAGTGGCAGAGCTGGGATTAGACTCTGACTCCAAGGTCCATGCTTTATCCACTAGGCCATGCTGCTTCTCTATTACTGTTTTACTTGGCTCGATGCTCGGCACACAGTAGGCTCTCAATACATACCAATGATTGATTGTACGCACTTAATAAATACTATTAATCTACTGAAGATAGGTTTCATTCCCAAGGAGTCAGGTAGCAGGAAGGAAGGTGCCCTAGAGAGAAAGGTGCCCTACACGTTGTGACCCCTATAGTCCCTTAGCTCCAGTGGAATGAAGACTCCAGATTACGAGGATCCCAGTGGCTCCTATCCAATGGATTTTATTTATTTAGCAGCTTTTCCAGTGTAGACACATGAGAGACTGATCCTGAGACTGTTCCTGGTCTTGTGAGGCAGCACAACCTAGTGGAAAGCTATAGGTTCTAATCCTAGCTCTCCACTTGTCTTCTGCTGCTTGATCAAGTCAATTAACTTCTCTATGATTCAGTTTCCCCATCTGTAAAATGTAGATAAAATGCCTGTTCTCTCTCCCTGTTAGACTGTGAGTCCCATGGGCAACAGGGATTGTATCTAACCTGACTTGATTGCAACTATCCCAGTGCTTAGTACAATGATTGGCACATAGTAAGCGCTTAACCAGTACCACAATTACGATCTTGTTGCAGCAGCGTTATTGTCTTGTTGCAACAGCGTGAAAAGACTGGTCCTTTTTGAGGACAGTTGGAGAGACGGGGCAGAGGGAGTTAGGGGCCCAGTCGCAGCTAAGGTGTTTAATAAATATAAGTGATCGATTGATCGATAATAATAATAATGATGGTAGTTGTTAAGTGCTTACTATCTGCAAAGCACTGTTCTAAGCGCTGGGGAGGATACAAGGGGATCAGGTCGCCCCACGTGGGGCTCACAGCCCTAATACTCATTTTACAGATGGGGTAACTGAGGCACAGAGAAGTTAAGTGACTTGCCCAAAGTCACACAGCTGACAAGCGGCAGAGCCGGAATTTGAACCTGTGACCTCTGACTCTCAATCCCGTGTTCTTTCCACTGAGCCACGCTCCTTGGCTACAAGTAACATTGTCAAATAATTGCTTTTTCCGAGGATGGAAAAGTGATTCACACCAGAAGCTGCACACCTGTGTGGGAGAACTATTAACTAGGAAATAGGAAAACACAGATTATGTTGTTCCATGTTCTGTAACAAGTTGTCCCCCTTCAAAGTCACAATTAACCCTCCTAAACTCACCTTGCCCTCCATGGAGCCCAGTGTGTTTATTCCATGGATTCAATCCCAGAGAGATATATGCATCCTTCTCTACTAGCACTATCAGGTGTAAATACGCAAGCATTACTTTGCATTTTAACCATGAGCTTCCTTTCAGGATGAATCTGGCTGGAGGCCAGAGTGTTGATGCGCTCACAATTTCGGGCCTTTACCAGTGGGAGAGCCGAAAAACAGCAGATGCACAGTATGGAGAAAAGAGTTAAAAATAACCAACTGTTTGCAAGCAGGGCGGTATATTCTTCCACCAATGTAAACAACAGATACCCAGGAACTGTTGCTTGGTATGTGAAAAACCCAGAATGTCTCAGCTTAGACTGGCTATGCCCCAGGAACTCAATGCTCGCCTATTTAGAAGACGAAAGTAAGCTAAGTCTCGGACTCTTTTGAAGGGCAGGCCCCTTCTTACTCTTGGTGACTATGTTTTCACATGCCATTGCTCTAGCAATCCAAAGTGCTGAATTTACCCTCATTTAAAAATAAGGAGAATTTATTTGGTCAAAGCTGTACCCAAAGGGCAGTTTTCTCATTCATATTTGTGTCATGTGCTCAGTAAAGTTTAACTACTCCCAAAGAGTCATTTTGTATAAAAATTAATTTTTATACATACGATGTATATATGCATATACATAGTTGTGTTCACCCTTTTAAATTTCTATCATCTTGTGAGAATTAATCAATCAATTGTATTTATTGAGCATTTACTTTGTGCAGAACACTGTATTAAGCACTTGGGAGAGTACTATCCATTACAACAATAATCCTATTCTAATAAAAATAATTCATCTTTGCCTAATCTGTTAGCATACTGCCATCATTTGAATATTTTTCAGAATGAGTTGCTTAAGGGAAGGAGTCACAGGATTAACTATCTTTAATGTAAATCACTCTTACACTTGACATCTATAAACTCTTTCAACAAAAACATTTTCCTGTTTCATTATATGCTCTTAGTGCCATATTCTCTAGGGTTTAAAATGTTATGTTTCTATTTTAGTACTTGGCACTCGGAATAAGATTTAGTGGAGTTTCGAAGAGACTGGTGTGTGAGGAATGTGAAGCAGGGCTTTGAAACGTTGTTTACTAAATACCATTTTTGAGAAGTCAAATTTTTGGTGTTCTGTTGGCAATTCTTTACTCTCTCCTTTGATGGATTGCTTTGCCTTTAAGAAAGTCGGCGCTATGAAGTGGTCAGTCAGTGATTGGATGAGCGGAAGAGTCCAATAATATATCTCTCATCATTTGTCGAGTATTCCTGCCAAACCTCCACTCCCCTAATATACAGTAGGATGGCAGAGTGAGTCATACATTCCTCAGAGTAATTACCACACAGTGCAAAACCAGGCTCAGCCCGGCTAAACCTTTTCCTGTCTATTCCATTTCTTTTACTTTTTGTTCACATGATATATACGGAGTAGAACATCTGCCAACTTTCCTGCAGATTTCGTAGGATGCTGTGTGAAATGGTTCACGTTGGGTAGTACATTATTTTGAATTTTTTAAAAAACGTTTTAAAAATACGGATGGCATCCAGTGGATTTTCTTTTGCACTCTTTCTCTTTTGAAGTCATTATAATTCCCCACCACCCTGGTCTCCTATTGAGCTGGGTAGTGCACTGAAGTCAGAAATTGTTAATTCTTTTATGAAGCAGGGGCATCATTATTGTAGAACTACATGTTAAAGAACATTTGTATTTTAATGTTCACTCTGTGTCTCTGGCTGAGCACACATGCACAACCCTTTGCTTCTGATTTCATCTATCTAGACAGAAGCACGTTATCACAGTAATAATCAGTAACAATAATAATAATAATAATTTGAATATTTGTTAATTGGGGTATTTGTTAGGTGCTTAACCTGTATCAAGCACTAAACTAAGCACTGGGCTAGGTACAATATAATCGGGTGAGACATAGTCACTCACTTCTCTCAGAATTACACCTGGAGAGTTTTCAATTCTCTATCAGTCTTGACTATAGGAGGGAAAGACAAGCAGAGGCCTACCCATTCCAATCTTAGCTTGGGCAGTGGCTAGTGAGTGGAAGGCAGTCTGTTAGAAGTCACAACTCATCTGTGCTGGGCGGCAGCAGCAGCATGGGAGAGACTTGAGGGCGGAGACTCAAGTTCACTGGGTGGAAGAAGGCAATGGTTAACCACTTCCATATTTTTACCAAGAAAACGCTATGGATACACTACCAGAATGTTTGCAAATGGAGGCGGGATATTCTGGGAGAGATGTGTCAGTAGTGTCGCTTTGGGTCAGAGATGACTTGACAACATAAGACAAGACAGTCACTTATGTTCTATAAACAGTATGGAGTGAAAACACGTGTGATAGCTGAAGTGAATATATACTGGAACCCAATTATGCCACAGCTCAAGAGAGCATGATACTTGACATTGCACAGGTTCAACAACCCCCCAGTTCACCATGTCCCAGCTCCATGCCGTGCTGGAGATGCCCTTCTTCTGGTGGGAGAGCTCAGCGTGGCCTCATGGATAAAGCATAAGCCTGGAAGTCAGGACGACTTCGGATCTAATCCTGGCTCCACCACTTGGCTTGATCTTGGACAAGTCACTTAACTTCTCTGTGCCTCAGTAGCCTCATCTGTAAAATGGGGATTAATACTGTTAGCCTCATGTGGGACATGGACTGTGTCCAACCTGATTATCTTGCATCTACCCCAGCACTTAGAAGAGTGACCGACACATAGTAAGTGCTTAACAAATTCCATGAAAAACAAAACCAATGAACAACAACTCCCTGCCCTCCGCGAAAAAAAAAAGACTGTGAGCCCCATGAGGGACAGAGACTGTGCCCAATTTGATCTCTAAACTCTGAGTTCATAATGGGAGGGAATGTGTTCACTTACTGTCTTCCATCGTACTCTCCCGAGCACTGACTACAATGCTCTGCACACAGTAAGCATTCAATCATTCAATCAATTGCATTTATTGAGTGCTTACTGTGAACAGAGCACTTGACTAAGCACTAAAGAGATTACAGTATAACAGAGTTGGTAGATGTGTTTCCTGCCCACAATGAGCCTACTGTTTAACATAACATTGATTGATTGATTGATTAGTGCAGAGCTCTGCACACAATCAGGTCAATAAATGTAACTGATTAATTGATTGATTAGATAAGTGGCTCTGGGTGCTGAGTCCAGGCTGGGGGGAAGGGACATCGATCTAACATGGTCTCCTTCTAATGGATCCCTGAAACGTACTTTCCAAGAGTTTAGTACAGTGTTTTGCCCACAGTAAACGCTCAATAAATATGATTGAATGAATGAATGAATAAAGGTCTCCCAAGTGAGCAACTTAGAGTGGGATCCCCCGAAATAGCTTAGAGGGTTGAAAGAGTTAACACAACTCTCCAAAGTGTCTCACTTTCTCCCAGAGAGCAGTTTAGGTTCTGGAAGAACCTGCTTTATTGTGACTGAATGACTGGGATATGGGAAGAACTTATGTGGTCTATGCTGGCAAGGATTTATCCGTGCTCTAACAAAGGCTGCCAAGGAATCTTGGGTGAGTCACTCACTTTCCATGTTCCCAATCCCCACTTATAATCTGGAGAGAACAAATCAGCCAACATCTGTCGTGGCATATCGGGAAAGAGCATCCAGATCCACTTGGATTTTCCTTCTCACGTGGGAGGGAGGTTGACCAAAATGGTTTGCTGTTGAAGTACCATTGTGGAGGGTGGAGGAGGAAGGGGTCCAGCTGTCAAGCCATCTGCACAAATCAGAGAGATCAGGATTTCTCAGCTCCAGCTCTTTATGGACTACTGGTAGCAAATCCATAACCAAATGGAATATCCACATGTGCAAAGTGGATAAGGCCAAATGATCTGATAAAACAGCTAAAATCACTGGAGACTTCAGGTAGACAATTCAGCCTAAATGTTTCTTCTAAATGCATCTGAATATACATCTTCCATCGCCTAAATCAGGCAGAATTGGACACTATCTCCAATCAATCAATCAGTATTTATTTTATTTTTTTAATGGCATTTTCTAGTAAATGCTGGTTAGATTCAAGGTAGTCAGGTTGAACCTAGTCCCTGTCCCATATGAGGCTCACAGTCTTAATCCCCATTTTACAAATGGGCTAACAGAACCACAGAGAAGTGAAGTGATTTGCCCGAGGTCACACAGAAGACAAGTGGTAGAGTTGGGATTAGACCCCAGGTCCTACTGACTCCCAGGCTTGTGCTCTATCCAATAGGCCATACTACTTCCTACTTACTGAGCTCCTACCATGCACAGAGCACTGTACTAAGCACTTGGGAGAATGTGATACAATAGAGTTGGTAGAGACATTCCAGGAGCATTTTGTCTGCAGAAGAAGACCGATAGGAAATGCAACTTCAAGAGATGTGGCTGAGGTGGGAGATAACCAAGTTGCTTTTTCTTTCAGTAGCAGCAGACTCCAATCAACAAATTTCCTGCTCTTAGATTTTCATTTTGGGGCCCGTATGAAGGTTTTTCAGGGAAATCCTTAGTGTATCTTGAACAAATGGGAGTCAAAGATCAGTTACAACATTCTGGTCTAAAATGGAGTACAATACAGGACAGACAATCAGGAGACCTGGGTTCCAATCCTGACTCCATCACTTGCTTCTTGGTTACCTTGGGTAAATAATTTAATTTATATGGGTCTTAGTTTCTTTATCTGTAAAATGGTGATTAAAAACTTATCATCCCTGTCCTAGACTCTGAGTCTCTTTGGGACAGGGACTATGTCCAATCTGTTTATCTTGCACCTACCACACTGCTTAGACCAGTGCTTGTTCAGTGTAAGAACTTGAAAAGTAGTTGAGTTATTATTATCATCATTATTATTATTTTCACTGGTCATTCATCTAGCCAGATGTTTGGGTGGAAGCTCAAGACATCTCAAAGACTAACAAAACATGCATAATTTAAGTTTATTAGAGAGAAAGAGGCTTTGAATTCCTAGTGTTTCCACTTTGGTCTCCCAAATACTTAGGAAATAGCTCCACAGACATTTAAGATCTGGTTATTTATAAGTCTTGAACTTGGTTCTCTGCTTCTCAGAGGGATGATTGTTTTGGAAACAGCCTGCATAGTTTTTTGGTTGTAGAAACTCCCCAGTAAAAATTCTGTAAAAAGAAAAAAAAAATTTGGAGCAATCTTCCTTGACAAGCAGTCCAAAGAGGCTTACTGAACCTTTCACGAAGTGCCGATGGAATCTGCTTCTCCAGGACAGTCTTTAAAAATAAGTCGCCATCTCTCTTCCTGGGAGAATTTAGTAGAGGGACTGCCAGAGGGCAGGGGGATAGCCTGAATGACCCCTCAGTGTCCCTTTATCCAGAGGACAGAAGGAAGGGGTAAATCCAGGGAGCCATGATTGAGACAGTTGTCTGCAAAGCAAAGTTGGAGTGGGGGCTGTTGTGGAGGGGAGCATATTTGAGGCTCAGGAAGCTCAGCATGTGCTTCAGTAGAACATCTGTTTCCTGCTCATTCTGGACAGCGGCAGGGCGGGACATTGTAACCACCACCACCGCTGACTTGGGAGGTCCCGGCTGAGGATACGACTCCCAACCTCACACTGTAATAAATGCTAACTTTGCAATTATAATAATGGAAATGATAAACCCTATAGCATTTATGTACATATTTGTAATTGATTTTTATTTATTAATGTCTGTCTCCCCCTCTAGAGTGTAAGCTCATTGTGGGCAGGGAATGTTCCTGTTTATTGTTCTACTGTTCTCTCCCAAGAGTTTAGTACAGTACTCTGCACACAGTAAGTGATCAGTAAATACAATTGAATGAATTGAATTAATAATAATAACAATAATAACAACTTCTCTGTGCCTCAGTTACCTCATTAGTAAAATGGGGATTAAGACTGTATAATTAGACTGTATAACCTTGTACCTACCTCAGCGCTTAGAATAGTACTTGGCACATAGTAAGCACTTAACAAATACCATCACTGTTATTATAATAATAATATTTGTTAAGTGCTTACTTGGTGTCAAGCACAGTACTAGGCCTTGGGGTAGATAGAAGAAAATCAGGTCCCACATGGGGCTCCCTGTCTAAGTAGGAGGGAGAATAGGTATTGAATCCTCCTTTTGCAGATGGGGGAATTGAGGCATAGGGAAGTGATTTGCCCAAGGTCACCAAGCAGAAAGGTGGCAGAACAGGGATCAGAAGCAGGTCTTAAGACTTGTAGTCTTTTCTATCCCATCCCTATCCCTTGGCTTCTCTAAGATAATAATAATGTTGGTATTTGTTAAGCGCTTACTATGTGCAGAGAACTGTTCTAAGCTCTGAAGTAGATACAGAGTAATCAGGTTGTCCCACATGAGGCTCACAGTTTTTTAATCCCCATTTTACAGTTGAGGGAACTGAGGCACAGAGAAGTGAAGTGACTTGCCCACAGTCACCCAGCTGACAAGTAGCAGAGCCGGAATTCGAACCCATGACCTCAGACTCCCAAGCTCAGGCTCTTTCCACTGAGCCAAGCTGCTTCCCTGAGATGTGTGGTGGTTGAGAGGGAGACAAGGAGAAAGTAGCTGGACACAGACTGTAAGCTTCAAATAGACTTAAACTCCTTCAATCAATTAATTAGTGATATTTAATGGATGCTTATTGTGTGCAGAGCAAAGTACAAAGCACATGGGAAAGTTGTATACAATAAAGTTGGTAGGCACGATCCCTGGCCACAAGGAGCTTTCAGTCTAGTAGTCAGGGAGACAGATATTAAAATAAATTACAAAAAGGGAAGAGAGTAAAATATAAGGATACGTACATAAGTGCTGCGGGGCTGGGTTTGGGGTGAGTGCCCAAGTGCCATAGGGGTATAGATTCGTTTGCTTAGGTGACACAGAAGTGAGGGTGAATAATATGGGGAAATGAAAGGTTAGCTAGAGAAGGCTTTTTTCAACTATTCAATCAATGGCATTCATTGAGTGCTTAATACTAATAATACTAATGATGGTATTTGTTAAGTACTTACTATGTGCCAAGCACTGTTCTAAGCGCTGGGGTAGATACAAGGTAATCAGATTGTCCCAAGTGGGGCTCACAGTCTTAATCCCCATTTTACAGATGAGGTAACTGAGGCACAGAAAAGTTCAGTGACTTGCCCAAAGTCACACAGCTAAGTGGTGGAACCGGGACTAGAACCCAAGACTTCCGATTCCCAAACCCGTGCTCTTTCCACTAAGCCACGTTTGTGCAGAGCGCTGCACTTAGTAGATTAGTAAATTAGTAGACATGATCCCTGTTCAGGGCATTTCATCCCCCTCCTCAAAAATCGCCAGTGGTTGCCTATAAACCTCCATATCAAACAAAAACTCCTCACGATTGGCTTCAAAGCTCTACATCACCTTGTCCCGTCTTACCTCACCTCCCTTCTCTCCTTCTACAGCCCAGCCCGCACACTCCGTTCCTCTGGTGCTAACCTTCTCTCTGTGCTTCCATCTCGTCTGTCCCACCTCGACTCCTGGCCCGCATTCTACCTCTAGCTCGGAATGCCCTCCCTCCTCAGATCTTCCAAACAATCACTCTTCCTCCCTTCAAAGCCCTACTGAAGGGTCACCTCCTCCAAGAGGCCTTGCCAGACCAAGCCTCCCTTTTCCTCAGCTCTCCGTCCCGTCAGCATCACCTCTACTCGCTCCCTTTGCTCTTACCCCTCTTGCCCACCCCATAGCACTTACATATATATATACATGCCCATTGTTGGGTAGGGATTGTCTCTATTTGTTACCAAATTTTACTTTCCAAGCTCTTAATACAGTGCTCTGCACACAGTAAGCTCTCAATAAATAGGATTGAATGAATATATATCTATAATTCTGTTTATATTAATGCCTGTTACTTGTTTTAATGTCTATCTTACCCCTTCTAGACTGTAAACCCGGTGTGGGCAGGGATTGTCAATCTTTATTGCTGAACTGTACTTTCCAAGCGCTTAGTACAGTGCTCTGCACACAGTAAACGCTCTATAAATATGACTGAATGAATACATGAATGAAAGAACTTACAGTCTACAGGGGGCGATATTACATTAGTAGGGCGTTGACGGTGAGAATCCTTTTTCTGTCCGATATGAGTAGGGAAGGAGACACTACAAATACTACAAAGCAGCTTGGGCTCATCCTCAAATGTCAAACTGTTTACCATGTCTCAATCTCATTTGTCTCTCTGATGACCCCTGGTCCATGTCCTCCCTCTGGTCTGGAATTCCCTCCCACTTTGGCCGAAACACTGATCATGTTCTGCCTTGAAAACTGCATCAGTCTCCTCCTTGACCTCCCCCATTGTCAATCCATAATTTGCTCTGCTGCCTGGATCGTTTTCCTAAAAAAAAGCTCAATACACATCTCTACACTTCTCCAAAACCTCCAACTGCTGCCCATCCACCTCTTTATCGAAAATAAATCCCTTACCATCAGATTTAAGGCACTCGATCGGCTCTCCCCCTCTACCTAACCTCACTGAATATGCTCTCTTTTAGGGGGCAAGGATTATGTCCACAAACTCCATTGCACTCTACTCTCCCAAGTGCTCAGTACAGTGTGCTTTACACGGTAAGCCTTCGATGAATACCATTTGCCTTTACTCAAGGCCCAGCCTCCAATCCAGACACCCACCCTTTTCAGCCAGAGAGAAAATCAACAGAGTGTAAGGTGCTTAATGTTTGTTTAGTAGAAAAAGAGAGGCTGCTTTTAGCAGAGAAGCTCCTGCCTTCCATTTTCCCAAGTAAGTGGATTGACTCCTCAAAAACAAGTTATTGATATGGAAATATGAAGCTGTCGTTCAGTGTTCAAAATAGCATTTTCAGAATTACAGAAGTGTTTCCTTGATGGAATTTGTGTTTTATTTATAGGCAAACTACTTCTCGCTTCGGTCTCAATTACCACTTAGTTGGAAAGCAGAAGTCTAGATATTTGAAGCATGAGCTGAACTGACCTTTCGCTGCAGTTTTCATACCACCTTTGTTTCAGCAGATGCAAGATCCCCTCCAAGAAAGGGGTTATATATATACGGTCCCTGACGGCTGAGTGCAATTGTCATAGTTTATTCATGGTCAGGGATATCATATTCATAGATAACAGCTCAATATGTGTTACCCAGCTATTTCCTGACACACTGAAAATTAACCTGCAGATGAAAGAGAGTTGAGGGAGCTAGTTATGGTATTTATTGAGTGTTCACTATATAGATGGCCTAGTGGAAAGAGCCCAGAACTGAGAGTTAGGGCACCTAAGTTTGAATCCCAGTTCTGCCACTGGCCTGCTGTGTGATCTTGGGCAAGTCATATAACCTCTGAGAAGCAGTGTGGCTTAGTGGAAAAAGCTCGGTCTTGGGAGTCAGAAGTCATGTGTTCTAGTCCCGGTTCCTCCACTTATCAGCGGTGTGACTTCGGACAAGTCACTTAACTTCTCTGTGTCTCAGGTACCTCATCTCTAAAATGGGGATTAAGACTGTGAGCCCCAAGTGGGACAACCTGCTTATCTCGTATCTACCCCAGAGCTTAAAACAGTGCTTGGCACATAGTAAGTGCTTAACACATACCATCATCAACAACCTCTCTGGGCTTCAGTTTCCTCATTTGTAAAATGGTGAAAAGATCGATTGTGAGCCCTACGTGAGGCATGGACTGTGTCTGATCTCATAATCTTGTATCTCTCCCAGCATTTAGGGCTTAATGCCATAATTTTTAAAGTGCTAGGGTAGATAGAAAATAATCAGAACCTACACATCTCGTCACATGCAGTTCACAATCTAAAGGAAAAGAGAGCAGGTAATATTACTATTACTACTAATAATAATAATAACTGTGGTATTTGTTAAACTCTTACTATGTTCCAAGCACTGTACTAAGCACTGAGATAGATACAAGATCATCAAGTCCCACATGGGGCTCATATCCTAAGTAAGTGGGAAAACACGTATTAAACCCCATTTTTCAGATGAGGGAACTGAGACACAGAGAAGTGACTTGCCCAAGGTCACCGAACAGATTAGTAGCCAAGCCAGAATTCAAACCCAGATCCTCTGACTCCCAAGCCCATGCTCTTTCTATTAGTCCATGCTTCCCTTATCATACTTCAATTTTACAGATGTGGAAATCGAGGCACAGAGAGGTTAAGTGATTTGCCCAAGGTTATCCAGCAGATCAGTGGTAGAACTCAGACAAGTTCACAGGTCTTATGAATCCTATCCCCTGCTCTTGCTCTTCCTGTCAGGCATCACTGCCCTCCAACTTGACTCTTCAGAGCAAACCTGTGCATTTAATTGCTGATGCCAGCAGCATGACTCAGTGGAAAGAGCATGGGCTTTGGAGTCAGAGGTCATGAGTTCGATTCCCAGCTCTGCCACTTGTCAGCTGTGTGACTGTGGGCAAGTCACTTAACTTCTCTGTGCCTCAGTTCCCTCATCTGTAAAATGGGGATGAAGACTGTGAGCCCCACATGGGACAACCTGATTCCCCTGTGTCTCCCCCAGCGCTTAGAACAGTGCTCTGCACATAGTAAGCGCTTAACATATACCAACATTATTATTATTATTATTATCTATTTGCACTTGCAATGATGATAATATTAGTGTTTTGAAATCTTAATATCTTTTGGGCTTTATCCCAAAGAGAAACCCGTAATCGACATCCTAAGTGTTGGAGCAGTGTGTTTTTTTGGGTTTTTTATTATTATTTTTTTGAGAATTGGAGGTAAATCATGAAAATTTCTCCAAACTGCCTGATTTGAAAATTCAGCCCAAATAATCTTGTTCCATGGTTAGGATTACTGAATTAGCATTTCACTTTACTCCACTGGTTCTAAGGACAACCAATCTGAAGAAACGAAGGGGCTGGGAAAGAGGGGCAACAGAAGAGCATGATTAGGGCTGCAAAACACCTAATATAAATAAACTAATAATAATAGTATTTGATATGCACTTACAATGTTCCAGGCACTGTTCTAAGCACTGGGGTTAGATACAAGATAATAGGGTTGGACACAGACCCTGCCCCTCAAAGTGTTCACAGTCTTAATCTCCATTTTACAGATGAAGGATTAGAGCTGGGATTAGAGACGGGATTAGAGCCCATGACCTACTGACTCCCAGGCCCCTGCTCTATCCACTAGCTGGACCATTATTCTCACCTGGCCTGGCAATTGCTTATATTCTCGTGCTAGCTGCTTTATGGGCCTTATTCTCATTGTACAATGCTCTGGACACAGTAAGCGCTCAATAAATACAATTGATCGATTGATGGTCCTGTACTATAGGAGGTGTTATCCTTCTGTCCCAGTCCCTGCCAGACTGTGGGTAATGATCTGACCCTGTGACTTCCATCTTCGAGTCAGTGGTCACTCCTAATTTTTTTTTTTTACGACATTTGTTAGGCACTACTATGTGCCAGGCACTGTTCTACGTCCTGGGATAGATACAAGCTAATCAAGCCAGACACAGTCCATGTCCCACAGGGGACACACAGTATTAATCCCCATTTCACAGATGAGGTACCTGAGGCACAGAGAAGTTAAAGTGATCTGCCCAAAGTCATGCTGCAGACTAGAGTCAGAAACGACAATAGAACCCAGGTCCTTCTGACTTTCAGGCCCATGCTCTGTCCACTGGGCCACGCTTCGGCTCAGGCCAACACAGGGCAGTCTGAGTTTCAGCAGCAGTAACAGCCTTCTGGATGCTGCTGTTTTCCAGGTGACTGCTTGGATGGGTGTTGAAGTCGCAACTACATCATAACACCAGAGGATTTCTGGTTATACCACGGTGGCTGAATTCTCTGTAACTTTGCCTTATTTCCCAGGAATGGGTTTCCTCTAGCCTATCAAGCCTAGAAAGTCCCCATCTCACATTTTGGGTTGGAAGGGGCAGAGGCTCCCCTTTCACTGTCATCTTGGTTTCTTCCTCCATTTCCCTTCCTTCTTACCCACATTGCAGTTGAGGCATTGCTGGGATTGAAGTATTTGTCCTGAAACCCGCAAAACAGACATCTCTGGGTTGGTTGGAGGCCCCTCCCTCTGCCCTCAGAGGATTCTTGGCTGACTGAGCACTGTGCAGAGTTTCCTGTAAGAATGTGGCAGGGCCTTGCCCTTCATTCCAGTTCTCAGAACCTACATGCGCAGCAGGCCTCTCCCTATTCACTCCACCCCTCCTCCGCCTCCTCCCCCTTCCCTGCCAAAACTGTTCCTCTCTGCGAGACTCCGTTTGTACCTGTGTGGTCCTTTTTCCCTGGCCAATACTGAGCTCATTTCCTTTGGAAATCCCACCTGACGGACAAAACAACCTAAAATGGCCCGGCTTTCAGAGGCCTCCTCTCCTTCCCCCAGGAGGTAACCCTTTGTTCCCCTTCTAGACTGGAAGCTTGTTGTAGGCAAGTAACATGTCTACCGACTCTCTTTTAATGTACTGTCCCAAGGGCTTAGGCCAGTGCTCTGCACACAGTAAGCACTCAGTAAATATCATTGATAGATCGATTGTTTTCAATTGCTCCGCACCTGAAAACAGGGTCCTCGCCATCATGGATAGGTGGTTGCCAAGCATTCCATGCTGTTGCAATCCTGTCAGGATTGCATTACTCCATTACTCAAGGGTGGGATAGAGAGTGGGTTAATTGGTCTGCAGGGCAAAGTCATGAGTCTTCCATGGCCAGTGAGGGTTGGGAAAAGGGTAGGAAGAGAGAGTCTTCACCATGATGTTCCTTTTTAACCACTATTAGAGCTAAAAATGAAAATAATAATTATGGTATTTGTTAAGGGTTTACTATGGGCCAAGCACTGTGATAGATCCATGACAATAGGTTGGACACAGTCTCCATCCCACATGGGGCTCACAGTCTAAATAAGAGAGAGAGCAGGCAGTTAGACTGCATTTTACAAATGAGGAGGCTGAGAAGTAAAGTGACTTCCCCAGGACCACACACAGGCAAGTGGCAGAGCTGGGATTAGAACTCAGTTCCTCTGACACCCAGGTCCATGCTCTTTACTAAGCTCTGCAGTAGATATGAACAGAAAGGGTTGGACGCAGTCTCTGTCCCATGTGAGGCTCATAGACTCAATCCCCATGTTACATATGAGAGAACTGAGGCACAGAGAAGTGAGTGACTTGCCTAAGGTCACACAGCAGACAACTGGCAGAGCAGGGACCAATCAATCAATGATGTTTACTGCATGCTTACTGTATGCAAACTACGTGTTTGGAAGAGTGCAATATAACAGAATTAGTAGACATGTTCCCTGCCCACAACGAATAATTTTTTTAATGGTATTTGCGAAGAACTTACTATGTATCTGATTTGAACCCAAGTCCCCTGACTCCCAGGCTAGCATTCTTTCCACTAGGCCATGTGGCTTCTCAGGTTCCCCTGGCCCTACCCCTTCTGTGGTTCCCCCAGGCCCCTGCCTGCAAGTTGTGCTGGGGAGAGCAACACAGGTTCTCTGTATGTCTCTATATCTGTGAAATGTATTGAACTGAACCCTTCCCTAGGAACCTATCAGTTATTTGTTTGCTTTTGTGGTAGTCAAGAGGTAGGCACTGGGACTGAGAGATCCATCTCTGTGTTAAGTTCTAATGAACGGATGGTACAGCCTCAAAGTGATGGATTCATTTTCCCATCGCCTCAAGCTAATGTTGCATATGTCTCCCTGGTGTGCTTCACCTAGGGTTGGGCATTTTTAAAAAATTACCCTCCTATTTTGCGATACATAATACATCAATGAGAATAATGTGTTGGGGGGAAGATGAAGGACACGTGAGTTGGGGGTTTTGTTTCTGCCTCAAACAAGATCTCTTTATATTACCTCTAAATGCAATTTACTTGAAAGTAGTAAAAATGTGCCTGAGCCAACTGCAAGGAGTTATCTATCCTGGGTTGGGGATTTGTATTGCTGTGAGAGGCTCACTGAGGGTTCCAGTGGGTCATTTCTCATCTCCATCCCCCCTCAGCAGCCTAATGAGTTCCAAGTCAGCATGGAAGGGATTCCTTAAGGTCACTTTAAGGTCCTTTTTCCATTTGGAAAATCACCTTTCACAGCAATGATTTCTGTCTAGACTGGAGGCAGGGCATGGATATCTTCCCTTCCTGAAACTTCCTCACATTTTAATTGTGTTTCCTGGTCATTCAAATATTTAGCCTGTTTGTTTTGGTTCATAAACAAATAGAATCGAAGATCGGAGCCAGTGGGTCTCACTCTTGCCCATAGTTCTGTTTGCTTAGTGTTTCCCATTGTTTTTCTAGGATCAGGCTGTGAAATCCTATGCAGAACTCCAATTGATAAAGCCCATAAAGGAGGTCTTTGAGGACAAAAGGTACCCTTCAATCTTGCTGGGTGTCTAGGGTTTAGTAGCAGTAGTAATTATGATACCTTATAATTATGGTACTTGTTAAGCACTTATTATGTGCCAAGCACTGATCTAAGCACTGGGGTAGAAAAAAGTTAGTCAGGTCGGGTATAGTCCCTGTCCCACATAGGACTCACACTCTTCATCCTCATTTTACAGATGAAATTACTGAGGCCCAGAGAAGTGAAGTGATTTGGCCAAGGTCACACAGCAGACATGTGGCAGAGCCAGGATTCAAACTCATGACCTTCTGACTCCCAAGGCTGTGGTCTAACCACTAAGCCAGTGGTGATGGTGGTTGTAGTACTTATTGATCACCTAATTGGAGTGGTGCACTGTACTAGGTGTTCTTAAGAAGTACAGACTTAAAAAGTGACACATTCCCTGCCCACCAAGAGCTGATAGTCTATTGGGCCGACATACATAAAAGTATTTACAACAATAGGAGTTGAAATAGATAAAAGGCACAATATTTGTCCCTTGATGCAATTCCAGACTTTGATTTGGAGCTATATAAGGAGATTCAGTCACTGTGAGAAGGATTTGTCTTACTAAGGACAATTGGACAGGGGAAACCTTTTGACCAAAAAAAGAAGGAAAGAGATTTTGAATAGCCTAAAGTGACCGAATGGCCTTTTGCTGGAAGAAAATGCAAAATGCATATGTGGCCTACTCAGTGTGTAAAAAAGGGACCTTATTAATAGCAATAATTTCAGGCCTAGCAAAATGTTAAATTCTCTCACATAGCATGGTACAAAAATAGCTTATTTTTAGAGGTGTATGAATAGAAGAACAGAATCCTCAATTTGAAGTTCATGTTAAATTAAGAGGAAGTCATTTTTTGTTCTCTCTTCAAGTGACAGCAGAAAAAGCCTGCATGTCTCACCACACAGTCTCTTCTTCAATTTGGAGAGCAAATCTAAAAGGTCGTTGTCACAGTTTAGCAATCCCTCTTGCAGACGCCACCTTTAATAAGCTCCTAGCTCATCTTTTAAGGAGAAAAATCATGTCATCCATACCGTTTGAGGACAGTAGTGCAGACATGTATTACTGAGATCATTATGTCAAAAGTTATTTTCATTTATTCAATCACGATGTGAGCCTAGAAGAATTGAAAGCCCATTAGTAAATATAACTCTGGGGTTCAGCATGGTAATGGAGTGATACGGTGGTGTTTGTTTTAGACTAAAGGTAGATATTCTTCAGAGAAATTCATTAACAATGAGAAAATTACCTGGCTTTATCATGGCTGATATCCACTGGATGCTAAGGAAGGGAACTGACCATCTATCTGTAATGTTCATCATGACTACCACAAATCTGATCTCTTTGGTCTACCTGCCTAATTCTTTTGTACCTTGTCCCCTGGAGATTTTCCTGGGCCACGTCCAGCCTTAAATCACATTACTGGCTATGGTTTGCTTTCCTCTCGCCCTCTTCATTCTACCCAATTTTCTATAGCTCATCTGCCATCTTTCCCATTCCTAATCCATATTGTATTCTCTCTGCCCTATCCTGTCTTATTGCAAACTTCTCCCATTCCATCTTCTTTTTTTATATTCTTTGTTGTATCTTGAAAAAAATTCCCTTTCTAGGCTGCCCATTTGAGATTTTTTCCACCTTCCTTTCATCCCTCAAAATCTATGATTTTCCCAAAACTTTCAGTAGTAAAACTTCTCATCCCCCAAACTTGTCTTGGAAGCAGAGTTTGACAGCAATCAAATCCACAAGCATTTTTGGTAGATTTTGTATGTCTTGATTTGTCTCTTACTTTCAAGGAGTGTGTATCTTCCTTTGTATTTTGAACACTGCCAAAAGCATGACTAACCAGACTCTTGCTCCATCCCTTCACTCTGTAACTTCATTTCCCTGTGAGACATCCCTGCCAGAGTGACTCAGAGACGTCAGATTGACTGATAATTTGTCTTCAGAAATAAGCCCCTGTTATAAGTGATGCAGACCCGATAGTTTAGCTACTTGTTCATACAAATATACATGCACATATATATCTCTCTATGTAATCATCCTCTCTTTCCAAATATTTGCTGTATACTCCTACAACAACTTTTGTGGGAGCAGAGTGTGTAAGAGCTTTGGGTGGATGTAAAAAAGTGTACTCTGAACAAGAATGAAGCAAAGTGATATCTCCACTGACATTGGAAAGCCAAGCAGCACATAGAATCTGGTGTCACCATCAGGCAAAAGTGTTTGGCAAAAGCTATACTGGATGGTGGAAGAGAAGTCAATCAAATAATATTTTTGTAGCCCAAACGTGGCTCTAGATACCAAAACAAACACTCAGATGTTCAGTGCAAATAGTAATTATGTTATTTTATTAAGTACTCGCTATGTGCTGAGCAGTAGGGTAGATACAAGATGGACACAGTCCTGTCCTTCATAAAGTTCATAGCAGGGAGGAAAATGTGTGTTTAATTTGCATTTTATAGATGCAGAAACTGAGGCACAAAGAAATAAAGAAATTTGCCCAAGATCACACAGCAGGCAAGTGGAGGAGCTAAGATTAGAACCCAGGTCTCCTGACTCCCTGGCCTGGGATTTTCCATTAGGCCATGCTGCATTAGGGGTGGATTATCCCATTTACGGATTATCTTTGGAAAGACTACTGTTTTACAGTCTTCTTCCTGGCTATTTCTCTTCTTACCAACACATTCTTAGCGATGATGAAAGGAAGTCAATTTCCAAATACTTAGTTTTGTTCCTTGTTAGCAGAATTGGTAAAGAGGTGTGGTGGGAAACATGGAAGGAAAGTGAATTTTTAAGCATTGGCTAAATTTGTTTCATCTGCAGATTTCATTTGTCCCCTACCAAACCAAGAATAATTGAAAGCTGGCTTTATAACACCATCATAGTACTTAACCAACAGAAAGTTCTCAGTGAGGAAAGCATTTCTTGTGCCTTATGACAAGCAGCAGGGCCTTTGCATCCAAAGCAACTTGATTTCTCAAGGAAATTTGTGAAAAAAGACAGTTAATGGTTAATTAATGCTCTTTCAAAATGAGTCAGAAAATAGGATTCACAGACCTAGGGAAAATATTGTTTACCGCTATGTGAATTTTGATAATAGGTTTATATTTCCATGGGACCAGCTCCTCAGAGTGTCGAAAGATTCTTTCTGTTTTTCAATTGGAAAGGGTTAGTGTGGGAGACCAAAGGAGATGTCAGTGCAATTGGTTTCTAAGCAATGCTGGAAAAAGGGACAGAGGAAAAAAAAGCTAGCCTTCTGAGAGAGCAGTCCAAGCTAGTATAAAACTAAAAATAACACCAATTGTCATCAATAGATATTATTGGAAGATATAATTTAATAGCTGTCAGTTCTGCAACAAGTTGGGCTTGAGGAGTAGGAGTGTGTGTGTGTATGTGTGTATGCCCGCATTCATTTCTGACTCATTATAATTGTGACCTCCAGAAATGTGTTTCTCATTGTGACATCTGTTAAGAGAAGGTAGTTGAGTTGACTACTCAAATGGACTGGAATTCAATTTTGAGAGAATGAGGAGGATTCAGAGCTTTTGCAAGTCCCATTTAGCCTCCATGAGGGTCCTGAATGATTTATTAGGTTCTTCAGCTGTGGTCTATTAGGTATGTCAAGAAATCACAGCAAAGTAGATAGACCACAGACCTGGGAATCAGAAGGTCATGGATTCTAAACGCCGCTCTGACACTTGTCGGTTGTGTGACCTTGAATAAGTCACTTCAATTCTCTATGCCTCTGTTACCTCATCTGTAAAATGGAGATTGAGATTGGGAGTCCCACTTGGGACAGGGACTGTGTCCAACCCAATTAGCTTGTATTCACTCCAGTGCTTAGAAAAGTGCTTGTCACATAGTAAACACTTGACAAATACAACAATTAAATCAGCAGGAACTGATTTTTCAGAATATGACTTTTTCATAATTTTGGAGCAATAACAATCTGAACATGAAAAAGATTCAGTGGGGATGCTGACTTACTCTTTAGCTGAGGGAACTGATAGCACCTCCGGTCTGGGTCTTGAGATGAGGATTGGGAGTCTAGATGTGGCAGTTGATCATAGTTCTAGTGATGTACCCAGCACCATGTGCACCTTTTCACCCCTGCCAGTGGTGTTCCTGCTAGGGCACAAAGTGGAATGAGGAAATAGTCAGTGAGGGGCTCAGCAGACTGCAAAATGCACAGATTTTTCTCATGAGAGACCCACTCATGGCCAGTGTGACCTTGTCAGGATGCCATGGTTTTGCCGTAGTACTCCAACCCAGCACAGCACCCCAACACAGCAGGTTGCGGTAGCCACGATGGTTTTCGCTACATACATTTCCCGGCAGTTTTTTAGGATTCCTATGAGACCTGTCTACCCGGTGGAATGCTTTAGGTGGTTCTTCAGTCATAAACGTCACTACAGATGAAATAGGCCCAACAGAGCCAGGACTGCAACTTAGGCCTCCTGATTCCCAGAATCCTCCTCTCTCTCTACTGGACCAACAACCATCCTGTAATACCAGTAATAGAGTTAGTAGTAGAGTAGTAATAGTCAAAGTCATATTAGTAGTAATAGTACCTCACTGATTTTCTACAACCCAGCATGCTCACTTGGCTCCTCTAACAGCAACCTCCACCTGTCTGCTGTGTGACTTTGGTCAAGATGCTGAACTTCTCAATGCCTCAGGTACCTCACCTGTGAAATGGAAATTAAGACCTTGAGCCTCTTGTGGAACATTAATTTAGTCCAATATGATTAGCCCATATGTACCCTACCCAGGACTGAAGGGCCTGGCACATAGAAAGTTCTTAACAAATACCATTAAAACATAAACTCTCTTATACTGAACTGCCCGAAGTGCTCAGTACAGTGCTCTGCATGCAGTAGGTGCTCAATAAGTATGATTGATTGATTGACAACAGTAGTAGCAGTAATTGAATATCCACTTAGTATAGAGCACTATATTAGGCCTTGGGAAATACAGAATAAAAAAGAGGCATGTTGGCTGCCCACAAGGAGCTTACACTCCAGTGGGAGAGACAAACATAAAAATATTTATAACTTGAGGGATCAAAATAAATAACTGGAACCACAGATATACTTGAGGGCTAAGTAGAGTAGAAAAAAATGCATAAGAATTAGAGTTATTTTAAGGAATGATTTAGCTCAGGGTGCTTGAAAATCAATTGGGGATAACTTCCTTGAAAGAGGTGAGATTTCAGGAGGGTTTTGCATATGGGGAGAGGGAATATAAGGAAAATACGAACAGCTAATCATGGCCCTCCTCCTTTCAGAATTTTCTTGTCATTCTGGCTAAGTATTGTATTGTAAGTGGTCAACAGAAATTTTCCCTTTGATGTTATCACATAATGTGAGAGGAAATTACCTGAGCACATCATGGGATAATCTGCCTATTGGAAACAGGTATTATAGTGGAAAAAACACACTTAGAAGGAAATACCATTGTCGCTATTGTCACTATGTAGGTTCAATACAGGCAGCCAGTGAGTTTCCAGATAAGATGCAAGCTGTGCAGAGCATAGACAGAAGGCCTGTATTTTCCTAATTAATTATTCACTGTTAAAATTTAAGTATATTTTAACATAGGATTTGTTAAAATCCTTGAAAAGTGTGGCTGAGGGTTGCTAAGGAAGAAAGGGAATATTCAAATAATGCATAAATGTGGAACCCACTCTGTAATTGCTGATTATACCTGAACAGGACTTCAGCTAGAGTAATTTGGGTCTCAAATTCAGGCCATCTTGTTCCCTGAATTGTAGAGTTTTTTGGATCAGTCTTAGACAAAAGGCCAGTGGGGCTGGGTTGGTTCATGGAGAGAGAAAGGAGTATCCTGAGTGTGTGTGTGTGTGTGTGTGTGTGTGTGTGTGTGTTGATGGACCTTACTAAGTTACAAAGAGACCCTCTAAGAGCAGTGTACAAAGGGCAACAATCTAATCCTTGAAGCTGATACCACTGTAATCCCCTTGGGGGGCAAAAACAACTACAATTGTAAACAACTTGAGGGCAAGAACAATTGTCCAATTCGTTTTTCTGGAAATTCTCAATGCCTAGTAATCAATCAATCAAGGTTATCAAGCGCTTAGTACAGTGCCTGACGCATAGTAAGCGCTTAACAAATACCATAATTGTTATTATCCATCAATCAAGCAACAGAAACTCTTTACCTAAATGTTGGTATTTGTTAAGTGCTTACTATGTGCAGAGCACTGTTCTAAGCGCTGGGGTAGACACAAGGGAATCAGGTTGTCCCACGTGGGGCTCACAGTCTTAATCCCCATTTTACAGATGAGGTAACTGAGGCACAGAGAAGTTAAATGACTTGCCCACAGTCACACAACTGACAAGTGGCAGAGCTGGGATTCGAACTCATGACCTCTGACTCCCAAACCCAGGCTCTTTCCACTGAGCCACGCTGCTTCTCTAAAGCAACTTTACCTCTGGCTTTAAGGCACACATTACCTTTCCCTCGCCCACTTCACCTCCTTGATTTCCCACTACATCCCAGCCCACACACTTCACTCCTCTAATGCCAATCTACTCACTTGTACCTTGATCTCTTCTATCTTGTTGCCAGCCTCTCATCCACAACCTATCGCTGGCTTAGAGCTCACTCTTGCTTCATATCCAACAGATGTTCACTCTCCCCACTTTCAAAGGCTTATTAAAAGATATATTTCCTCCAAGAGGCCTTCCCCACTTAAGCCCTCATTTATTTTTCTTCCACATCCTTCCGCATCACACTTGCATTTGAATTTGCACCCTTTATTCACCCCACTCTCAGCCTCATAGAACTTCAGTACATGTCTGTAATTGATTTATTTATATTAATTTCTCTCTTCCCCCTTTAGACTGCAAGGGAAACATAACAATGGCCATTGGGAGAGGAAAACGGACTAATAATAATAATGATAATAATAGTTGTTAAATGCTTACTCTACTATGTGCCAAGCACTGTGCTGGGGTAGCTACCATAAAGGCAGATCAGACAGTCCCTGTCTCATGCAGGGCTCACAGTCTAAGGAGGAGTGAGAACAGATAGTTAATCCCCATTTTACAGATGAGGAAACTGAAGCAAGGAGAAGTCAAGTCAAGGTCACATGGCAGGGGCAGATTTAGAAATTAGGTCTCCCGATCTTCAAAACAGTGAGGAGAATTGTAAGTATCCTTTTCATTCAAAAATTTCTTTAGAAACCAGAGATCTATTGGGAAGAGCACTTGCCTGGGTGTCAGGATACCTGGGTTCTAATCTCAGCTCTGACCCTTACCTTCTGTGTGACTTTGGGAGTCACTTAACTCTTCTGTGCCTCAGTTTCCTCATTTGTAAAATAAGGATTAAATACCTGTTTTCCTGATCCCTTTTTTAAGGTACTTGTTAAGTGCTCACTATGAGCCAGGCACTGCACTACGTACTGGGGTAGATGTAAATTAATCAGATTGGACATACTCCATGTCCCAAATGGGGCTCTCAGTCCCATTTTACAGATGAGGTAACTGAGACATAGAGAAGTTAAGTGACTTGCCTAAAATCGTACTGTATACAAGTGACAAAACGGATTAGAACCAAGGTCTGTGATCTCCATGTGAGACAAAGTCTGTGTTTGATGTAGTGATGAATCTATCTACCCAGTGCTTACCTTGGTGCTCATCACATAGGAAGTGCTTAACAAGTACCACAGTTATTTTTCTTGAATATTCTTGGTTCAACCCCCTTGGGCAACTCTTCCAGGGTTGACTGTCTTTTACACAGATCGCTACTGTAGACATCCTCCTCGGCTCTATTTCCTGGGTGCTTCTCCCCACAAGATGCGGGCTACGTAACACATTGCTCTGATTTTCTTCTTTCACATATCATTTTTTCTTATTTCCAGGAGTTAAATCCCCCTCCACTCCTGCTTTAGGTGGTGCTCTGGGCCTCATGCCCCCCCCAGTCCCAGAAGGCAGTTCCATAGCTCGTTGGGGCAGTATTGCAGGGTATTCTCTTTTGAAGGCTTCTACCACAAAGCCACCAGCCATCCCAAACAATGTGTTGTCAATTCAATGCCCTTTTTGTCTGGTTTCACAGCTTGCTCTCTCTCCTATGATGCCAGAGATAACCTCCTCTGGCACATAGATAACCAAGCCTTCCTGTCAGTCAGACACAACAGCTAAAGGTAAGCTAAGGAGGCAGTTTTACACCCAGTGCTTTGCTTAACACAGAGGGCTCATGCACGCATGGGTGGAAGTGACTTCGCACTTCGGATTGCTTTTCGATTGCCGAACTAAGGCCCAGACGCTGGAACAATGCAAACTGGGTTGAAATCCCTCCTTAAAAAGGTTGCAATGACCTGGCTTCAGTGTATTCTATTATATATCCTGATGAGCCCTTTTTTTGAAAATCACCCTGATTTCAGTTTATTCACTCACCGATATCTCCAGCAGAGTGGTCAGTCTAACAGCTGAAGCACTTCAGCAAATACGATAGCTTCTGAAGAGGTAGCTTCTCTGCAGCAACGATTGGAGGCAAGACTTTCTGTCGGAAAAGGGTTCATGCTACTATTTGGAATAGTCATTTACTTGAACAGTGTCTGTGTTGGTGGTCGGGAAGTAGCTGATTTCACAGCTACACGTAGGGGAAATATGTCAGCTGGGGTTAGAATATCAGTGCTGGACCAAAGACAAAATAAATGGCTAACGTGCGCAGTCAGGCGTTCAGCATCTCCTCTGTAGATGACCCTGTCAATTGCCTGCTGTTCTATAAGAATAATCATAATGGTGGAATTTATTCATTTATTCATTCAATTGTATTCATTGAGTGCTTACTGTGTGCAGAGCACTGTACCAAGCGCTTGGAATGTACAGTTCAGCAACAGATAGAGACAATCCCTGCCCAACAACTATGGGCTCACTATGTGACAAGCACAGTGCTAAGTGCTGGGGTAGATACATTATAATCAGATTTTACATAATCCCTCTTTCCCCTGGGGCTCCCAGTGACTTATTTTTTCATTCCTTTGATCATATTTATTAAGTGCTTACTGTGTGCAGAGAAAGTACTAAGCACTTGGGAAAGTACAGTACAGCAATAAAGAGTGACAATCCCTGCCCACAATGAGCTCACAGTCTAGAGTGGGGGAAAATTAGATATTTTATCCCCAATTTTACTGATGAGAAAACTGAGGTCCAGAGAGGTGACTTACTCAAGGTCAAAAAGCATGAAAAGGCAGAGTCCCCTGACACCCGGGCTCAGCTTCTCACCACGAGACCACTTACCTCTATGTGCTCTTGGCACTATGGCACACCACTGGCAAAACCCATAAGTGGGTTTTGCACATAAAATTATTAGGTGCTTTTCACAATATGCTGCGCCCCTGCCCAGCCAGCGACTTCCCTGTTATAACCACGACCGCAAAGGGAACATGAGAGGTAGGGGTGAGAGTTGGGTGAACCATAAAAACTACTAGTGATTTCTTCATGCAGGTTCTCAGTCCTGAAGTCTTTATGTTGGAATTGAGGCTTATCCATCTCTGCAATGGAAGATGCCATCAGCATCATCACACCCACAACTTGCAAAGATATGAAGCTGGCTCAAAGGGCACCAAATCCAATTCAATATGTGGTGGGCACAGACCAAATGTGAGAGCCTCTTCCGACTTTACTTACTGCCTCTTGTTTTACTTCACTGAGTGGAGTCTATCAGAGTTGATCCACAAATGAGCCATAAATTGTGAATGCTGAACTTAACTGGAAAAACGCAACCCTGCAAACCTAAGCGGACCATTCTCTTTTACTACACTCATGTTTCTTATAGTTATCTCTTGTTCCTTAGAACACGAAGTATATTGCATGAGGATGGTTCATGGCCTGTTTCTGAATTAGTCAAATAGCTCTTTCTCTACTTAGGAGGCAGAGTTGCCTAGTGGAAAAGTCTTGGAGCTGGGAGTGAGGAGACCTGGGTTCTTTATCTCAGTTCTGCCTCTGGGCTGCTGTGTGATGTTGGAAAGTCTTTAACTTCTTTCAACTTCAGTTTCCTCATCTGATATCTCTTCTCTTCAGACTTGAGCCCCATATGGGAGGGGGCTATTTCATTCATTCATTCATTCAATCGTAATTATTGAGTGCTTACTTTGTACAAAGCACTGTACTAAGTGCTTGGGAGACTACGTCCAATGTCATCATCTTGTTGCTACCCAAGTGCTGATGAGCCCAGAGTAAAAGCATAGTAAATGACATCATTCAAATTAGTATCATCTTCAAGCTCACAGTCACCATCTAGAAACCCATTCATACTATTTTACTTTTCCTAAGCACTTTCAATTTTCTTCTTTAACCTGATAGAGTAGGGAGAAGGCTGCTATTATTGTACCCATTTTACAAGTGAGGAAACTGAAGTTCAGAGAGAGTAAGTACCTTGCCCAAGGTCCCCCAAGAGGTCAGGGCAGAGCTGGGCCTAGGAGCCAGGTATCCTGATGTTTAGTTCTGGCCAAGCACCCTATAAATGCTCAATAAATCTCACTGCAACAACTACTGACTCCCGGGCCTATGTCCTTTTCTCTAGGCCACCGTGGACAAGTTCCACTGTAGACCTGGCTCCAGAACATTCACTTTTCTCTTCTGTGTTGAAATAAGAAGTGAAATTACACTTTGCTCCTCTAATGCCAGCCTACTCTCTGTACCTCGAGCTCATCTATCTCACTACTGATCCCTTACCTATGTCCTCTCTGTAGCCTGGAATTCCCTCTTCTTCCTATCCTCCCCCTCTCCCCACAGCAACTGGATGGAACTGGCTCTCATGGAGGATTCGTTTTGAGACAGGGGAATTTTCTGGGCAGCAAAAAATTGACCTATTTTCCAGCTATCAGTGTCCATTTACTTTATAGTTTTTAGTCCGACAGAAATCAGCTCTGCTGCTTCCTTTCTTCCTTTATTGTCAGGAGCATAAACAACTATTTGTCTTTTTTTCAAAAAAGATGTAATTATGATTACCCTGCTCATACAAATATGGTAATAGACGAATCATAGCCAAGCCAATATTTATTTTGTTTTTGCCAAACAAGACAGACTTAAAAGACAAAACAGATTGTACAGTATGTAATGTCCTCTTTAGAGCACTTTACATGTGAATGTAATCAGGATAAATAGGAATTCATCTGCAAAATTTACATTTTGTAGTGATAATGATAAATCTTGTCATTTGTTTTCAGAGATGCAGCTGGATGTTACTGAGAAGGGACACAGCCGGGAGGCTGTGTAGCCTAAATATAGCCTCCAGGAGCACCCTTCTTTATTCAAGAAACAACTGCCTGGACTAGTGAAAAGAGCCCAGACCTGCGAATCAGAAACCAAGGTTCTAGTCCTGGCTATGTCCCTTTGCCTGCTGTATGACCTTCAGGGAGACACTGAAATTCTGTTTCCTCAGCTGTAAAATGGGGATTCAATACCTGTTCTCCTCCTATGCAGCCTGGGAGGCCCATGTGGGACAGATCTTGGGTGTGATCTGATTATCTTGTATCCACCCCAAGCACTTGGCATGTAATTATCACTTCACAAGTACCACGATTATCATTATTATTGAAAAGGAATGGGAGATTCTAATCATCGTTGGAGCTTGGTAGAACTTGGAGTTTATTTTTGGATAGGAATCTTTGAAAACCACGGCATCATTTCCCTTCAATTTGATTCAAAACCACATTGATATAGATGTATTTTTCTCACTTGCTGAATTTACACTTGTGGGCCACAAATATATTTATACATACATATATAGTGTAAGCTCCTTGTGGGCAGGGATCATGTTTACCAACTCTGTTTTATTATACATTCCAAAGCTTAGTACAGTGCTCTAATGTTCTACATTCAGTAAGCACTCAATAAATACCTTCAATTGATTTTATATAAGTATGTGTGTGTTTGTATAGTCTACTTTTCCTTCCTGAGGAGAGACAGTGCAGGTTGTAAGAGATATATGGAGTATTCTGATGGTCAATTTTAGTCTATTCGGTACTTGACTGAAGAATATTTCCCAAACCTGCTGTGCCTAACACAAGGACAATATGGAGATCCCTCTGTACTCTTATCAATTCATTAAATTATATTTCTTGAGTGCTTACTGTGTGCAGAACATTGTTCTAAACACTTGGGAGAGTGCCTTGCAACAATAAACCGTCCTCCTAAGGACGTGCTCAATAAATACCATTGATAAACTAATGATTTACTAATAGACTGTGTCTGACCTGATTACCTTGTATCTACCCCAGTAGTTAGATCAGTGCTTGGTGCATAGTAAGTGCTTAACAAATACTTTCATTCGCCCCACAACTGACCCCACACTGTAGACTGCTTCTCGTTATATCCCGGCTAGACTACTGTGTCAGCCTTCTCTGTGACCTCCCTTCCTCCTCTCTCGCCCCGCTCCGGTCTATTCTTCACTCCGCTGCCCGGCTCATCTTCCTGCAGAAACGATCTGGGCATGTCACTCCCCTTCTTAAACAACTCCAGTGGTTGCCTATCAACCTCTGCTCCAAACAAAAACTCCTCACTCGAGGCTTCAAGGCTCTCCATCACCTCGCCCCTTCCTACCTCTCCTCCCTTCTCTCTTTCTACCACCCACCCCGCATGCTCCGCTCCTCTGCCGCCCACCTCCTCACCGTCCCTCGGTCTCGCCTATCCCGCCGTCGACCCCTGGGTCATGTCCTCCCGCGGTCCTGGAACGCCCTCCCTCCTCACCTCCGCCAAACTGATTCTCTTTCCCTCTTCAAAACCCTACTTAAAACTCACCTCCTCCAAGAGGCCTTCCCAGACTGAGCTCCTCTTCTCCCTCTACTCCCTCTGCCATCCCCCCTTTACCTCTCCGCAGCTAAACCCTCTTTTTCCCCTTTTCCCTCTGCTCCTCCACCTCTCCCTTCCCATCCCCACAGCACTGTACTCGTCCGCTCAACTGTATATATTTTCGTTACCCTATTTATTTTGTTAATGAATTGTACATCGCCTTGATTCTATTTAGTTGCCATTGTTTTTACGAGATGTTCTTCCCCTTGACTCTATTTATTGCCATTGTTCTTGTCTGTCCGTCTCCCCCAGTTAGACCCTAAGCCCGTCAAACGGCAGGAACTGTCTCTATCTGTTGCCGACTTGTTCATCCCAAGCGTTTAGTACAGTGTTCTGCACATAGTAAGCGCTCAATAAATACTATTGAATGAATGAATGAATGAATGACTGTGAACTCATTGTGGGAAGGGAATGTGTCCGCTTATTATTGTATTGTACTCTCCCAAGTGCTCAGTGAAGTGCTCTGCACACAGTAAACACTCAATAAATATGATTGAATGAATGAACTTAGGGGGTTGTGGTGAAGACCAAGAATGACAGTGGGGCATTCAAATGAAAAGACTGTTTTCCAGTTGGATAAGGATACCATTAGAGTCAGAAAACAAAAGATGGAAGAGGGCATGTCTTTTAGCTAAATATGTCCCTTTCAAGTTCTGTGGAAGACTTTTGAAGGGTCTAATTTCCCTGTGTCCCCAGATCACCTTAGGCTTGGTTTGCGAAGGAAATGTCCTAACCCCTTCCTACTCTGGGCTATGTAGCCCATCTGTCTACTGAGACATTCCCAGCAAAGATGGTGGTTGAAAAATTTAATGTTCTTCCTCTCCCTTAGACTGTGAGCCCAATGTGGAACTTAACTGTATCTAATCTGCTTATATTGTATCTATCCCACTTTAGTAAGTGCTTAACAGATAAAACACTTACCCCATAGTAAGTGCTTAACAAATACAACAGTTATTATTATTATTATTATTATTTTCTTCCTCTGACCACTTGGAAAAGGGCAAGCACAGCTGCTTCTGCCCGCCTCACTTCTTTCTCATGAAAGAGTACAGGATCAATAGTTTAGCATCTGTGCACCTACATTCTTAAATAAGCTATTTTTCACGAACTTCTCAATTGAATCAAGTTGCTCTTCCCTCTTTTCACCTTAACCAGCCATGAAGACTCTCTTTTTATGAGGCAGGAGAGAGATCAGTCATTATGTTCCTATCCAGCCTGAGGCTTGAGTTTATGGCACTAAGTAAAACCCAGAGAAAGCATAGATCACATCTGGGGAGAGTCTTTTAACTGGAGAAAACTTTCATTTCTTTTTCCGGTGCATAAAAGCCAAAACTCTGTGCCCATCCCCTCAAATCATTACAAATACTGAAGGGCAACTGAACAGCGTGATACGATCCTCAGCTCTCAATAAGGAAAATGAAAGGTGAAAAGAGAGGAAGAGGAGCAGCTACACCTTTGAAATCCTCTTAAAATCGCACCTCCTCCAGGAAGCCTTCCTTTCCTCGGCCCTCATTTCTCCTACCCACTCTTCCCTTCCCACAAGGAGCTCGTAGTCTAGTGGGGAATGAGTGATGTTACAATATACTACTGATGTGTCTGCTGTGTGACCCTGGACAAGTCAGTTAACTTATCTGTGCCTCAGTTAACTCATCTGTAAAATGGGGATTAAGATCATGACCCCTTGTGGGACAGGAATTGTGTCCAACCTGATTATCTTTTCTGTCCCCCAGCACTTACTAGAGTACTTGATACATAGTAAGTACTTAAGAGATACCCTCAAAAAGTGTTGTGAAGCTGAGGGTGGGAGGGGGATTACTTAAATGGCACATATCCAAGTACACAGGTGACACAGAAGGGACAGGAAGTAGGGGAAATGAAGGTTTAACCAGGGAAGATATATTGGAGGAGATGTGACTTTAATAAGGCTTTGAAGGTGGGGAGAGTGGTGACCTGATACACTTTAAAGGGGGAGGGATTTCTAGGCCACAGGGAGAACAAGAGCAAGGGGTTGGCAGTGAGAAAGAGAAAATTGTGGTGTGGTAAGAGGTTGGCATTAGAGGAGTGGAGCATGTGGGCTGGGTTGTAGAAGGAAATCAGCAAAGTAAGGTAAGAGGGAGTGAGTTGATTTAATGCTTTAAAGTCAATGGCAGGAAGTTTCCGTTTGATGCAGAGGTGGATGGTCAAGATGTGAACTGAATTTTTTTTTAGAAAAATGACCTGGTCACCAGAGTGTAGTGAGGACCAGTGAGGTGAGGGCCAGGCTCCACCACTTGCTGGCTCTGTAACCTTAGACAAGTCATTTATGTTCTCTGTGCCTCATTTTCCTCATCTGTAAAATGGGGATTCAATACCTTGCTTATCTCCTACGTAAACTGTAAGCTCCATGTAGGATAGGGACTGTGTCCAATCTGATAAACTTCTACTTACTCTAGCATTCAGTTCAGAGCTGATGGAATACCAGAAAGCCCGGACACAGAGTTCTTGTTTTGAGGAACAGGTCACCACTGAAGTTTTCAGAGGACAAACAATAGGCATGTAAATTTTTTTTGTGAGGAATTGGGTCTTGGGATAGTAAAATTACCATTAATATGCTGCTTTCACTAGTTAGGACATCTGCTTTAAATTCTTAAGGACAAGCCAAAACCTACTGGACAACCCACCATCCGCTCAACTGTATATATCTTCATTACCCTATTTATTTTGTTAATGAGATGTACATCACCCTGATTCTATTTATTTGCTATTGCTTTAATGAGGTGTTCTTCCCCTTGATTCTATTTATTGCCATTGTTCTTGTCTGTCTCCCCCGATTAGACTGTAAACCCGTCAAAGGGCAGGAACTGTCTCTATCTGTTACCGATTTGTACATTCCAAACACTTAGTACAGTGCTCTGCACATAGTAAGCACTCAATAAATACTATTGAATGAATGAATGAACCCACCCAAAACGTGATTTATCAGACTTTGCAGATTATGAACCCTTGTGGGACAGGGACTGTGTCTAATCTGATTATCTTATATCCACCCTGGTGCATAGCATGTAATGATCACTTAAGGCTATGGCCTAGTGGATAGAGCATGGACTTGGGAGTCAGAGGACTTGGGTTCTAATTCTGAATCCATCGCCTGTCTGCTGTGTGACTCTGTGCAAGTCACTTAACTTCTTTGTGATTCAGTTTCCTCATCTATAAAATTCAGGTTAAGACTGTGAGCCCTATATGGGACATAGGTGTACCCTACCCAATTATCTTGTATCTATTCTAGTGCTTAAATCAGTGCCCGATACATAGTAAGAACTTGACAAATACCACTATTATTATCGTTATTATGATCATTATTCAGCCCAAATCAAATACATGAATAGGATCTGAAGTCATTAACACTGACTTCAAAAATGGAGGAATAGATTTATTTCATAAATATGAATATAAAACGTAAATATAGACCATTCAGTATTTTAGATTGCAGTCTTCTAGAGGGTATGAGATGGGTTTTGTTAAGGAAAAAAAATGATTATTACCATCTCCAACCATATTTATTGAACCCCTACTTTTTGATTCTTCACTTGATTCCACAAATGAGCTAATAATTAGACCTTGATTCCCATTCATTAGCTGTTAGATAAAATATTGTAGTTCCATTTCACCCTTTATTGTAAAAGTTTTAAATGGCCTTTAATGATTTTCGGTAGCCTTTACAGAAATCAGGGAAAAGAGCAATCTTTTTGAGTTACGAATTTTGGATTCTCATATGTTTTCTTATTTTTGCCTTAGAAAAAGGAAATTGTCTTAACGATAATAATCTATGCTGTAATAACATATCAGTGGACGGTAGGTTGAAGACAGGGAAAGTTCGTTGAAGGCAAATTAGTCATATGCTACTATTTTTGTTAATATTAAAGTCATGATTCTATTCTCGTAAGTTATGGATTATTGTATCTTCTCCGTTCTTACCCGTTTGCGGCCTAGAAGCCCCAAGCCTCTCATTTTCCTGTCCCTCCTCTGTAATTTCTTCATGTACTTACCTCAAATCCTCTCTTTTTCCTTTTACTTTGTAATATTTAAGTGCTTACTAAGTGCCATGCGCCATATGGAACATTGGGGAAGATACAAGATAATCAGGTTGGACCCAATCCCTGTTCCATTAGGGCCCACAGTTTAGGTAGGAGAGAGAATGGGTATTTGAATCTCCATTTTATAATCTCCATTTTATAAGAAAATGAGGTACAGAACAGTTAAATGACTTGCCCAAGGTCACACAACAGACAAGTGGCAGAGCAGGGATTAAAACCCAGATCCCTTGACTCCTTGCTCAGGCTCTTTCCTCTAGGCCACAATGCATCTGCACCTCAGTGTTGCTATCTTTCTTACTTTCTTATTTATTTTGTCTCTACCTATGCAGAAATGGAAGAGTAAAGATAAATGAAGTGATCAGCAGTGTGACCTAGTGGAAAAAGCACAGGCCTGGGAGTCAGAGGACCTGGTTTCTGATTCCATTTGACATTTAACCGGTATGTGACCTTGTGCAAGACACTTAACCTCTCTGTGTCTCTTTCTCTTCAACTGTGAAATGGTGATTCAATCCCTCTTCTTCCTTCAAATTAGACTGTGAGCCCCATGTGGGAAAAGAGCTGTGTCTGACCTGAAATAGCTTCACTCTACCCCAGTACTTAAAGCAGTGCTTGGTACATAATAAGCACTTAATAAACACAATAATAATAATGATGATAATAAACACAATTATTATTATTACTAGAATTAGAACTTGAAGGGAATTACCTCAGGGAGTAGTGTAGAAGCAATAAAACAAAGTGTGGGCAAATTTTCTAAATGGTAATTTCTAGAAAGTATCATCCCACCTTAAGATATTGATGGTTGTAATGAAAGGGATGGCCAGTCTGGGCCATCATATGAAAAATTAGGAATGGGATGGACTTCAGCAAGGGAAAAATGACGGGATCAGGAAAATCTGTTTAGTCCAGGGCGGGAACCTGTGGAAAGCCTTTTATTGACTCACTGGAAACCAGGCTGGAAAAACACTCTTGAGGATTCATTGCAGGGTATGTCCCTGCCTCAGCCAATTTTTTATGGTATTTGTTAAGTGCTTGCTATTTGTCAGGCACTGTACTAAGTGCTGGAATAGATATAAAGTAGTCAGGTTGGACACAGTCCCTGTCCCATGTAGGGCTCACAGCTTTAATCTCCATTTTACAGATGAAGTAGCTGAGGCGCAGAGAAGTGAATTGATTTGTCCAAGGTTACATAGCAGCCAAGTGGCAGGGTCAGGATTAGAACTCAAGTCCTTCTGACTCTCAGGCCCATGCTCTTTCCACTAGGCATTGATGCTTCTCTAAACTCTGAGCTTAATAGGATGTCCTCATGATGACTACTATCACTGATTTCTCAGGGCTGATGGAAAAAAATAAATAATTCCATTTTAATTAGTAATGTCAGTGCCAGGCAACTGATGGCTATTTACTATTTCAAAGTACTGGGAACAACAATAAAAACAATTCTGGTATTTGCTAAAGCACTTACTAACCATAATAAACACTGGGGTAGAAATAAACAGATCAGACACGGTTCCTGTTCCATGTGGGCTCACATTCTAAGAGGGAACGACAACAAATATTTTATCCCCAATTTACAGATGAGGTATCAGAGGCACCGGGAAGTCAAGTGACTTGCCTAAGGTCACACAGCAGGCAAGTGGCAGGGCTAACTAGTCAGTAATATTTATCAAGTGCCTGCTCTGTGCAGAACACTACACTAAGTACTTTCGATAGTTGATATGATCCCTGCCTTGAAAGCGTTCACAAGTTCGCAGAGGAGACAGTGAAATTATTCTACTCTCTTGTTCTTTGGAGATGCTCATTTAAATTGAAGGGGTAGAGGACTTGCTTGGCAGAGATCCTAATTCTCACCTGCTCTTGGAAGGGGTAAATGAAAAGTTTTTAAGTCCCTGTAGATGCTGTCAGGCATCTTATGGCTCCAGAGGTTGTTGCTACTAGGAGAAAGGCTGAGGAAATCTTGGACCTCCACAAGAAACAAGTAGATATTTTCAGTTTTAGTGCTTAAGTAATAGAATTTGCAATTTATGTCCATACCTGCTACAGGTGGCTGTGAGTAGAGATCACCAGTGCTAGGGCAGGTGGTAGATTGTATCTGGGGGAAGAGAAACTCATTAAGGAAGGAGACCTGATGGAGCTGTGATTTCTTAATGACTTGGAGGATGATCTGGCAGACTTGAAGGGAGTTTATGTTAAACAATGGACATGGATGCTGCCCTCAAAAGCATATAAACTAACTGGGGAGAAACAGTATACAACTAATATAAATACATCCAGATTGAGGCAGTCATTAGGAGAATGAGTTGAGGATGAGGAGTAAACCAGGGATAGTGTGTGTGGGTGGAGGTAACGGGAAGAAGAGAGATTATCTATGAGCTGTTCCTCTAAGGAGAACCGTGAGTCACAGAGCTGCTTGTTGGAATTTCTAGTTGCTAACTGTATTACCCAAAGAGTGTGGAAACCTAAAGGTAAAGAGAATAAAGACGCCATAAGAAAACCCAGGGAAAATGTGAAGACCCTGGTAATTTTACAGTCAACAATTAACATGCGGCGAGCACCCGTGGTGTGTACTGCCCAGAATTGGAGATCGTATTCTCTGACTTGCCCTGTTGGATTCAGCCCTGGAAGGAATTCTTTTTGGCATATCTGTCTGACTCCTCAAATTGATCATAAGCTCCTTGTGGGTAGGAATCATGTATACCAATTTGGGTCGTCTGTCTTATGCTGTCGAGTCTTTTCTGTCCCCTAGCAACTCCATGGACATATCTCTCTCAGAACACCCTACTCCTCATCTGTAATCGTTCTGGTAGTGTATCCATAAAGTTTTCTTGTTAAAAATATGAAAGTAGTTTACCATTGCCTTCTTCTGCGTGGTAAATATGTGTCTCCGCCCTCAACTCTCTCCCATGCTGCTGCTGCTCAGCACAGGTGAGTTTTGACTTGTAGCAGATTGCCTTCCACTTGCTAGCCACTATCCAATCTAGGAAAGGAGTGGATAGGCCTCTGCTTGACTCTCCTTCCTCCCCACATAGATGAGACTGATAGAGTACTGGAAACTCCTCAAGCGTGATCCTGAGAGGGGAACCTTGCATTAGATACTCCCAAATCCTTAGTACCGGTTTCTGCACCCATTCGGAGGCAGCATGGCCTAATGGATCATGGCCTAATGGATAGGGCACGGAACTGGGAGTAAGAAGGACCTGGATTCTAATCCCAGCTCCTCCACTTGTCTGCTGTGTGACCTTGGGCAAGTCACTTCACTTTTCTGTACCTCTATTAACTCATCTGTAAAATGGGGATTAAGACTGTGAGCCCCATGTGAGACAGGGACTGTGTCCGAATGGATTAGTTTGCATCCACCTTGGTGCTTAACACCTAGTATTTAACAAATACCACCATCCTTATTATTATAATTATTATTATTATTAAGTGCTCACTCAAAACCACTGATTGATTAGTCTGGTGATTCCTCTCTCCGGGAAAATCCCCAGTATGGGAATTTCTTTCCATACAACCCTTCCCTTTGAGGGGCCTGGGACTTTTCAGAGTCATTTGGGCACAGAATCCCCAGCTAGTCTGTTCCTGGTGAAACAGGGTCATGAGGGGACACCAGAGAGTTATGCTAGAAGGCTAGTAGAATATTTTTTCTGGCAGAACCTCTGTCAGAATCCTCCCTCCAGAATTCCCAGAAGGAGTGTAAGGGAACAGGTAGAGATCAGGTGGGATGTCTGGTCAATATACTGGTCCATTATGGCCCCTCTTGAGTCAAGTCTTTGATTCCAGTCTGAGTTGTATGGGGCTCACTAACTGGCCCCCCTCCTTGACACTTCAAAGGCAGCCAGTAAATGCACAGTCAATTAATATTCATGAGTGTGGTTGAAAACTTAATGTAGTTTCCCAGGCTCCGCTATTTCAGCTTGACTGCTAGGCCTGCTAAGTGCATGTTGAAACTTGAAAGAGCTCCAGAAAATTGCTTCACCTCCATTTCAAGTACATCAGTTTTTGAGCACATAAGGCCAATATTATATTGTCTATACAGTTCCCAGAAGGTAAATAAAATCACTGTCTTTAATATTCTATTCCTCCCCTTAAATGAAACAGAAATAAATACATTTAATCCCAGTTTTATTATTCTCTTGAGATCTGGCTGCCAGAACCTCAAACAAAAGGAAGGGGGTGTTACATAAGAGTTGGGAAATTAAGATCGCCCACTCTTATCTCAGTGACTCAGAGTGGTAAAATGAAATGTACACATTACTGCAATTTAATGATATCTAGTATGATTGTGTTTTGAGGTTAGGCTGTGTTTCAGTTTTTCAAAATCCTGTGCCTGCCTGGAAAAAAATCTGATTCTGAAATGATGGAAAATCTAAGTGTTTAATATTTATATAACAAATAACCGTAAAAGATACACAGTTCTGATTCCAGAAGGGATAATCAAAGTTCATGTAGTCCATTCTCCTGCCTCCCTAAGCATCAAAGAGAGTTCAAAACCTATCAAGTTTTTGAAGACCCCCAAGAAGAGAAAATTCCACAGCCTTTTTTCAGAAATCTCTTCCAATATTTACCAACATAGCCAAGATTCAACATCAAAATTCTAAATCTTAGTAAATAATTTCCCTAATGATGCATTTCCAAACCCTTAGTCATGTCAACCCAAGAATACTTAAATTTAGTATACCAAACCTTCCAGTGCTTATATAGAGTATATATGAGTATTTGATTGTACAGTAATTATTTTATTCAGCTATGCCATCTTGGCATCCTTGGGCTCTGCTTTTAATGTCCTTGTTCTTTTTCAAAATCTGACAGTTTGTAAATAATTTGCTTGTCTGTCACCTCTATTAGGAAGGCAATGACCAGGTCCTTTTCTCTCTCAAGTGCTTAGTACACTGTTCTATACAAAGTGTCAATTAATAGTACTTACTGAGTATTTACTGTGTGCAGAACATTGTATTAAGCACTTGGCAGAGTATAATACAACAGAGTTGATAGACAACTTACCTGGCCACCAGGAGCTCACAGTTTAGAGGAGTGCTCAGTTGATGTTATTGCTTGACTGATTGATTGGTTAATTAATGTTTTTCCCGCTTTCTTAAATCTGGAAGTTCCTAATGTAATTTCACGAATGTTTTTCCTTCCCAGACAATGTAGAGTGACCTTTCCCTATCATTAAGATGGGAGTGGCTTATACCTGGAATTTTGATTTAAAGTCTGCATCTCTTTTGGAATTGGATTATAAAGACTATATGTTCCCCCGTATTGTAAATTCAGACATCAGTTTTACTGCCCAACATCTGACTGAAAATTACTGTCAACGTCCTAATGCAAAAGAAGGGAACACATTTTCCCCAATAGGATTGATTAGAAAATGAAATGGCCTAATCAAGTCTGAATGAATTGGAATGTTGTTATTAACCATGATATATTGTTTTTATTCTCATGGCTTTGCCTAGCAACAGGAAATGGGTTAGAGTTGGATTCCAAGAACCAGGGTTGGAAATCAGTTAGTGGTCTTGAACTTACTTCCTGTGTGTCCTTGGCAGATTCATTTAGCTTTTCTCAACTGCACTGACCCCTCATATAAACTCCTCATCATTGGCTCTAAAGCACTTAGGCACTTTGCCCCCTCCAGCTTCACCTCGCTGCTCTGCTACTACAACCCAGGCCACACACTTTGTTCCTTCGAACCTTCTCACTGTACCTCAATCTCATCTATCTCTCTGCCAACCTCTGGTCTACATCCTATTTCTGGCCTGGAATGCCCTCCTTGCTCAAAGCAGACAGATAATTGCTCTCCCACACTTCAAAGCCTTATTGAAGGCACATCTCCTCCAGGAAGCCTTCCCTGACTGAGCCCTCCTTTCCTCTTCTCCAACTCCCTTCTGCACCGCTCTTACTTCCTCCTTCATTCATCTCCCATCCCATCCCTACAGGACATATGGATATATCTGTAATTTATTTCTCTACTTATTTATTTCTATTATTGTCTGTCTCCCCCTCTGGCCTGTGAATTTGTTGTGGGCAGTGACTCTGTCTTGTTATATTGCACTCTCCCAAGTGCTTAGGACAGTGCTTTGCAAACACTAACCGCTCAATAAATATGATTGAATGAATGAAAAGAAGAGAGAGATAGAGGAACTAGTTCCCAGGCCTGGGATAGCCTTAGCTTAAGAATGTGCATATCAGATATGCAATTTTCAGTTGAACTTTTAAGTGGTAGTGGTAAAAACTTTGCCCTGATACATATTATTTTTAAATTTCCAAACACTCTAGAATTCTTCTGTCATTAATCAACTTTCAATAGCTAATGGACAAGTGACCTCCCCAGGTTTAGTAGTTACTGCTACGATGAATCATATAGGCATGACCACTAAGCAAAGACAAAGACATTCAGAGCCTTTGGAAAATTACTTAGCCTCCCAATTCATCAAATTTCTTTTGATACCGGGGCTCCAACTGGAAGAGTCCTATGTTTGAACACATAAGGAATTGCAACCTAAGTTATACTGCCCAACTTTAGCCTGACAATCTGGAACAGCAATAAATCGCCCATTTCCATTCCTTAGATCCTAGAATACCACAAACCAGTCTTAGAGTAATTTCCCTCCTTCTCCTCTTGTTCAGTCTTGGCCACTGCCTCTTCCCCCTGGTGTAGAAGGTGTCATCCTTGCTGTGCAATCTTGGGCAAATCACTTCACTTCTCTGTGCCTCAGGTCTCTTTCTCCCTCCCACTTAGAAAGGGGCAATGTCCAACCTAATGAGCTTGTATCTATCTAGCTCTTAGAACAGTATTGGAAACATGATAAGCACTTAACAAATACCATAAAAAATAAGAATGCATGAGTATCTGAGAGAAATATCAACTTGATTCACCCCTTAGCCCAAGGAATATGCACTCTTTGGAACAGGAAAAAATGGATTTCTGTGGTCACTCCCCTGAGTCTACATTCTGCCTAGTTTATGCAGGAAATATGAACTGTAAACCACTCCCCATTCTTAGGTGTCCCCACAAATTATGAGAATTAGCATTAAGCAGCATGGCCTAGTGGAAAGAGCATGGGCCTGGGAGTCAGGACACCTAAATTCTAATCACCTCTGCCACTAGCCTGCTCTATTACCTTGGGCAAGTCACTTAACCACTCTGTGCCTCAGTTTCCTCATCTGTCATTCCACATTAAAGACCTATTCACCTTCCCTCTTAGATTATGAGCCACATGAGTGACAGGGGCTGTGCCGAATCTGACTGCATTGCATAATAATAATAATATTTGTTAAGTGCTTATTATGTTTCAGACACTGTATTAAGTCCTGGGGTAGATATAAGAAAATTGGGTAGATACAAAATAATCCTAGCGAGGGCTCATAATCTTAATCCCCATTTAACAGAAGAGGAAACTGAGGCACAGAGAAATTAAGTGAATTGCTCAAGATCACACAGGAGGCAAGTGGCAGAACAGGGATTAGAACCCAGGTCCTCTGACTCCCAGGTCCGTACTCTTTTCACTAGGCCAGCTAACAAAGATTATTACTCTCCAAAAGGTGTGGTGGATAGAGCGTGGGCCTGGGAGTCAGAAGATCATGGGTTTTAATCCTGGCTCTACCTCTTGTCTGATGTGAGGTCTCCAGCAAGTCACTTCACTTCTCTCTGCTTCAGTTACCTTATCTGCAGAATGGAGATTAAGACAGTGAGCCTTATGTTGGACAAGGACTGTGTCCAACCTGATTTGCTTGTATCTACTGCAGCACTTAGTACAGTGCCTGGCACATAGTAAGTGCTTAACAAATACCATCATTATTATTAATATTATGATCACCCTATTGATTTCCTGGAGCTAAAGCGTGCATTTGATTTTCAATCAATCAATCAATCATTTATTGATTGTTTGCCACGTGGAAAGCTCTGTACTTTTCTGCAAAGTACATGGGCAGGTCTGAATGAGCTCTTTATTTGTCTTCCTAATTCCCTTACACATTGTTTTCAAGCCCAAGACCCTTTGAAATGCCTGAGCCCTCCTGCAGGGCACACTGTTTTAGCCATTTATCATCCCATGTTATTCAGACCTAATGACACCTCTCCCCCTCCCCATTTGAAACCAACTGCAGCTTGAAAGAGGAACATCTGTAGTGGGAGTCCTTTGTTTGGCCGATTTGTTCTGGCCGCTCAGCTCCTTCCAGAATTCCACAGACAGGAACAGTTGGATTGTTTCCTGGGCCCCCATGGGATAAGAAATGAAATCTGACACACTGAGCAGGAAGCAACAAATGCTTTGCAAACCTCTGGCTCTTGAACCCATGCAAGTAGACAGATATGTCAGAAGAGAATCTTTGCAAATTAAGGTTCGTTAAAGTGTCACTGCTACTTAACCATCCTGAGCAGGCCAGAAATTGACTACTATAACATCTTTTCTATTTGAACAAAGAATTCTTCCATGTGTGTAAAAGGCACAAGTGTAAGTTCTCAGTGTGAACACTCCACTAAATTACGTATTTAACAAAAAATCCAGGGACATGGTGTTTCCTCTTATTGATTTTAAAGTTGTCTTGGGGCTCTAAGAATAAAGCAGCTTCTTCTGCAGTTTCCGCCATGCTTAGTTATTAACATGAAATGTTTCAGCTCTCTCAAACCTTTTCACTCTTTCTTTGAGCCATGAAACTGAGCAATGATCCTTGCACCCAAGGTTTGAAACATATCAGGCTAGCCCTAATGAAAACCAGGCAGAAGACTTAATGAGAAACCGAATAGTCTCCATCACTTTAACATTTCTTGTTTGTTCTAATATTAATAGGAATCTGGATTAGTTAAGGAGTGCTCAGCAAGTATAATGTGAGCAGACCTTTGATTCTCTTAATCTGGTGATTGGGGAAGGGTAGAAGGCAGATAGGGATGTTGGAATAATAATAATAATAAAAATATCAGTATTTGTTAAGAGCTTACTATGTGCAGAACACTGTTCTAAGCGCTGGGGTAGATACAGGGTAATCAAGTTGTCCCACGTGAGGATCACAGTCTTAATCCCCATTTGATAGATGAGGTAACTGAGGCACAGAGAAGTTAAGTGACTTGCCCACAGTCACACAGCTGACAAGTGGGAAAGCTGGGATTCGAACCCATGATCTCTGACTCCCAAGCCCGGGCTCTTTCCAGTGAGCCACACTGCTTCCCAAAGACACTGAAAATGTGCAAGTGGCCAAAGAAAATTAATCGACATAGCAGATTTTTTAAATGGCTAAAAGATGTTAATAAATTTGTTACAGGGTCAGTGTAATGCATTGTTTTACTCAGAACCCAACCATTTCTCACCCTATCCTCTCCCTTTAAGCATGATAAACATAGGGAAGCAAGAATGGTCCTTCCCCTTTGGACAGTTAGAGTGCTACAAAGTGGCTCCATCCTGCACTGTAGGGTCCCAGGAAACATGTCCAGAGATGAAAGGGGTAGAACCTTCAGGGTTCAACTGCAACAGTTCTCCTGCCTGGAAGCATCACTATGCCCATTTCACCTATGATGATTGCTGTTCTTCCCCACCTCGTGGGAGCCCACCTGAAGTCAGGGCTACTTGATGTCCCTCCACACTCAGGAGGACCTAGAGCTGGCACCCTGTAGGGTACAAAGTGGCTAGGATGGGGGAGAATCCAACTGAACATAGCTCTAAAACCACCACCAAGTCTGGTATAAATCATGTTTTATCATGTAACTGTGCCTTGCAGGATCAAGTAGCAGTTGCACTGGGCAAGAAAATGTGATACTGCCCACAAGACTACAGAAGGAAACTATCTTCCACTAGTGTGTCATGACTATATAGCCCAGCAATGAAAAACATCTTAGCAGATGGCAGTGAGCTAACAGAGTTCCCAGGCTCACCAGAAAAGCAAGCGAGAAGGCTAATGTTTGCTCCATTACTTAGGTAAGGAAAACTTCCTGGGTAATGGGGGCTCACAATTTAAGGGGAAAAGGAGACCATGTATTGAATCCCCAATTTACAGATGTGGAAACTGAGGCTCAGGGAAGTTAAGTGACTTGCTCAAGGTTCCATAGCAGGCAAGGGGTGGAGCTGGTATTAGGACCCAGGTCTCCTGATTCCCAGGCCTGTGCTCTTTCCACTAATCCATGCCTATTGTCCAGTGCCTAAGGACACCGATATTCATTTTCAAGGAGAGTCGTTGAAGATCACAATCGATCAACCACTATCTGTACTTCCATAAAAAAAAATGGGTGCGACCCAGATATGAAACCAAAGAAGAAATAATAACTGCATCTTCTAGGCAATTGACCTTAAGCAATGAATTTTGATTCCACCTCCTGTGATTCTGTTAAATTCAGTGAAACACTGAGTTTTCATCCCTGCTATACTCGTAACTAGGCTTCTATGAACCTGCATATCTGATTATTCCAAATGTTTCCAAAATAGTTCAGCTGTGAATTGGCATTCTTCATTGCTTCTGCCTCAGCCAAAAGAATTTCCAATAACAGAGGGAATTAGAAGTATCAATCTTAATTGCACACATGTAAGTTACACCAGAGGGAACAGGATGGATTTTCCATGCAATTGGTAGCCAAAACAGCCTTTCTGCAGATCTCTCTGTCGCTCAGTAGATTCAATTTGTTATGGAAATCTTTCAGCGTCTCTGAGATCAAATTTTCATCCAGTTGTTTTAAATGTACAAATAAATTAATTCCATTTGAAGGAGAAAGAGGACAAGAAATCTGTGTAATTAGCATTTGATGTGAATATCCTTGCTAGTGACCCAGTGACCAAACCTTTGAACTTGATTTTATCCTAAAACATTAGGAGAGATCTAGATAGTGAAAATCTTTTCCTAAGGAGAAGCAGAAGTCATCCATGGGATTTCCAAAATGGAAATCACCCCATTTACATTTTCAAGTGAACAGGCAAATCTGACTTCTCTGCACTAAATTCCTGCTATGTTGTGCTCTGGGGAAGCTAAGGTGTCAACTTTCTCACATGGATTTCCCATCCCACCCCAAAAAAATCAGTCATCAGTATCTCAAGAAGAAGCATGTGTTTACCCAGTAGGAATTTACAACTTAATGGAAGAAAATGGATGGACACAAATATTCAGATAAACAGATACACTGAAAGAGCAAGTAGAAAGCATTGAATTTAAAAATGCATGCGGAGAATCAGTTTATCAATCTATATATGATGTCCATGTATTAATCAATCAATATATAAATACAAAGGATTTATGTAACTGTAAAAGTATGGGCCTGGGAGTCAGAAGGACCTGGGTTCTAATTTCGACTCTGGCACTGTAAAATTAGGATTAAGAATGTGAGTCCCATGTGGGACAGGGACTCTGCCCAACCCAATTTGGGTAGCTACAACCCCAGCACTTAGTACAGTGCCTGACACATAGTAAGCGGTAAACAAATTTCTACCGCTATTATTATTATTATTTCATATTTGAAGATGCCCACTTCTCATTATATTCACCTCTGGGCGACTGAAAAAGGCCAATTTGGTACCCATAATTCCAGCCACATTCTGCTGATGTCAAGGCTGGCCTCTGTATGTTCTTAAGTTTACTGTTTGCAGGGCCTGGCACTTTTTTCTCTTTTTTTCCTTATCTTCTGTTCCATACGAAGCACAGTACAATGCTAAGCACTTAGGACAGTGCTCTGCCCACAGTAAGTGCTCAGTAAACAGGATTGATTGATTTTGCTCACAATAGGGCTCCTCTATGATGATGGGTGTTCTTCCCTTCCTCATGGTGATCAGTAGTATTTACTGAGTGTCTACTGTATACAGACCACTGACCAAAGCACTTAGGAGAGTATAAAGGAATGAGTAAATATTGGAGAAGCAGCGTGGCTCAGTGGAAAGAGCATGGGCTTGGGAGTCAGAGGTCATGGGTTCGAATCCCCGCTCGACCACTTGTCAGCTGTGTGACTGTGGGCAAGTCACTTAATTTCTCTGTGCCTCAGTTACCTCATCTGTAAAATGGGGATTAACTGTGAGCCTCACGTGGGACACCTGATGACCCTGTATCCACCCCAGCGCTTAGAACAGTGCTCTGCACATAGTAAGTGCTTAACAAATACCAACATTATTATCCAAGCCTTCAAGGCTTTTGCAGTGTAGCTGAAACATATGGCATTCCCCCAGTTTACAATGGTATATATATGTGGTAGGAAGAACTGGAAGAATTAGAGTCACACGAGTGGGAACCCTCTTCCTGACTCACCAGAGTCTTAACCGGACCCATCCCCAGGTATCAAGACAGCAGCAAGTGTTGTCCCCTATGGGACAATATCGACAGCATTGCTAAAGGCACATAAGAGAGCGACCCCAATCCCCTGTTACCCTGTTGTAAGATCCTAGAGGACAAAGATTGTCCTAACCAACAGAAACTCCTTACCATCAGCTTTAAAGCACTCAAACACCTTACCCCCTCCTATCTTACCTCGCTACTTTCCTACTACAACCCAGACATCCCACTTCAATCCTCTTATGCCAACCTCTATCTCAACCACTACACCTCTATCTCACCTATCATGCGGCTGACCTCTCGCCCACATCCTCCTCTGGCCTGGAACGCCTTCCCTTTTCAAATCTGACCGATAATTACTCTCTCCAAATTTAAATCCTTATTGAAGGCACACATCCTCCAAGAGCCCTTCCCTAAGCCCTCATTTCCGCTTTTCCCACTCCTTTCTGTGTCACCCTGACTTTCTCTGGATCTGGATCAAGGATCCAGATTTAAGGATCTTGATTCACCACCCCCGCACTCAGCCCCACAGCACTTATATACATATCCTTAGTTTATTTATTGATATTAATGCCTGTCTCCCCCTCTAGACTGCAAGTTATTGTGGACAGGGAATGTGTCTGTTATATTGTTGAGCTGTACCCTCCCAAGTGCTTAATACATTACCCTCCCAAGTGCTTAATACATTGACTACACACAGTAACTGCTCAATAAATACAAATGATTGATTGATTCATCCACCTAGTTTATCGTACTCTCCCAAGCACTTAGTGTGGTGTTCTGCACAACATAAATACTCAGTAAATGTCACTGACTGATTTTCAGGTTATCCTTCAGATAATGGCAGCCACATCTGCTCACTCACCTCTGGATTAACTGTAGATTTATCCCATCACATCCTCCACCCCCTTCTGCTGTTGCCTGACTTAAATAATCTCTCATGCTCTCAGAGTTTGCCAGCCTCTAAAGAACACTTGGCCTTGATTTTGGCTTTGTACCCACAGTTCTCTCCTTTAACATCCCCAGCCATTTCCCACTTGGCCATATGAGGATTCGACATTGCTTCTTGGCAAAATTCCCCTTGAAAGCTCCAGGCCCAGCGAGAGTTGATAATGTTTGATGACATTTTGTGCCACCACTTCAGTCTGTCAGGGCTTGTGTCCTAGTCAGACGTGTGCACTTGAGTATAGCTTCTTAATCAAGATGGGATACATAGGGCCCATTAGCAAAAAGCCTGGATTAACAGACTTTTCTTGAACTGTGAACGAAAATATTTCTGGAGACACTAGGCTGAAACTCTCTTTCTGTTCACTAGGGTGAAAAATCAGTGAGCTTTACTTTCTCTTCTAACTGTGATCCAATCAGAGGCAATTATTTAATACCAGTTTAACACCACAAGTGGATTTATATTAAGAAAGCCACAGGACCAGGTGGAAAGAACACAGGCCTAGGAGACTAGTGGTTTAATCCACTTGCTTGCTGTGTGAATTTGAGAAGGTCACTTGACTTCGCTGTGCCGGTTTCCTCCTCTGAAAAATGCAGATTAAGTATCTCTTTTTCCCTCCTATCAGACTGTAAACACAATGTGGGATAAGGACTTTTCCTGATCTGATTGCATTTTATGTACCTCAGTGCTTAGTATATAGTAAAATGCTCAACAGATACCACAATTACAAATACTATTATATCCCCCATTCACAATTTATGCTACATTATTCTTGAATAAAAATGAATATATGTAGCTTGCCTGCAAAGTCATACAGGTTTTCCTAAGAATATTTCAGTTGGCTACTTTATTGCTTTTTTGTGTGTGTGGTCAATTAAACAAAAAAAATTTGCTGATTAGCATTGTTGAGAGCGTTTGTACTAAGTGCTGGGGAGAGCATAATACAATAGACTTTAATCTGCTGAGGACTGGTAATAATAATAATAATGGTTTTTGTTAAGCATTTACTCTATGCCAGGGACTGTACTAAGCACAGACATTATATAAGACATAGTTTTTCAAGGTCTCGTCCCATTAGGTTTATAAACTAAACTTGATTGGCTCAAGCAGCTTCAAACTAGGGCCAGGATGTGGTTTTAGAGAAAAGGTGAATGTAAATTATTGATCAGAAATGAGAGTGCAGTAGACCTGTCAATTTGAGCCTTCTTCTAGGGAGCTAAAGTTTCTGGGAAAAAGTGTTTCCTGGGAGCCTGGAGAAGAGAATTAAAAGAGGAGAATAGTTGGTTTTCAGAAAAAGCAGGCTTGTTCCTTTACTAGGGCAAAGGGTGTGAGCCAGAGAATAGGAGGAGATCAGAGACAAGATGGAGGCAGAGAGAACCTGAGGGTTTTCAAGTGCCTGAGGCCATTAATGGAGCTTTTTTACCCATTTCCTCTGGTTCCACAGTTGCAGAACTCACTGACTGACTGGCTGGGTAATACCAGAAAGGAGCAGTGAAAATGGTGAGCTGGGCACAGCATAGGGTGCTATTTGGTCATATGAAGTCTTGCTTCCTCAGCTAGCTCATAGTGCACCACTGACTTCTTCCAGAGGCAGAGCCTCAGAAGACTCCTCTCACTTCCTGAATATTCTTTGAGAGGGATGCTTGATTAATACAAAGTAAAAGATTTCTGCCCTTCTAACTTTGACCCTGAGAAGTTGCCTTTTGTCATTTTATAGTCACAAGCTCACTCTGAAAGCTCGGAAAGGATTATTAACTGAACATGTCCTCCTCATGACTGCATGGAAATGATGAACCCGATTCATCTTCACGCTCCTTGCCCACAACAGTTCAAGTGAAACTCTTATTTTTGTGTTACTGGACAATAACTGTCATCCTCCCCCTTCGTTTTCAGGCTTCTTATTGTTTGGCGGCAATAAATCCAGCCTGGGATCAGAAGCTACTGGGTCTGAGAAAGAAATCACTGTTCCATAGACATCCACTGAGGCCTTCAGAGATCTTCTGTTTCCTTGAAGAAATCATGCAAGAGACAACAAGAGGCCTTTGGTGGAACACCCATACAAATGCAAATAGGTGAAATCTGTGAAAAGTGATATGGTCCAACAGGTTAATGAGGCCTATGATCCATTTCAATGGTATTACTGTAGCCTTCATCTTCTTTGCTCTAATCTGCTTCTAGGCATCTGCATTAGATTTTCATTGTGCATAACAGAGGGATATGCAGTTGTTCCTGATTTACTGACCAGCACTCCATCCCTATTTCTTCCTCCCTAGGGCAACACATCAATTTAGGAATTAGTGAAATCCTAAACCTGGACTAGGCCTTGGTGCTAGACAGCTGGGTGGGAGAAGAGTGCTTTCAAACCCTCCTATACCTCTCCTCCAGGATCAGAATCAAAAATAGGGAGCACTGAGCTATGCTAGTGAAAGGTGCTAATTATTAAAAGTGATAGTATGGCGTGGCTTCTATCAGTTTCACAGTTTTTGTTCCTTCTGTAGCACTTCTGTCAATGGAGTTAATAAAGTGCATCTCTTTCATGAAAAAACACATTTGAAAGGAAAATATTTCATTATGAGCTAGTTTTGCATGGTCGACTTTTATCATATAAAATGAGAAAAAAAACCTCTTCGGTGAGTGACACTAAGCCAAGCTCCTCCCCTGTAAATAAACGCAATCCTTTCTGTTTCCTTTTGGGAGTGACTATGTTTCCAAGAAGGGCTATTATTCCTCTTAGGCTGTGAGCCCGTTGTTGGGCAGGGATTGTCTCTATCTGTTGCCGAATTGTACACTGCAAGCGCTTAGTACAGTGCTCTGCACACAGTAAGAGCTCAATAAATACGATTGAATGAATGAATCTCTTTGTTCTGTAGCATTCTGAAAGAGGCACAAGGGTCAGTCTATAGTATTTATTGAGTGTCAGTTGAGTGCAAAGCACTGCCATATATACCTGGGGAGACTAACACAAAAGCAAATAACATGTCTCTTGCTCTTAAGGAGCTTATATACAGGCTGTGGAATTCATGCTCAATAAATATGACTGATTGATTTAAAATTCAGGATCAATCCATCAATCAGTGGTATTTATTGAATGCTTACTATATGCAGAGCACTACTAAGTACTTGGGAGAGTACAATAAAAGAGAGTTGGTAGACACATTACATGTCCATGAGGAATTTATCAACTAGAGGGGGAGCTTTTAATAGGAAATTGTGACACTGGTGGTAAAAAGGTGGTAAAAAGAAAAAAAGTAATCTAATATATCTGTGACTGTTTCAGAGCCAGTGGTGTATTTCTCTTCCCCTCTTCAAAACCCTACTTAAAACTCACCTCCTCCAAGAGGCCTTCCCAGACTGAGCTCCCCTTCTCCCTCAACTCCCTCTACCACCCCCCCTTCACCTCTCCGCAGCTTAACCCTCTTTTCCCCCCATTTCCCTCTGCTCCTCCCCCTCTCCCTTGCCATCCCCTCAGCACTGTACTCGTCTGCTCAACTGTATATATTTTCATTACCCTATTTATTTTGTTAATTTTGTTAAAGAAACGTACATGGCCTTGATTCTATTTAGTTGCCATTGTTTTTACGAGATATTCTTCCCCTTGACTCTATTTATTGCCATTGTTCTTGTCTGTCTGTCTCCCCCGATTAGACTGTAAGCCCGTCAAATGGCAGGGACTGTCTCTATCTGTTGCTGACTTGTTCATTCCAAGCGCTTAGTACAGTGCTCTGCACATAGTAAGCGCTCAATAAATATTATTGAATGAATGAATGAATAAAGGCTCTGCATTTGTGGTTCTGAATGGACCCTGGGATCAAAGCCATTATCTAAATTGCCTAATGATTGGTGGGAGGTAGCATGACCTACTGGAAGCACAAGATTGAGAGTTAGGAGACCCAGGCTCTAATCCCAGTTCTGCACTTACTCTCTTGGGTTAATCATTTAACATCTTTGGGCTTCAGTTTCCTCATCTGTAAATTGGGAATAAAATGGTATTACTGTAGCTTTCATCTTCTTTGCTCTAATCTGCTTCCAAGCATCTGCATTAGATTTTCACTGTGCATAACAGAGGGATATGTAGTTGCTCCTGATTTATTGACCAGCTCTCCATCCCTATTTCTTCCTCCCTTGGGCAACACATCAATTTAGGAATTAATGAAATACTAAACCTGGAGTAGGCCCTAGTGCTAGACAGCTGGGTGGGAGCAGAGTGCTTTCAAACCCTCTTATACCTCTCCTCCAGTACTCCCTCCCTCTTAGACAGTGAGCACCAATTGGGACAAAGATATGGTCCGATTTGTACTTGCTTAACAAATATCACATCATTCATTCATTCAATAGTATTTATTGAGCGCTTACTATGTGCAGAGCACTGTACTAAGAGCTTGGAATGAACAAGTCGGCAACAGATAGAGACAGTCCCTGCCGTTTGACGGGCTTACGGTCTAATCGGGGGAGACGGACAGACAAGAACGATGGCAATAAATAGAGTCGAGGGGAAGAACATCTCGTAAAAACAATGGCAACTAAATAGAATCAAGGCGATGAACATTTCATTAACAAAATAAATAGGGTAATGAAAATATATACAGTTGAGCGGACGAGTACAGTGCTGAGGGGATGGCAAGGGAGAGGGGGAGGGGGAGGAGCAGAGGGAAATGGGGGGAAAAGAGGGTTAAGCTGCGGAGAGGTGAAGGGGGAGTGGTAGAGGGAGTAGAGGGAGAAGAGGAGCTCAGTCTGGGAACGCCTCTTGGAGGAGGTGAGTTCTAAGTAGGGTTTTGAAGAGGGAAAGAGAATCAGTTTGGCGGAGGTGAGGAGGGAGGGCGTTCCAGGACCACGGGAGGACGTGGCCCAGGGGTCGACAGCGGGATAGGCGAGACCGAGGGACGGTGAGGAGGTGGGCGGCGGAGGAGCGGAGCCTGAGGGGTGGGCGGTAGAAAGAGAGAAGGGAGGAGAGGTAGGAAGGGGCAAGGTGATGTAGAGCCTTGAAGCCTAGAGTGAGGAGTTTTTGTTTGGAGCAGAGGTTGATAGGCAACCACTGGAGTTGTTTAAGAAGGGGAGTGACACGCCCAGATCGTTTCTGCAGGAAGATGAGCCGGGCAGCGGAGTGAAGAATAGACTGGAGCGGGGCGAGAGAGGAGGAAGGGAGGTCAGAGAGAAGGCTGACACAGTAGTCTAGCCGGGATATAACGAGAGCCCGTAGCAGTAAGGTAGCCGTTTGGGTGGAGAGGAAAGGGCGGATCTTGGCGATATTGTGAAGGTGAAACCGACAGGTCTCGGTAACGGATAGGATGTGTGGGGTGAACGAGAGAGACGAGTCAAGGATGACACCGAGATTGCGGGCCTGAGAGACGGGAAGGATGGTCGTGCCATCCACGGTGATAGGGAAGTCTGGGAGAGGACCGGGTTTGGGAGGGAAGATGAGGAGCTCAGTCTTGCTCATGTTGAGTTTTAGGTGGCAGGCCAACATGCAGGTGGAGACATCCCGGAGGCGGGAGGAGATGCGAGCCTGAAGGGGGGGGAGAGGACAGGGGCGGAGATGTAGATCTGCGTGTCATCTGCGTAGAGATGGTAGTCAAAGCCGTGAGATCGAATGAGTTCACCAAAGGAGTGAGTGTAAATGGAGAACAGAAGAGGGCCAAGAACTGACCCTTGAGGAACTCCAACAGTTAAAGGATGGGAGGGGGAGGAGGCGCCAGCGAAGGAGACCGAGAATGACCGGCCAGAAAGGTAAGAGGAAAACCAGGAGAGGATGGAGTCCGTGAAGCCAAGGTGAGATAAGGTATGGAGGAGGAGGGGATGGTCGACAGTGTCAAAGGCAGCAGAGAGGTCAAGGAGGATTAGAATGGAGTAGGAGCCATTGGGTTTGGCAAGAAGGAGGTCATGGGTGACCTTAGAGAGAGCAGTCTCAGTAGAGTGGAGGGGACGGAAGCCAGATTGGAGGGGGTCTAGGAGAGAATGGGAGTTAAGGAATTCTAAGCATCGATTGTAGACGACTCGTTCTAGGATTTTGGAAAGTCATTATGAATCCTAAAAGGTTAATTCTTTTTGTAACTTTTACACCTACTTCCCGTCAATTGGGCCAAACTCTTTCCTGGATTGGAAATGAAGCAAAATACATTTCACTTGAATGCAAAGAGCTCTTCAAAATTTCTCCTTTTTTTCTCCTTTTGCATTCAATGTAAGCTGTTTTGATTATTGACTATAAACAGCAGTCTTACCTTCAAACCCAACCAAAAATATTTCAGAGCGATTTACTCACAATATCACATCTTCACTAAGTAAGTGAGAAAACCTAATTAGAGTCACATAGAGATGAAAGCCTTGCAATCATGACTTCAATCTTTTAACAATTAATCATCCACCTACTACAGGTCACTGGCCTCGGTTTTCCATTTCTTTTCCTAATATACCTTACAGATTTGAGACAATTTATGTAGAAAACAAAATGCTGGAGTTATATGAGCTTCTTGCTAAATGTAGATGCCTGTTTAATTAAACAAGAGCTTTCTGCCCTTCCAAGAAACCATATGATAGGCTTATGAAGACTTGCCCTGGCAAATTATCCTAATGTTTCATCCACAGAGAAATGATCTCTTTGGAATTGGTGTTCCTGGAATTTTAATAGATGTGATTGTCATTAATGTATTATTAGGCAGGGAGGCAGGGTGGTCAGATGGAAAGATAATAAGCCTGAAAACCAGGAAATTTGGGTTCTAATCCTGGCTCTGCCACTGACCTGCTATGTGATAATGGGCTAGTCACTTAAACTCTCTGGACTTCAGTTTCCTTCTCATCAAAATGGAAATTAGATCTTTCCCCTTCTACCTGAGCTTTTGAGGCCCAGGTGGGAGATGGACTATGTCTAATCTGATTGTGTTTTAACTACTCCAACACTTGGCATATAGTTAGCACTAAATAACTAGCATATAATAGTTATTAAGTGCTTACTTTGTGAAGAGCACTGTCCTAAGTGCTGGGTAGATATGAGAAAATCAGATTGGATAATGTCTTTGTCCTTCTGGAAATGGGGAGCGCAAGCATCACCCTCATTTTCCAGAAAAATAAATTGAGACCCAGAGAGGTTAATTGACTTTTCCAAGGTCACACAATAAGCTAGTGGTAAAACTAGGATTAGAAAACCAGATCTCCTGGTTTTTGAATTTTGAGGGGAGGAGGGATTCTTAGAAATAATAATAATAATAATGATGATAATATTATTTGGTAAGCATTTACTATGTGCCAAGTACCATACTAAGTGCTGGGGTAGACACAAGATAATCAGGCTGGAGAGAATTCATGGGGCTCATAGTCTTAGTAGGAGAGAATTGAATCCCCATTTTACAGGTGAGGGAACTGAGGCACAAATAAGTTAAGTGACTTGCCCTAGGTCACCCAGCAGGCAAATGGCAGAGGTAGGATTAGAACCCAGTTCCTCTGACTCACAAAACTGGGCTCTTTCCACTCGGCCATGCTACTTCTCATAGAAATCCATGGTTATGTTTGTCATCACCTGCTGGTAAGCTATTTGGTTGACTGATTGCTGATAAACAATTTTTTTCCCAGCTCTTGCCAGGATTGACAAGAAAGCATATTAATACTAAAATATATTAAAACCATCCTGATTGGGGAGTAGGAATGAAGGAGAAAGGGACGCTAGGGCTGGAAGGACTGATGGGGTTAGAAAGAAAAGAGAAGTAAAGGATGAAAAAAGTCCAGTTGAGCAGTACATTAATCTATGGGGAAATAATATGTGCAACATGAAGTGGAGAAGCAGTGTGGCCTAATGGAAAGAGCACAGGTCTGGGGGTCAGAGGACTTGGATTCTAATCCCAGCTCCTCCACTCGTCTGATGTGTAACAACTTCTGTGTGCCTCTGTTACCTCATCTGTAAAATGGGAATTAAGGTTGCGCGTCCTGTATGGGACAGGGACAATGTCCAACATGACTATCTTGGATCTACCCCAGGGTTTAGTACAATGCTTGACACGTTGTAGAAACTTAACAAATACCATTAAAAAAAAGTGGAGGGGTTAGCATCCACTGAATAGATACTGCACAAAGTAGGTGCTAAAAAGTACCCTCCTGCTCTGAGAATAGCCCTGAGACATCGCACTTTGTGTTCATTCTTCAAGAAATCATCTTCCCATGAGAGGTATTCGTTTCAAATTATCCTGCCGTCATGTTAAAAAATCATGCCATTCTGACCCTCCATTATGAAGAATGTACCATAGTGGCCTCTCCCCTTTTAGTGAATAACCAGGCAGCCTCTGAGCTGCCTGGAAAATGAGACTTTTCAGCATTTCTCCCAACATGCATTGGAAGTTTCAGTGAAAATATGTCAGAGGAAAAAAGAAAAGTAATGCCTGGAAAATGTCAGGACAAGAACCATAATGAAAAATTTTATGGTTAAAAAATGATTTCAATATCATGGCAATTGGTAGATTGCAATTTCAATGTTCTTTCTGCTTATGAGATTTTCTGCAATCACCTAAAAATGGAAAATTATGGTGAATATTTCAAGATAATTTTAATTATGATATAAGATGGATTTTTGAAGCACTGAAATAATTTAAATTTATGTATTACTAAATCCCCAAGAAATCGAATGCATAAGGGACAGATCTTCCAGAATGGTGAAACAATACCAGATGGTGGACCAATTTTTCTCAATGTTAATTCAACGTCAGCAATGAACTCACTTATACCAGGGCCTAAAGATATTCCCTGGAAGTAATATCTCCCAAGCACTTAGAACAGTGCTCTGCATCCAATAAGCACTGTAATAAATACCACTGATTGATAGATTGAAAATTAATTACAGGTAGGGCAAATGGCAGAATATAAGGATATGTAGATAAGTGTCGAGGTGGGCTAAGCGCTTAGGGAGTATCGACCCAAGTGCATAAATGACTCAGAAAAGGTGGGGAAATGAGGGGTTAAGGAAAGCCTCTTGAAGGAGATACGATTTTAGCATGACAATGAAAACGGGATGAGAGATGATCTGTCAAATAATAATAATAACTGCGGTATTTGTTATGTGCTTACTGTGTTCCAGGCACTATACTAAGTGCTGGGTTGGATACCAGCAAATCGGGTTGGACACAGCCCCTGTCCCACATGGGACTCACAGTCTCATTTCCCATTTTACAGATGAGGTAATTGAGGCACAGAGAAATGAAGTGACTTGCCCTAGGTCACAAAGCAGAAAATTGGACAATCTGGGATTAGAACCCATGACCTTCCGACTCCCAGGTGACCTTCCGACTCCCAGGCGACCTTCCGACTCCCAGGCCTGTGCTCTACCCACTACGCCATATGGAGTTCCGGTCCAGAAGGATAATGATGACAAGCAAACGGTAATGAGGCAGATGAGCCTGAGGAACAGATGAGATTGAGATACAACAGATGAGACTGAAGTACATGTGGACAGAAATGCACTAGGGGGTTTCCGAATCATCTGCATGTCTCCGTATTAGACTGTTTGACTCTCCAAGAGCAGGAGTTATATCTTTTACTTCCGTTTGTTCTTAAGTACTAATAAGACCACTTGTATGCCAACGTATTGAAGGCAGAGCTGGAGGAGAAATGAGTAGCCATTAGAGGTTTGGAGGGAAAGAGTCATCAATCAACAGTATTTATCGAGAGCTTACTCGGGGCAGAGTCCCGCACTAATCATGAGGTAGAGTTGGTTGAAGTGATCTTTGCCCCCCGAAAGCTTGCAATCTTATATTTTTTAAGCACTTTAAGAAGATGATCTGGTCAGTAGAATGGTGGAAAGACTGAAGAGAGGAGGTGCTGGAGACTGGTAAGGAAGTTGATGCAGTAGTCCAGATTGGAGATTGGGGTTTGTACCAGAATGGTGGTTTTAAGGAACAGAATCAAGTCAGAAAATACAGTAGAAGTGCTGGCACAGTGTGTATAGAGAGACTGTGAGCCCTTTCTACACTGTGAGCCCATTGTGGGTAGGGACCAATCTCTCTTTATTGCTGTACTGTACTTTCCAAATGCTTAGTACAGTGTTCTGCACACAGTAAGCACTCAATAAATACAACTGAATGAATGAATCGATCTATTCTTAGTGTGGTTGTGGTTGGCAGGTTCTTGAGTGCTCTTTGCTTTGGGACACGGTAGGCGAGTAGGTTTAGGAAGGGCTTTAGGAAAAGTTGCATGGAACCCAAATACATTTTATGAGACAGTCAGATTTTCTGGGCTAGGAGGCTTTGGAAAAGTCTGAGAGGCTGATAGAACATCGCTTATGCTTTCAGGGGCACCGTCACTGAAAGCAAATACCCAAATAAGCAGAAAGAATCAGCATCATACCACCATCCTGGGGAAAGCTGAGAAATGATCAGTGAATCCTGTCAGTTCTGCCTGAGGGGATGTTACAGTACAATTTGTATACTCGCTTATGCAGGCTTCCAAACCATCTCAGCTCCTCTTCAGCCCTGGAAAGTGTTCAAAGACGACTGTGTTCATCATCAACAAAGTCTTTGCTTTGGTGAGATCACAATCTTGACAGAGTTTTAAAAATCATTTTGTTGGCTGATAAAATTGTTCCTGGAATTGTTCCATGTGGGTCTGTATCATCAAGGCACTTTCTAATTCAGAGATCTAAACAAGGACATATGGTGTATATCAGTCTCCGTCTAAGAAGCAAGATAAATATCGGGTGGAATAGACTGTAGACTTTAGACTCTAAACTCTAAACCTATTGTGGGCAGGGATTGTCTCTCCTTATTGCTGTGATGTGCTTTCCAAGCGCTTTGTACAGTGCTCTGCACAGAGTAAGTGCTCAATAAATCCAATGAATGAATGAATATTCCAAAGATTCGTCCACAGTCTTCTATAAGGACAAACATTGCCCAACTTAATATACATCAAGCCAAATACATATATGATAAGAATGATTATTGTGGTATTTCACCTATCTTGCCGCTGAGCTGTGGCCCACATCCTGCCTATGGCCTGGAATACCCTTTCTCTCCATATCCAACAGGCAATTACTCTCCCCACCTTCAAAGCCTTATCAAAGGCACATCTCCTTCAAGAGGCCTTCTCTAAGCTCTCATTTCCTTTTCTTCCTCTCCCTTCTGAGTAGTTCTGACTTGCTCCCTTTATTCATCCACCATCCCAGACCCACAGCACTTATGTACATACCCATAATTTATTTATTTATATTAAGATTTGTCTCCCTCTCTAGACTGCAAGATAATGGTGGGCAGAGGATATGTTTGTTACACTGTTACACTGTACTCTCCCAAGGGCTTAATACAATGCTCTGCACAAAGCACTCAATAAATACAACTGATTGATATTTTTAAGCATTTAGTGTGTGTGCCAAACTCTGGGGATAATCAGGATAATAATGATGACATTTTTAAGTGCTTACTATATGTCAAGCACTGTTCTATGCACTGTGACAGATACAAGTTAATCAGGCCAGACACAGTCTTTTTCTCACATTTGATCCCCATTTGACAGAGGAGGAAACGGAGGCAAAGAGAAGTTAAGTATCTTACCCAAGTTCACCCAGCAGGCAAATGACAGAGTTGAGTTTGGAATCCAGATCCTCTGACTCCAGGCCCATGGTTTCTCCACTAGACCCTACTGTTTCCTTTTTTGTTTTAAAGGTATTTGTTAAGTCCTTTCTATATGCCAGGCACTGTATTAAGTACTGGGGTAAATAAAAGATAATGAGGTTGGATCCAGTCCTTGCCCCATATAGGGCTCACAGTCTTAATCCCCATTTTACAGATGAGGTAACTGAGACACAGAGAAGTTAAAAGACTTGCCCATGTCACATAGCAGACAAGTGGTGGAGCCAGGATTAGAACTCTGGTCCTCTGACTCCCAGACCTATACTCTGCTCTTTCCACTTTCCATTTCTACTTCTTAACCAAAATATTGTTTGAAATAAATATTGTACCACTGAGGGGGATCTTTATCATCAAAAGCCATTTGGTAGTATCTGTCAAGTATTCAGTTGCATTTGCTCAGCATCTACTTATTGCATAATTCTGTGCGAAGCCCTTGTAGGAGCATAACAAGAATCAAACCCATGTTTCCTGGCCTCTAGAAACTTACCATTATCAAGAGAGAAATAGACAGTCATAATATATTTACCAATAATGGGAGCAGAAGGCAGAATCAGGATATAGCATGCAGTAGTATAAATGTCAGGGTGAAACAACTGAAGAATTCACTGAATATACTAACATACGCATGTACGTAAATGCTCAGACTAGTCAATCATATTTATTGAGTACTTACTGTGTGCAGAGCACTGTACTATGAGTTGGGAGAGTGCAATATCACAATAAACAAACACGTTCCCTGCTCACTAGGAACTTATAGGCAAGAGGATGTAGCGCATAGGCTAGGAACAAAGTGAAAAAGTGCTATATTGTCAACATTCTAATGATGCTGGGTTGGACGCTCGCTGTACAGAGTTGGCTGAATATACAGTTCCTTCTTGCTAGGAGTTTATCATCTTTGGCAGTCAGAAAAGATTAGAGCTAGAGAAGCTGCATGGTGTAGTGGATAGAGCATGGGCTTGGGAGTCAGAAGGTTATGGGTTCTAATCCCACCCCTGCCTCTTGTCTGCTGTGTAACCTTGGGCAAGCCACATCATTTCTCTGTAGCTCAGTTTCCTCATCTGTAAAATGGGAATTGAAACTGTGAGCCCCATGTGGGACAGACACTGTGTCCAGCTTGATTTGCTTGTATCTACCCCGATGCTTAGTACAGTGTCTGGAACATAGTAAGCACTTAACAAAGAGATTCAGCAACATGGTTCTAAGAGGAAAAGTCTGAGTCCATACAAATATTCTTAACACACTCCAAATACTCTGAAAACTATCAAGTACTGCATGTGTTCTGCGTGTGTAAAAGAAAACATTAGTGAAGAGATAACCTGGAGAAGGGGCTTTTACGGAGAATGTTATTGTGAAGGAATGAGTTAATTCAAAGGTATCATCTTGTCGAGGAGAGACATTTAGCTTTTCCTCTGCCGGAGCTTTATCTGTGACAAAGAGTTGTTCAGTGAGGATATTGTGACCACATATCCCACACTGAGAGGGACCATCGTGGATTTCACCCTCTAGTCGTCTCATCAGAAAGGTGGAAAGTCGGACCCTCAACATTCAACTAGCAAAAAGCAGCTTGGGCTAATGTAAAGAGCCAGGCTCTGGGAGTCACAGGACATAGCTTCTCATCCTTCTGGGTCACTTCCTGCCATGCGACCTTGAGTAAGTTAACTTCTCCGTTCCTCAGTTACCTCTTCTATAAATTGGGGATTAAAACACACTCCCTCCGATTTAGGCTGAGAGTCCCATGTGGGACAGAGATGTTGTCCAACCTAATTATCTTGTATCTACCATAGTACATAGTAAGTGCTTAATAAGTACCAGTTAAAAAAAACTCCTGCAGCAGGGACCCCAGGGTGATGAGGAGTAGCAGTAGCAGAAAAACATAAGACGCAGCAGTTATGCATGGTCAGCTCAACCACTAGCTGTCTGGAGTTCCCACCTCCAGAGAAGGGCGGCCTACAACTTCTGTGACACGATTCCTAGGTATGCAGTAGCAACAAGAAGCAGTGTGGCCTAGTGGATAGAGCACAGGCCTAGGAGTCAGAAGGACCTGGGTTCTAATCCTGGCTCCACCACATCTGCTGTGTGACCTTATGCAAGTCACTTCATATCTCTGTCCCTCAGTTACCTCATTTGTAAACTAGAGATTAAGATCGTGAATGCTACATGGGACAGAGAATGTGTCCAACCTGATTAGCTTGTACCTACCCCAGCGCTTAGTACAGTGCCCGTCAGAGAGTAAGCACTTAACAAATACCATTAAAAAAAGTTGTCTGAGTGACAGACGTTGATAAATTCTTCACATGTGTCACTCTCGTCCCTGCCTTTCTTGCTCTCATTCTTTCTGCCTCCTTTTGTCCCCCAGACTGTAATCACCTTTTCTTTTACTGTTATTTATTAAGCACTTATTATGTGTCAAGCATTGTTCTAAGTGTTGAACAGTGGACAAGGAACACATCTACCAACTCTGTTATACTAAGTAAGCTCAATGCTCTGCACACAGTAAGCAGCCTAATCTTCCCACCCTATTCGTTACCCCTTAAGCAATTTTTTTAAACTTACCCCATCTTCACCCCTCCCCTCCCAGCACTTTCCCTATCTATAATTTATATTAATGTCTATCTCCCCCCATTAGACTGTAAGCTGTTTGAGGGCAGGGATCATGCCTACCAACATAATATACCTTCCTGACTCCTTAGGACAGAGTTCTGCACATAATAAGTGCTTAGTAAATAGCACTGTTGGATTTTTCTTCCTTCTAATGGAGAGCTGAGTTTTTCATATTCCTTGCTTATGGGAGGAGGGAAAGGATTGAAAAGAGTGAGCTTTTTCCTGCTTTTTTCATGCAGAATAATACAGGTGTTAATTATAAAAAAACCACAACTCCATCTTCTTTTGAGTCTATGATTTTTACAGAGAAAAAGTTACCTTGGCTTTGATCTTTCATTTAAAAAAATGACAAAGCAGGCTTCTGAGGATGAGAAACCAAATCTGAAGGAGCAGCTTTATTCTTGCAGATACTCATTATCTCTGACTTGGAAGGGATGCAGATTTATTCTAAAATCCTGCTCTCTGTGTGTGTGTGTGTGTGTGTGTGTGTGTGTGTGTGTGTGTGTAAGTAAAAGTTATATTCCTGAAGAAAGGAGGAGGAGGAAGCTGAGATTTTGGGGGAGAAGTGAGGCAAGGAAATCTTTGGATTTCTGAAGGATTCTTTGCAGTAATAATAATGCTATTTATCAAGAGGTTATTGTGTCAGAGCAATGCGATAAGCACTGTAGCTGATATAAGATAATAAGAATGGACACAATCCCTGTTCCAGGTGGACCTTATTATCAGAGAGGTTAACAGGTATCTCATCTGCATTTTACAGATGAAGAAATTGAGGCAAAGAGAGGTTAAGGAGCTTGCCCAAAGTCATTCTGCAAGCTGGTGGCAGAGCTGGGACTAGAACCTGGGCTTCTTCACTACCTGTCCCTTGTGCTGTTCAGTAAGCCATGCCAATTCCTAACAATGACCACCTTAGCCCTCAGGGAACTGTGAGCCATAAATCAGTAGCAAACGAAGTTCTGCAGCTACCCAAGATTCAGACTGGCTGAATGGGGTCTGCTGGGTCCTGATGAGGTGCCATGCATCCCGAAAAGGGAACAAGCTCTCATTCTTTGAAGGATAGATGAGAAGATTTAGAAGGCTGAGAAGTAGTGAGACCTAGTGGAAAGAACAAGGGCCTGGAAATCAGAGGACCTGGGTTCTAATCCTGGCTCTGCCTGTCTGCTGTGTGACCTTGGGCAAGTCACTTTACTTCTCTGTCTCAGTTACTGCAACTTCAAAATCGAGATTAAGACTGCAAGAACTATGTGGAATAGGGACTGTGTCTAATCTAATTACCTCGTATCTACACCACAATTTGAGTATAGTGCATGGCACATATAAAATGCTTAACAGATACCATAAAAAATAAATTTTAAAAAAAGCTTTAGCTGGGGTAGTGGAAGGCGTAAATTTCTGAGTGGTATCTTTACAGACATTACTTCTGAGCAAAGCTACCTAGGCTTCAAAATGACCTCCATGCAGGCTGAGAGACAAAAGGGCCTTATCTTTTGTTTTTATCTCTTTCCTTGCCTGTAAAGATGTACGGCATTATAGCAGAAGGTGTTGAGAGCAACCATAGTTTCTGCTGTCACTGTTAGCCTATTCTGGACTGCACTTGGGAATTTTGGTGCCGTTAGAATGTTATTTTTCTCGGGCCGGAAACTCCCTTGAGCAGCCCCGGGATGGCCCAGTTCAGCCAAGCAGTAATAGCTATTGCTGCTACTGAAAAGGAGGAAAAGGAAGAGGAGGGAGGGGAAAAGGAGGAGGCTGCTTGCCATTTCTTCTTTTTTCTACCACTGTGCTGCCATCATGACTGTCACCTTCCCTCCTGCCTGCCAGCTCAAAGTGGGGGGCTTGAGGGGCCTGTGCAGATGCAGCATATCCTAGCAGATCTGCTGGCAGTCGGTCTTCTGAAAGAATGGAGGTCATCCTTGAGGGACTGAGCCCTTTGGAGCTGAAAGTGGAGGGCTTGAAAGCAGTTGCTGTATGCAGTTTTGTCACTTTTTCATCCTTTTTTGGAGGGGGGAGGAGGGGTTAGTGTTTCCACTTTGGTTTCTCATTTTCACTATGTTTTAAATTTGCTTACTTCTCCGGAAGGTTATCAGCCATCAGAAAAGACCCACAACCCTAAGATTCACCAACTCTAGTTTCTCGCTCAATAACAGCTTAGGAAATGGGCAGAGACCTAGAGGTGCATGCTGCCAAAAGAGGGCTCACAGAAATACTCTGTGCCATGACCACACATGGCATCCATTACCCATGTTAGCCATTCTATAATGTGAGCTGTTGGCTACCTGGGACCATGGGAGAGAGTGTGGATGGTTCAGTGTCATCCACTCCCACCAATGTGAAAACGCCACCAAGGTTTATCCAAGAAGAAGGAACATGGCATAGTGAATAGAGCACTGCCTGGGGAGTCAGAAGGTCATGGGTTCTAATCCCAGCTCCACCACTTATCTGCTGTGTGACCTTGGGCAAGTCACTTCAGTTCCCTGTGACTCAATAACCTCATCTGCTAAATGGGAATTGAGACAGTGAGCCCCACATGGGACAGGAAATGGGTCCAACACGATTTGCTTGTATCCACCCCAGTGCTTGGTACATTGCCTGACACATAGTAAGCACTTAACAAATGCCATACATTATTACTACTGTTGTTAGCTGGCATTAAGTTATTACTCTTTCCCATCAAACCCTAACCCCGAATCCTAAGAAAGTAGATAGCTGAAGAGATAGCAACTGCATTCAGAAACACTCTGGTCATGCGAGAAGACCTTCCCCAGTTAATCCCTCTTTTCCCCAACTCCTTCTCCCTTCTGCATGACCCATGCACTTGGACCTTTGAGTACTTGATATTCACTTCCCACTCAGCCCCACAACACTTATGTACATATCCATAATTTATTCATTTATTTATATTACTGTCTCGCCTTCTAGGCTGTAAGCTCCTTGTGGGGAGGAAATGTCTCTACCAACTCTATTGTACTATACTCTCCCAGTGGCTTAGTACGATGCTCTACACACAGCAAGTGCTCAGTAAATATCATAGACAGATTGACTGACTGAGTCCATCCTACTGAAGATTTCCTAGTCGTCTGATGGGATAAAGGACCAAGAAATGTTCTACTTTGGGGACCTAGAGACACTAGTTGCCTTTGTGTTCATGGATTGGGTGGGGGGCTTCCATCTACAGGACCATCCTTGATTAGGATGGACAGCTAATGGGTGTCCACCCCCAACTGCATATATGGGTCACAGGCTATAAAGGTGACTCAAAATCATAATTCCTTCTGCAAGTATCTTTCTGATGGACATTCATTGGATTTTAGGGCAGTCGATATAAAACCTGACCTCCCAAAAGGGAAATGAAAGTGACTTGGATTAGATTTGACTAAATTGTCATCAATACATGTGACAATGGATTTTATTTTAAGGCTTAGATGGTGCAAAAAATAACATTCCATCTTGCGGAAACTATTCAGGCTGCTCCCACATTGAGCAATGAGGCCTGAAAAGGCATATTTTGTGTTTAAAGAGGTATTTAAGTGCTGAAACTCTCTTCTCCTCCCCTTTCTGACCTTTCTCATACCCATTCCCCTTCCCTCCTCTCTCTGCCCTGTTCTCCCCATCTTTCTTTAGCATGTCAAGTCTGTTAAGTTTTTTTGTTTTGTTTTTGATAAAGGGAGAAGCAAAGAGGTGCTTTCTGGAACAGATTTGCAACTTGTGATTTCCTTTATATACAAAACAGTTTATTCTTTACTGTTGCATCAGCAGTTGCAGAGAGAGAGAGAGAGAGAGAGAGAGAGAGAGAGACTGCACACCTCCCCCGTGCTCCAGTCCAGCTGAGTGTTGGGTTTTTCCTTTTGTTCCTTTAAGGGGTTTCCCATTCAATGGTGAGGCAAGGGATAATTGCCCACGAATCTGAGCAAAAGCTACCCTGGGCTTCTTACTGAACTGGTGTGCAGGCTGAGCAGAGAAAGGGCATTTTCTGTTGCTTCTGTTATCGCTTTCCTTGCCTGTAAAGATGTACATTATTACAGAAGAACCACCACTTCTCCTGCCATGGCCTATCCTGGACTGCAGTTGGGAGTTTTAGTGCAATGGGAATGTTATTTTCCTCAGGCTGGAAACTCCCTTGAGCAGCCCCTGTATGACCCAGTTCAGCCAAGCAGCAATAGTTATTGCTGCAACTGAAAAGGAGGAAAAGGAAGAGGAGATATGGGAAAAGGAGGAGGCTGACTGCCCTTTCTTCTTTTTTCTACGTTGGGCTGCCATCATGACTGTCAGCTTCCTTCCTGCCTGCCAGCTCAAAGTGGGGGGCTTGAGGGGCCTGGACAGATGCAGTGTATCCTGGCAGATCTGCTTGCAGTTGGTCTTCTGAAAGAACGGGGGTCCTCCTTGAGGGATTGAGCCCTCTGGAGTTCCATGTGCAGATGGAAGAATAGTAGTTTCTGGGAAAAAAGATGATTAAATATATCCAAGTGTACTTTGTGTCTGTGTGGATATGCATCTTATATTTAGATGAACTATGCTGAGCACATCCAGAGAGACAGAGAAACATCTCTGGTTGAAAACAGAATTCTGATATTCACACAAACCATATTTTATGCCTCCGGTCTTCTACTTTTCCTAAATGGACAGCTTCTCCTTCTGCCCTACTATTCCTACTCCTTTCTACTCCTATGTTGAATAAAAACCTCTTCTGAGCACCCCTTACTTTTTTCTTAATGACATTTTTTAAGAATTTACTACGTTCATTTCACTGTACTAAGCACTAGGGCAAATACAAGATAATTGGGATGGACACAGACCATGTCCCATATGGGGCCCATGGTTTTAATCCCCATTTTACATTTACACAGGTAACTGAGGCAAAGAGAAATTAAGCGACTTGCCCAAAGTCACACAGCAGACAAGTTGTGGAGCAGGGATTAGAACCCACATCCTTTGGCTTCTAGGCTCATGCTCTCCATTTGGCTACACAATCAGTGTTATTTATTGAGCACTTACTATGTACAGAGCTCTGTACTAAGATCTTAGGAGAGTACGGTAGAGTAGGAAGGCATGATCCCAGACATGAGATACATACAATATCCTCTCCCCACTCCTCTTTCCCTGACACTCACCTTTTTCAGCTCCTTTAATAGTAAAGGTACCTGCAGAATAGACTGGTAAGAACATTTAAACATCAACAAAGCCAGAACTATTTGCAGTGTTTGGTCTCCAACAGTAGAAACAGGATGCTTGGACAAGTTGTATGGTGATTGCCTCCTTGACTCTTTTTTAAATGGTATTTATTGAATGCTTACTATGTGCCAAGCTCTGTACTAGACACTGGGGTAAATACAAGATAATCAGGTTGGACACAGTCCCTGTCCCCCAGGGACAGTCTAAATAGAATTTGATCTTCATTTTAAAGATGAGGAAATTGAAGCCCAGAGAAGTTAGGTGATTTGCCCATGGTCACACAGCAGGCAAGTAGGAGAGCCAAAATTAGAATCCATGTCCTCTGACTCCCAGGCCTGTGCTCTTTCCATTAGGTCATGCTCCTACTAGGACTTCAGTCTTAGTGTGCATGGATACACCATCTAATAGTCCCAGTTTTTCTTCTATATGGTCCTATTTTCTCTCCAGCAACCTACGATGCTCATCTATTAACTTTTCCAGGCCCTTCTTGACCCTAACCGTATTTTCTGCCTACCCAGCTTTGCAGCATCCTGCTGTAATAACCTCCAAAACTTACCACCCACTGGGTGAAGAGATGTTTCCTTTTTCTTTGTTTGGAACCCATTACCCTCAAGCTTTGGGGCATGTCCCTTTTTCCAGGGCTTGGCGAAAAATAATTCTAGTTCATGCTGTCCATTCCCTTAATGATTTTGTGGACAAAATGTCTTTGAGGCACTGACTCTTTGCTTTCCCTGATAAGAGATCAGAAAAGCTGTCCTTTGATACTCAATCATTTTTTCCTTTCTTTTCCTTCCCTCTCTCTCCCTATTATTAATACTATGGTATTTGTAAAGCACTGAATATGTGCCAGGCAATATACTAAGCACTGGGATGGAAACAAGCAATCTCCCCCATCTCCCTCTTTCTTTCCTCCAACCCCCACTCCCTTCTATGTTCTTTTCCAGCTTCCCTCCTTCTTCACTCTCCTTTCCTTTCCCTCTTTGGCAGCCAACTTCAGACGGAGGGAGGACAGTAAAAGCTGTTAAGGGGGCCTCCATCCGGGCTAATTTAGCAGAGGTCTGAACTCAATTATATTTATTGAGCACTTACTGTGTGCAGGGCACTGTACTAAGTGCTTGAGAGAAAACAACAACAGAAACATTTCCTGACCAGAAATGGCCGCAGTATCACTCGTGGTCCCAATTTAAGCTCCAAAAGGTAGTTATTATTATTATTATATTTGTTAGGTGCTTACTATGTGTCAGGATCTGTACTAAGCACTGGAGTGGATACAAGCAAATCGGGTTGGACACAGTCCCTGTCCCTCCTAGACCTCTCAATCCTAATCCCCATTTTATAGATGAGGTAAATGAGGCACAGAGAAATGAAGTGACTTGCCCAAGGCCACACAGCAGAAAAGTGGTGGAGCCGGGATTATTTATCTGGCCATACTGCCTCCCCTACTAGTTGGAAATAATAATATTTATTAAGCACTTACTGAGTACAGTGCATTGTACTAAGCACTGGGAAACAACACAGAGATGAGAATTAGAAGTGGTGTCTAATTCTCAGAGGGCTCAGAATCTAAAATAGGGCTCAAAATCTGAAATCTATTTTAGGTAGGGCACACTCTCCTAGCACAGGAGGGAAGTTAGGCCAGATTTCCACACCCATCAACATTCCTAATGATGGGTGAGTTCTAGGAAAATCCTTCCCTCACATTCAACTGTGGTTCTCAGTTGCTATGCCAGCCACAGGGATACTGTATTTACCTCCCAGTCTTCTCATCCAAGCTGTGTGTTGAGGGTTGGGGGTGTATGGACCAAGCTCATTGAATCCACTGGCCTGAAGATGAAATGGGGACATTGGTGTTTTAGTAGAACATTTAGGAAGGATAGAGGCAGAAATTGAGGCTGGCCGCTACAAAGAAAGGTTATTCCAAATCCTGGGAGTTATTAAAACCCTGAGAAAGTTCCCCATTTTCATTCCTCAGAAGTGTCAGGCTTTTCTTACAAGTGCTGCAATATTTAAAATCATAAGTCATTGTCAAATCTGTGGTCAAATGATCCACAAGGGAGTTTTACATGATTAATAACACACTAAAATCTGCTATTAATTTGTCCAATATACTGAAATGATCATTTTTGAAGCCCAACACAATATATTACAAAATCTCCCAGAGAGTACAAATCAAACTCTGGAGGCTATATACCTATTCTGATATGGATGGATTTGAAACAACTAGAAGCCACATTGCCCTAAACCCACAGGCTCAAAGAGGTTGGATGGGAACAAACAAACCGCAATACAATCCTGATTTCTGGCAAGGAATTTCTCCTCTGCAGGGAATTTGGGAGATCTTACATCAATCACTTTGCCCCCTTGGGGCTACCAAACTGATGGCCTATTCAATGCTCCAGGCAAAATGATGACTGAAAGCTTTCTCCAGATGATTTGGTAACTGGGTGGAACCCAACTCACTCACTCACTCACTCACTCTCTCTCTGTATATATCTCTCTCTATATATCTATATATGTCTTTGTTCTATCTCTGACTGATTTGCCAGAAATCCACAGTAGTTTCTGACCTCCACAGATTTCTCACAAATATACAGGAGTAGGGACCAAGAAGAGGGTCTTGGGACACAATTTATTCAGGATACACATCTGTGGCTATATGCAGCATTGGGTTTGTGTGGGGGCCCGTGGGATTAATATACACAGTATTGCAGTGATTTCACTAAGAGGCCTGTTTTGAATCAGTCTCCTCTTCTGAGGTAAATCACTTTAACTGGGCAAGGATAGTTGGATTGCAGAATGGTAGGTAGGAAATTGCAAGATTTTCTGTCACTCAGGGGACTGGCAAGTCTCCCTGAAGTGCTGCCTAAGTGACACAGAGACAACCAAATTCAAAGCATCAGAGCAGGGCTTTGAAGCAGGAATGAAATCTGGTCTCGGTTTGAGTACTCAGGAAGAAAAAAAAAAGTTCTCTGGGTCTCTCTCCCATGCAGGCAACAAATGTGGAGTCCCCTGACCAGCTACATCCTAGGATTATTATTATTGTGGTATTGTTAATAACTTACTATGTGCACTTAGTACACTGTACTAAGTGTTGGGGTGGATACAAGCAAATCGGGTTGGACACAGTCTCATATGGGGTTCATTCTCATTTCCCATTTTATAGATGAGATAACTGAGGCAACAATGAAGTGAAGTGACTTGCCCAAGGTCACACAGCAGACAAATGGAGGAGATGGAATTAGGGCCTATGACCTCTGACACCCACTACACCATGTTACTTCTTCCCGTATGCCATGCTGCTTGTCCTCAATCTGGGTTGATGGGCATGTCAAACTGGATTATACCCCTACTCTATGGAAGTAGAGTAGGACATGTAATTTCTATGGCATGTGGCCATGTATCTCTTTGTAGAGCTATGTCAATACATGTATACCCATGTCACGACATATATATACTTGCAGGTATGCAGAAACTCTATGTCTTTCATTGTACGGCACATTCACACAGGCTAAATGGCTGGGTAATAGTTCAAACTGGGAAGCAGTATGGCCTAGTAAAAAGAGAACAGACTTGGGAATCAGGGACTGGGGTTCTAATCTCGGCTCTGTCACTTGTCTGTCTGTGACATTGAGCAAGTCACAACTTCTCTGTGCCTCAGTGACCTCATCTATGAAATGGGAATTAAGACTATGAATCCCAAGTGGGAGATGGACTGTTGCCAACCTGATTAGCCTCTATATCTACCCCAGTGCTTAGTACAGTGCCTGGCACAAGTAAGCATTTAACAGATACCACTAAAAAAAAAAATCTGAGAAAAATAATAACACTGCCAGTTAATCGATCCATGGTATTTGAGTATGTAATGTATGCTCAGTACCATGCTCTGCACAGTATGGGCTCAATAAATACCATTGATGATTGCAGAACACTGTACTAAGAGCTTGGGAAAGTACTACGCATTTTGTAGACAAGATGTCTGGCTACGAGAAGCTTACCGTCTCTTTCTCACTTTGCAGCTATCCTTCAAGTGTGAGATAATCCTCTAATACCCTTTCTTGTTATTTCACTATCTTTACAGAGAGATGTTTGGGGGTCGAATTGTAGAACAAGACATTGGGAGATTCATCCAAATCACCTACTGGAGTAGAGAACACTGTTTGGAAGGTTTTGCTTTTGGGAGATCTGGTTGTTCTTGCAGGAGGTAGTCAATGCTGTTCTGCTGTTGAGTCATTTTCCAAATTCCAGCTCCTCTTTTCCTGCTACAGATCACTTCAGTTCAGAGCAACAGTGTTCTCGCTCCATGCCAAACAGCACATCTGGCTTCCAGGCTGAGGCAAACACTGGGGTCAAAACTGAGCATTCCTTGACAATGCATAATACTTAACAACCAGTAACACTGAGTTACCACAATGATCTTTGAACCTCCAGAGCTGGGACTGTGAACTGCTTCTTTGCCAGTTTAATACACAAGCTGTCTGACACTGCTTTAAGCTACAAATAGTTCGAAGCATTTCAATTCCAGGCTTTCTTCCTCCCCAGAAAGCAGTTGTTAGTAGAAATAATGTTTAGGTGGGGAGATGATGGTTGGAGGTGGTGGTGAGAAAAGAAACAAGTTTGTTTTGTGATTTTTCTCCATATAATCCTAAATGATAGAAGCATATTGAAAAATCTAGTGCAGGGGATTTAGGTGATGGGATAATCTGGGATCTTTGTTCTGAATATAAATTGAAACATTAAAATGTGTTGGAGCAACTTCAGTAGAAACGTGGGTAGTAGAGACTTCATAAAATGACACTGACACTAAAGCTGTCTCAAAACACCGTGCTATAAATCATGAAAACAATGTCAGTTTGCTTTCTATGTTCAGAAACATTAGATGGAAGCAGTCTTTTACCTGAAAGCTAATCCCGGAGAGAGATTCATTACCATTTTGCTGGGGTCTTTAGTTTTGAGGAATAAGACTTTTTTTACATTCCTATTTTTAATTTTCTAATATTTAATTAAGTGAATGAGGAAGTCACATTTTTCACTGGCCATGGAAGAAGTTCTAATGGCTTGTTTTCTGTAAAGCCATCACAAAATATAACTTTTCTTTGGAGAAAGAAGAAAATGTTGACTCATTTCCAAGAGGCTTTCTTAACACTAGGGTAGCAAAGACTTCCAGAAAATGTGCTCGCACTGATGCGTGAAAAATTTAGATTAGACAAATAGAAGAATAATTTCCCACGGATGCCATAAATGCTGGAATGAGTTATTGAGGGACATAAATAATAATAATAATAATAATGGTATATGCTACATGCTTACTATGTGCCAAGCACTGTTCTAAGCACTGGGGTAGATACACATTAATTGGGTTGGACACAGTCTCTGTCCCAATTAGGGTTCACACTCTTAAAACCCACTTTTACAGATGAGGGTACAGAAGCCCAGAGAAGTTAGTACAGTGCCTGGCACAGAGTAAGTCCTCAACAAAAACCATTATTATTATTGTTATAAGTGACTTGCCCCAAGGTCACACAGCTGGATAGAAATCATCCTTCTAGGAGGTCATTATTATTATTCATAAAATAACGATGATGCTTATGATTTTTAAAAGTGCTTTCTATATATCAAGCACTGTGCTAAGCACTCAGTAAATACCACTGATTCATTGAGCAAATACCCAGCTGGGCCGAGGAACCTGGTAGCTTCTGTGTTCCTGCATCGTCACATCCCAATCCTGATTATTACAATATGCCCCACTGCAAGGTTTCAACTCCAGAACAAGCTCCTCTATTTCCTACACTTGCCTCAATTTACAGCATTCAGAGCCTACCTCCTCCTTTTCCTCTGTGTCCTTATTGGGGTTCTGCATGGGAATTAACCATCAGTGATGATGTTCGAGCTTATTTTTAATTAGCACCGAAATCTAAGGGGATGGACCCTCAGAGACTAATTAGCCAATGAGCTATTGCAGGAAAGCGTAGGGATTCGGAAACCAGGACATCAAAGACTAATGTTAAATAATGACTACTGGTCAAGTCCCTGATGAGGAGATGACCTGGATCCTCAGGGGAGATGGAAGAAGATGTGGTCTGTCAGTGAAAAACTCTCAGATGGTGTGAGGTGGGACAGTGACCAAGCTTTAAGTGAAATAACTTAACAGGAAGGCTGGGAAAAAGTTGTCTCAAAGCAGATCCACAAGGGTATTGTGAGGAATAATTATTTAATAAGCAAAAAGTGATTAGGCCTGGGATTGGGGGTTTCTAGCCATCTGGAAAAAAAATTTGGCTTACTTAGTGATTTTTCTTCCCTGTAATTTGTATCTTGCATTCTTAACTTGGGGATATTTAGTCCTTTTTATTATAGTGCTCTTGAATGATTGGACTTGTATGAAGTAATCAGAAGCCAAGACCTAGTGGAAAGAGAATGAGATTGGAAGTCAGAGGCCCTGGGTTCTTATCCTGGTTCTGCCATTTATTTGCTGTGTGATCTTGGACAAGTTACTTCTCTGTGCCTCACCTCCCTCATCTGCAAAATGGGGATTCAGTACCTGTTCTCCCTCCTACTTACTCTGTGGAACTTGTTTGTTCTGTATCTACTCCACTACTCAGTAAAGTGCTTGACACATAGTAAGTGCTTAAATACCACAATTATAATTATTATTACTATTATTGTGAAATAACTACAGGGTACTATATAAGAAATTCAAAAGATGCAACTCTTCTCTAAGACTTGAGAGACTGATGATTTGCATAAAAGATTAACCTAGAGGAAAGAGATTTAAAATGAAGCAATTAGGATTTAGGTGAGACATTTGGAAAACTGGAGCTAGATTCTCAAGAGAACCTGAAGGATAGTCTCCTTGGTGATTTTTTAAGAATTGACAGGTATTGGTTTTTGTCTTAGGCTGGCCTGCTGGGTCATGCAGTACAGTGGAATTGGGGTTTTGAATTGGATCATGTCTACATGACTCTTCTAGTCCTACAGTGATTCATTACCATCAGAGGCTGGACTGTATCAGTTTATTGAATATTTAGTATTCTCACTGCTTGCATGATTGAGAAGAAGCAAAATTCAATTCTATTTTGCTATTCCAAAGACTGACTAGTAAAACTGTTTGAGGGAGAACCTCATAACTATTGGGTAAAAAGAGATCCTGGGCTTATTAGCAGATTTCATCTATCTATCCTTTCCCTCTCCTCCAGGATCACAGATGCTCAGGAGTACTTGAAAAAACATCCAAAAAACATCTTGGGTAGTTAGTTTCAGGCATGAGTTTTAGGTGGAATCAATCAACCAATCAATGGTATTTAACGGCTGAGTAACACGGACCTCTCTAGTTCTGATTTAGGCAAAACCAGTCATTATGCTGTCATTTGCTTTCGATTATTGACTCTCGGAGGGAAGTGGCCATGTTTGCTTAATTTGAACTGAACACTTTTCAGAATAGACCTAAATCCAGAAGGCCTATAATAAAAACGCCTGCAGAATGATTATCCACCAAGCTGTCTCTTGCAGAATTCTATTTCATATTAACACCTCTTTTTCCTCTCTTCATCCTACATGTTGGAATTTTTTTGGATCTGAGAGTGTGCAAGTGAATTGGCTGAATAGGTACATCATTCTTTGATTTTACTAAATGCAGTGTATTAGTCGAAAATGGTGGCTACCCACCACTTTTTGCGTAGGTGTCTTCCTTTTCAGTCTTGCTCACCATGAAAACAGGGAAGGGAGGCGTGGGTGGAGTGAAAGCCCCATGCATTCTGGGCTGCCCAGAGTACAATATCCAATGTTTGGGTCCTAAACTGAACATGTGCTGAACATTCATTCCCCCACCTTCCCCTCCCCCAGCATTTATGTATATGTCTGTAATTTATTAATTTTAATATCTATCTAATGTTGGTATTTGTTAAGCGCTTACTATGTGCCGAGCACTGTTCTAAGCGCTGGGGTAGACATAGGGGAATCAGGTTGTCCCACGTGGGGCTCACAATCTTAATCCCCATTTTACAGATGAGGGAACTGAGGCACAGAGAAGTTAAGTGACTTGCCCACAGTCACACAGCTGACAAGTGGCAGAGCTGGGATTCGAACTCATGAACCCTGACTCCAAAGCCCGCGCTCTTTCCACTGCGCCACGCTGCTTCTCCTTCCCCCTCTAGACTATAAGTTCAATGTGGACAGGCAGTGTGTTTGTTCATTGTTATATTGTACTCTCCCAAGTGCTTAGTACAGTGCTCTGCACACAATAAGTGCTCATTATATATGATTGAATGAATGAATGAAAGAAACGAAGCCCCAAAATTTAAAGGAATGGCTGCTGGCGATGGGTGTAGAGCAAGCTGACCATTGTGTCCAATACAGTACCAGTAGATATGAGCATAGTTTCTAAGATTGCCTGGGATAGTCCACAAAAGTCTGGAATTATCCCAAATCAATCTGGACAAATGGCTCTCTCACCCATGCCTTGTAAAAATTAAATAGTTGAAAAAAACATTCTCTCCTCGTAATGCGTTTCTTCTGAGAGGAAGAATAAAACTAACAGTGTCAATGGCTAGTTGTTCTTCAAGAATCCCCCAGAAAGAGAAGAAAAATTTAGATGAGAATCTACTGGTTTCTTGGAGACTTAGGGATTTCCTTTTCATGGAGAGCAAAAGGGCTTGCTCTCTCCACCCAGTGATTGTTCAAGTAGTTTGACAGGCCCAAGATATGGCCTGATCCCCAAGGATCAAAATCTCCATGGACTTTCCCAAGAAGCATGTCTGTATAAGTAGAGCCCAGAGGTCCTGATGGAGTTGGTAATTGAGGCCTCCCTGACAAACCCAAGATCTTCAAAGATTTCGAAGAGTGGATGGAGTTGGTCATTCAGATTCCTCGCTTTCAAATTCAAGATCTTAAAAGCTATTGAAGGGCCCAGCAATAAATGAAGACATAATGTAGCTACCTTCAAAGAAAGGTATTTCTTCCTCTCTGCTCAGTTCAGGGCCTTCCTATTTCTCTAACAAGCTTGGTGATCCTCTGTCAATTCTTCAGAGCTGCTGTTCCACTAAAACCAGAGTGAGGTATCCATTCTCCTCCTAACTTACATTACCTGATCTAGATCCTAGCTCCAATGAGTCACAACAACCTTAATTCACCTCAATCCTGTGACTAGTGAGAACATCAACACTTCCCCTGCTCTGTTCCTGAGCCCTCTTCTCCAACTGGGTTGAAAGTCATCCATCCGGACCAGTTGCCATCTTGCTTTCAACGGCCACCAAAAAGTCAGGCCAGACTGGGACAGAATGGTGGTAATGTGTGAATAGGAGAATTCTCTTACCAGCCCCACAACCAGAGGTTGCCCAGTGGCACACCAGCCTGATGCGAGAGAGCACTGGACCTGAGAATCCTGGGGGAGAGAGGACCTTAAATCTTGTGGCTTCCTCCCACGTGCTCTGTGTATACATGTTCTGGCTCTTCTCCCACCACAGTAATAGCCATCTGGGGCAATGTGATCTAGAGCAGGTTACTGGGCCTCTAAAGAGCTTTGCTTTCTCCATTTATATCATAAGGCTAATATCTGTTTTCCCTTCACTCAAGGGGATGTTTATTCATCAAGGATAATTGCCTAAGCCCTTTGAGTGTCTTTAAGACCGGCATGGTGTAAATCCAGGAACTGAAGTAGCGCTTGAGATGGGACTGACAAAGGATGCCAGCTAAGGACCTGTCATGTGATTGGGGGTGGGTGAAGCAAATGCAATACTAGGATATGGGGTGGGGAAAATCTAAAGGAAACCTCGATAGGGGTGAGTGGCAGGGCAGAGGATCAGTACAGTACCCTCCCAAGTTCTTAGTTCAGTGCGCGGTACAGAATAGCCCTCAATAAATACCGCTGATTGATTGGGGTATAGAGAGCTGTAGATGAGGGCTACCAAAGCACACACCCCTGCCACACCTCAAAAATTCTTCTTGGCATTCTCTCTGTGGATATGAATTGATCAGAAACTCCTGCACGTTATAGAATATTATCATGACAAATCATATCCATATTTCATAAGGACTATAGAATGAGCAACAGTTTAGGTGCCCGTTGTAAAGCTAACTAAGAGCCTGGAATCTGCATAGCCACTCTACTTTCAACTCAAGCCAAAGGTACATTACAAAGCCTTAGGATTGGAAGGAGTAGATGCCTCACCTCTCTTGTAGTATTAGTGCCTACTTGGGGTGGTATAAATATTAGGGGATTGGAAACTACGGAATAGAGAATAACAATAGTAATTGTGGTATTTGTTAAGCACTTACTATGTACCGGGTAATGTATTTAGTGCCAGGGTGGATACAAGCAAATCAGGTGAGACACAGTCCCTGTCCCACGTGTCCCACAGAATCAATCCCCATTTTAAAGATGAGGTAACAGGCTCAGAGAAGTGAAGTGATTTGCCCAAGGTCAAACAGCAGACAAGTGGCAGAGCCAGAAGTAGAACCCATAAAACCCATGTCATTCTGACTCCTAGGCCCGTGGTCTATCCACTATGCCATACTGCTTCTGAAGCAACACATTAACTGCTCACAAGGAGCTCACACACTAATGGGGGAAATAAACCAAAATATTTGCAACTTGAGAGGTCAAAATAAATAAATGAGCAGATATATATGCAGAAATGTTAAGGAAAGTGGAAATAAGCACCGTGGCTTAGTGGAAAGACCCCAGGCCTGGGAATCAGAGGACCTAGTTTCTAATTCCAGCTCTGCCACTCATATGACCTTGGGCAAGTCACTTGATGAAGACTTTGAGCCCCACATGGGACCACCTGATGACCTTGTATCTCTCGCAGTGCTTAAAACAGTGTTTGGCACATAGTAAGCGCTTAACAAATACCAACATTCTTATTATTATTCTATGTGCCTAGTTACTTCATCCATTAAATGGGGATGATTCACTACCCGATCTCCCTTATTTAGATTGTGTCTAACTTAATAGTAATAATAATAATTACGGTGTTTGTTAATCACTTACTATGTGCCAGGCACTGTACTAAGCTTTGGGATGGATACAAGCAAATTAGGTTGGACACAGTCCCTGTCCCACATGGGGCTCACACTTTCAATCCCCATTTTACAGATCAGGGAAATGAGGCCCAGGGAAGTTAAGTGACTTGCCCAAAGTCACACAGCAGACAAGTGGCAGATCTGGGATTAGAACCCATGACCTTGATTATCTCTTATCTACTCCTGCACTTAGTACAGTGCTTTGTATGTAGAAACCAGTTGAGAGGTACTATTCAAAATAAAAGTTCTAGAGTTAGCTTGAGATGGGTGCTGGGGAATCAATCTGGGAAAGCTGATTGGAGGAGGAGGGATTTGAATGTGGGGAGCACTTTGCTCTGGCTGCTGTAGAGAAAGAGTTCTAGGTCAGGGGAACTGAGGGAGGGAGGAGCAGAAGTAGGAGAGTTGAAAGCAAAGCACAAGTAGAAGCTTGGCTTGGAGGAAAGAAGGCAGCAAGGTGTGGAATAACTAGTTAAGACATGAAATAGCTGTTTAGGTGGGGAGTGTTGGTGGGAAAGCTTGGAACCAATTGTTAGGAGTTTTTCATTCATTCATTCAATTGTATTTACTGAGCACTTACTGAGTGCAGAGCACTGAACTAAGCACTTGGAAAGTACAATTCAGCAAGAGAGATAATTCCTGCCCACAATGGGCTCACAGTCTAGAAGGGGGGAGACAGACATCAAAACAAGTAAACAGGTATCAATAGCATCAATATAAATAAATAGAATTAGAGCTTTATATACACATCAGAACAAGTAAAACAGGCATTAATATAAATAAATAGAATTATAGATGTGTACATATATACACAAATTCTGTGGGGCAGGGAGGGGTGGTAGATCAAAGGGAGCAAGTTGGGGTGAGATGGGGGGAATTGAGGAAAAAGAGGGGCTTAGTCTGTGAAGGCTTCCTGGAGGAGGTGAGCCTTCAGTAAGGCTTTGAAGGGGGGAAGTGGGATTGGTGGATTTGAGGAGGGAGGGCATTCCAAGCCAGAGGTAGGATGAGGGCCAGGGGTTCATGGTGGGACAGGCAAGAATGAGGCACTGTGAGAAGGTTAGCACCAGAGGAGTGGAGTGTGAGGGATGGGATGTAGAAGGAGAGAGGTGGGAGGGAGGTGAGGTAGGAGGGGGCAAGGTGATGGTTTTTGTTTGATGAGGAAGAACTCAGGAAACTGGGGGAGGGTTTTGAGGAGAGATGTAAGTCGAAGATGATGTGTGCTGCAGTGTTTTATAGATTGGAGGGATTGAGAGAGAAAAGACTGAAGGCTGGGAGACCAGTTGGGAGTCTGATGCAATAGTCTCATCACAGAAAGACCAGAGCTTGTATCAGAGTTGTAGCAGTTTGGGTGGAAAAGAAGGGGTGGATCCAGAAGAAGATGTTGTGAAGGAAGAATCGGCAGGATCTGGAAGTAGGATAAATGGGAGATTTGAACATTAAGAGACAGTCAAGGATGTCAGTCCACTTGAGAGCTTCTGAGACAGAGAAGCTCTCTGTCAACTGAGTGCTGTTGACCTAATTTAAGCCTTGGGCATGCACTCAGGGAGAAGTTATCATTATGGCCAAAGCAGAACCATTTTTATGACCTGCCCAGAGATGCACAGCAATTTGGATTTAGAGTTGTCCAAGCTTCCCCACCCCCACCGCTACCAAAGGTTGGTGATGTTAAATGACTTGAAAGAGAAACTTCCTTTGAATTGGGAGGACAATTACTTTCCCCACCTTCAAAGCCTTATTGAAGGCATATTTCCCCAAGAGGCCTTCCCTAAATCCTCCTTTCCTCTTCTCCCACTGCTTCTTTCTGTGTCTTCCTGACTTGCTCCCTTTATTCTCCACTCCCTTGCAGGTCCACAGTACTTATATGCATATCTGTAATTTATTTTTTTATATTAATGTCTGTCTCCCCCTCTAGGCCGTAAGCCCATTGTAGGCAAGGAATGTGTCTGTTTATTGCTATTTTGTACTCTCCCAAGCACTTAGGATGGTGTTCTGCGCAAAGTGCTTACTAAATATGATTGACTGAGAGGGAGTAGGAATGTAAGGCCACAGGGGTTTCAAATCTGGCTCTTTTAACTACATGGTCCATGCTTCTATAAACACACTTATCTAATTTTTGGATAAACACTAAACAAAACGAGGCCCAAATTCCTAATAAATTGGAGGATAATATCCTGCGATCCATGTGAGCCCTGAAATAACCATAATATCTCTTAAAAAGGATTAAATGATCAGTATGAAGATAATGCACACTTTTGCATTACTGGGTAGACAAAGATCCTTCAGAGTTGCATCTGTACAGCTGATATTATGTTGCAATCCACATCTTTTCATTATACCAGTGCTTTGCAATTAAGATGAGATAGTAAATACTGATTGAAGGGAAAATCAGAAAGATTACAGAGGGATTCATCTCTTTAAGATGGCACTGATACTTTAGCAGTGTTTGTATTGTTGGCATCTAACACGAAGGAAAATTCCTGGTGGTGCCTCGTCGGGAGAATTGCCTACCCTATTTCTGAAACACAAGGTGACTGTTAAACGGGTGATCATCTGAGTGACTTCCACTGGTCCAGCCTGCAGATAAAATGTGCTCTCTCTGAACTATGTGCTCATCTGACATATGTAAGATTTTATCTGGAAAAGCAAACACCCGGTCTCCTTGTTATCTTACAAGCCAGTTTCAGAGGTATATAGATCATTCAGTTTGTGCACTCAGCCTTCATTCCTGAAGTCATTTTCTGCTCTCTGCACGGTGTAAATGTTCTCGAATTGGAACGGGAGCCAGCCAAACACAGCTGCATTCTGTTCATTATCAAATTTCCCAGGACCTCTGGATTATTGGCTAATTGGGTTTTGGAAGACTTTTTTCACTAGAAAGCCACACGCACAGTCTGAAATCCCCATGACTCGAAGGGTGGACACGGCTAAAGAAGGATGAAATCTTCCCCCGGTATCTCCAGAGGGACTCTCCAGGAGGAACGTTGGATGGCAGTCAACAACTGAGAAATGACATTTGTAGACTCAGATTCCTCTCTTCTATACATGTGACTTGGCGTGAAGATGAGTGGGGCCACCTGATGAGAGCCAAGGGAAAGTTTTAGTAAAAGGAGGGTGATCCATCAGGCTGTTGCCACTAGAAGCCAATTGGTGATTGTGAGTGCAAGAAAAGTTGTATTGTTCACTGTCTTGACTGGTCCTCCAGTTACTAACATTCCCCACAGCCAGATAGTTCTGCCTCTCTCTTGCTGTCTCTCTCTCTTTCTCTTCCTCTGAGCTAAATGCATCTCAATATCTTTTTGGTGTCACAGAGAGTAATAATAATAATTGTGGTGTTTGTTACACACTTATTCTGTGCCTATTACACTAAGCTCTGGGATGGATACAAGCAAATCGGGTTGGCTATCATTCATTCATTTGTATTTATTGAACACTTACTGAATGCAGAGTACTGTACTAAGCCCTTGGGAGAGTACAATATAACAATAAACAGACACATTTCCTGCCCACGGCAAGCTTACAGTCTATACGAGCTTACAGTCCCTGCCCCACATGGGTTCACAGTTTTAATATTGATTTTACAGATGAGGTAACTGAGGCACAGAGAAGTAAAGTGACTTGCCCAAGGTCACGCAGCAGGCAAGTGGAGGAACTGATATTAGAACCCAAGTCCTTCTGATTCACAGGCATGTGCTCTTTCCCCTAGGCCATACTACAAATCACTTAGCTTCTCTATGCCTCAGTTTCCTCATCTATAAAATGGGGCTTAAGTGTCTCTTCTTCCACCTACTTAGAAATACAAGCCCCATGTAGGACAGGAACTTTGTCCAACTTGATTATCCTGTATCTACCCCAGTGCTTAGCGTATGTTGTCACTATTGTCTTATGCTGTCGGGTCGTGTCGGACCCACAGCAAAGCACACGGACGCATCTCTCCAGAACGCCTCACCTCCATCTGCAATCGCTCTGGTAGTGTTTCCATAGAGTTTTCTTGGGAAAAATACCGAAGCAGTTTACTTCCGTGCCATAAACCTGAATCTCCACCCTCGACTCTCTCTCATGCCTCTGCTGCCCAGCACAGGTAAGTTTTGACTTGTAGTAGGTTGCCTATCACTCGCTAGCCACATAGGAAGCATTTAAATGCCACAGTTATTATTACTGTCACTATTATTACTATTGTTATGATTATGCAAACAGTGGTATTTAAGAACTCACTACTGGGCACAGTAAGGGTTACCAGTCTCAGTGGCATCCTTAAAGACAGAACTGCTCTTGGTTACCAGACATTTGATTCTCACTCATTTTTCTGGGCCAAGGTCATATCCAAGTCACCTGCCCCTAGATTCAAAGCTGGCAATGTTTCTTGCTTTAAGAAATCATGTCTTTCTTGGCGATCGATTCAAAATGAATGAGCCTCTCCATGAGCAATCCCAGATGTGGAAAGAAGACTCATTTTCAGTTGGGAGGATGATTTTACAGTTCCAATTTGTCATTTTTGCTTCTCCGGAGTAAGGAAAGAGGAGGGAGATTGAAGCGGTCCCTCAGCTGGCCTCAGACTTAGCTTGCTCCAAGTCCAGATTTCCAAATTCCAATAATGCCAAAAGGCATTAGGAAATTTGAACTGAAAAGATAACCCCGATCCATCCTGACTTCATTGTCCGGTAAATATTTGTTTAAAAACTCATTGATCTATTTTCCAATCTAGTTTCCTTGGAAAAGCCTTAGCATTTTGTGGAATGCAGAGATGACAATTGACTCATAGGATAGTCCCTCGTTTTGTGAGGGTAGTACTTAAGTCTTGATTTCTTACTCCTCCTGTCATTATCGATTATGTGTTTCCCTTGGCTCAGGAGAAACATCATCCTCTTCTACTCAAGCAGAACATTTGGAATTGCACCTCCAATTTGCTATGTGAATGTAGTTTTATCCAGATCAGACAATGCCTCTATCCCTCTATGATGTGAGCCCGTTGTTGGGCAGGGATTGTCTCTATCTGTTGCCGAATTGTACATTCCAAGCACTTAGAACAGTGCTCTACTCATAGTAAGCACTCAATAAATATGATTGAATGAATGAAGAGGCAAGTTAATTTCCTTGTAGGAGGGAACATGACTCCCACTTCTGTTATATTCTCTGAGGCATTTAGTTGAGTGCTCCATACACAGTAAATATTCCATACATAACATTGACTGATTTATTAATTTCTATCATATCTTCCAACTAGTCCTGCACTGAAAAGTATCCAGATTTTTTAGGTCTACTGCTCACGTTCAACCTTTGTAAGCATATTCTGTAGAGGCCCACCACCTCCATAGTTATTGTAATAAATGGAAGGGAAGAGGTTATCAGCATTTAGTGTGGAAATCCAGACTAATGCTTTTGCCCAAATTTACTGCATTTAGACTGTCTACCATAGGGCAAAGCACAGGGAGAAAGATAGTAACTTTGGCTTTGGCTGAGCCCTCTAATCACTTTCCTTCACAGCTGAAGCAGTTCTTTCCAATTATAACAATAGGTTATAAATTGAGGATTCAGAGTATTCATAATAATCTAGCTTTTAAGTGCTTACTACCTTCCAAGCACAATACTAATTACTGGGGTAGAAATGTTATAATCGGATTGGACATTCTCTGCCAAATGTGGGGCTCACCATCTAAAGGGGAGGGAGAATAGGTACATAATTCCCATTTTACAGCTGAGGAAAATGAGGTACAGAGAAGTCAAGTGACTTGCCCAAGGCCACAAAACAGGCAAGTGACTAAGCCAGAATTAGAACCCAGGTCTCCTGACTCCCAGTCTTGTGTTTATTTCACTGAGCTACACTGCTTTCTCTAATCATAGCCACAGGCTATCACTGACTTGTCACTTGAGAGGAAGCTGAAAGAAGCAGAACTTCAAGATGAGGGATATTTTCACAACTGTTTTAGTCTCGTCTTTTGGGGGAGGAATTTCTAATTTCTGATTTTTATCAAACGTCAGATCAAATTCAGGGATCAGAAAAGTAAATCTAGATTGTGGGAAGACAGGATCGCAAACAACGAAACAGAAAAATATTGAATCTTCTAACATTAAAGTTATGGTCACCTCAGCTGAATTTCACTGGGGGTCTCACGCAAAAAGAATGGGTGACCTACATCATCTCAACTGCCGCTGTGTGGTGAGCTGAAATGAGGCACCCCAAAGCAAGGGAGACAGAGGAGCCACCTTTAGGGATGCTTTAACACACAGTCCCAGAAAGCAGCAGGGCCTAGTCGAAAGACCACGACGGGCTGGGAAGTCAGAGGACCTGGGTTCTAATCCTAGTTCTGCCGATTGCTTGATGGGTGACCTTGGGCAAGTCACTTAATTTCTCTGTGCCTCAGTCATGCTGTTCTTCCTACTGCTCAGACTGTGAGCCCCATGTGGGACAGGGACTGAATTCAACCTAATTAACTTCTACCCACCCCAGCATTTAAGAACAGTGACATATAGAAAGAACTTAAACACCGTTACAAAAAAAAGTGGCATCTCAATTGTAAATTTGGAGGTAACTCTGGCACTGCCGTGACAGTAGATGAGATCTGAGTGTTACAGAAACTAAAGTGAAAACATGGCTAGAGACTGCAAATAAAATGCAAAAACACATCAGAGGATAATCTTTGTGTAGGGCTATTATTGGTGGGACTACTTTTCCCACATTAGTCTCCTTGTTTCTTCAGCCAAATATGCCCTCAGTGAGTAAAATTCACTCAGCATTTCCTTTGAATAGAGAGGACTGATAACAACAATGATTATGCTATTAGTTAAGCCTTTGCTATGCCAGGCACTGTCCTAAGCTCTAGGGTGGATGACAAGCAAGTTCGGTTGGACACAGTCCCTGTCCCACAGGGGGCTCACATTCTTAATCCTAATTTTACAGATGAGGTAACTAAGGCACAGAGAAATTAAATGACTTGACCAAGACCACACAGCAGATAAGTGGTGGAGCTGGGATTAGAACCCATGACCTTCTGACTCCCAGGCCCATGGTCTATCCACTACGCCAAACTACTCCTACATTTACCAGCTCTCCCTCTGCTCCAGACCCTGGACCCCAGGTTGAACGGGGACTGTGTCTCGCCCCTGATAATCTTATGTCAACCCCAGCGCTCAGTATAGTACTTGACACTTAGTAAGAACTTAAACATCACAGTGATTAAGATAACTACACGGATGCACACACACACATATCCATATCTCCTTCATTTGGGATGCTAAAAACTAGTACAGTGCAAATGTTTTTTTTTTTTTTATTTCCACCAAATTGCTCCCAGAGCTCATAGAAGTGGAGCAGGCTTCCTCTCAAAGACATCTCTGAATCTGTGCCAGGTAGCATTTGGATGCAACTTCACCTCTTTTATGCAGGTTTAATCAATTGGTTTTACAAATGATAGTTTTCCTTTTTTTCAAAGACGTTCCATGACAGATACTTTTCTGGAAGAGAAAATCATCTCCAGCTATGGTGCTTATAGCACTTATCTAAGGTTCACTGAAACTTGATGATTGCTTTGCTATTTTTCCATCTGACAAGGACCTATATTCCACATGTGTTATTTGCTCCTGTAAGTTGAACAATGGATGAAAATCTCTGCTGTGTTGATTGACAGTCACATTTTCGGGAACTTGCTCAGACTGACTCACAGGACTTGTTCCCACATAAATCTTAGCAGAGGGGAGGGGTGGAAGGCACAAATCTTTTTTCTACAGGAGCTAAAATAATAGTAATTGTGGTATTTTTAAAGCACTTACTCAGTGCCGACCACTATACTAAGCACTGGGGTGGTTACATGATAATCAGGTGAACACATTCCTTGTCTAAGTAGGAGGAAGAAAAGGTATTTAATTACCCATTTTACATGTCAGCAAACAGAGGCACAGGGAAGTTAAAGTGTCTTGTCCAAAGTCACACAGGAGGTAAATGGCAAAATTGGGATTAGAACCCAGGTCCATTAACTCCCTGGCCTCTGCTCTTTCAATTAGTATGGTTGGATATTGCGTTCCATATCTGACACTTGGGAAAACCAGGTGAGGACTTGATAAATTGGTGTAAGGCTGTGAAGGATGTTCAAGACCCAGCCTCTTCTAGGCTTTATGCAATATCTGTGCATAGTAAGGATCCCTTTTCATAAAGTCAAGGTGGAATATAGGGCAGAGGGAGTGTCTGTCATCAGCTACTTTTAGTAACAATTCTTCCTATTATATTTCACCCTCATTGTTTAAATTCCAAATTAAACCTCTGTAAGTGGGGGTTTGGATCCATGATGCCTAGGCTGTTTTCACACACTGCTTAACTGGGTGATAGAAGGGTAGAGATACAACTCTTCCTAGCTGGGGTGGGGCGGGAAGTTGACAAACTGGGTGGGGTGTTGATTTAGAGCAACATTTGACACTTCAGTTTGAGTTCAAGCATTTTTGAAGCAGTAGAAATTGGAAAAGGAACAATTCCAGGTTTGAAACAACCTACAGCAACTTGGGGAATGGTCTATGTCCTTGGGTATTCATGAAATTAGGGTTTCCTTTCAGTCCAGTTCTTATCCTTAGATGTCAGTTCATCTTCCCTTTTGCATAATACTTTACTAGACATCTCACCTATCCTAACCCCTCCCCTCATCAACATCATAATATATTGAGGATCTGCTGGGCTAAGGCACTGTACTAGACAACTATGCCCTAGTGGATAGAGCCTGGGCCCCCAAATCCGAAGGACCTGGTTTCTAATCCTGGCACCACCCTTTGTCTGCAATGTGACCTTGAGCAAATCACTTCTCTGTGCCTCAGCTACCTCATCTGTAAAATGGGGATTAAGACTGTGAGAAGTACATGGGATGTGGACTGCATCCAACCTGATTCACTTGTATCTACTCCAGCACTTAGTACCGTGCTTAGCACATGGTAAGCATTTAACAAATATCATTTAAAAAAAAAAAGTCACCGGGCTGACCTTAGAGGAGCTTAAACTCCATGCCCTTTCACAGAAATGTATCTGGTAAAATGGGTTTCAATCAATTTAGAAGGGCAAATTGATCGGCGGGAAGCAGCGTTGCCTAATGGATAGAACACGGGCCTGAGAATTAGAAGGATCTGGATTTTAATCCCAGCTCTGCTACTTGTCTGCTGTGTGTCCTTGGGCAAGTCAATTCACTATTCTGTGCTCAGCCACCTCATCTGCAAAATCGGGATTAAGACTGTAAAATCGTTGTGGGCAGGGAATGTGTGTTTATTGTTATACTGTGTACAGTGCTTTCCACCCAAAAAGCATTTAATGAATACCACAGTTATCATGATTATTAGTGTTTCTTGACTCTGCCCACAGAGATCTTGTGCTGCCATACAATGCATTTAGCATTTAGTGAGGCCATCAATGAGTTGATGAAATAATTAATGTTCTCACTGAAAAAACACACTTCTTATGTAAGGTTCCTATTTATCCACTTATTTTCAATCCTTATCTATTGCAGCTACAGAAATGTTGTGGAGGTCTTCAGAGTAACCCTGGCTAAACATCCTGTGAAAACTACAGGCCTCAATTTTTCACTTTGGGAGGAAATAAAATATTTCAGAGAAGATTCCATGTAAAGTAAACATGATCAAAACTAATTAAAGTACTTTATTTTGCTTCAGCTGTTTTTCTCAAAGAGATACCACTTAGGCTGTGAGTTCTGTGAGGGTGGGGACTATGTCCAATGTAATTATTTGTACCTACATCCTCGCTTAGCAAAGCACTTAAATACTATTGTTATTATTAATATAAACTTCTTTTGCACCAGCACCACTGATTCTCCTGTCTCCAGAGCCCTCTTAAATCTGCTGGAGGGACCAGCTTCATTTCATATGAAAGGATATTTCCTAAAAGAACTAGAACAGCCAAACGTACCTGAGGGCCAGGTTGGGAAAACAGCTGCCTGATGTACTTCCTTTTCATCATTACACACTCCTCACTGGTGATGTGGGGAACTGTGGGAAACGTGCATTCTCATGAGTACAGCTCCTGGTATCGGGGGCTTCTTTAAATACATCAATGGCTACGAGAACTGACTTGTGGTGCTATCAGTACAGTGCATGTTAAACCAGTAAACTGTGGGGAGACAAGTATATAAGCTTTTCCTCTGACATGGGATGGGACAATCCAAGAAAACGTTTTCGTAATTCATAGGCATAGCCGTGTGAACTCTTTTTTTTAAATGGTATTTGTTAAGTACTTACTATGTGCCAAACACCATACTAAGTGTTGGGGTAGATACAAGTTGATCAAGTTGGACACAGTCCCTGGCCCACACAGGCCTCACAGTCTTAATCCCCATTTTACAGGTGAGGTACCTGTGGCACAGCGAAGCTAAGTGACTTGCCCAAGGTCACACAGCTAACAAGTGGTGGAGCTGGGAGTAGAATCCAGGTCCCTTTAACTCCCAGCCCTGTTTTCTATCTACTAGGCCACGGTGCTCCCCCAAACCCAAGACTTTTTGAAGAGTAATAAAAGTAGTGGTAGTTTTTTAGTGCTTATCATGTGCCGAGCACTGTACTAAACACTGAAGTAGACTCAATATAATATCGGACCCAGTCCCTGTCCCACATAGGGCTCACAGTCTAAGAAAGAAGGAGAGCAGGCACTGAATCCCCATATTACAAATGAGGAAACTAAGTGACTTGCCCAAGGTCAAACAGCAGGCAAGCAGCAGAGCTAGAATTGGAACTCGTTAAAATGGGGATTAATACTGTGAGTCAATGTGGGACAAGGACTGTGTCCAACCTGATTAGTTTGTATCTACCCCAGCACTTAGTACAGCACCTGACACACAGTAAGAGCTTAACAAACACCAATAAAAAGCAACAACAAAGAACAACAACAACAACAACAACAAAAACCCAGGTCCTCTGACTCCCAGGCCTGGGCTCTTTCCACTAGGCCACAGTGCTTTTAATAATAATAATGTTGGTATTTGTTAAGCACTTACTATGTGCAGAGCACTGTTCTAAGCGCTGGGAGAGATACAGGGTAGTCAGGTTGTCCCACGTGAGGCTCACAGTTATTCCCCATTTTACAGATGAGGTAAATGAGGCACAGAGAAGTGAAGTGACTCGCCCACAGTCATACAGCTGACAAGTGGCAGAGCCGGGAGTCAAACTCATGACCTCTGACTCCAAGCCCAGGCTCTTTCCACACTGAGCCACACTGCAGTCTCTTAGATCATCAGGGTCTGATCTGGTGCTCAAAAAGGAAGTCATAGTTATCTCTATTCTCAAACAAAATGCATATAGTGAAGCAAGTGTAACTGGGGGTAAGGATTGACTGGAGGTAAAAATCCAATCGTATTTCAGAACCTAACAAGGAACAGCATACTGTTAGAGAAGCATAGAGAAGCAGCGTGGCTCAGTGGAAAGGGCTCGGACTTTGGAGTCACGGGTCATGGGTTCGAATCCCAGCTCTGCCACTTGTCAGCTGTGTGACTGTGGGCAAGTCATTTAACTTCTCTGTGCCTCAGTTACCTCATCTGTAAAATGGGGATTAAGACTGTGAGCCCCACGTGGGACAACCTGATTCCTTTGCATCTACCCCAGCACTTAGAACAGTGCTCTGCACATAGTAAGCGCTTAACAAATACCAACATTATTATTATACTGTTCAAGATATCATGGAGAGGTATGGAGGAAGCGGGATACAAGTTCCTTGCCCTCAAAAAGGTACAGTTTACAAAATCCCCAGGGCATGGACTAGAATAATATGCAGTCTATCTCTTCCAAATCGTTTCCTCTATAATGGCAGAATCACTCATAGATGCTAGAAGCACATACGGAACAGATACAGTCATTCAACTGTATTGATTGATATTCATAGATATTCACAGAGATGCCCAAAATAGATGCAGAACTTTAAAAGCTGGCCCTAAAATGACCAGGTAAGAGTTTCCTCTGAGTTCCTAGAGTTGGGAAGGATCCATCCTTCTTTTATTTTAGAAATTTATTTTAGAATCCACCCCCTCATTATTCTATTGCACAGTGATTAGGTATGTGGATTTCCTGATTATGAGTCGGAGTTCTCTTGCGCGAACAGAATAGATGTAATTAAATGTTACAGGTCAGGCCAAAGGAACACACACCACTTTAGATCACAATGTCCCCTGTAGAAATAGAAAACTACCACAATATCCCAACTTTCCATTCAGACCCCATATTTAAAACTTAGAGTCAATAACCCTTACTAAGGCCTGTTTAATTTGACAGTTTACAGGCTTCCTGAGCACTGAGGATGTTCATAACCACTGTACAATTTAAGCACAGAATCTTCGTTGGTCAGAGAACTGATATTTTTAACGTGACCTTTCTCCATGAAAATGTCAGAGCCTCAAATAGTTTCAGTGAAGAGAGATAGCTCACTTCACAATGAAAACGTTGCATTAAATTTGTCATTTCCATGATGAATCAACTAAGTTTACTCCTATAATGATACTTATAAGGATGATTGATTTCTCCCCAGTCACATCAATCAATTATTATTATTATCATGGTATTTGTTAAGGACTTACTGTGTGTCCCATATACTGTACTAAGTACCAGAAGAGATACAAGTTACTACTCAGTCATCTTTATTTAGTCCTGTGTACCAATAGACCACAACACTCCCCACGCTGAAAGCCCTCCTAAAATCCCACCTCTTCCAACAAGCCTTCCCTGAGGAATTTCCACCATCTCAAAGAATATCAACCCAACAGTCACCTCCAGCACTTACATATTTATTTTATCCTTTCTCAGTATTTACAGGGAACATACCCTCCCTCTAGACTGGAAGCTTGTTATGGGCAGGAGACGGGTCTGCTAATTCTGTTGCATTATACTCTCCCAGGTGCTTAGTAGATTGGTCTGCACATAGTAAGTGCTCAATAAATTCAACTAATTAATTGATGCATATATGTATGAAATTGTATAAATTCTTTATTCTGATTGCTCTATTAGTAAGCAAGGCTGTGAGCAACATGGTCTAGTGGAAAGAATCAGAGGACCTGATGGCCGCTTGCCTGCTGTGTGACCCTGGGAGAGCCACTTGGTTTCCTCATCTGTAAAATGGGGATTCAATGCCTGTTCTCACTCATTCTCAGACCACAAGCCTCAAGTGGGACAGGGACTTTGTCTGACATGATTATATTGTATCTACCCCATTGTTTCCCCTTCTCAGGGTCGCACCTGGAGAGTTTCCAGTAATCTACCGGTCTTGCCTACAGGAGGGAGAGTCAAGCAGAGGCATAGCCATTCTATTCTCAGATGGACAGAGGCTAGCGAGGGGAAGGCAATCTGCTACAAGTCAAAACTCACCGGTGCTGGGCAGCAGCGGCATGGGAGAGAGTTGAGGGTGGACACTCAAGTTGACTGCATGAAAGGAGGCAATGGTAAACCACTTCCATATTTTCACCACAAATACGCTATGGAAACACCACCAGAATGATTGCAATTAGAGGTGGGGTGTTCTGGGAGAGATGTGGCCATGTAGTCGCTATGGGATGGAAACGACTCAACAGCATAAGACAAGACTCCACTGCTTAATACAATAGTTAGCATATTAATAATGGTGGTATTTGTTAAGCGCTTACTATGTACAAAGCACTGTACTAAGCGCTGGGGTGATACAAGGCGATTCAGGTTGTCCCATGTGGGGCTCACGGTCCTAATTCCTTTTTACATATTATTAATTTTACAGTGCATATTAATAGGCACTTAGTGAATACAATTATTATGATTATTATTTTTATGTGTCTCCCCCATTAGTTTCATCTCATTGTAGGCAGTGAAAGTGTTTTTTGCTTAGATTATGTTTTCCCAAGCCCCTTATTCAATACATTGCACCCAGTGATTTTCACTCAATAGCTCTACTGCTTCTAGAGGTACTGAACTGGTAAATGGCAGGATGAAATTTGCAGAGAGGAGAAAATCAATCATCAGGAAGGCCTCTTGGAAGAGTTGTGACTGTAGAAGAGTTTGCAGTTGGGGCAAGTTGGGGCTTGATGGAGACAAAATGGGAAGGAGTTCTAGCCAGGTGGACAGGCGTGAGAAAGAGGTAAGAAGTGGGCAAGGTCAGAGTGAGGCACAGTGAGAAGAGTAGTTGGAGAGGAATGAAGAGTGAGAACAGGAGGGTAGTGAGAGAGGAGAGAGGATAACCAGAAGGGAGAGTGCCTTCTGAGTAGATGATACCTGAACTGTTGGGGAAAAATAAAAAGGTGGGAGCTATTTATATTTTGATCAGTGATATTTATTGAGCACTCACTCTGTGTAGATCACTGTACTAAGCCTTGGGAGAGTACAGTATAATTGATAGAAACTATCCCTGCACTCAAGGAGCTTTCCGCAGTTATAGTACCATCAGCTGTAACTCCAAAATAGGCTACTGGTTTCATTCCTACATTCTGTCTTTTTTTCCTTGAGTTTTTTTTCTCTACTCGTAACTATGCAAAACTTTTTGTTGGCACATTTCTTTAGTTATGACTTATGAGTTCTTCTGGTATCTACTGTAATTGCCAAGTGCTTGGGAGGCGGAGAACTTTATAATGGAAAAAATTGAACGTTTCTGGACTCTTTGAAATAGAGAAGTGTGTAAAACAGAAGTCAAGAACTTGAAACAAAGACATATTTCCTGTAGGCCCAATCCAAATACTTCTCTAATGAACCAAATGATCATATCGCCCTTTCTCCCTATAAACCACACATATATGCTGCTCAAAGGATGCCTGGTGTACCGTGATAGATCGATCTTAACCTTCATTTTCCAATAAAGACTTGGAGAATGATCTGTCTCTAGGGTACTACCACTCTCCCTTGTAATCTTGCAAAGGCACATGTGCTAGACCAAAATGTGTCCCTTGAGTCCTTAAATGTATGAAGGGAACAAACAAAAAAGCCTATCTTTGCTATTGACAAAACCATTTCATATTAAATATATAATACATCTTCACAAATAATGTCCAAAACCTGTCAATCCAAAAAAAATAACATCTCACCCTAACACCCTCCTTTCCCAAAGCAGGTAGGATTTAGGCATTACGAAGAGTGGGAATCGCCTTTTATTCTGGGGTAAATAGTTTCTTTCCCTTAGTGAGAAGAAAGCATTTGCGACTAAGCTTTATTCTGCCCCTAGCAGATGATAAGAAGGGGGGCTGAAAAGGGTTGTAAGAATGTGATTAGGTCACAAAATAAAAGTGACCAGTATCCCACATTGAACAAGATAGACATGGCACTTTGGGCATGGTCCTGCCACCCAGAGTTTGATATTGTAAGTGTTAAGTACTTATTATGGGCCAAGCACTGTTCTAAGGGCTAGTGTAGATTAAAGTTAGTCAGAGTGGACCAGTCCCTGTCCACCATCTAAGCAAGAGGGAGAACAGGTATTGAACCACCATTTTACAGCTGAGGAAACTGAGGCAAGAAGGAAATGAAGTGACTTAACCAAAGTCACCCAGCAGGCTAATGGCAGAGTCTGGATTAGAATTCAAATACTCTGATTCCCAGACCTGTGCTCTTTCCGGTAGGCCATGCTGCTTCTCTCTGGGAAGACAGAGCAGCAGCCAAGAGCAGAAGGTGAGATAGAGCTGCAGACTCATGGTGCCGCCATGTAACCTACTCTCTGACTTTGACATCATTTCCTCCAGGATCCCTGAAGAGCTGCTGGAGTAGTGTCAGAAATGTGACTGGAGCCAGCCATTAGGGAACATGGAGATGGCTGAGACACATTGGGAAGGCTGGATCTCAGCCCTGTCTGTCGCTCATCTGCTTCTATATGGCTCCAGTCACCCACCCTCATCCCCACACTCCTGACTGCTGGCTGTTCTCTCCCTCAGCTGTCACTGCCATTCTTGTACTGGAAAACGAGTAATTGTGGTGTTTGTTAAGTGCTTACCATGTGAGAAGCACTGTGGGTAGGTATAATCAATGGTACTGAGTGCTTAATGTACATAGAGCATTCTACTAAGCACTTGGGAGAATACAATTCACCAGAGTTGTTAGACACGCTCTCTATCCACAAGGAGCTTATGAATCAGATCTAACACATTCAGCCTGATGTTGGGCTCACAGTCTAATGTGGAGGGAGAACAGATTTTTAATCCCTATTTTAAAGATGGGGAAATTGAGGCATAGTAAGATTGAGTGATTTGCCCAAGATCACACAGCAAACAAATGGTGGAGCCAGGCCTGAAACCCAGATCTCATTACTGTCAAGCCTAAATTCTTTTCACTGTCACTTCACGTATCTGCAGTTTATTTTACTGTCTGCCTCTCAGCCAGTAAGTTGGAAGCTTCTTGAAGGCAGGCATCATTTCTACTAACTGAACTGCACTCTCCCAAGTGCTTAGTACAGTGCATCTGTTTCTTTTTTCTTACTATTTCTTTCTGGGGGCAAAATTCTCAGCTGACCCCCACCTACCTTCCTCTTCCACTTTGAACCACACCATCTGAAAATTTGATCATATTAGAGAAAAAAATCACTTCCCCACCACCAAGAGTCAGTATCTTTGTTAATATGGGTGTTGATGACCTCAGATAAATAATGGATGAAAGAAATTTGCTTCATGTAGCATTATTGGTGCCCTTCTTGCACTTTCAAGACAGAGCTTGAAGTCTGCCAGAAGATATCAATTTTGTGTCCTTGAAATATATCCTTTCCACTCAGCCTAAACTGGAAGAACAAAACCAAAGGTCACCTAACTTTAAGCCCCAAAATAAGACCTCTAAGTTAGAAGCAAAATCTATTATTATTGCTTCAGTGCTCTTAATAGGAATTATCCCTCTACTTATCGTGCTTTTTCTGTCCTCGCTTCTGCACCTGGCTGTCTTGTTTCTGGGAGATATTTTTACCTTTTAAGGGATAATCTAAGAAGAGGAACTGTTTACTCACATAACCACCGGGTTATGTGTTTTTGCAGCTAGTCTCTGGCTCCCAGATTTTGCGTGAAAGGAAATAATTTTAGTACTATAACCACTGCTGTAACTCTACGATACAATTTGAGTGTGAGATTTCTTTTCGCTGTTTTCTGTGCCTTGATCATTTTTGGAGGTTCATTTTTTTAATTTGAATGGAAGACTAATTCTTCTCTAGTCAGACACATTCTAAGTCATATAATTTTACCTCAAAGATGGATTTAGAAGGGTTAGTTGCAAGAATTTATTGCATTAAAGTAGTTTTGATAAGTCAATGAAAATCTTCCAGGGAAACCAAGACCTTTTTGAATTTTTATTTTGCTGGAACTCTTAGATGGAGAGCTGAAGTTTTGAGTTGTCTCTATCTAGTTGCTCCTCCCTTGTGTTGGAAAAGTTACTTTTTGAGATGCCTTCTATGCTGCATCACTTTCCTAAAAATGTCTAATTTGATTTGACATTTACTAATCTAGTATGATAAGATGTAATTTGATCTCATTAACTCTGATCATACCATATTAGCAAACATCGGGTTCTATTTGAGAGATGCACACATGCTATATAGGAGAAGACACCTTGAGATTAGTCTGTATTAGTGAAACTTACCATTTTAATTTTCCTCTTTTAAAGAGTTCAAGTCCAGGAAGAATTCTATAGGGACCGATAATATCTCGTCCTTGGAAGGGAGAGCTTCAATGAAAAAATATGGAATCACTGCTGCCCACTGTTTCTGGGGAATTAATCATTTATTGGTGGTAATGGGGGAATAATAATAATTATGGTACTTTTTAAGCCCTTACTATGTACCAAACACCCTTCTAAGCACTGGAGTAGAAACAAGATAGGTAGATTGGACAAGTCCATGTTCCCCTTGGGCTCACACTCTTAATTTCCAATTTACAGATGAGGTAATTGAAGCCCAGAGAAGTTAAATGGCTTGCCCAAGGTCACACAGCAGACACGTGCCTGTACCAGGAAGGCGACTGTGGAGAAGAGGCATTCTTGGAGAACTCCCAACTTCAATTTAGCCAATACTTTCAATAGTCTCTTCCACCAAAACTTTAAAAAATGTGAGCCCCACGTGGGACAATCTGATTATCCTGTATATACTCCAGCGCTTAGAACAGTGCTCTGCACATAGTAAGTGCTTAACAAATACCATTATTATTATTATTATTTACTACTGAGATTGTCCTTGATGTGGATTCGCCTTCATGGGGGCGGGGTGTGTGTGTGTGTGTGTGCGTGTGTGTGTGTGTGTGTGAGAGAGAGAGAGAGAGAGAGAGAGAGAGAGCACACGTGAGAGAGAGCGAGAAAGAGAAGAGGTCCTATTATTAGCAGTCCAAAACACACTTTTTATTTGGCTCATTAGATAGTCAATTTCCTATTACAGCCCAGCCTGCACACTTCATTCGTCTGATGCCAACCTATTTACTGTACCTTTATCTTGCCACCAACTCCTTGTCCATGTCCTGCCTCTGATCTGGAACATCCTCCCTCTTCATATCCAACAGACGATCATTTCCCCCATTTTCAAAACCTTATTAAAATTAGACCTTCTCCAAGAGGCCTTCCCCAACTAAGCCTCATTTCCTCTTCTCCCAGTCCCTTCTGCATTACCCTTGCGTTTGGATTTGCATCCTTTATTTACCCCACTCTCAGTCCCACAGCACCATGTACATATCCATAATTTATTTGTACTAATATCTGTCTCCCCCTCTAGACTGTAAGCTCATTGGTGGCAGGGAGCATGACTACCAAGTCTGTTAGATCATACTGTCCCAAAGTACTGCACATAGAAAGCGCTGAATAAATGTCTGAGATGTGTGAACTGTGTAAAAATGCATTGGGTCCCCTAAAGGACAGGGAAAGGAGTTCTCTTTTCTCAAGATATTATGTAGATTCTCCAGAGTAAATAAGAAAGTGTGAAATCATTTTCACAGATTAAATATGGAAACTTTATATCAGCTAATCAATTTTTTAAATTGAGCATTTACTTTTTGCCTACCCCAATACTAGACACTTGGGAGAGAACACTACCATAGAGTTACTTCATTTGAAATTCGACTGGTTTTTAACCTAACAGAGTTTCATTCTGATTTTACTGGAAATTAATTACAGAGTACTACCAACTCTCCCATAATGCTAGGTTTTCTGCATGGAGGAAAACACACGCTGTAGCACTTCTCATGTCAGGACTCAGTGTGTGTGAGCACATATAATAATAATAATAATGTTGGTATTTGTTAAGCGCTTACTATGTGCAGAGCACTGTTCTAAGTGCTGGGGTAGATACAGAGTAATCAGGTTGTCCCACGTGAGGTTCACAGTTAATCTGCATTTTACAGATGAGATAACTGAGGCACAGAGAAGTTAAGTTACTTGCCCACAGTCACACAGCTGACAAGTGGCAGAGGCAGGATTCGAACCCATGACCTCTGACTCCCAAGCCCGGGCTCTTTCTCCTGAACCACGCTGCTTCTCATCTGCCACATGCCCAACCATTTCCCCTGATATCACACAATTCCAAATGAAAACAGGCTCATTTTGCCTGCTGTATGTTTCCTACTAGTCCAACAAGGTTCTAGTCAAGCACCTGGGAAAATATATGCCCTGGCAGGTCTGAGTGCAATTTTATCTAGAATTTTGGCATGCAGCATTTAATATCATCCATGAAGGGATAAGTAACAAGAGTGCTTAGAGCCAGTACAGTACAGTGTCCGGTAGTGCAGTGGACAATTTGGGGCCACTGGGGTGGACTGGCTAGTCTGTTTGGCCGCTACAAAAAATGGTTTCTCTCCTCGAGCAAAGGCATTATGAAAATTGGAACACCAGGAGACAGGTTTGAAAACAAGAACAAGCCCTGTTCTGGCACAAATCCATTAGCACAGCAAAGATCTACCCTAAATACAAATAGAATGGCAGGGAGGGTTGATCTCACATGGCTCTTTCCAGAAAAATTGTCAATCCCGGTTTATCAGTCAGTCAGTAAAAGGTATTCATTGAGCACTTACTGTGTACAGAGCACTGTTCTAAACATTTGGGAAAGTACAGCACAATAGAGTTGGTAGACACTTCCCTTGCTCACAAGGAGCTTACAGGCTAGAGAGGGAGATAGGCATTAATATAATACATTATAAATTATGTACATTATAAGCTCTTTGTGAACAGCAGCAAGGTGTAGTAGTTAGAGCAAGGGCTTGGGAATCAGAAGGTCATGGGTTCTTAACCCGGTTAGGCCACTTGTCTACTGTGTGACTTTGAGCAAGTCACTTCACTTCTCTGGGCCTTGATTACCTCATCTGTAAAATAGGGATTGAGACTGTGAGCCCCATGTGGGATGGAAACTGTGTCCAATCTGATTAAGTTGTATCTATCCCAGTGCTTAGAACGTAAGTGCTTAGCAAGTACCATTATTATTATTATGAGTTCATTGTACTGTCACAAATTAGTACAGTGCTCTGCACATAGGAGGCATTTAATTACTACTACTCATTTACGGGTTGATACAGTGTGTGTGCGCACACACACACGATCTTTCCGTGGTTAGCATCATCTTGGAAAATGAAGAACAGCTAGGAACAGTCTTGCACAGGACTTGGAGTCAGAATACCTGTGTTCAAATCCTGACTCCACTATTTGTCTGACAGGTTACATAATAATAATGTTGGTATATGTTAAGCGCTTACTATGTTCAGAACACTGTTCTAAGTGCTGAGGTAATAATAATAATAATGTTGGTATTTGTTAAGCGCTTACTATGTGCCGGGCACTGTTCTAAGCGCTGGGGGAGACACAGGGGAATCAGGTTGTCCCACGTGGGGCTCACAGTCTAAATCCCCATTTTACAGATGAGATAACTGAGGCACAGAGAAGTGAAGTGACTTGCCCACAGTCACACAGCTGGCAAGTGGCAGAGCCGGAATTCGAACCCATGACCTCTGACTCCCAAGCCCGGGCTCTTTCCACTGAGCCACGCTGCTTCGTCGCTTTGTTTCTGTGTGTCTCATTTCATCGTTTGTAAAATGACTTGTTCTCCCTCCCAGTTAGTTTGTGAGTCCTAAGGGAGACACGGACTGTATCTGATCTGCCTTTGTAGATCTTAGTGCTTGGTACATCGTAAATGCTTAACAAAAACACATTGTTATCATTACATATTGTGTCTATAGGCATGAATAGAAATATGTCAGTCTCAAATTTACACTAACTTTAGTAGGGGGTGATAAACTTTATAGGAGAAAGTAAGCAAAAACATATTCAATCGCCTTCAAGTGGCTTGTACACCTTATAGTTTTTTATGAGCATCACTTAGGTACTGGGAAAGAGACACTGCAACCCTCATCACCTGGAAGTTAGAGATTAGAGTCTTGATTCTAGCACTCCAGGAAATGTATTCAGCCCAAAGTGGTGCTAAATGAAAAACAGGTGTTGGCAAGGAATTGGACCTTTAGATTAAGCAGTCACATGGACTATTAATTGGGCTTTCCTGTGCCAAATTTTTGGGGAAAAAATCATTTTAAATGCTGCCCTTGGCCATTTAAATGCCATTTTAAATTAAATCTGATCCATTGCCAGTACATGACAATGAGGTAGCAGTCTGGGGATTCGGTAATGAATTGTATATATTGAGTGGCCAGCCGTGTGGAACGATTTTGAGTTTTGAAATGCTCATCTCAAGCTGTGGTTCTTTATAGTGTATACTGCCCACTAATCTGTTTTCAATTACAACTCACTCTCAAAAAGGGAGAAACGACATTACTGTTTAGTACACAGCGAGATGTGATTAGTAGCATCTCATTTACTTTGCCATTTTTAATTTTAAATAATCAGAAATGTAGCTTATGCCTTTTCTCTTTCATCCTGTACTGTCAAAGTAAAGAGACTTAAAAAACAAGAATATAGTACCATTTAGGCTTTTTTAATCTTTGAAACCTCACGGCTACAAAATCATATGAATAATTTGCTGCATATTCAAAAAAGTACTTTGAAGAAGGATCACATGCTGTTCTCGAAGCTACTGAAAATAGCTACCGAATCAATAGGGGAGGAAGAGGAGGTCTAAAATGGGTAGGTTCCTTAGCATTCAGAGAGATATCAGATTCAAATGAACTGTTTGTCCTTACATGACGACTAGGCAAACTAATAACAGTAGGTAGTCCTTTTCAGAAGCACAGAGAAGACCCCTGGAAATCTTTTTCTGGCAGTTCAGGAGATCGAGCCCTGCATGCTCTCCAGTTGCTTACCATGTCCCTGCATCTAAAAAATGTGGTCCATTCTGCCTCAATATCTTCTTACTAAAAAATGTGGTCCATTCTGCCTCAATATCTTCTTACTTTATCGTATTCTTCCCCGTGCATAATACAGTTCCATGCCCATAGTAAGCATTCAATATCACACTGATTGATTGATTCTTGTTACACATTTGGAGAGAATACTGTTGGGGAATCAGGGGACATTCTTCCAGCAACACACGTCTGCCTGGATAGTATACAGTGCAGTAACAGAGTTCTCTGTGAACAGAGAACATGTCTACCAACTCTGTTATAGTGAACTCTCCCAAGCACTTAGTACAGTGCTCAATAAATATGATTGATAGAGGAAATTGTGCATGTGTGTGCCAGTGAGTACTACGATGTGAGTTTTCCTTAATGCAGTGTCCTTAAAACGCCACCAATCTCTGGTATAACAAAGGGAAAATATTTGTATGGATTGATACTGTGCTCATGCATTTATACAGGGATTTAATTCTTAGGTCCAAAAATGATAGTGGTATTTGAGTGCTCACTAGGTGTCCTGCTAAGTGTAAGGTGTCCTGCTAAGGTCTCCTGTGCTATCCTGTCCAGGTGTCCAGTGCTAAGCACTTGGTAAACACAACAGAAGTATGAATTCTGTTCCTTGCCCTTAGGGAGCTCACAGGTTAATGGGGGAGACAGATATAACAAAAATATTTACCAGTAGTACAAACAGAATAAATGACTGTACAATTGATTCTATACATAATTAATACCCAAGCAAGGAGGAAGGATAGAAAATACACATTTCAGTATTAGAGGTATTGATGGGTAGATAGGACTTGGAGTGTTAGAGTTAATCAGAGAAGGCTTATTGGAGGAGTTTGAATTTTAGGAATTCTTCTAATGTGGGAAGAGCCAGAGTCTGTCAGCTAAGGTGGGAAAGAGGAAATGCTACAGAATACTGTGGACATCACTCCCTTCCTCAAAAATCTCCGGTGCTTGCCCATCATCCTTTGCATGAAACAAAACCTCCTCACTCTAGGCTTCAAAGCTCTCCATCACCTTGCCCCCTCCTACCTCACCTCCCTTCTCTCTTTCTACTGCCCACTCACTCTACACTCCGCTCCTCTGCCACTCACTTCCTTATGGTCCCCCGTTCACGTCTATCCCGCCGTTGACCCCTGGCCCACGTCCTATCGCTGTCCTGGAATGCCCTCTCTCCTCACATCCACCAAACTAATTCTCTTCCCCTCTTCAAAGCCCTACTGAGAACTCACCTCCTCCAGGATGACTTCCCAGATTGAGCCCCCTCCTTCCCTCCTCTCCCTCTCCCCCCCACCCTCTGCTCTTCACCCTTCCCCTCCCCTCAGCACTGTGTTTATTTGTATATATTATTTATTACCCTATTTATTTTGTTAATGAAGTAGATATCTCCTTGATTCTATTTATCTTGATGATGTTGTCTTGTTTTTGTTTTGTCTGTTTTGCTTTGCTGTCTGTCTCCCCTGTTTAGATTGTGAGCCCGTCATTGGGCAGGGATTGTCTCTATCTGTTGCCGAATTGCAAATTCCAAGCACTTAGTACAGTGGTCTGCACATAGTAAGCGCTCAATAAAAACTATTGAATGAATGAATAATTATTATTATAGTATGGTATGGATACACACAAATCAGTTTGGACACATCCTTTCTGGATCCTAAAATCCCCTCTACTTATTGCCCCATCTCCCCATGCCTATTCTTATCCAAATTATGGGAACTAGTCATGCACACCCACTGCCTTCATTTCCTTTCCATTAACTTTCTTCTTGACCCACTACAATCTAGTTTTCAATCCCTTTGCTCTACTGAAATTGCACTCTATATTCTGACTAATTTTTAAACTCTTCATTGCACCCTGAAGCATGGAGGTAAACAGAAGATTGGACAAGATTGAACCTACAACTCTAAGCTCCTTCATAGCTGGAATGAAGTCTACCAATGCTATGTTATTGTACTGTCCCAAACTCTGAGTACCGTGTTCTATACACAATGGGCACTCAATAAATACAGTTGCTTGATTCGTTTCTCCAGTGAGGGAGAAAGTCACTTAGGGCACGTTCAACCATGACAACCGACCATAATGTCACAGAGAATCTTGGCAAACTTCTCAAGGCTCTCAAAAATTGCTAGTCTGCTGATGGTGTCACATGTTTTGCTTAGAGGTCTATAAAAACTGGTATGAGGTGCCGGGAAGGCTCTCTGCAATTCTGCTGTACCTGTTGTACTCAAACATCCTACCTGCTGTAATGCATTTTGGTAAACACACATGATAATTTGGGTAGTGCATTGTTAACTCTTATATTTGGTGGTTGGACCAGTCTGTATTGAGAAGCAGCATGGCGTAGTGGATAGAGCACAGGCCTGGTAGTCAGAAGGTCAGTGCAGTGCTTTGCACACAGTAAGTGATCAATAAATACAAATGAAGCAGTGTGGCTTAGTAGAAAAAGCACAGGCTTGGGTGTCAGAGGAAGTGGGCTCTAATTCCGGCTCCGCCACTTGTCTGCTGTGTGGCCTTGGGCAAGCCACTTCACTTCTCTGGGCCTTAGTTACCTCTTCTGTGAAACGGGGATTAAAACTGTGAGTTCCATGTAGGACAACTTGATTACCTTGTATCTATCCCAGTGCTTGGAACATAATAAGCACTTAACAAATACCATCATTATTAATTGAAAGAATGAATGATGTCATAGGTTCTAATCCCAGCTCCACCACTGCTGCTGGGCAACCTTGGGCAAGTCACTTCTTTTCACTGTGCCTCAATTCCCTCATCTGTAAAATGGGGATTGAGGCTGAGAGACCCATGCGGACAGGGTGATTGCTTGTAATAATAATAATAACAATAATGTTGGTATTTGTTAAGCGCTTACTATGTGCCGAGCACTGTTCTAAGCGCTGGGGTAGACACAGGGGAATCAGGTTGTCCCACGTGGGGCTCACAGTCTAATCCCCATTTTACAGATGAGGGAACTGAGGCACAGAGAAGTGAAGTGACTTGCCCACAGTCGCACAGCCGACAAGTGGCAGAGCTGGGATTCGAACTCATGAGGCCTGACTCCAAAGCCCATGCTCTTTCCAGTGAGCCACGCTGCTTGTAACCAACCCCACACTTACTACAGTGCCTGGCACATATGTGCTTAATAAATGCCACAGTTATTGTTATTATTATTATTGTTAATCTCAGCATCAGTGGAAAACAGTGAGCTTTATTCACTGACAGTCCTATCCAATGATGTATTTTTCTGGGGTTCCCATTGGGGATAAAAGTGAAAGTAAAAGATGCTGAAAAATACCATGAAGGAAAAAATAGAAGACATTTAATCAATCAATCAGTGGTATTTTCTGAGCACTTTCTGTATGCAGAGCACTGTCCTAACGACTTGGAGGAGCCTAATAGAGTGGGTAGACCTGATTCCTAACTTCTAGGCGCTTATAGACTGGAGTATTGGGGGAAAAAACACACAACCAATAACAGGGCATGAAAGAAAGGATTATGAGTACTGATGGAACAGAAAATTGAAAATTGGAGCACAAATTCCTTAATGTTGGACTGAACCCATGTCTCACATCTCTTTAAGTGTGCCATATTTTTTGACATAGTCTTTCCTTTAGACCCCATCACCAATTTCCCCCCTTTCCAATTCCAGCTTTTTAGCAGCCTGTATTTCTCTCCAAATTAGACTTTTATTCCTGCCAATGTGGGCACCTTTGATTTTCACAGCTGTCAGGTTACCTGGTAGGCACTCAATCTTACATGCCAGCAAGAATGTGCAAATGAAACTAAACACAGACTAAAGTGGCATTCCTGGATGCAGAATCCTGAATGCTTGAACCAGATATCTGTTTCATTTGGACCAGGCTGCCAGTGGAGGGAGGAAGGAGAGAAAGAAGGTAAACGCCAGGATTAGCCAAAAGCTTGCTCTCTTCCCACCATTATGCAGCTGGGTACTGGGTGGTGGGTTGCACTGATGGAAAGCCCTTTTGTCAGTTGGCTTGAGGAGCTCTGTTCATGTTATGTGAACAATGTATGTTTCGGTCTTATCGCGGCAAGGCTATTGTATTAGCCTCCTTTCTGGTCTTCCTGCCTCTAGCCTTTCCCCTCTCCAATCTCTACTATACGCTGCTTCCTAAAGCACCTTTCAGCCCACATTTCTCCATTCCTCTAAATGCTTCACTGGTTCCCTATGACTCTCTGCACCAAGCAAAAACTTTGACCAACTGGCTTCAATAGTCTCCAACTCACCATCTCTATGTAGATGCTATCTTCACCAGCTATATTCAAACCCACTCTCTTCATTCCTCCCAAGCCAGCCTTAGTACCTGGATTTTTTTTTCTTTGGGTTGTTGTTTTGGCTTATTTAATGCTATTTGTTAAGTATTTACTATGTGGTAGGCACTGTACTGAGCGCTAGGGCAGATACAAGGTAATCAGGTTGGACTTAGTCCATGTCCATATAGGCCTCACAGTCTTAATCTCCATTTTACAGACCAGGTAAATGAGGCAAGAGAAATGAAGTGATTTGTCCAAGGTCACCCAGCAGACAAGTGGCAGAGCTGGAATGAGAACCCAAATCTTTTTGACTCCCAGGCCTGAGCTCTACCCCATTAGGCCACACTGCTTCTCATCTTGTTTTTGACTCTCTGCCTCTCCTCACTCACTCTATTTTCCTATTTTTCTATACTTCTATTTTTGACTCTCTGCCTCTCCTCACTCACTCTATTTTCCCAGTTTAGAACATCCTCCCTCTCCAAATCCAACAGACCATCTTCCTCTCCATATTCAAAGCCCTCCTGAGAGCTCACCTCCTGCACACATCTTCTCTGTGATTAATTCCCAACACCCTAAGTCTTATAAACCCATCAGCCACCTCTGGCATATAAGTATTTCTTATGCCCCCCCTTCAAAACATGTATATGTTTATCCAATCATGCATTCCATTATTTACTCTGAATACTCTGCTCATAATTACAAGTATATCTCTCTCTCCAGTTGGAGTGTAAGCTCACTTTGGGCAGGGAATGTGTCAGCTCTCCAGTACTTATTATAGTGTGCTGAAATAGGGGGGTGGGGGCTCAATGAGTGATATTACTCGTACTACTGTTTCTTGTCTTATGCCATCGAGTCACCTCTGACTCAGAGGCGTCACGGACACAGCACTCCCAGAATGCTCCACCTCCATCAGCAATCATTCTGGTAGTGTATCCATAGACTTTTCTTGGTAAAAATACAGAAGTGGTTTACCATTGCCTCCTTCCACGCAGTAAACATGAGTCTCCACCCTCGACTCTCTCCCATGCCACTGCTGCGCAGCACAGGTGAGCTTTGACTTGTAGTAGATTGCCTTCCACTCACTAACCCCTGCCCAAGCTAGGAATGGAATGGAGAGGCCTCTGTTTGACTCTCTCTCCCATAGTCAAGACTGGTAGATTACTGGAAACTCTCCAGATGCGACCCTGAGATGGGGACTACTGCAACTACTAATTGTAACTGTCATATTTGTTAAAAGCTTCCTATGTAACCAGCACTATTCTACATGCAGAGATATTTATATATATAGCATAATGAAATCAGACACAGTCCCTGTTTCATACAGGTCTCACAGTCGAAGGCTATGGGAAGCATCTATTTTAATCCCCTTTTACAAATGAGGAATTTTAGGTAAAGAGAATAATAATAATAATAATAATAATGAAAATAATGGTACTTAAGTGCTTACTATGTGTCAAGCACTGAGGTAGCTACACATTAATCAGGTTGGACACAGTCACATGGGGCTCATACTCTTAATCCCCATTTTACACGAGGTAATTGAGGCACAGAGAATTGAAGTGACTTGCCCAAGATCACTCAGCAGACATGTGGTGGAGCTGGGATTAGAACCCAGATCCTTCTGACTCCCAGGCCCATGCTCTAACCACTAAGCAGTGCTGCTTCCCAGTTAAGTGACTTGCATTTGAAGCTTATACAGGGGACTGATATGACCCTGTATGTGTCTGATCAAAGAATCTCTCTTTGACTGTCAAGAACCTCTTTGTAACTTTTTTTTCAACTCCCTCCCCTGGAAAGCCTCCCACTGTAATTGTAGTTTAGAATCATAATTACGTGTCAGTGGTTTTTGGACGTTTCTACTGAGAGCACGATGAGCTGTTTGAAGGCTACAGTAAAACTCAGCTTTTGAAAGTGAGGAAATGTTTGCTCTTTCATTGGAGAAGCTTCATAGATCCTCAAAGAGGCAGTAACTAATGAAGGGACCAAAAGCTAAGATTCTTAAGTATACTTCTAGATTTTGCCTTGTTAATTGGTTACTTAGTTATGGTTACAATTGATAATAATAATAATAATAATGATTGAGGTATTTGTTAAGCACTTACTGTGTGTGAGACAGTGTACTAAGTGCTGGTGTAGATAAAAGGTAATTGGGTTGGACATAGTCCCTTCCCAATATACAGATGAGGCAACTGAGGCACATATAAGTGTTAAAACCTATATACGTGCCAAGGAATGAGCTAAAATAATCTAATCAACTCAAACACCCTACTAGATATCATTTCTTAACTTTGAACTACTCATTCAATCTACCTGTATATCAAATTCTTTCGTGCCTTGCATCTTCTGTCTCTCTCCAATAAAGTTCAGTGTGGAGTGAATTCCTTTCTGGAGGTTCTAAGTTTGACAATTATTTATTTGATGAATATTTGTTGTTTGAATGAGTTACCAAAAAAAAAAAGGAGTCCGCTTCATTTACTTCAGAAGAATTAGGCCTCTATTTTCTGAAATTAATCTCATTACTGTATACTCACATGCAATATCTTTGTTTTTAAATGAAATGACAGACTAAAAAATTATTTCCTATGCAATTGAAGGTTTAATATGAAAAATTACCACCGCTTTTTTGTTTGCTTTATGGTTTGTATTAAGCACTACGTGTCAAACACTGTTAGAACAGTGCTGGGGTAAGATGAAAATAAACTAGGTTAGATATAGTAACTGTCCCACAAGTGGCTTACAGTCAAAGTAAGAGGGAAAACAGGAGAACTGGGGTCCAGAGAAATTAAGTGACTTGACCAAGGTCACATCACAAGCAAGTGGCAGAGCAGAAATTAGAACTCTGGTCCTCCGACTCCCAAGCCCATGATCTTTCCACTAGGCCCAGCTGCTTTTTTCAGGCTGAAATTTTCCAGATCAAACTGATCCTCAAGTCTCCAACCTGTAACCCCTCTCTTATGTTCTTTTTTGTTCCTAGAACTTCAGAACTTCCAGACCACAGCATTCCTCATCTTCAAAGCCCTCCTGAAAAATCATTTCCTCCAGGAGACCTTCCTGGATTAAGCTCCACCTCTTCAATCACATCCTTTGCATTTATGTGCATTATCTTTACACTCTATGACTTCCTCTTCCTCCCTGTAATTTTTTTTTAGTACCTGTATTCCCTACTAGACGGTAAGCTCCTTGAGGTCAGGAACTGCTTATACTAACTATACTGTACTCTCTCAAGTCTTGATATTGTATTATACAAAATGTTCAGCATTCAGTAAATACTACTGATTGAGCCCATCAACAGACACTCTTAGCTCTTACATTCAATCACCTTAACATTTGGGTATGGTTTTTATTTGCACTATATTTACTTAGCTATTCAATCTTCTATACTTCTGCTCTAATGCTGTTTCATTCTCCTCCAAATATTTTCAAGGCCTGTGTTTGTGCATGTCTCTCTCTCCCCCTTCCCATTAGACAGGGAGCTCCTTGAGGGCAGTGCTAGTGTCTCTTTTTCAGTCACCCTTACTACAGTGATATGCACACAGAAGTCACTGAGTAAACATTACTGATGAATTGATTTCTCAAACCTATAAATTGACATATAGGACAGAATACTAGGAGTGAGACTGATACTTAGTCTTCATGAAATTATCCATGAATTCTCAATATTTTCATTCCAGTGTACTTTGATTCAGTCTTTAGTTTTCCTGATGATTTAGGGATGTCATTTTTATTTTGCTTTTTTTTTTTTAGAAGCTTTTGGTCATCAACCTCAGTAGAAATTCTCAACAGTATTTATTGTGCAAAACACTTTTTTGGTTCTGAACTAATGATAATAATAATAATGATGATATCTGTTAAACATTTATTATGTTCCAGGCACTGTACTAAGCACTGGGGGGATACAAGCAAATCAAGTTGGACACAGTCCCTGTCCCATGTGGAGCTCACAGTCTCAATATCCATTTTATGGATGAGGTAACAGGCACAGAAAAGTGAAGTGACTTGTCCAAGGTCACACAGCAGACAAACGGTAGAGCTGGGATAAGAACCTTTGACCTTCTGACTCCCTGGTCTGTGCTCTACCCACTACACCATTCTGCTTCTCATTGTGTGATTGCATGGTTTGCATCAAATATATTAAATAGTAGCACATCTGAATACCAGGGTTCACTATAAATATGATTGAATGAATGAATTATTTTGCAATTTTAAACTGAACAAATACTCCATGCACAGAACATGTGCTCAGACGTACACACAAACACACACACACACATACACACACAATCCATCTTCCCCCTCTTCCTTCCCTTCTGTCATCAGGGGGAAAATATAGCTTTGGAAAAGTTCAATATGCTGAAATGGAATCCCACAAAAGTGGAAATTGCACTAATTTTCATGTTTTCTGGTTTATTAAGCCTTCAAGCATTTAGCAGAATCCCAAGTCCATGCCTAGAGAGCACATTTATCATTCTGAATTTGCTGTTTTAATGACACTGGAATCACAGAACTAATTGTAACACAACCTTATTGGTGTTATTGAATCATCTGTACAGGGGCAAAAAGAGAGAATGGATAAACAGAAACTAGAACTTAGTTGCAGGATCACTTGTTAGAGTGACTTTCATTTTTTATCTACATGCCTCCTGTGTTTCAGTCAGAATATTGACAGTAGAGAACAATAACCCAGAGTGCATGTCTTAATTCTGAACATAAAGCTAATGTATGAATAGGTTTGGAAATACCTGATCTATTTCCAACCGAGCGCATATGGTCTTATCAATTTGCAAACTTCATTGGTAGTACTTTGCTTAGGAATTTTCCTTCATGACAAGGTATAAACATTCTTCCTAAAGTCTTGAGTATAAATTTTACATAAAAAGTTCAACAGGTAACCTATCTCTAATGGTCAGGAATACCACCTTTTTGGATAACCAACTGCATAGCTCTCCATCTTCATTGTTTATTTATGCCCTAGCTATTAAATGAATGTTTCAAAAGTTTTCATTTTGTTTCCATAGTTTTCCTAGAAGTGGTGTAATCTTAATCTCACTTTCATAACAAGGTTACAATGTTAACTAAATGGAATAATCATCATCATGGTGTTTAAATTCATAATCTGCATCAAATATTGTTCTGGGGGCTAAGGTAAATACAATCAGATCAGACAGTCTGCATCTTAGGACGGTCTCACAGTCCATGGGTATTGTGGGGAACTGGCATTTTTTCCCCATTTACTGAGGAATAGAGAAATGACTTGTTCAAGGCGACACAGCACGCCAGTGGCAGAGCCACAATTAGAACCCAGGTCTAATTCTAGTCCCAGGCTCTTTCCACTATTCACTGAGCACTTACTGTGTGAAGAGCACTTAACTAAGCCCAAGGGCAAGTACATTAATAAACAGTGACATTCCCTGCCTGCAAGGATCTTTCAGTCTATGCCACGCTGCTTCTATGGAGGACATTTGAGTAAGAGTTTTGTTAACTTTTTGGATCTTTCTAAAGTTGCTTCTGCAACTGGTTGTTCAATGGGTAGTGATAGGAGGCAGAGGAATATTAAAGAGGTATTCACTGAGCACCCACTGGATGCAGTAAACTTGGGATAGTATGACTGAAGTATGAAACGTGTTACCTGCCCAGAAAGAGCTGAAACTCTAATGGGGAAGACAGCATAGAATATTTATAAATGGGGTAATCAGAATAAATAAATTGACTGCACAATTGATTATACAACTAGACAAAAAGGCTGAGGGAAGGTATAAATAAATCAGTAAGTGCCCTAGGTGGCTGAGGGGTTGATTGGCTTTGGGTTTGGAGAATTAATGGGGGATGGTTTGTTGGAGGATGTGGGATTGCAGGAGGTCCTTGAAGATGGGGGAGACTTCTGGTCTGTTAGATTAGGTAAGGGAAGATGTTCCAGACTGATTAGACTGTAAGCCTGTCATTGGGCAGGGATTGTCTCTAGCAGTTGCTGAATTCTATATTCCAAGCGCTTAGTACAGTGCTCTGCACATAGTAAGTGCTCAATAAACACTATTGAAGGAATGAACAAAGTGAAAGAGGGTAGGGAGGAAACTTCTATAATTCTTCCTGTGGAGTGATAATAGTAATAATTACGGTAGTTCCTAAGTGCTTACTATATGCCAGGCACTGTTTTAAGTGCTGGGGCAGGTACAAGATAATTGGGTTGGACACAGTCCCTCTTCCACACAGAGCTCACAATCTTAATCCCCATTTTACAGATGAAGGAACTGAGGCATAGAGAAGTTAGGTGACTTGCCCCAGGTCACATAAGACAAGTAGCAGAGGCAGGATTAGAACCCTTGACCTTATGACTCCGGGGCTCATTCTCTATCCACTACACCATGCTGCTTCTCAAAACTTGGTTTGCTGTGGCAGTTTTAAGACCAAAGTGCTCTCACATTACTTAGTTCATTTTGACTCTCACAAAGACCCTGTGAGGTAGGGACACAAGGCAGCTATTATTAGCCCCATTTTACAGATGGGGAACTGAGGTACTGAGGAGTTAGGTGACTTGCCCAGGATCACACAGCAGGCTAATAGCACTGCTCTGACTCCAACCCAGGTACTGTGGCTTCTAGATCAGCACCCTGCTGCTTCGCCACATCATTTCCCCTGGGCCATTGTTTGTGATAGTGTTGACTAGAAGAAGAATCTCACAGCCTTTTGAAACTAGAGAAATACACATGCATAGTGAAGCCTGATTTTAAAGAGCACCTATACTTTAAAAAACCTTCCATGGATAAAAGTTTTCTTTTGGGCCTCAGCCACCCATTGTCTAATTCAAAGATCCCTTTACAAGGAACTCCTATAAAATAAACTCTTCAAAAGCCATCCTTTGAAGTCATTATGAAAAGTGTGAATACTTAAAGTTTTCTCTATAACGATCTTGGTAGGTTCCTAAGGAGAAAAGGCATGCAATATTTCTATCCCTAAAAATTATCCAGCTTATTTAGACTTGAAAATTTCTATGTTTAGGCTTCAAAACTTGCTTTCCTCAAATACTGGGATAATTGTGTGGGTAGAAGTTGCCACATTGTTCTAAACTTTAGGATTGAAATATGAAGTAACAGTGCTGCAGGTCAGAGTCCCAGAGTTGGTCAGAATAAAAATAGCCTCATGATTTCAAATATTTCTTTACACATCAACATTTCCAATTCCTCTCAGAAACCTAAAAACTCATCAGGGCTGGAGAAGCTGAGAGTGATGGTGGTGAAACAGACCAGAAATAGAAAGAGGAAATGGTCAGTTGAGCTTCACTGTTCAAGCCAAAAAGAAATAACAAGCAAACAACATTAATTCTCAAAAGGAAATTAGAGTTAAACCATTACTCTCCCCACGTATTCCTCAGAGGGAATGAAGATTTTAAATACTCTTCAGGCTTGCCTACTTTCAAAGACAAAGAACTCCTTAGATGATCATCCAAGTAGAAAAAATTAAATTATAATGTGATGAGTGGGGCACCTAGTTGGGCAACTTAATATTAATAAAAGCATTTGCTAAGGGCTTACTATGTGCCAAGCACTGCCCTAAATGCTGAGGTAGAAAGGAATAATTAGATACAGTCCTTGCCCCACATGGGGATCATTTAGAATAAAGTAATTGCTTTCTTAAATCATCAAGTTTTAGAAAACTTCCACAAAGTGAATTACAAAGAGACATAATTCCTGACCTTAGTGTTTACAATCAAATAGGGGAAAGCAAGAGCATAGAGTCACCATAAACACCCTCATATACATAGCTGATAGACATGTATGGATAATTTTGCTCTATTTTTCACTCCGTTCTACTCATCAATGCACTCTATTGAAAGTTGTTGTATAGGCTTTCACAGCTGACAACTGCTAGAGGAATGTCCTAATTTGGGTGGGTCTCCTGCAGAAAATCTATTATTGGTGATTCTGTTTAATTTCTCCCCTCAAGGCTTCATCTACTATTAACAGGATAATTTCAGAACAATGCTCAGGTCTCTGTTCAAGAGTCAACAGGAAGCTTTTCTGAGAAACCTCAGTGAAATAATTGGGTTTGATGTCTGCCATTCAAAATCATTAAGGTACTTGTTAAGTGGGCATTATGGGCCTAGCATTGCACTAAGCACTAGGGAAGACACAAGATAATCAGGTTGGACACAGTCCCTGTCCCACAAGGGGCTCACAGTCTAAGTGGGAGGGAAAAAGATTTTATCTCCATTTTACAGATGAGAAAGTCGATATACAGAAAAGTTAAGTGGCTTGGCTACAGTCACACAGCAGGAAAGTGGCAGAGTTGGTATTAGAACCCAGGGCCTCTGACACAAAGCAAAAAGCATGGCATACACAAAAATCGTGGTGCTTAAACACCCTCCCAGTCACATCCACAAGGAATAGGAGAGGGAGAAAATAGATCCTGTGTTACCCTCAACCCTAGGCAAATGGGGGAAATTAAACTGAAGGCTGTCAAGACAAAAAGGATGACTTCCCTAAATGACCCATGAGATTAATTTGCATGAATTAACCTATTCCTAGTCAATCATATTTATTGAGCACTTACTGCATGCCCACCACTGTACTAAGAACTTGGGAGAATAATAATAATAATAATGTTGGTATTTGTTGAGCGCTTACTATGTGCAGAGCACTGTTCTAAGCATTGGGGTAGATACAGGGTAAGCAGGTTGTCCCACAGGAGGTTCACAATCTTAATCCCCATTTTACAGATGAGGGAACTGAGGCCCCGAGAAGTTAAGTGATTTGTCCACAGTCACAGAGCTGACAAGTGGCAGAGCTGGGATTCAAATCCATGACCTCTGACTCCCAAGCCCGGGCTCTTGCCACTGAGCCACGCTGCTTCTCTACAATATTATAGTGTAATACACACATTCCTTGCCCTCTAGTTTACTGTCTACAGGGGAAGACTAGTTCCTTGTTTAGTCAACAAAGGGCAGGCACATAGTACTTGAGAATTTTGACAACAAACCTTCCATTTGGAAGGGTCCTCTTTGAAAGCAAGGATCCTGTCTAACAACTATACTGTACTATCCCAAGTGCTTAATAATGGTGGTATTTGTTAAGCGCTTACTATGTGCAAAGCACTGTTCTAAGCGCTGGGAGGATACAAGGTGATCAGGTTGTCCCACGTGGGGCTCACAGTTTTAATCCCCATTTACAGATGAGGTAACTGAGGCACAGAGAAGTGAAGTGACTTGCCCAAAGTCACACAGCTGGCAAGCGGCAGAGCTGGGATTAGAACCCATGACTTCTGACTCCCAAAGCCCAGGTTCTTTCCGCTGAGCCAAACTGCTTCTCTTAGTACAGTGCTCTCCTCACTCTAGGCTTCAAGGCTCTCCATCACCTTGCCCCTTCCTACCTCTCCTCCCTTCTCTCTTTCTACCGCCCACCCCGCACGCTCCGCTCCTCCGCCGCCCACCTCCTCGCCGTCCCTCGGTCTCGCCTATCCCGCCGTCGACCCCTGGGTCACGTCCTCCCGCGGTCCTGGAACGCCCTCCCTCCTCACATCCGCCAAACTGATTCTCTTTCCCTCTTCAAAACCTTACTTAAAAATCACCTCCTCCAAGAGGCCTTCCCAGACTGAGCTCCTCTTCCCCCTCTACTCCCTCTGCCATCCCCCCTTTACCTCTCCGCAGCTAAAGCCTCATTTTCCCCTTTTCCCTCTGCTCCTCCACCTCTCCCTTCCCATCCCCACAGCACTGTATCCGTCCGCTCAACTGTATATATTTTCGTAACCCTATTTATTTTGTTAATGAATTGTACATCGCCTTGATTCTATTTAGTTGCCATTGTTTTTACGAGATGTTCTTCCCCTTGACGCTGTTTAGTGCCATTGTTCTTGTCTGTCCGTCTCCCCCGATTAGACTGTAAGCCCGTCAAACGGCAGGGACTGTCTCTATCTGTTGCCGACTTGTTCATCCCAAGCGCTTAGTACAGTGCTCTGCACATAGTAAGCGCTCAATAAATACTATTGAATGAATGAATGAATACTCAAGTAAGGGCACAAATACCACTGATTGATCTAAGGGAGTCATTTCATTTTGAAATTTTGAATTTTGCAATTCAAATAGCTGTTATATACCTAACTAAAGGGAGTAGATTTGAGTGGAATGGCGGATAAAACAAGGAAATTTGTTGCAGGCCCAAGACACAACTTTGATAAAATCTCAGGGAGGAAGAAAGCAGTGTCGGATATGAGGGGCTCCAGGAAGTCATGTGTGTATGAATGGAAAGGGCAAGCTGGGAAATGGTTGAAGGGGAATAATGGCTGGGGCCTTTTCTCGATGAAAATTATTTCATTCCCAACACAAGCAATCATATTTACTGAGCACTCACTGTGTTCAGAGAACTGTTTCTAAGCACTTGGGAGAGAGCAGTGCAGGAGAAGCAGCGTGGCTCAGTGGAAAGAGCACGGGCTTTGGAGTCAGAGCTCGTGAGTTCGAATCCCAGCTCTGCCACTTGTCGGCTGTGTGACCGTGGGCAAGTCACTTAACTTCTCTGTGCCTCAGTTCCCTCATCTGTAAAATGGGGATTAAGACTGTGAGCCCCATGTGGGACAACCTGATTCCCCTATGTCTACCCCAGCGCTTAGAACAGTGCTCGGCACATAGTAAGCGCTTAACAAATACCAATAGAAGCAGATGAATAATGATGGCTTCTCTAGTGGATTAAGTTAAATGCATTCTGAATTTTATTATAATAATTATTAATAATAATAAAAAACAATGATTTTGGCATTTGTTAAGCGCTTACTATGTGCCAGCCACTGAACTAAGTACTGAGGTAGATACAAGATAATCAGGACAGACATAGTCCCTGCCCCACATTGAGCTCAGTCTTGATCCTCATTTCACAGATGAAGAAACTGAGGCACAGAGAAGTTAAGTGATTTGCCTAAGTTCATACAGGAGACAAGTGGCCAAGTTGGGATTAGAATCCAAGTATTCCAGCTCCCAGGACCTTGCTCTTTCCATTAGACCACACTGCTTTTCCAACAGGACACTAACTGATCTTTTTAAAAATCATATTCACGTTTTTAGTAGTCTATATTTTGGGTGATTTTTATGTAGTAAATCTCAAGTTTTAAAAATAGCTGGCTACTCATTCTTGATGGAATAAACACTTTGATCTTGAGCTGTCTGAAGTTCATACCAGTTCAGCTTGAGGTGTTTAGTTTCCCCCTTGTTATCTATCTTGGCAATTGCTGTAGACATATCTCACTAGACATATTAAACACTCACTGGCAATGTCTCAAAGGGCAAAATCTCATGTCAAATAGAAAAAAAAAACCTTAAACCAAAAACAGGGTCCACGTTTCCTAGTTTCCGTAATGATATCTGACCATTATCCAGACAGCATGGAGGAGAATTTGATGGTTCTGCTTTTTGACTTAGTCGAATACAGTTGGGTTGAAAAGTAATTGGTTGAAGTTGTGCAAATATGCCTTCCAATTGGCTGGGGAGATTGTTTCTTTGACAGGTTCTCTGTGGGGATTCATGTATTTCCCAGTCTCCTTTTCCATTTTTTTAAAAAAGGAAATGTAACTTTGTAACAACACTTTTTTATTTTTTCAATAGACAACTTAGTTAATTAGGAAAAACATGGGATTGGGAGTCAGGAGACCCAGCTTCAAGTTTCAGCTCTGCCACAGGCTACCATGTGACCTTTAGCAAGTCACTTAACTGTCCGGGACCTCAATTTCCTCATCTTTCAAATGAAGATAATTTAAATGGTGAGTGCAGTGTGGGACAAAGACAGTGTACGATCTCAAGCATATCTACCATAACTACCGAAGTGTTTGCCATAATAAGCGCTTCAAAAAAATTAAGATAAATGCCACAATTTTAGCTAAATTGTAACGTCTGTTCAACTGCAGCACAGAAATAGCAGTTTTGGTACCCATTGATCAAGGTCAATATTAGTGGCATTTATTGAGTGTCTACTGTGTGCAGAGGACTCAACTAGGAACATACAAAAGAAATAAACCCTGTTTGCAGGTAGTTGACAATCTAATTAGGAGAGGCTATAGACACAGTGAAATGAGCAGCATGATCTAGAGGAAAAAGCATGGACCTGGAGTCAGAAGATCTTGGTTCTAAACCTGGCTCTGCCACTTGCCTGCAGGATGACCTTGGAAGAGTCACTTAACTTCTGTGTGCCTTAATTACCTTATCTGTAAAATGGGGTTAAAATTCCTATTCTCCTTCCCATTTTGACTTGCGGTTCAGGCGGGACAAGGATCATGGCTATCCACCTCTATATCAAACAGAAACTCCTCACCTTTGACTTTAGAACACTCCATCACCTTGCCCCCTCCTACCTAACCTCACTTCTCTCCTACAACACAGCCCACACACTTTGCTCCTTTGGTGCTAACCTTCTCACTGTGACTCGATCTCACCTGTCTCACTAACGATCCTCGCCTATGTCCTGCCTCTGGCCTGGAACGCCCTCCCTCCTCTAATCTGACAGACAATTACTCTCCCCCCACTTCAAAGCTTTTTTGAAGCCACATCTCCTCCAAGAGGCCTTTGCAGACTACGGCCCAATTTTCCTCACCTCCCATTCACCTTCTGTGTCACCCTGACTTGCTCCCTTTGCTCTCCCCCCAACCCCACTCCCAGCCCTACAACACTTGTGTATGTATCTGTAATTTCATTTATTTGTATTGCTGTCTGTCTCCCCTCCTCCAGACTGTGAGCTCATTGTGGGCAGGGCTTGTCATTTTTTGTTATATCTTTCTTTCCCAAGGACTTAGTATAGTGCTCTGGACTCAGTACGTGCTTAATAAGTACGATTGAATGAGTTAATGTTCAATCTGCTTATCTCATAACACCAGTGCTTAGAAGAATGCTTGGCACAAAGTAAGCACTTAACTGGTACCACAATAATGACAAAGTGATGAAGATAAAAGTAAGAAAAAATAAATTTAGTGAATAAATTTAAAATGAGCAGCTAAAACATGAATAATAATAATAATAATTGTGGTACTTGTTAAGCACTTACTAAATGCCAGGCACTGTACTAAGCACTGAAGTGGATACAAGCAAATCAGGTCGAACACAGTCCCTGTCCCGCATGGGGTTTACAGTCTTAATCCCCATTTTACAAATGAGGTAAGTGAGGCCCAGAGAAGATGTTACTTGCCCAAGGCCACACAGCAGACAGGTGGTGGATCTCAGATTAGAACCCATGACTTCTGACTCCCAGGCCCGAGCTCTATCCACTACACCATGCTGATTCCCTCTCATGAGAGCTGAGGTAGCAGATGAGATGACTTGATCAGGTGGGCAGGAATTCCTCAGGGCGGGTCTCAAGGAGAGAGCGACTTTAAAGCAAACTTTTAGAAAGGAGATAGCAGGGATTTAAGTAAAATAAGGAGTGAGGGAATTCCAGTCAGGGGGCACATCCTAAGCAATGTTTGGAATTGGTGAGTTGATCATGAGGGAGACTAATGGGAGAAGTGAGGAGCATGACCTGAAGGTGTGGAAAGGAAGAAATAATAAAAATAATAGTATTTGTTAAGTGTTTACTATGGGCCAAGTACAGTAACAAGCAGTGGGGTAGATGCAAGAAAATCAGGGTGGATATAATCCCTGCCTTTCATGGGGCACACAGTCCAAGGAAGGAAGAGAAAAGGAGTTTCATCCCCATTTTACAGATGAAGGAAACTGAGGCAAAGAGAAGTTAGTGTTAGTAAAGGAAATTGAGGAGTTGTCCAAAAAATAGGATGAAAAGTAGATCATGTCAGGACAACCAAGCTGGAGGGTTTCTAGGAGAGGATAGCCAAACATGTAAATAGCAGCCCAAAGGTCAAGGAAAATTGTAACCAAGAAGAGATCATTAGGTTTTTCCAGAAGGCAGATTATAGAAATCTTGAGTCATATGTTCTCGATTACATAAAAAGAGTGAAATCCAGTTGTAGAAAGGTGAGAAGTGAGAGAATAAAATAAAATTGGAAGATATCACTTACTAGATCCCTTTAGGTTTTCATTTTATTGATTTTTTTTCCAGGATATGTATCAAGGTGAACTATAAAAATAACCAGAATGGAGGAAAAATCAATGTAAAAAAATAAGACTTTTCAGGCAAGAATTGAAATGTGATTTTAGTTTGCCCCCTCTCCCAAGTCCAGAGTGGTGAGAGGTCACACACAAACAGCATTTTGACCCTGGGATAAGACCCGAGAAATCTGGTGATGATTTAGAGGATCCCTACCTCTGACCTGGAGGGTGCTTCAGAGAGGTGACCTGTCTCACAGCACAGGGCACAAAGGGGAACCCAGGTCTATCGGGTTTAGCCAGCACCACCAATATTGGGGTGGGCTATTTTGAGCCTGGGTTCCTTCTTCACTTGATACTAAATTCAGTTTTATATATGAAAAGGAGTATTTTTTTTTTGTTTTTAGTAAAACCAGGGAATGCAGTCTACATCAACAACAAGGGGTCCTCTATGTACCTGAGCACATAGACTAAGTAGTCTGTTTTCTGTGGGAGTCACCTAGATGCAGAGAAACACAGACAAAGGCATCTTTTAGAATCCTCCTCCCTCTTCTAGTCTACCATCCTGGAGAATGGCAAACAACCACAGTCTTGGCTTTCTGCCCCCAGCCCCGCCTCTACTCCAGGCAGTTTCTGAGCTGGTTCAGGGCTGAAACTCCTCCTGGAGGCAGGGTAATCACTATGACAAGACAATGAGGGAGCAAAACATCGAAGGAAAATGTCCCCTGAACTCTGGTCTTTCTTTTCCTCTATTAATCAATTGATTTTTATTGAGTGCTTTCGGTGGGCATAACACTGTACTAAGCACTTGGGAGAGTACGCTACAGCGTGCCTAGTGGATAGAGCACAGATCTGGGAGTCAGAAGGACCTGAATTCTAATCCTAGCTCCACCATTTGTCAGCTGTGTGACCTTGGGCAAGTCACTTCACTTCTTTGGGCCTCAGTTCCCTCATCTGGAAAATGGAGATTAAGACTGTGACCCCCATGTGGGACAAGGATTGTGTCCAACCCAAACACCTTGCATCTACCCTAGTGCTTAAGCACAGTGCCTGACACAGAGTAAGTGCTTAACAAATATCACAATTATTAGATAGAGTTGTTGGACACAATTCTTACTCTCAAGGAACTAACAGACTTGTCGAGGCTGTCATACTTTACTGGGGAGATGAAAAATCAAAGTGGGGATGAGCAAGACAGGGCAACAGGGCAGGAGAGCAAACATCTAGGCTAAGGTTATTGAAGAAAAAGTGTTTTAAGACAATTGCATTGATGTCCAGAAACAATGGTTTTGAGGAATTTTAACTTTCCTCAATTCCTGCCACCTATGTTCTCACAAGTATTCAAAATCATTCTAGCTTGGTTTTAGACTCTGAGCCTAATCTATATTTCTGGTAGACAAATTCTATCTTGAGTTAGTTAAATTAGACAAAGGAAAAAGAAGGTAATTTATAAGAGTCCCAATTTCTCCCCCTGGAGAGATGAAAGCATCTTTCATTTTAGTCACCTTAATCTCTTCTAAGGTAATGGCTTCCAGGAAATTATAGCCAAATCAAGCCATTTTCCTCTGCAATCTAATATCTTGGCTCCTCTGAGGGTTTGAATGCTATGAGATTTTTAGAAAATTGTGACTACAGTTTGGAGAAATGAACTCTTCAATCCAAATTAAAAGAAAATGTATCGATCGATCTCCTTAAAATAGCAGTCATTGTCTTCAGTTTTCTATTTTATTTCCCCCCCATCTCCTATGGGTCAGATTGTTAATGGATTCTGCTCTGGTTATTAATTGCCAAATATTGTCTGGCATTAAAACGCAAGCATCGCATCACCACCCCTTGCGAAAGTATCAACCAATTTAACTTCCAAGGCAACTGCTGATGACTGTGGAAATTCTCGAGTGATACAGGAAGTTCAGTACAAGCTGGGAGCTCAGGCCCCCATTGGAAAGTGTGCAGTAGAGGGCATGGGGAGGTGAAACCGCCTTCCCAAAGTCATACAATGAGTCAGGGACAAAGCCAGGAATAGAACCCAATGCGTCGTTAACCGCCAGCCCGCTCTGCCTCTTCGGTGACTCACGGCAGCTTGGGTGACCAGGCCTCACCGGGTCATTCGGCAACAACAATTCAAGGGAGTCGTGCCACCCTCAGTCAGAGGGCTGTGCTTATTTGGTTTTGAGGTCCACACTGTGTTCATTCATCCCGGGAGACCTGAAAAAGACAAGCCAACTTCTTGGGCTGGCCAAGCCCAATCAATTCAGTGACCGAACTCAAATGAGGAATGAGTGACTTTCTGTGGTCACACAGACAACTGTTCTTAAAGGCAGGAAAGGGATTAAGGTCATATTAGGTACTTAGATTATTCATTCATCCAGCTATATTTACTGAGCGCTTACTGTGTGTAAAGCACTGTACTTCACCGTGTGCAAGTTCTGTATTCTATACGAGTATTGTGTACTGTACTGTGTGCAAAGCACTGTACTTTGCCCATACCCAAAGCATTACTCATAATACCTATAATGTTAAGGTAGCAAAAAATAATTGAGGGAATTCAGTCAGGGGAAGAGTCCTGAGCATTTATGGGGAGAAGTGAGGAGAGTGAAAACACAAACAATTAAGGTAACATCTGGCCTTGCCCAACCTCTTACTAATTAAGAGAAAGACATCTTGTTTTCTAGTAGATTAGACTCCCTTAAGATGCCAGGTTTTGCACTGAGAGAAAAATGCATTAGCATTAGCTGCAGTCAACTCGGTTTTCAGTTTGGGTAGGCATGCTGGAAGATAGAATATACTGTAAATAGCATGTCTTCCTGGGATCTGGATTTCTAGTCTTGCCAGATAAATTTAACCTGAACTTTACATAGCTGCTTCAATACCGCAGGGAGAGGATTGAGCAGTAATTTCAGTCTAATATCCTTTCCGGGTTAATTTTAATGACATAAATCTTACTGATGAGGCAGGGAAAGGTTAGAGAATATTTCAATAATCTGCCTACTTTTTTGATGACATATCTTTCAGCAGATTTCTGGGTTCTGGGACTTGAAAGAAGGAAAGATTTTGAATCTGTCCAACATTGACTCAAATCTAAATATAGGATAAAGAAAATCAGAAAGCAAGAGTTTGTTTTAGAAATAGCGTCAGCAGTCCACACACTCTCGGCAGCAGAGGACAGATGTCAGAAGCTTCACCAAATAACATAGGGAGACCTGGTAGCTAGGAGTTCCCGGAAAGGACTAAAGTTCACAGAGGTCTTATACTTAACTACTATTACTGCTTCTATCATATTTACTGAGCACTTACTATGTGCAGAGTACTGTACCAAGCATTTGGGAGAGTACAATAAAAGAGAGTTGGTAGACACGTTCCCAGCATCCCCCAGGTTTTTTTTTGTTACTGTATCTTTCAAAACTAGGCCTTCCTTAACAGCGAAAAGCAGTATGTTCTAGTGGAAAGAGTACGGGCCTGCGAGTCAGAGGATGTGGGTTCTAACCCCAGCTCTGCCACATGTTTGCTCTGTGACTTTGGGCAAGTCAATTCTCTGAGCTTCAGTTACCTCACCTCTAAAGTGGAGATTAAGACTGTTCGCTCCATGTGGCACAGGGACTGTGTCCAACTTAATTCCCTTGTATCTACCCCAACATTTAGAACGGCTTTTGTTCTTAACAAATACCTCAATTATTATTGTTATAACTACTACCAATAATAATGTGGTACTTGCTAAGGGCTATGTGTCAAGCACTGTCCTCAAACCTGGGATAACTGCAGGAGTGGATGCAGTCCCCGTCCATAGTGGGCTCACAATGTACGAGGGAGGAAGAGTAGGTAATCAATCCCTACTCCTACAGATAAGGAAATTGAAGAATAGAGAACTGAAGTGACTTCCCCAAAGTCAGACAGCAGATGACAGGCAGAACTTCTCCTTCTGGGAAGATGAGATTAAGGGTGAGAGCTGAGTAGGGTTATAGAAGAGCCACCCTGGAGGACGGGAAAGTAGTCATAGGTGCCTCTTCCTCTGAGCAGACTATCTCTGGGCTGGCATGGTGAAGGCAAGATTTAAAGCAGTTAATCAGCTCATGAGTAGAACAGGCTTGGTATTGAGGAAAGAGAGTCTATTGTTGGAATATGTGTGCTTACTTGTTCAAATAAATCAGATAAATATTCAAGTCTTCATTTTCTTGGCCCATGTCAAACCAGTCTCAACTGGTGAGGTGGTTATCACCTACAAGGATGGGACTGACCACTGTTGTACAAATAACACTGTGAAAGTGGTAACCTCCGGTTCAACATTCCAGAAAGTATTCAGCGCACTTTTTTATGGTATTTGCTAAGTGCTAAGTATCAATCACAGTTCTAAGTGTTGGGGTAGATACAAATCAATCAGGTTGGACACGGTTCCGTTCCCACATGGGACTCACATTCTAAGTAGGAGGGTGAAGAGCTATGGAATCCTCACTTTACAATTGAGGTAAAGCACAGAGAAGTTAAGTGATTTGTCCAAGGTTGCACAGCAGACAAATGGCAGAGCTGGGATTAAAACCCAGGTTTTGATTCCCAGGTCAATGCTCTTTCCACTAGGCAACACTGCTTCTCATTGTTAGTGAAGGCCTGGTTTTGAAGATTGCAATTAAAAACATTGGAGGGATGTTAGGAGTAATTGAACATTTTTGCTAGAGAACTCTCGATAAGAGTGGAGGCTTCTGGAGTAGAGTTAAGAGTAAGAGTTGGGATTGAAGGAAAAAGTGAAAACTAGTGATTGGGGAGGTGTGACCTGAGATGTAGTTATGCGTGTGTCCGCTGCTGGTGTTTAGTTAGAAAGTTGCCATGCCTTCAAGTTGGTACAGTAAAATCAATTTTCCTGGAATATCTCTTTTCTAAAAAGTAACTTTCTTTAGAAAACAGCAGGCTCTATGGCCACCTCCAGGTTTAGAAAACTCTCTATGCTTGATGTTATCTTTCCATGCCCTCCTGTGAGAAAGTGACATCCTTAACCTCTTAAAATATTTTTCTTCTGGTGGATATATAAGCTCAGGAAGGGGTATATGATGCTAAGCCTCTTTAAAAAGTAAGTTGCTGTCACTAGAGCACCAGTTTTTATTTCATGTTCCACTCCTCTAGGAAAATTCCACTTACATAGAAAAAAATACAGAAAGGGGGAGACCTAGTCCATTCTGAATTTAGATAATTCATCTGTACTCTAAAAGAGATAATCTGCATAGTTTTCAGCACAAATCACTTTAAACATTATTCTGAAACCTTTGTAGGATTTTATAAACGGAAATGTTTTCAGGAAAATGTGATTTTCTTCACTGGAAAATTATCCTGATATGTGGGGCCACAACAAGGTCTTGGAAATCCAGACACTGGATTCAGTGATTTAATTTGCGGTCATCGCTTTTCATTCTGTGTATCTTCAGTTTACCATTGCTTTTATCAATATTTTCAATGTTTTCTCAGAATTATGGGATTCTGTCTTGGGCTTTCTTGTAAATTTTCAGCCAACAAATAAAACTCCAACTGTCCATGTGGAGGATTGGCCTCAAGCCCTGGCTCTCCCTTGCACCACAGAGGTTCTTAGATTTGCTACATTAAAAGTGAGTAATTTGGGAAGCTCCAATGAACTTGTCCCAGATTTAATTTATTCTGGGGCAATTGCATTTCATATTGTCTTAGTACTAAGATTTAGTAATTGGGAATCTTTGATACCACCTCAATTTACAGTGGATTTCAATTATTCTGGGGAAACGATTTAACAATTTTCACAAAACTATGATTGCATTCCTTTAGTCTATCACTTACCTACCTGTTCAGTCCTAAAAGAAAAAAAAATCCAATTTGAGGGGTTCTGGAAGATGAAAGATGTTCTCAGAGAGATAATACTTAGAATTGTATCATCTTTTGAGGCTCTCATACTGGCAAAAATCTTTGTTAATACCAGGTCAGGTGAAATACATGGAAAGCTTAGGTTTGACCTTTGGATTTCATCTGACAAGGGCAGTACGAAGCTCTCATAACATGTTATAAGTCATTCCCCTCCACCTTAAGCTTGCCTCTAAGCATCCTTGCTGTTTTGCCCTTGATAAACATGCCCCACTTCTAATAAAGAAAATCTCACAGGGCTCCCTTCCTGTGAAGTTGGCCAACACTGGCTTTCTCTGACATCCCTGGAGACTCTTTAATGTCCAGAAGGGTGATCATCACACTAGTAACATAAGCATCTTGTTACTGGGTTGCATGGATCATGGATCTGTCCAGAAATAACATTGCTTTTCATTCATTCAAACATATTTAATGAGTGCTTACTGTGTGCAGAGCACTGTACTAAGCATTTGGGAGGGTACATTATAAAAATAAACAGACACGTTTTGTTTTCAGCTGGAGTACTTTAGCCATTCTTAATCGCATGGAAGCACTCAGATTTTCCCAGAAAAGTTGAAGACCTGGCAATCTGAGACACATAGACCATCACCAGCCTTTTGATGATTTCCAGCCTTACTTGTGGCACCACAAAGTCAATTTTAACCTCCCACTTGGGTGGCAATTACTGCAGAATCAAAAGTCCCAGTCATCGGGAGCTGCAATGCATGTATCATTTTTTTTGCTCTCCTGAAGATGTTGCTACTGAGGAAGGTCCCTGTTAGTCTGGGGAGGAAAACCAAAAAGGCTAACAGAAATTTTCATAGTGAACACATGTTCTTTGCTATGCTGTGTCAGTTATTAGTACAATGTTAACAACTGTGGTATTTGCTAAGTGATTACTGCATGCCAAGCACTGATAATTAAGATAATACAAGATCATCAGGTCCCACATGGGGCTCACATTCTAAGTAAGAGGTAACACAGGTATTGAAATCCCCATTTAGCAGATGAGGGAAATGAGGCACAGAGAAGTTAAGTAACTTGACCAAGGTCAAACAGCGGATGAGCAGCAGATCCACGATTAGAAGTCAGATCCTCCAACTCCCAGGATCTGTGCTCTTTTCACTAGACCACACTGTTTCTACTGTTCTACGCACATTAAGGAGTCAATGAATACCACTGATTGATTTGCCACTCCTGTTGCTGCTTTCACCTGCTAGACTTATAATAGTAATTATAGTTATTATTGTGATTATTAAGTTTCATTTCTGTTCCTAACACTATAGTAAAATATGTTGTCAATATTAATTAGATCAGCCAAAGGTGGGAGATTGCCTATGGGGTCTATGCCAAAAGTATGTCAGGTTTCTGAAATAATAACGATAATGATGATAATATTAATAACAACAATTAATAACATCAGCCTAGCGGATAGAGCACAGACCTGGGAATCAGAAGAACTCGGGTTCTAATCCCAGCTCCACCAGTTGTCTGGTATGTGATTTTGGGCAAATCACTTAACTTATCTGTACCTCATTTACCTCATCTATAAAATGGAGATTAAAACTATAAGCCCTAAGGGAGACATGAACTGTGTTCAATCTGATAATCTTGTACCTACTCCAGCTCTTACTACAGTGCCTGGCACAGAGTAAAACCTTAACTTTAAAAAAAAAACTCCAAAAAACCCACAAAGCATGATATCTGTTAAGAACTTAAGTACTGGCATAAATAAAGGATAATCCGGTGGGACACAATCCGTGTCTCACGTAGGGCTCACAGTCTTTGTAGGAGGAATAGGTATCAAATCCCCATTTTACAGACGAGTTAACTCAGACACAATGTAGGTAGGTGGCTTGCCTATAATGGTAGAGCAGGGAAATGGCCTCGCCGGGATTAGAAACCAGGTCTCCCAACTCCCAAGCCAGTACTTTCCTTGAGGCCATGTTCCTTCTCTAGAGGAACTACCTAGTGTGTCTCAGAGTGGACAAGCACAGCAAAAGGCCCAAAATAACTGGCCAAAATAAGCAGTGAAGGCCACAGCAGATACAGCGTGGCTCAGTGGAAAGAGCCCGGGCTTGGGAGCCAGAGGTCATGGTTTCGAATCCCAGCTCTGCCACTTAGCTGTGTGACTGTGGGCAAGTCAATTCATTTCTCTGTGCTTCAGTTGCCTCATCTGGAAAATGGGGATTAAGACTGTGAGCCTCACGTGGGACAACCTGATTACCCTGTATCTCCCCCAGCACTTAGAACAGTGCTCTGCACATAGTAAGCGCTTAACAAATACCAACATTATTATTATTACTGGGAAGAAAAGCAGTATGACCTACTGGATAGAGCACGGGTCTGGGAATCAAAAGGATCTGGGTTCTAATCCCAACTCTGCCATTTGTCTGCTGGGTGACCTTGGGCAAGTCACTTCCCTTCTCTGTGCCTCAGTTACCTCATCTGTAAAATGGGGATTGAGACTGTGAGGCCCAAATGGGACAGGGACTATGTCCAACCCGATTTGCTCGATTCCTCCCAAGTGCTTTGTATGGTGCCTGGCACATAATACACACTTAAATATCATTATTATTATTATTGTTCTTGCAGCAGTATGGGTCAGCCTCAGCAGCAGGCAAACTTACAATTCACGATGACAGTTTTCTGAAAGCACAATTGTTTCAATATTTTTCTCTTAGAACATTAAACTGTTATTGATCTCATTAAAGACAATAATTAATTCAGAATGAGCTTTACTTCGAGGCCACAAGTTAACACAGTGCTGGCCTCAAGACGAAGTTGTCTGAAATATTAACTCCCGGCACTATTTTCCAGCTAGATCATCTAAATTCTAAACTGTAGCAAAAGTGTAATAAATTTACAATGGTTGTATTCAGGTGCAGGATGTAAAACTAGATGTATTTATATTGTAAATGACACTTGCATTAAGATGTCTGGGTGACTTTTCAAAAGAGCTCAATTTCCCCTGCCATAATTATGTCTGCACTGTAGATATCATAAATCAACTTCTGTTTGGAATTTATCCTATTTATCCCAAGTGTTACTATTAGCATTACTTGTCTTTTGGCAGGAGGCTTAGAGCGTCTTATGAGGGTGTTGAACAAGATGGAAAGTTATAACAGTAATGTCTTGAATTTATTTGGTGCCTCCCCCTTCTGCACAGCTTAACACACTATCCTATTAGTTTGTTTATTCCAGGAAAAGCTCTGAAATTTTTAGTGGAAAGAGCCTGGGTTTCAGAATCAGAGGACCTAGGTTTGAATCCCTGCTTCACCACTTGCCTGCTATATGACTCTGGGCAAGACATTTAACTCCTCAGTGCCTCAGTTTCCTCATCTGAAAAATGGAGATTCAACACCTTTTCTCCATTCTTCCTGGACTGTGAGCTCCATGTGGGATAGGGACTATGTTCATAGCTGATTATCTCATATAAACTCCAGTGTTTAATACAGTGTTTGGCACGTATCACTTAATTACCATAATTATTATTATTTCTCAAAGCTAATGGGAAGGAACCAGGATTGGAGACCTTTCTCATTCCCAATCTAGGCTTGCTGCCAGCTATTCTTCAGTCTCTGGGCTCCTTGGTTTCTTTAACTAAATGCACAGTGATGCTCAACTGACCAGATTCAGCCTCAGTGGGTAAAGCAGGACTTAAAAGCCCACCCCAGTATCTCTGAAGAAAATCTGTCTTTCCAGGTTTTTGTAATAATAGGATACTACTTATTCTTGGTAATGGATTGGAATGCAGTGGATCACTGACTTAGGCCGGAAGCTATCCACCAAAGTATCCACCAGAAATCTCCAGTGTTGGAGATGAAGCTGGAGATTCTCCACTGCTGCAGGACCAAGCATGCTTCAGGCCCCTCTGGACAGGCCAATTTCATCTGGACTCTGGAAGTCTTTCAGATAGAAAAACCAACTAGTGGTGTTTAAGCAACCTCCTCTCTCCTATCTCCCCTGCTCGACGTGGCCCTTCCTCTGAGGACTCGAAAGCGGCAGAGAACTCAACACCGCTTCAAAGATAAAAGTAGAAATGTTCTGTGTCACGCTGCAAATGCCTAATGACTTCTTGTAATAAAGAGAAAATTGCCTCGATCCCCAACATAGGGCAAGACTCAGTAGTCGACTGCAGCTGGGGAAATGGGAAGCCACTAGGTCCAGCCATCAAAGAAAAGCAAGCATCACCACCAGGATAAAAATAGAAAGACTTGGAGCAATCATACATAGAGTGGTAATTTATATCATGTGATAAATCTGATGATAAGGGACAATGTAAATAATAGGAAAACAGGACATGTGATTCCTGGCTTTCCTCATTTTTGAAATGAGTAAGCACTTTCAATATTTTAGAGTGAAAAGTGATACACACAGACACACACACACACTCACACCCCCCCCCCCCACTTCCTCTTAATAACCTCTCTGATCAGATGTCCACTGAAGCAGCATGGCTTAGAGGACAGAGCACAGTCCTGGGAATCAGGAAGTCATGGATTCTAATCCCAGCTCCTCCATCTGTCTGCTGTGTGACCTTGGGCAAGTCATTTCACTTCTCTGTGCCTCTGTTACCTCATCTGTAAAATGTGGATTGAGACTGTGAGCCCCACGTGGAACAGGGACTGTGTCCAACCTGATTTGTTTGTATTTGACCCAGTACTTAGTATAGTGCCTGGCACATTGTGTTTAACAAATATAATTATTACTATTATTAGCAATTATCCATGTCCTGTACCTTCCCAAAATTCAATCAATACTATATATTAAATGTTACTAAGTGCTTACTGTGTGCAGAGCTAAGTACTAATCACTTGAGAGAATAAAACAGAGTTGGTAGTCAAGCTCCCTAACTAGGGAGTCATTTAAAATAATCCAATATTATTCAGCTATTTTAGGTGAGAGTGTGTTTTGAGTTTGAATTTAGCTGGATAATTGAGGCCAAACTAAGATAATCAAGACCAAGCATGAGAGAGTTATGTGTGGGGGAGACACATCCCCTCAACTGCTATCATCCTTATGTTATTTGTTTAATGCTTACCATGTGTCAAGTGCTGCATAAAGTACTGGGGGAGACATAGCATAATCAGATAAGAGACAGTCCTTGTCCTATATGGGCTCACAGTTCAAGTAGAAAGAAGAATAGTTATGGAATCCCCATGTAACCAGTGAAGAAACTGAGTCCCAGAGAAGCTAAGCCTCACCTGAGGTCACACAGCAGGTAAGTGGCGAAGCCAGAATTAGAACCCAGGCCCTCTGACTCCCAGACCCGTGTGCTTTCCTGTAAACCTGTTGCTTCCCCACCCCATTTGGGATGTGATTTCAGTGTTGCCAACAAACCATACTCAACTTCATGTGTCAGGACAGGATAATCTATCCTTCGATGGTATTAATTAAGTGCTTACTGTGTGCAGGGCACTGTTCTAAGTACTTGGGAGAGTACAGTATAAGAGAGTTGGTTACCAATCTCAAGGTTCTGAAATACAATCAACTCATCTGCACTGAAGCAACACACACAGTAATACAGTTTCACAGGGTGGAACATGGAAAGAGAATGGATGGCAGCAGTAAAACCAAGCATCTGTGGTGCTTGATCATTTTAACAAAAATATACCTGAAATCTGAAGATATTGGATGACTCATTTTTATCATTAATCTTGCAAAAGACTTTTCCCAAGTTTAATCTATTCACTGCAAATACCAAAAATATCCTTCTGAATGCAATAATATTTTTTCTTCCTCCTTTTTTCAATTTTTTTTACTTTGTTCTAAGATGGAGGATATAAGTGCTGAGAACTCAGGCACACTGCTTCAATAGGCTCATGCTCTTGCTAATATGATCCTCCATTATGTATTGTGTTGGCTCAATCTAGACTTCAGCAAATGATTATCCACATTAATTTCTCACTTACAGGAATTTATAGGAATTATTGTGGGTGAGATGTAATGGCAAAAAAAAAATCTCTACAGACCAATGGACTTTTATTGTTCCAAACTTCCTATACAAAGCAGAATCCAAAGTATCGATCACCTACTGTGTGCAGGGCACTGTACTTTGGGAGAGTACTAGAGAGTTAATAATAATAATAATAATAATTATGGTAATAATAAACCATAAACAATAATGATATTCGTTATGCTTTTGTGCCAAGCCCTGCACTAAGCACTGGGATAGATACAAGCTAATCAGGTTAGACACAGTCCATATCCCTCATAGGAGTTACAGACCCCCTTTATAGGTGAAAAAACTTTAGGCAAAGAGAAGTTTAGCGAGCTATCCAAGGTCATTCAGCAGACAAGTGGTAGAGTCCAGGATTAGAACCCAGGTCCTTCTGAGTCCCAGCCCTGTGCTCTACCCACTAAATCATGCTGCCGTTTAAAGTCCTGGAGTAGATACAGGTTAACCAGGGTGCACACAGTCGCTGTCCCTCATGGGATTCACAATCTAACTAGGATATTGAATCCCCACTTTACAGTTGAGGAAGCTGAGGCACAGACCAGTGAAATGACTCTCCCAAGGTCATACAGCAGACACATGGCAGGGCATGGATGAGAACCCAGGGCCTCTGACTCTCAGGCCCATGCTCTTTCCCCTAGAACACACTATTTCTCATACTTGCTCTCAGTAACCTTAGAGTCCAGTAAAGAAGAATACTAAAATCAAGTTTTGCTCTCATCTCTCTCACCATCGAACAATTGCTCACATCTTTTCACTCTGGTGCCTCTGCTATCTAGCTTACTTTAATGTCTGTCTCTCTGACTACATTTTAAGCTCCTTGAAGGCAGGGAGAATGTCTACTTATTCTATTGTACTCTTCCAAACACTTAGTATAGTGCTATGCGTTCAGTAAGTACACTCTAAGTTCTACTGACTGAATGATTAAATCATGTGAGGATAAGTTAAGAGAGTACAGCAGATACGTACCCAAGTGCTACAGGGGTTTGTGAACACTTAAAAGGTCAGGTCACATGGAGATGCTGAAGGAACAGTTGGGGAATATAAAATTAGGGAATTAGAAGTTACTAGGGGGAGGCCTCTTGGAGGTGATAACCTTTGGAGCTGGGGAAAGCTGTGGTTTGTTGGATGTTAAGGGGAAAAAATTCCAGGCAGAAGGGAAGGTACAAACAAGAGATCAGTAATGGGAGTAATGAGAAGCAGCGTGGCCTAGTGGATAGAGCATGGGCCTGGATGTCAAAAGGACATGGGTTCTATTCCTCATTCCACTACATGTCTGCTGCATGAACTTGAACAAGTCATTTAACTTCTCTGTGCTTCTGTTACTTCATCTGTAAAATGGGGATTAAAAGACTCAAGTGGGAAATGGACCATGTCCAAGCTAATTAGCTTGTGCCTACCTCAGCATTTAGTACAGTGCCTGGTGCATATTAAGTGCTTAACAAATGCCATAACAAAAAGAGAATGAGTACATAGATTGACTTGAGAGAACTGAAGCATGGGAGCTGGGAAATAGTGGGAGAAGAGTGAAGATAAGTAGTGAGGAGAGAGTTGATCGAGTGCCTTAATGCCACTGGTCAGGGGTTTCAACTTGATACAGAAAGGAGTGGAATTTTACAAAAATGATCCAGGTAGCAGAGTGAAGTACAGACAGGAAAGGAGAGAGCTTGAAGGGAGGGGCACCAGTCTAAAGGCTGATACAACGTGAGGCCAGTGAGCTAGAAAGAAGCTAGCATGGCCCAGTGAGCACAGCACAGGGATCGGCTTCAAGAGATCTGGGTTCTAATTCCAACTATGGCACTTGCCTGCTGTGTGACCTCACCTTCCTCATCTATAAAATGAGGATTCAATTCCAGTTCTCTCTTCCCCTTAAACTGTGAGCCCTATGTGGGAGAGAAACTGTGTCTGATCTGATTGGATTATATCTATTCCAGTCTTTAATACAGAGCTTGACTTTGTAAAGCCTTAACATATAACAATTGTAATTATTATTACTGTAGTCAAGGCAGAATATAACAAGTGCATGGATCGTTAGGGTGGAGGGGAAGGGGTAAGTCATGAAAACTGACAGGATCTGGTGACTGACTGAGGGAGTTGAAAGAGAAGTAAACAAGAACGAGGCCAAGTTTGAAAGTATGAAAGTTGGAAAGAATAGTGATGTTTTCAATTGAGGCAGGAAATTTATATTGAGGAGATGATTTGGGAGGGAAAATGAGGGTATGAGTTGTGGGCAAATTGAATTTCAGATGACAACCTGGCATCTATGTAGAGGTGCTCTAGCAATAGGAGGAAATGTGAGATTGCGGAGAAGAGAGGTTAAAACTAGCAAAATAGATTTGGGTGCCATCCACTTAGAGATGGTCATTGAAGCCATGAGAACAATTAAGCTTCCCAAGGGAGTGAGTGAAAAGTGGGAAGAGACGAGGTCACAGAACCTAGCCTTGCAGGTCACTTGCAGGTTAGTGAATGAGACGCAGTGGAGGAGTTGGAGAAAGAGAACTGAGAAGGATCAGCTAGAAGAGTAGCCAGAGAACCAGAAAGAACTGACAGAAAAACTAAGGTTAAATAGTATTTCTGGGATAAGGGAGGGGTCCACAGTGTGCAAGGCAGATGAGAAGTGGAGGAAGATTTAATAGAGTGGGATCCATGGATTTGGCAAGAAGTAGGTCACTGGTGACCTTGGAGAAGGTAATCTTAGGAGGAGTGAAAGGGGAAGAAATGAGAAATAGAAAATTAACTCTTTAGTCCTAATGAGGAGGAGACATTTTTCTCTGCTGTGCTTAAACCACAGTCTACACAGGCCTGCACTGCATTAATCCTCACTGGACTGCAAGGGTATGTTTGAACAGCTTTCCAAGAGAACATGATATTTTGCTTCCTCTTCTAAGTATTTTAATCTGCATTTTTGAAGCCAGTGTTGATGGGGGAACAAGAGTAGAACAGCTATGCAGTTCCTGCTGCAGTAATGCATTATTCTTACTAAACATACTGTTTTCTTACATATGATAAATGCAAATCCTAAATGCCTTTCCTTTGCCACACATGCATTCTTAAGTCTGAATCAACTTGGCAAACTGCCTCCTCGAGTTTATTTTAGCTCCAGTTATTGGGATAATTTAGGAGAGGTGAATGCTTTCTGTGGAAATGCTGCAACATTTAAGGCCCAAATGGATTTTTAGGGAGATAATTGGCCAGTCTATTCCTGGCCTATTTAATATCTTTGTCCCATTTAGTTACTTCTTCTGAAAGGCTGACTTCAGATTCAGTTCTCAGTGAGCCAGGTACCAAATGATGCTTACCAAAATCTGTCCATCTTTTAAAGGAACCTCGCTTACCCGACAGTCATTCAGACGCGGAAAGATTCTCGGTTCACTCAGTCATGCAAAGCCAAGGAGGCTTCGGATTCTTCCTGTCCATCCATGCCAGTGTTTACCAAGGTGATTGGCTCACCCCAATTCTGTGTCCAATCAAGGAGAGCTCAGAAATCAGTGCTCTTCTCTCCTGTAATTTTAATGATGGCTTGGCTCTGTAATTACAATACTGTTATCTTTCTAAAAACTAATTAGAATAATGTTTCATATATTCCAGTGGTATATCATTAGCTCATAGGCAGCCACTCCATCATCATCACCACTACCTCCAGCATGTAATAATTATGAATGATTTCCCTGACTGCCATCATATCAGGTAACTGAAAATGCCTTTTATGTGAAGTAGGGTGCTTATTTCAGAAAATAATGTATATTGATAAATCTTGAAATAGCTCAAGAGCAGAAAAAATGTGCTAAATGGTAATAAAAACTGCAACAGCCACTGTAAGTGCATTGCAGTCAGACTTTCAAAACAGATAGATGTTTAGGACTGTCTCTTAAAATTACATGATCTCTCTGATTTACAGTTCCAGAATCCAAATGTCAGTTTTCCAGAGACGGAAATAGATACATATTAAGGCTTATTAAATAGGTCTAAATTTGTATACCGACCATATTGCAGTGACAGTTTAGCCTTTGCTCCTGATGAGGCATTAGATAAAAAAATCCGATGAGTGGCATATCACTGTCAATCAGTGGCATTTTTTGAGAGGCACAGTAGTCGAGTAAAAAGAGCATGGAATGAGGATTATTCAATGGTATTTATTGAGGTCAGACTTGCTGTGTGCAGAGTACTGTATTAAATGTTTGGGACAGTACAGTGCAAAACATTCCCTGCCCACAAGGAATTTACAGTCTAGAGAAGCCAAGAAACCCAAATCGTAGCCTCAGGTCTGGTCTCATCCTCTGTGTGACCATGGACATAACATTTAATCATTCTGTGTCTCAGGATCCTCACTTAAAAGTGGGAATAAGGCAACTACTCTTCCTCTTATACTGTGAGTGCCAGGGGAGATAGGGACTGTGTCTGATCCAATAGTAAAAGTATTTAGTGAGTGCCCTGTAGGTACTATGCACTATGTTAAGCACTTGGCAAGATGAAGAATTGACACGTGCCATTCTACAGTGGGTTACACTCTAATGCGAGAAATATACCTATGCCTCTAACCCCACGCTTGGCATGTAGAAATTGCTTCATAAATGCCATAATTATTGCACACTGTGGATAGAGCCCTGCATGGAGGCATTTTGTTAGGAGGGGATGGCTGTAAAAGTCAGGATGTACAGTATACAACTCAGGACCAGAAAGGGTTGTGATTTAACTGTTTACTCTTGAAAAAGAAATAGGAATATCCTTTCACTAGCCTTTCCACTAGATGTGCCAGGCAGCCCCTTGGGATGACTCCCCTGCAACTGTCATTTGCCTCCCTAACTGGTTTGGCAATTTTTATGCTATCTGTTAAGCACTTACTAAGTGCCAGTTACTGTACTAAGCATCGGGGTAGAGAGAAGATAATCAGGTCAGACACAGTCCATGTCCCACATGGAGCTCATGGTATTAATCCTCACTTTACAAACAAGGTAACCGAGGCACAGAGAAGTTAAGTGACTTGCTCAAGGTCACATAGTAGATAAGGGGAGGAGCTGGGGTTAGAACAGGTTCTTCTGACTTCCAGGCCCGTGCCCTATCCACTAGACAATATTGCTTCTCAGTCCGAGGAGAAATGTAACTGAACCCTATACACATAATCCAATTACAGTTATCCTCATCCCTTGAATGCTAGAGCAGTGATACCAACACCATGCCTTTGGGGATGATCTCATCTCTAGACAATCCAATTATAAGATTACAGGCTCAAAACCTAAGTAGTTATTTAGAAAGGATAGACTGAGGCCTTGACTACAACCCGCTAGAATAAGAAGGTGTTTACATTTTTTCTCAAGGATGTCAACTTCAGAAAGTGGGATAAAAGATATTAATCAGACATTGAAGACTTGGGCTTCAGACCAAGGAATACATCAAATGATTATGATGTTGTAGTGAATTCCAAATTAAATTGATCACAGATGTGATAGGAAGGAGGGGCAAGGAAAGGACTAAGACAAACTATTAGTGTACCAGGTCCCTCCCCAAGGCCAGTAACCCTGGGGTTCTGGAAACATGGATGGGGGAGGACTGCTTAAGGTTCTCGACCTTTCTGATCATCTACTCTTCCCACTTGTAAGCAGTACTTCAATTCATACTGGTTCATTTTTTCAATTAGAATGTCAATTCCTTGAGGACAGACGTGTCCAGAATGGCAGCAATTGATCTTTTCTATCTAGTGAATGTAATATCTCTGTCCATGGAGGACCCTGATTTCCTTCAGGCAAAATACTTGGAGCAGTTACAACTTAGTCAATCGAATTTATTGAGCTCGTACTGTGTGCAGAGCACTGTACTAAGTGCTTAGGAGAGTGCAATGTAACAATAAACAGACACATTCCCTGTCCACAGCCCTGTAGCTGCTACTGTTTCTTGTGGATCTAACCTTTGTCAAGTGCTCCTTGCTCCATTTTCCCAAACTTGCAACTGTTTCTTGCTGAAAACATTAATCTCATCTGCAGGTCCTTCCCCTTTCTCTCTCAATCCTTTCTCTTCCCTGAATGACTGTCTCCACTGCTCTCCTTCTGAGGGTGGATTTATGTTCCTTCTATACTGTTAGCTCCTTGAATAATAATTAATAATAATTACTGTGCTTATTAAGTGCTTACTGTGTGCCACATACTCTTCTAAATGCTGGGGTAGATACAAGTTAATCAGATTGAACACAGTACCTGTCCCATATGAGACTCTCAGTTTTAATTCCCATTTTACAGATGAGGCAATGAAGGCATCAGGAAGTTAAGTGACTTGCCCAAGGTCACACAGCAGACAAGTGGTGGAACAGGGATTAGAACCCAGGTTCTTCTGACTTCCAGGCTCAAGCTCTATCCATTAGGCCATGCTGCTTCTCAATGAAGGCAAGAATAGGGCCTTCTTACTCTTTGGCGCCCTCCCAGCTGCCTTATAAAATGCTCTGGGCACAGAAAAATGCTCAGTTATTGATGATGGTGAATGATGAAGATGATGGACTATCTACTTTTACCGTCCAAATTTGCTAGACCATTAAATCCGTCACTTGAATTGGGTTATGCTGGTGCTGGATAAGATATTTGGTTTCATCATAATAATTGTGACATTTGTTAAATCAAATTGGGCTAAAGCACTGGTGTAGATACAAAATAATCACTTCAGACACATTCTTTGTCCCTCATGGGGCTCTTAATCTAAAGTTGGGGGAGAACAGGTATTGAATCCCCATTTTACAGATGAGGAACAGAGAAATTAAGGGAGGTGCCCAAGGTCACACTGTCACTTGCCTGCTGAGGCAAGGATTAAAACCGAGGTCCTCTGACTCCCAGATCTTTGCTCTTTCCACTAGACCACCCTGCTTGATGACCTCATCTTGGCCCAGTAGCAGTAAACTTGGACCAACCCTCTGTTCCAACAGAAAGTGGGGATTAGGCAGCGATGTAACTGCAGAAGTGTGACCCATGGCCTCAGAGTCCCCCTCTACCTCAGCAGGGGCTTGAGCCACACTCCTGTTTCATTCTTCTTTCAATCCTGGAAGAAGGGAAACTCCCTCACTACCCTGCCTGTTGGTAGGGACCCAAAAACCTCACACCCCAAAATTCAGCCAGCCATGAGGGCTCATTTAAAGCTTGTATTGGGTCCTGTATAATTTTAGGCCATGGTTTGTCCTGCCTTGGGCTATTTAAATCTCTTCTAGAGTGTAGTATAAAAATCTGGGCTGCTATGGATTCTGAAACAGGAAGAGAGGCTAGCATGAAGAACAGAACAGGCATTGTTGAGTAAAGTTGGAAAATCAGATGCCTGAAATATCCAGGTTGGCAAAGCCATATTATCAACCCCTCTACATAACAACTGACTATGGTGGGTTCCTGGTTTGTATTGGAGGAACTCTGGCCTTGCTCTCTACACTTCCAACCAGGACAGCCTTCCCTGCTGTGTAGACATGAATAGAGGCAGAAGTTTATTAAAGATATGCCCCAATCCATTCTCTTTGGAATGGCTAGAAACATTGCTTGATTCATTGGTATTAGGTCAGTTCTTTCTTAATCAACCCAGCAGATGGAATCCTAAGGAGATTTCAGTGACATTTCGTTTATAGAAAATGATATCACCCTATCCTCAGTGCTATATTTTCTTAGTACTACCAAATGGCTAAAGTAAAAGATACTTATTAACATGAAAAAGTTAACTGCTTGCCAGATTTGAGTTTAACAGCCAAGGCAAATACACATCTCCCAGGAAAATACTAAAACTTCAAGGTTTTTATTGTTCCAAATTATGTTGTGGAGAAATAATTATTGCAGCTACTTCTGGTTTTTGTTTTATTTTGGCCACAAACATCCAAACTACCTTGGAAACCCTGATGGGACATTTGAGAAAAAGGGCTATTCCAACTAGAGCTGAGAATATCTGTCTAAAAGACAGCTGAAGCTAAACTAGCCAAGCTTGGTGCACACCTTACTGAGATAAAATGAAAAATGAAAGGAATGTAATAGTTGGGAAATTATTCTTTGACTTGTGACTTCTCTTAAGGCAAGAAAGAAATAAAAAGGTAGGCAGTGGGCTTTCTGCTCCAAACTCTCCAATGAAAGCTCATCAGAATCTAAATGTAGAAGATTGATCAGCATTAGCAGTGTGTAGTGTCTGACTCTGCTTCCCATGATTTCAAACATCTTAACTAATGTTTGAATTAAAGAAAACCCCAAATTCTGCTCTGAGATACAAAACATATAAATATAATAATAACTGGTATTTGCTAAGTCTTTACTATATGCCAAGCACTTTACTAAGCACAATCAGATCAGTCCCAGTCTCAATCCCACATCACAGATTAGGGATGAGAACAGGTATTATCCCCATTTTGCAGATGAGGGAACAGAGGCACAGAGCAGTCAAGTGACTTGCCCAAGATCCCACCCTTAATATATCCATATATAAAAATGAGAGAGTGAGCAAGCAAGCACACGCACATACTATTTCATTTGGGAATTTTACACCAAAAGATGTGGCTACTTTGTTTCCATAGACTAAAGCATAGGATACACTGATAACTGCTCTATTAGGTTAGAGATGGTGACTTTTATCCTTAATATTGAACCACCCCAACACAACCCTTACTTTTTAACCAGAAGCATTCTTTTATTCAGATTAGGGAAAATGGTTATATGTTTGAAGGTCAAATTAAAAAAAAATTACATTGCCACTTTCATTGTATAAATGTATTAATTTGAAACAGTTTCTGAGAGAGTGAGAGAGATGGTGATGGTGGTAGGGGGAGGGAGGGAAGAATACCAGACTTGTGAGATTTCTATTTTTTATCCATCAGGTAGGTAATGGGGGGAGTTATGTCTTTGTTAGGAAGAAATACCAGAAATACCCAGCACTAAGGAACTGATAGCAGAGTTCCTTTGCTGAGCACACAATAGAGCAGGATTCAGTAATTGAATACATCAATAAGCTTTCACATCTCAGGGAACTACAGTGTGCCGGACAGGCTTGCATTAGACAATCATATTCTGATCAGGAGAAAATAGGGTTTGGATAAAATCATATCAATTTTATTTACAGGGCAGAGAGAAGACAACAAAGCTGGTGACAGAAAAATTATCATTATTATTATTATTATTTTTAATCTGGCACTGGCTCTGGTTTTGGTAGGAAATGGATCTAGAACTCATTTGAAATCCAGGCCATTGAAGGGAACCCTGCCAGAGGAATAAATGCTCAATCACCAAAACAGATAGTAACACTTCACCCCAGCCTCCTCCTTTAGGTCTCTAAGTGCTTAACCCTCTGGGAAGACTGATCTTGGATACAAATGCAGTTTTATTGATTGGTAATTTCTCCGGACAGAACAAGACCTCTTGCCCATGCTATTTGTGCAGCATGGCATAGTGGATACAGCACAGGCCAGGGAATCAGAACGACATGGGTTTTAATCCTGGCTCTGCCACTTGTCTGTTGTGTGACCTTGGGCAAGTCACTTAACTTCTCTGTGCCTCAGTTACCTCACTTGTAAAATGGGGATGAGACTGTGAGCCCCATATGAGACAGGGACTGTATCCAACCTGATTTGCTTGTATCTACCCCAGCACTTAGTACAGTGCCTCGTACATAGTAAAGCACTTAACAAATTCCATAGTTAATTATGATTTAACCCTGCCACAACCCATTTCTTACCCCTCCTGTGCCTTCCATCCTTACCAACAGATGATCTTGATTCACCCTTCCTGGTTTCAGATATAAACCAATCATTGAGATTTATTGAGAGCTTACTGTGTTCAGAGCACTGTACTAAGTGCTTGGAAGAGTAAAATACAAAAGAGTTGGCAGATACATTTCAGTCCCAAAACAAGCTTACAGTCGAAAGCAGAAGAGAACTAAGTCAGGGAAAGGCCTAGTCCTGATGGCAAATATAAGTCAACAGGACAACACATGGCTGGAATGTTACATTCAGTAGGGTTTTATTGAAGCCTTGATTCGGGTTATGGATCCAACTACTAAACAAGATGGGAGGAACTTAGAGGGCACAGGAGAAAACAACAAAGTGTACAGATGGGTTAGGAAGTGGATCCCCTGAAGACAGGTTGGCTGAGATTATTCAATCAGGAAAAAGAAGGCTACATATACAACGTGGAACCATTAGAACACAAAGGAATGTAGGGGTGATAAGGCCCAGAAAAATCTGGAGGCTATGTCTCATCAACAATCAATAGTGTTTATCGAATGCCTACTGAATTCAGGACCCTGACAAAGCATTTCAGAGAGTATAAATAGAATTAGCAGACAAAATTCCTGCCCCCAAGAACTTCCCCTCAAACAGGGAAATCAGCCATTAAAATAGTTTACAATTTGGAAGGATGAGGAAAATGTGGTATCTATTAGTGCTTTACTCAGTAGTTTTTCTAACCTAATTTATTTAATGTCTGTCTTCCTTATTAGACTGGGAGCTCCTCGTAGGCAGAGATGGTGTCTACCAACCCTACTGTATTCTCCCAAACGCTGGTAAAGTTCCCTGTCCAGAGTAAGTGCTCAGTAAATACCATTGATGGATTAAGATTGATTTCTTAAGTAACAGCTTAGGTAAAATATGTACAGAAGTTCTAAGGGTGAAAAGCAGAGTGGTCAATTGGAAAGAAACAAGCCTGTCAGTCAGGAGACCTGGCTTCTAATTCCAGCTCCACCGCTTACCTGCTTTGTTACCTTAGCCAAGTCACTAACTTCTCTATGCTTCAGTTTCCTCTCCCGTAAAATGGGGATTAAATACTTGTTCTCCCTCCCTTATAGACTGTGAGCAACAGGGACTTAATCTGATCTGTTAGTACTGCAAGTACATCACTTAGAATAGGGTTTGCTTCATATTTAATGCTTAACAAATGCTATTATTATTATTATTAGTGGCCGTGAATATGCAATTGTTCGGGTGGTGGAGAAATGTTGATGTGCAGTTGGGGGGATATTGTTTGGGGAGAAAAAATTACCTAGGCAAGGGCTCTTGGAGATGTGATGTGAAGATGACTAGTGCTGTGATCTTGCAGATTTGAATGGGGAGGCAATTATAGAAAGAAGAAAGCTGTAAACAAGAGTTCAGAGGTACAGTGAGTAGGGTGGTTTTGGAGAACTGAAGACTGTGAGCTGGGTGCAACAGAAGAAAAGTGGATAATTAGGAAAGAGAGTTTATCGAGACCCTTAAATCAACCTATCAATTGTATTTATTATGTGCAGAGCACTGTACTAAGCATTTGGGAAAGTAAGCTACAGTAGAGTTGATAGATATGTTCCCTGCCTACATGGGGCTTACACTCTAGAGAGGGGAGACAGAAACAAAGAAAATAGCTTCAGGTTGTTAGAGTTGCAAAATAGCTTCAGACAACAGTGGGGCCCTATGGAGATAATCTTTAGGACATAAAACAGAAAGAAAATTCAGGGAACAATATCAAAGCAGTTCTAGGTGGACAGAAGTCTATTGCATTTTACACCATTGATAGAACTACTTTATAAAGCCTTGTCTGAGACACAACAAGATAACTGGAAACTGGTGTCAGAATACAGTCTGATCTCCTGGGAAATTCTTTCAACTCAATCTCACCAAATGTCTTTAATTACTCCTACAGGAGTTCCTTTATATTGATGATTAAACTCTATAAGCATACAGTGGCAAAGACAACTCAGGTGCTTATGAACCACTTAGCAGAAGCAGCAAAGCCCCTCTGGATTAATATCCCAACTGGATTACTGTGTTAGCCTCCTCTCTGATCTCCTTTCCTCCTGTCTCTCCCCACTCCAGTCTATTCTTCATTCTGCTACCCGGATCATCTTCCTACAGAAACGCTCTTGGCATGTCACTCCCCTCATCATAAACCTCCAGTGGTTGCCTATCAACCTTCGCACGAAACAAAAACTCCTCATTCTTAGATTCAGAGCTCTCCATCACCTTGCCCCCTCCTATCTCACCTCCCTTCTCTCTTTCTGCTGCCCACCCCACACACACCACTCCTCTGCCACTCACCTCCTCACGGTCCCCCGTTCGCGCCTGTCCCGTCGACCCCTGGCCCACATCCTACCACTGTCCTAGAATGCCCTCCCTCTTCACATCCGCCTAATTCTCTTCCCCTCTTCAAAGCCCTACTTAGAGCTCACCTCCTCCAGGAGGCCTACCCAGATTGAGCCCCCCCCATTTCCCTCTGCTCCTCCTCCCCTTCCCATTCCCCCTTCTCCCATCCTCTGCTCTTCCCCCTTCCCCTCCCCTCAGCACTGCATATTTGTATATATTATTTATTACTCTATTTATTGTGTTAATGTGTATATCTTTATGATTCTATTTATCTTGATGATGTTGTTTGCTTTGTTCTGTTTTGCTTTGCTGTCTGTCACCCCCATTTAGACTGTGAGCTCGTTATTGGGCAGGGATTGTCTCTATCTGTTCCCAAATTGTACATTCCAAGTGCTTAGTACAGTGCTCTGCCCATAGTAAGTGCTCAATACTAATGAATGAATGAATGAGCCTAGAGGAGATGGAGCTTTAGTCATGAGCCTGACCGTGATTGTTGGTGTACAGGATCAGGAACACAGATCTGAATGTGGTCCCCTGGATTCGCCAACCTAGGCAGATTATTTTCCACTGGCACAAGGATAGACAAAGAGGGAAAAAGATGAATCAAGAATAATAATGATGGCATTTGTTAAGCCCTTACTATGTGTCAAGCACTGTTATAAGACCTGGGGTAGGTTCAGGATAATCAAGTAGTACGTAGTCCCTGTCCCACATGGAGTGCACAGTCTTAATCCCCATTTTACAGAGGAGGAAACTGAGGCACAGAGAAGTGACTTGCCCAAGGTCACACAGCAGACAAGTGGAGCTGGGATTAGAACCCACGTCCTGCTGACTCCCAGACCCATGGTCTATCCACTAGGCCACACTGCTTGTCTAGCACATTATGTCCTTTGGGAGATTAATAAAGAATGACACTAGGCGCCATGAAATTTCATACTAAATGCAATGTCAACAGATCAATTGCATTGTCCACCCTTTTATATGGCTGTGAGATTTGGAGCTAACACAGATGCCATGCACGCAGTCCCTAGAGCACTTCTGTGTCATTCTTAATATCAAGTGGCAAGGCAGGATCACAAAGAATGAGATTCTGGAATACAGTAAATCCATCAGCATCAAATAAATACTTATCACGTGACACCTCTGCTGGGCAGGACAGCAGAGAGAAACAGCATGGGCCCAGGAGTCAGAAGACCCTGGTTCTTTTCCTGACTTTGCCAATTCCTTGCTGTGTGATCTTGGGCAAGTCACTTAACTGCTATGTGCCTCAGTTTCCTCAACTGTAAAATGGGGATTAAATCCTACTCTTCCTACCTCGACTGTGAGCCCCATGTGGGACAGGGACTGTGTTCAACCTGATAAGCCAGTATCTACCTCAGGGCTTAGAACAGTACTTGACACATATTCCATAAAAACAAACAAAAGTATAACACTGGGGAGCCCAAAACAACTCCTAGAGTGAGACGGATCTTGGAAATGGGATAAATATATATATATATATATATATATATATATATATATAGCATAAATAGAAGCACTTTAAAGACACAGTGAGACAGAATTTCAAACAATGTGGCCTGATAGTTGAAAAATCAATAGTGCAGAAAGAACATCAGCTTGGCCTTCAGCTTCCAGAAAGCCGAGTGTTTTAAAACAGAGTCTTCAGTTAGTTTGTCAATCAAAGGTGAAGAAACAAAAATAGACCCAGGCATCCATCAATCAATGGTATTTATTGAGTGCTTACTGGGTGCAGAACACCGTACTAGGCACTTGGGAGAGTACAATATAATGGAGTTGTTAGCCATTTTCTGTTCCCACATTGGGTGCAGCAAATGAAAGTAGCATGGAGCAGGATTGGCCCGCACATGATACATATAGATGCCTTTCTCTAATATGTCACATTTGCACCCACCAACAGTAATCTCACTGGCAGGGGAAGCACCCTTAAACCTAAAGGACAGCTATTAGTTGAGCACCTACTGTTTGCAAAGTATTATGCTAAGCACTTAGGAAATACATTCAGAAAATGTAAAAGAGCTTTCCCCATCTTTTCAAATCAATTTTCAAAATATTTTCCATGGAAACAACCATAATGCTATGTTGAGATAAGCTCGCTGTGGGCAGAGAACGTGTCCACCTACTGTCAGAGAGTACTCTCCCAAGTGCTTAGTACAGTGCTCTGTGCACAATAAGTGCTCAACAAATACAATTGAATGTAGGTTAATTTACTGTATATTCTCACTTTCAGAGCCTTAGAAATATCTTTATGGTTTGATTGCAAGAATGGAATTCAAATTAGGACAGCTTTTTTTTTTTTAAATAGGCGAGGAAACAATTATGGTGAGGTTATAGAAGCATTAGTGCAGAAGTCTGACAGTGCCATCAAGTCTCATGGAATGATGTGTTAGGAAATTTTCCCCCAGTATCAGAGTTATAATTTCCTGCTTAGTAATTTTTAAAGTATATGAGAATTTAGGTTAGCATGTATGAACCCCAGATGCTTAATATTCCCAGATTTCAAAAAATATTACTCTGATCTCAATGATTCAAATTCAGCTAATGTTAGTTACCAATGTGGAGAGGATGGAGGCCAGACAAAGAAATAGGTGAAGATAAGGAAGGAAAAGAGAAGGGGTGAGAGGAGTCATGGGGGTGGTGAGAGGAGCTGACGTATTTGGACATATTCATCATTTGTATGTGGATTACTCTATCAGTGGTATTTATTGAGCACCTTCTTGCTGTATGCAGAACGCTGCTAAGTACTTGGTAGAGCACAACAGTAATAGTAGACACACTTTACTATCAAGAAGCTAAAAATCTAGCAAAGGAGACAAACACTAAAATAAATTTTAATTCAGAAGAAGTAATTGAGCATGAAGATCTCTCCATTTGTCCTACGAGGGATTGTGTTTTAGTGGTGTAGAAGTGCTAAGATAGTAATAGGAGACATGGTGGGAAGATTAGAAATCAATTAGGGATGTCTTCCTGGAGGAAATGTGATTTCAAAATTCCTTTGGAGATGGGGAAAGCAGGGATCTACTGGTTAGAAAGGGGGAAGGCCTTCCAGGAAGGAGGAAGTGTGAAGAAGAAGTTGGTGATAGGAGGGATGAGAATGAGGCCTGAAGTGGGTTGGCTTGGGAGGAATAAGTGTGAGCTGAGGCACAGTGGGACAAGATAGTGGATAAGCCCGGGGAGCATGCTGACTGAGGGCCTAGAAGCCAAAGGTCAGAGGATTCTGTTGGATGTGGAGAAAAATAAACAACGATTGGAGGTTTATGAGGAGTGAGGAGATTTTTACACTCATTTCCTAGATAACTGTAAATGTTATAATTATTGGCCCACACATTTTTTTTCTTGGCTAACTAAATTAAGAGCACAGACAACAGCAGAGAATTGAAGCAATGTCACTTTAACTTAATTGTATTTTCAGCTTCCTTGGGACCTGCATTCAATTCTGATATCACAAGTACAATGAATCATACACACAGTCTCCTGCTTCTACAGTACTAAGTGTCTAATAAGAACTCCACTTGCGAATCTTATTAGCATGACCATATTATACTTGGGTCGGCTCCGTGATGATGTGATGGATGATCTCGAGTGAAATGGTATATTAGGGATTTAAATAAGACATAGTACCTTTCCTTTATGACTTGGTTTTTAATTTTGCTCGCTAATATTGAAATGGTATCTTCAAGCCCAGTTTATTCGAGAAGATATACCTTCTGGACAGAAGGGGTATGTTTTCCTCTAGTTAAACCTTACTTCAACTTTTGTAGCCAGGGAACAAGAGATGCAGTGGAAAAAAAATGTCAGGAGATTCAATTTATCACAGGATGAATCCATTAAACTTCATCCTCTCTCTTCCCTTTACCCTTCTGCCCTCATTTTCCTCTTTTATTCCCATCACCCCTTTTTGAATTGGGGATTGGCTACCGCAGTCATCAAAGGGAATTTTTGAAGTTCTTGCTGCATGAAGCCAATGACAACTTCAATTTGTATAATGCTGCCTTATTATGAATTATTATTAGAAATCCCAAGGCATTTCCTGCATGCTCCACAACCTATTTCAATTAAGATAGGAGTTCTCTTTTTAATTCAGAGAGAAGGCTCCACTTGCTCATTTGAGCATTTATGCTTCAGAGAAGAAGCAGAGCTGTATGAATCCGTCAGCCCACATAAATAAATCTAGCCATATGAGCTCTAGCACAAGGTGATACATGAGTTATATTTGGAGCAACCCATGGAGGTGAGAAGGGAAGACAGAGTCTACAAACCCAGGGGTTATCATGGGGCCTGAACAGAGTGGGATTAGACATATATCTATATGAGCCAGATTTTACCCTGGTCTGTTCACTAAGGGAAGACCTGTGTTTAGAGGCTAAAATTTACCACGGTCCTGTTTTCAAAAGAAATAGAAGACTGCTGAAATGAATCTACTGTACTCTTCCAAGCATTTAATGCAGTGCTCCACAGACAGGAGGCATCCAATAAATATCACTGATTGATTGTCCTTTTTCTGTTGTCTGGGATTTTATCTTGCTACACTAAAGACCTGTTTTAGTATGACACAACTGTTCTTGATTTCCTGAACCCTCACAAGCTCCCTGGGAGGGAGGATGAAGGTGGGAGATGAGGGTGGGCCAATGCTATGGGTAAAGGCTCAGTCTGAAGAGCCGGTAGTTTTGTGTTTCACAGGCATAGTATCATTCCAAGAATGAGCACTCTTCTTTTCCCTCAGATCATTAACAGAGTAACGTTGGCTGGAAGCAAAAGCCCAGCCCAGATGTAATCCTATTCCCATTTATTACCTACACTATGCGTTTTGGTGGCTTCTTTTAACCTCCCACTCCCCCAGTCAAAAAAATGCATCCATCACTCATTCAGTCGTACTTATTCAGTGCTTACTGTATGCAAAGCACCCTACTAAGCACTTGGGAGAGTACAACAACAATGAGCTCACAATCTAGTCATCTCTAGGAAGGTGGGTGGAAAGGGTGGAGGGAAGAGAAAGGGGAATGTTTTTATGTAAGAGAGAGTTAACATGAACAGATCCAGGGAATAACACACTCATTTGGAGAATCACACAGAGATAAAAGCAGTAACACAGAGAGATCTAGGTAACCCACTTTGCATCCACAGTTCTCCCCAACTCTTCAATCTATTTTCTCTTTTTCCAACCAGGGCTGGCTAACGTTCATTCTAGGCTCTCTTTGTATCAGGGTGAGTCTGGCTCACCCTGAACTAGAGCAATTCCAGGCACCTCTGGTGGGCTTCTGTTGGCTTTCATCACTGTCTCCACATTGTCACCACTAGAGACCATCCCTTGAAGAGTACTGGGTTCAACTTGATACATAGTAGGGGGGATTGACTCATCATCATCATCATCATCGTCATCCCTGTTGTCATTATCATCAGCATTAGCAGCATGGTCTAGTGGAAAGAACATGGGCCTGGGAGTCAAAATGACCTGGGTTTTAGTCCTGACAGTGCCACTGGTCTGCTGGGTGACCTTGAATAAGTTACTTAACTTCTCCGTACTTCAGCTTCCTTTTCTGCAAAAATTGGAATAAATATCTGTTCTCCCTCCATTTTAGACTGTGAGTCTCATGAGGGACAAGACTACATCTGAGTTATCTTGTACCTACCCCAGTGTTCAGTACAGTGATTGGCACGTAGTCAGTGTATCACAAATGCCACAATTATCACCATCGTTAGTATTCATTAGGTGCCTACTGCATATAGAACAATATTTAAAGGATTTGGGAGCCTATAATGAGAGTAGGATTCTGTCTTTGCCCACAAAGAACTTTCAAACATAAGGGATGAGACAGGTAGACAAATCGTTAACCTACAATATTTTCCCATTGAATCTATAGACTCACTGGACAACAACAACAACAACAACAAAACTACGAATATACATGAATAAATGAACTTAGAGTGGTTGTTAGGATATCAGGGGGTTGGAGGTTAGGGAATGCGCCCTGGAAACCTGAAGCTTCTTGTGGATAGGGAGTGTGTCTACCAACTCTGCTGTATTGCACTCTCCCAAGTGCTTAGTACCATGCTCTGCACACAGCAAGTGCTCAATAAATATGACTGATCAATTGGAGAAAGTGGCTTTTCAGGCTGGGAAGGTTGTGGTCTGACATTTGGGGAGCGAAAGCAGAAGGGTGGGCAATGACAAAGTAGCAGATAGAATAGTATCAATAGGGAGCAGGGTGAGCTGGGGATTAGTGAGGGAGATGCCTCCTGGAGGGAGTTTTAGTAATTAATCATTTATTGAGCACTTGAGTTTGGGAGACTACAATATAATAGAGTTGGTAGAATCTGCTTGAGACAAATTCCCCAAGACAGAGTTTACATGTAGTTACCAAACCCCGGGAGACACAGTGATTCACCTCAATAAGATCCATTTTGACACAGCAAATTGAAAATAAACTCAGCAGGTGGTTAACTTGGGGGGAAAAAACCTAGGAGGGGGATATAAAGAGCTATCAGAAGCAACAGCTGTAAGACTTCAAGTGATAGAGGATACCATGAAGCCTGGTACAAAATAGAGGAAAATACTTTACTTTCAAGGACAGACATTGTCAAAGAGTAATCTGAATGCTAATTTGCCTGAAAGTCTGCTGAGCTTCTCTCCTAGTGCCCATAAGAGAACTGGGGCTCTTCTACAAATTCCTCCCACTCCAGGAAGCCAAAACCCCTCTCCCACCCTGGTTAGGCCCTGGGAGATGGGATCGCCCAGGAACACAGTAAATGCCCAACAGATATGATGGAATGATTAAGCTTTCAGCCCATTTCAGCAGCATCAGCTCCAAGAGTGAGCTGCAGTTAATCCAAACACTTATCCTAGCCCACCTTGATTACTGCCTCAGTCTTCTTGTTGACCTCCCTGCCTCCTCTCTCTCAACTCCAATCCATACTTTGCTCCGCTGCCCTGATCACGTTTCCCCACTCCTCCAGAACCTCCAGTGATTGTCCATTCACTGCCAAATCAAACAGAAGCGCCTTATCATAGACTTTAAAGCACCCACTCACTTTGCCTTCTCCTATCCTACGTTCCTGATTTCCTACTAGAATCCAGCCCACACACTTTGCTTCTCTAATGCCAACCTACTCACAGTAACTTGATCTCATTTACCTCGTCTCAGACCTTTCTCCTACATTCTGCCTCTGGCCTGAAATTCCCTCCCCCTTCTTATCTGACAGATACTCTCCAGAGTGATCTGACTCTGCCCGCCTTCAAAGTCTTATTAATGCCACATCTCATCAAAGAGGCCTTCCCCAATTAAGCCTTTTTTCCCTGATTTGTTCTCCCTTCTGTGTCATCTATGTACTTGGATCTGTTACCTGACAGTTGATATTTACCCCACACCCAACACCATAGCACTTATGCATCTATCTTTAACTTACTATTTATATTATATAGTTATTTATATTACTACTTATATTAACATCTGTCTCTTCCCCAAGACTGTAAGCTTGTTTTGTAAAGGAAATGTGTCTGCTAATTTTGTTATATTGTACTCTCCCAAGCGCTTATGATAGTGCTCTGCATATAGTGAGCACTTAAATACCATTGATTATGTCACCTTTGTACTTGCATCCTTTATTCATTCCATCCTCAGCACTTATGTACGTATCTGTAATGCATTTATATTCATGTCTTTCTCCCCCTCTTGACTAAACTCATGGACAGTGTATGCATCTACCAAGTCTTATGTTGTACTCTGCAAAGTGTTTAGTATAGTGCTCTGCTAGCAGTAAGCACTAAACATGACTGACTGATTGCAGGATTCAGGACAGGAATAAAGGCATTAGGGCAGAGAAGGAACTGGAGGAGAATCAGATGCTCAAATTCAGAGCTGTGCTAACTGAAGCCTGGACCCTAAGCTGGGTCATTTAAAGGGGCTCCCCCATCATGTGATCTGTGATGTAGATGACATCATATTTAGATCTGTGTGAATATTCAAATATATTGAGTACTTAATGTATGCAGAGCACTGTACTAAGTGCTTGGAAAGTGCAATTCAGCAACAAAGAGAGACAATCCCTGCCCACAACAGGCTCACAGGCTAGTGGGGGTTGGGGGAGAGAAATACATCAATAGAGCAGTATGGAGAAGTGGGATGAGGGGGAGGGTGGGGTCATGGAGGAGCACAGGAGACCCATCACTGTGATCAAGTAGAGTTTGCTGACGTGCCACTCCTTCCCACTTCCTCTCCACACTTGCCCAGCTGATTTCTGGAAGTGAAGGCTGTCACCTGGAGGGGTATTAGGAGCAGGAAAAGGGATAGGGAGAAAGCCCTTTCATCCCCGCCCCAGGTGGAGTGACAACATGCAGCTCAGTGAGGCAGCACCCCAGTACACACACAGACACACCAGTGGTATTTATTGAGTGCTTACTATGTACAGAGCACTGTACTAAGCATTTGGGAGAGTATAACAGACTTGGTAGTTACTTTTCCTGCACACAAGGATCTTACAGTCTAGAGGGAAAGATAGACATAATATAAATGATAGAGAAGTCCAGAAGTACTGTGGAGCTGAGGGTGGAGTGAATATGAAGTGGTCAAAGGGTACAGACTCACACATCCTTTGATTCTACTTACTGTGATTAAGTTGTCTTGTTTTTGTCTGTCTCCCCTGATGAGACAGTAAACCCATCAATGGGCAGGGATCCATTGCCAAATTGTACATTCCAAGCACTTAGTACAGTACTCTGCACAAAGTAAGTGCTCAATAAATACTTTTGAGTGAATGTATGAATCTGGTGCCCTGGACCCTGCATCATATGTCCAGGCAAAGGGGTCAGGGGAACATTACCCCACCCCAGAATCAATCTTCACAGGCACCAGCAGCCAGTGCTGAGAGAGTTTGGGTCCAGGGATCGAAGTCAGAGAGACCCTGCCATGACCAAGTGGCATTTTTTGATGTGCCATGCCTCTTCTCTTTCCTCTTCGGGTTTGGGGTCTTAGGGGAGAGAGAAAGGGGAGAAAGACTGCCTGCCCTTTTTCTCCAGTCATAGCAACCCCTCCCCCCCGCCCAGTGCAGCACATCCTAAAACACACATGGGCATGCACCCCCAATTCACCTCTTCTCTGTAAGAACTGAGACAAGACTCTGAGAGAAGATGAACTCCACAGGCACAGAAAGTCAATAGAAGAGGGTGACTATGTAAGAGGCAGAGGGAGGATGGAAGTACCCTAAAGCCAAGCTTTAGGAGTTTCTGCTTGATAAAGAGAGGAATGGGCAACCATGGGAGATTTTGGAGATGTGGGGAGGCATTTTAGAAACACAATGTGACAACCTAGTGAAATTTTAAAAACAAAGTCAATCATGTATTGAACACTTACTGCATTAAAATAATATTGATAATAACTGTGGTATCTGTTAAGTGTTAACTATGTTCCAGGCACTGTACTAAGTGCTGGTTTGGGTACAAGTACATCAGGTTGCAAACAGCCCCTGTCCAATGTGGGGGTCAGAGTCTTAATCCCCATTTTACAGATGAGGTAACAGGCACAGAGAAGTGAAGTGACTTGCCCAAGGTCACCCAGCAGACAAGTGGTGGATCTGCTATTAGAACTCATGACCTTCTGACTCCCAGGCCCATGCTGTATCAACTAGGCCATGCTCCTTCAGGCAGCCAGAGTCAGGGAGGTCCTTGAAGTAGGCTGGTCCATTCACCGAGTTGGGATAAGAGAAGCGCTTAAATCAGAGGAGTGGTCATTTGGACAGGCACATCCAAGAAATGCTGTGAAGGAAGAGGTGGCAGGATTTAGTGACAGACCATCTGAGAGGTGAAAGAAGAGGAGTCGGGGTAATACCAAAGCTGCTGGCTTTAGGGACAGGGAGAAAGGTTTTGTTTTTCACATGAGAATGATTTGTGGGTGGGGAGCATGTCTACCAACTTGATTGTATTGTACTCTCTCATGCACTTAGTACAGTGCTCTGTAAACAGTAAGGGCTCAAATAGCAATGATTGATTTTGTAGAACAGAATTTTCACAGGAAAGATTAGAAAGCCAGTTTTAGACTGAGTCTCACACCCCATAGCACTTAATCTGTATTTCATTTGATTGAATGTCTCCATTTTTAAATGTAAGCTCCTTATGACCAGAGGTCCTGCCCAATCTGAATTGCTTGTATCCACCCCAGAGTTTAGTACAGAAAAGCAGCATGGCTCAGTGGAAAGAGCACAGGCTTGGGAGTCAGAGGTCATGAGTTCGAATCCTGCCTCTGCCACTTGGTCAGCTGTGTGACTGCGGGCAAGTCATTTAACTGAGGCACAGAGAAGTTACCTTATCCGTAAAATGGGGATTAACTGTGAGCCTCACGTGGGACAACCTGATTGCCCTGTATCTACCCCAGCGCTTAGAACAGTGTTCTGCACATAGTAAGCGCTTAAGAAATACCAACATTATTATTATTATTATTACAGTGCTTGGCACATAGTAAGCACTTAGATACCATTATTATCTAACAATAATAATGGTGGTATTTAAGCCCTTACTATGTGACAAGCACTGTTCTAAGTGCTGGGGTAGATACAAGGTAATCAGGGTGTCCCATGTGGGGCTCACAGTCATAATCCCCATTTTACAGATGAGGTAACTGAGGCACAGAGAAATGAAGTGATTTGCCCAAAGTCACAGAGCTGATGAGTGGCAGAGCCGGGATTAGAACTCATGACCTCTGACTCCCAGGTCCGTGCTCTTTCCACTAAGCCCCGCTGGTTCTGTTCAATTATCTACTTAATTGTATTCAGCCAAGCATAGTGCTCTGCCTCCTAAGTGCTCAATAATACCATTGTTTGGCACCTGTGGAGCTATCTTGGAGGCAAGAGGAAATGCAACATTGTAAAGGAGGTGAGAGAGACTTTGGGGTTACAGGTTCAGATTTGGGAGTCATCGGCATCCATGAGAAAATGAACCATATAAACGGAGAGAGTCCAAGATCACTGGAAGAAGAGAGTGACTAGTTAAGAGGCAGAGAGAAGGGGTGGGGGTCATGGGAAACTGGAACGAGCTCTTCAAAGGAGTGAGACGAGAAAGGGACTCAATTCAGCCTTGAGCCACCTCTTCAACTAGAGGGTGGGAGAGAGACGAACCAGCAAAATAGATTGAGGAGCAACCAGAGAGGTATGAGGGGAAACTAGGTTAGCAAGTGCGCCTAGGAGGAAGGGATGATCCATGGTGTCGAAACTGAGAGAGCTCTCCCATATTACATCCATAAAAAGGTTGCCTTTGGCTGCACCACTGCACGTTACCTACAGTGCCACAGTTTTCAATCTTAACAACAAACGTGCTGCAAAACAGTGACTCTCTCTTTTAATAGCCAGAGGCTAGGGTCATCTTTCTCCTGCAGTTGTCTCCCAGCCATACACTGTATCTATCTATACACTCTATCTTCAAGTGTTTCTTCTGTCCACCTTTTCTATAATTGCTCCGATTCAGCTCACCATACAGCAGGTGTTTGGGAATGCAGCTGTTGTCCATTCTCTTTAGAGGTCCCAGCCGAAGAAAACGAGAAATGACAAGCATTGTGTTGTTGCTGACAGCCTGACTATACTCCAGGTCCTTATTGCTCATAATCCAATCTTGTTAGTTGATATTAAGTATTGATGTTGGTGAAACATGATTATTCATCCAGTTTTATACCAGACAACCTGATTTTCAACAAATACCATTGTTATGTGGCAAAGGTATTTTCTGAAGTCACGAGTTGGGTAGTAATAGTATTTAAGTACTTAGAGTGAGCAAAGCACTGAGAAAGAGTATGCCGACAGGAATTAGACATATAGAGTTTGACCAGAGATTTTCTAGGCTCTGAAGATTTCTGTAGAAAGTTCTTTGATACTATTACTTCATGATGCTAACAAAACATGCATCTATTGCTTCCAGCTGACAGTGTATTCAGTGGTCGCTCTATAGTAATATTTGTGGTATTTGTTAAGTGGTTACTATGTTCTGAATACTATGTTCTGAACAGTTTACTGTGCACTGGGAATGCAACACAACCAGATTAAACACAGTCTGTCCCATTTGGCACTCACAGTCTAAGGGGAAAGGGAAAACAGGTATTGAATCTTCATTTTACAGGGAAGGTCACACTGCAAGCAAGTGGCAGAGCTGGGTTTAGAACTCAGGTCTGACTCCGAGGCCCCTGCTCTTTCCCTATCTCTTGGTAGCTCCAGATCTTGCATCCATAAAGAAGACTGGGCTTGACAGCTGCCCATCTACCCGCAGTTTGGGCTGAATCTTTATACATTGTTAGTGCCATACTCTATCTTGGAGACTCTCAAAAGAACACAGTGGCCTTGTTTTAGTTTTCCAATTGCCCGACAATCCCTAGAGCCAGAAGACCCGAGTTCTAATCCCAGTTCTGCTGCTTGCCTGCAAGTGTCATCTTGAACAGGTCACTTTACTTCTGTCTCATTATCTGAGGATTCAATACATGTTCTCCCCTTCCGCCAAGCCCCCAGTTGCCAAGCATTATTCTACATGTGGCAACAGTTACATGTTAATCGGGTTGGACAAGGTGCCTGTACCACATGGGCCTCACTATCATAACAAGAGGGAAAACAGGTATTGAATCTTCATTTTACAGTTGAGGAAAGTGAGGTACAGAGCAGTTAAGTTACTTGCCCAAGATCACACAGCAGGCAAGTGACAGAGCCAGGAAAAGAAGCCAGGTTCTCTGACTCTCAGACCTAGCCTGCATTGCTTCCCGTTGATTAACTGAGTGTCACAAAGCCTTCAGAGAGGAGAGGGAGATGGTCAGTGCTGTATTCCAGAGGCTGGCATAGAGCAGAATCCCAAATCTAATATGGCTGGATAGGTGAAGTTAAACAAATGTGAAGCAAACCAAAGACTATTTTGTACAATACATGCCACAAGAGCACAGGCTTTGGAGTCAGAGGACATGGAGTCTAATCCCAGCTCTGCCTCTTGTCTGCTGTGTGACCGTGGGCAAGTCACTTGGCTTCTCTGGGCCTTAGTACCTCATATGTAAAATGGGGATAAGATTGCGATCCTCCTGTGGAACAGACTGTATCCAACCTGATTACCTTGTATCTACCCTAGGCATTAGAACAGTGCTTGGCACAGAGTAAGTACTTAATAAATGCCATAATTATTTTCTATTACAAAATGAAAAAAAAATACAGAGGGAAGGTGTTTCTCAAGCTGCCTAGGAAATTATCTGCCAACTTATTTCATTGTCAAGTCTTGAATTTTATCCAGCTTCTATTAGCAAGGACTATAAGATTTGTGGTTCTGTTTATCTTTGGAGTTGGTGATTAAAAAAAATAAACAAGAAATTGCTCATCAAAGACACAGCTGCTGGATAAAACGTTCCTCAACCACTGATTCACATGCCAGGAGCAAAGATGTTTCAGTTCTTACATTTGCATCTTCTCTTAACCCCTTAGAGAAGACATATGAATACAGAAGTAGCTGATGAATGTATAGGGTTCTTTTAAAATGTCAGGATCTCTTCTGTTGCATCCTCTCTCCGATGAAATCTGTCCTCCTTCAGTCTTTTTCCAATCACATCAACAAGGTCAAGTATATTGCTATGGGCCACTGAGACTTAGTCACGGTAGTCCTCACTGTCGTCCTCACTGTCCTCTTTAAGGACCTAAAGATGCAGACATTATGCCCTGGATTCTATTGCTTGCATACTGAAGGGCTATGAAGGTCTTTAAAGCCACAGTAAATCAATGGGGGAAATTATAGCCTTAGAAGACACAAAGAGAGTAAGGAAGGAAATAGAAGGTTAGATGTTCCTGTAAATGGTGGTTCATTAAAAAAAAATAAATAGACCCTCTTCCTGAGCATTTTACACCTGTCGGGGGCAGCCTTTTTGAGTTGTTCCATGCAAATTTTACATTCATGTCCAGACCTTTCCCTAATTGCTGTGCAGGCAAATTAATGTCTTCCTTTGTAAGTGATTTTTCTGGCCTACTGGGTACTGATGTCAATAGAAATTCTGTAGGTTGGGGGGTGGGGTGGGGTGGAGAGAGAGAGGGGGGCCGGGGGGAGACTGAGAATAAGAAGGAAATTGCTGACATCATTAGGAGACTCAAAAGAACAATTCTGGTCTTTTGTAATGATAATCTGAAAAGAATAGAGTGGAGATTTCACTATTGATTATTCCAAAGCAAAAGTTCCTGATTTTCTTGCTAGTCACAAAACTAGCATGGTGTAGTGGACAGAGCATGGTCCTGGGAATCAGGGGGCCATAGGTTCTAATCTCTGCTCTGCCACTTACCTGCTGTGTGACCTTAGGGAAGTCATTTCTCCGTGTCTGTTACCTCATCTATAAAATGGGGATTGAGACTGATCCCCAAGTGGAAGAGGGACTGTATCCAACTTAATATCTACCCCAGTGTATAGGACAGTGCCTGGCACATAAGTGATTAATAAATACCATAATTATTATAAATAGGGTAAATTGGGGCTCCCAATCTAAGGGGAGGGAAGAACAAGTATTGATTTCCTATTTACAGATAAGGAAGCACAGAAGTGAGGTGATTTACTGAAGATGACCCAGCAAGCAAGTGGCAGATCAGAGATTAGAATTTAGCACCTCTGACTCCCTGGCCTGCGTTCTTTCCACTAGGTCATGCTACTAACATTCTTTTGCTGGCTCTATTCTGAGTTGAGTTTATCTTTGAAGGAAAGTTGGAGGTTCCTTCTGAATGTAGTGCCATCTATCATTCAATCACATTTATTGAATGCTTACTGCATCCACAGCACTGTACTAAGTGCTTGGAAGAGAACAACAATAAACAGACACATTCCCTGTCCACAGTGAGCTTACAGTCTAAAGCACGGGGGAAGACAGATATTAATATAAATAATAGATATAATATAAACCACTCTCCCTTCTAGTTAGTGTGTTCAACTCTGCGGCTGCTTTGTCCTCATCCCAAGCCTCTTCCTCTTGAAATCTTCTCCCTACAAGAATCCTAATTGCTCACCTAAATCATTCAGACAACCATACTCAAACCCTGGGGGACTGATGGGATGGGCCTTTTGAGACTTAGGTAGTTTCATCCATTGCTATTTAAGATGCATGAAGTCATAACTTTGGACCCTCTGGTTAGCCTTCCTCTCAACTTACCTCTGTGGATAAATATTAGATCGTCTTTCCTTCCATCTAGTAGGTTGTTAGCTTATGCAACAATTCCAAGTGATGTTTATTTTGCCACTAAGTTATCTGACAGGAAGTGGCTAGGGGTGCATTTGGGTAGGAGTGCTGGAGGGAGAATTGATTAATGGTACTTATAAAAACACCTTATAAACAAGCTAAGGTCACAATAGACAGTCTCAAGGGCCACTAGTGAAAACGGAGATAAAAATCTCAGCAGCGGAAACACTGATACATTCTCTTGTAGTTCTTAAGTACTAACCCACTGAGAGGTCTCAAGTGCCATCGGAGGCCTATTTCCTTTCTACCCCATTAATTTCCCTCTCGTGTCCCTGGACCACAACACTGAGAAAATCTTCCCATCATGCTTCAGTGGGGAAGCTGGAAGGACTGAGCACAACCCCCTAGACTACATCCTGCACAGTAAGCTTGGGTGTTTCCAAAATAGGCACCACACTTCTGTTCCAGGACAGCAGATCCCACTGAGGGTCTTCACTGATAAACCAGCCACTGCAGGTTTTTATGATTGGGTTTAAATTCAACTGAAGCTAATTGATATTACTCCATGACCACCAAGGGATTCTGGGTAGTTTAGGACATCATGTAATGTTGGAACAGCAGTTGCCAAAATAAGGAAAAGTGCCATCCGACCACATCGCTGAGTCAAAAGAGACTTCCATGTGAAGGGCAGCTCGTGGGAGCAGGTGCTTAACACACCCTTTTCTAGAGATATTTTCCTTCTTCTTAACAAAAACTCAGGGGTAGTTTCACAATCAGTCACTGGTCTGAAGCCTTCCTTACAACAGTGTATATTTATTGACACTGCCTACCTTTAAAACTGAAACATTATGGTCTGATGATCGTGAGTGTACCTTACCAGGCTCAAGACCAGTGTGGAGAAGGAAAGCTTTTAATAAGAAGGAACTTGACTGACTCAAGGCACGTGTAAATAGAGATGTGAATAAAGCACCTAGAAAGCTCTTTGGGAGTCTCATCTACAGAGTACAGCACCAAAAATGACATCAAGATTTAGACCTAACAAAAAAAGTACACAGGGCAATTTATTGAATTAATTTATATTAATGTCTCTCTCACCCTCTAGACTGTGAGCTCCTTGTGGGCAGGGAATGCATCTGATACTTGTATCGTACTTTCCCCAAGGGCTTCATACAGTGTTTTTATTGACAATTGAAACTATCAGGCGTGATTTCCCTAAAAACCTCCCCTACACCTCTCCAGTCCCTTCTTCCTTTTCCAGCTCCTTTTCTACCAAAACCTTCTGTGTCACCATGATTTGCTCCCTTTATTCACCCCCTCCTCCTCCAACCAGCCCCATTGCACTTAAAATAGTGCTTGGCACACAGTAAGTGCTTCAATACCATCATCATTATCTGTGGTTTTTTTATATTTATGTGTCTCTCTCTTGACTGTAAGCTCACTGTGGAAAGGTAATGTACGTGTTATGTTGTATTTTCCCAAGTGCTTAGTACAGTGCTCAGCTAAATAACTGATTAGAGTCTAAGCTTGTTATTGGAAGGGATTGTGACTACCAGTTCTACCTATTAATCAATGGTATTTGAGTATTTACTGTGTGTAGGAAGAACACTGTGCTAAGCAACTGGGAGAGTACTATAGATCTGAGAACAATGCTCCACCCATATTGCTAAATAATAATAATAATGGTATTTAAGCACTATGCCAGGCACTAAGCAATGGGGCAAATACTAGCAAATCGGGTTGGACACAGTCCCTGTCCCACCTAAGGCTCACAGTCTTAATCCCCATTTTACAGATGAGGTAAGAGGCACACAGAAGAAGGGACATGATTTGCCCAAGGCTACCCAGCAGTAAAGTGGCAGAGTGGGATTAGAACCCATGACCTTCTGACTCCCAGGCCCACACTCTATTCACTATGCCATGGCCTGATTGAGTGGAATGGCACACTTCTGCATTTCCCCAATGTTTAGTACAGTCTATTGCACTCAGTAGGTCCTAAGCACAAGCTATTTCTACTATCAGTATGGGGACAGATGAGGAGAACGGATGATGGCAAGACACACCAGCAGCTGTTCTATGGTAAAATAGGGAAACTAAACAAGATGAACAGCAGAAATGAGTTAGTCACAGTGAAAAAAAATCTCAAATGAAAGCCTATAGTAGTATAGTTGGGAGAGAGCAGCAGGAGAGATTAACCTGGCATCAGAAATTGTGATGGTCCTGGACCCTGACTTTGAGAAGATCTTAACAAGAAAGATGCTACAGTGACCCAAGGCTGAATCTTCACATGCACACACTGAGGAAGAGATTTCTGGAAGCAAATTGGTCTCATCAACAACACCCACACAAATTAAAGCCTCAGTCAGTAGCATCACCTTTAAATCAATGGTATTTAAGCATTTTCTCTGTGCAGAACACTGATTCGGGGCACTATTTGGGAGCACACAATACTGGCTGGTAGACATTATTCCTAACCTTAAGAAATTTATCTAGTCTTCCATCCTAAAAGAGAGAGAGAACTATAAGTGTTGACTACCACCTATCTCAGGGGCTTGTAAGAGTTAATGCAGTTTTCAGAAGTGTTTAATTTAGGCACTTAGTCTTTGAAAATTTCAGCTCGATGTAATAATTGAATTTATTTTTCAATTTCTGTTTCCAAGTACTAAAGCAAAATGACCCTTCCTTTAAGCAAGCAAGCCCACGCATTTTGAAAAGTCACTCCAGAAATTACCCAAACTTTTGTTAGATACACTCTTTACGGGCCTGTGTTGTAATGTTCTCCCTTACTCCTAGTTTATCCTGAAGTCATGAGTCAATGTTACTCCCCTGAGAGCCAGAGACAAAGTGAGACAGATGTGTTTATCAGCAAAGTACCAAGGACACAGTTTCCACTATCAGTATAACCCACAGAAGTGTCTTCCTCCCCATCTTCAGCTGCCTTCTTCAGACATTTGACTCTGGTTCTTGTGATTAACCAGCATGTACATTTCTTCTTCTTTCCACTTGGGTGACTAGAAATGGAAGAGACAGAAACAGAGAGTGCATTGTATAGGAAAAGCCAATTTGCTTCCTTGTTACACTCAAACCATTGTCTGATGACATTTTAGTTAAAGCCTCCATATTCAGCTGTCTGACTAATACCAGCCAAATCCTGAGAAGAGACAGACTACTCCTTAGGGTCCAATTTTTTTCTTCATTCAGGGGGAAAAATACATTTTTCCACTCATGGTGGTTTGGACTTCCCTTAAGTACCTCCAGTGGTTGCACCAGCAGGTAAAAACACAGTTATCTGGTGAATTTTGTGCTGTCTCATCAGCCCTGGGATTTATGTGCCACGTGTTAATTTTGATCTTACCATCCAATCAAACTTGAGTGCTTATTGTATGCAGAGTATTTACTGAATGCTTTGGAGAGCAGAGTTGGCAGACATGTTCTCTTCTCACAGAAAGCTTACAGTCTCAAGGGAGAGACAGACATTAAAATAAACTATGGATACCAATCACATTTGAACCCTTACTGATTGATTGAAATGAGTGCTTAACTGGGGAAGTCCTCTTGGAGATGTGATTTTAATACAGCTTGGAAGGTGGCAAAGAGTGATGGTCTGCCATCTAGACCTTTTGATTTTCCTGCTACCTTGGAAATTCACTGAGGAAAAAATATGGAGACAATAGATAATTTCTCAAATCTAACTTCAATGCAGTGGAAACACCTGAGATTCCTATTATCCAACAGGTGTGGTATAATACAAGGATTTATTTTGAGAACATCCTTTGGCCTGATGACAGGTTTACGAAGAATATTTTCATTCTGTAGGGCTTCTCTCACCCTATTCAGGTGGAAGCCCAGCCTGAAGCTATTCATCCCTGGTTCTAAATGCACATCCCAGTCACATATTTTCTAAACATCCCTCTCTACAGTTAAATCAAGGCAATCATCTCTGTATTCAGGTTGGCTGATTCAGCTGAATTACCATCTTCAGGCTCCATGGGCTCCTTGACAATAGAGAAAAAAAGTCACTACCTTGGCCCAGGCTACTTCATAGGTACCCAATCTCTAGCCTCTCTTCTCCACACCTTATTTCTCTCTCATGTCACATACACTTGGGTCTGTACCAGCTAATCACTTCGATTCCTAGCCCTCCTCCAGGCCCAGAGCATTTCCAAACCTATCCTTATTCTGTATTTCTCCTATCTGTAATTGATTTTTTAACAATTTTCTCCCCAACTAGGTTGTAAACTGCTTGAGGGCAAAGATTATTTCTACCAACTCTATTGTTTTGTACTCTCCTAAATCCTTGATAAAATGCTCTGCAACCAGGCTCTAATCCTGACTCCACTACTTGTCTGCTGAATAAGTACTGCTGATAGATTTATATGGGGGTTGTGTTCTTGCAAAACCCCATGTGGAGGAAACTCAAGCTGCAGCATTTATCCCATGTCTGATGAGACAGGCATGCTTTTTTTTTTTTTAAAAAAAAAAAAAAAAGGCATTAAAGCACCAACTTTATGCCAGGCACTGAACTAAGGGTTGGGGTGGATAAAAGAAAATTAGATTGGAGATAGTGTCCCTCATGGGGCTCACAGTCTTAAAACACCATTTTACAGATGAGATAAGAGGGACAGAAAAGTTGAATGACTTTCCCCGAGGGCATACAACAGGTAAATCGTGGAGCTGGGTTAGAACTCAGGTCCCCTAGCCCCCAGGCTCATTCTCTTTCCACTAGACCATGCTGCTTCTTGTGGGTCGTGAAGTAAATTTGCTTTGATCCAAAGGAATTTTACAGTCTCCTTTGGGATATTTCACTTCTCTTATTTTGGAAGTCAAATGCCAACCCACATCTATTTTTTTCAAAGAGCTGGCACAGTGTAAAATATTAATTTAATGTTCAAACTACCAAAGCAGAACATATTGAAATATTTATATTTGAAACAAAAGCATTCCTCTCCAGGTTTATCTAAAAACAGGGAATAACCTAGCAACCTCAAGGTTAATGGAGGACTTCATGTAACTGTTCCTAAATTGCATAATATCCAACAACAACATACAAGATATCCTTTGAGAAATACCAGGTGAGGGATTATTGCTAAAAAACTCCTCTTCCTAAATAATGATAGAATGAAAGGTCAACAGGTGGGTACTCTCCTCCTGCTTAGAGAAGCAGCATGGCTCAGGGGAAAGAGCACGGGCTTAGGAGTCAGGGGTCATGGGTTCTAATCCCAGGTCTGCCACCTGTCAGTCGTGTGACTTTGTACAAGTCACAACTTCTCGGTACCTCAGTTCCCTCAGCTGTAAAATGGGGATTAAGACTGTGAGCCTCTCGTGGGACAACCTGATTACCCTGTATCTACCCAGTGCTTAGAACAGTGCTAGGCACATGGTAAGTGCTTAAATACCAACATCATTATTATTATTAAGCAAAATGTAGACCTCACACTCTTTCCCCCTGAAATGGATTCAAGAAGCCAGTTGGTCTTCTCGCAGTAGGCAATGACAACACACTTCCTCTGCAAATGAATTTGAATTCACTTCCTAGTGTAGCCTGAAATTAACTCAGATTGAGGATACTACCAAATCCACAAGGCACAAGTCATTTTGAACAACAACAAAAATCTAGAATACTAGAGGAGAATGCCTAGTTATCCATTTACTATTGTTGACAAGAACCCAGAATTTTATATCATATTGACATTCCCTTTTTGCTTAAAACAGATAAGACTTTTTGGCCTACTCTGTTCCTGACCTACCCGCCTTAAATCTTAATTGGCTATTAAAACTAAAAATAAATAAGATTTGCTCCACACATTTTCCAAACTTTGACCATACTGTTCCAGCTCTGCCAAGTAAATGCTGTTAGTATACCTTATTTAGAGGTTGATATTTTCTTTCTCTGACCCTGACAAGTGAAAAACACCCCAAAAGATATTTTATATTTTATTATACAAAACATAACAGATCCTTACGGCAGAAAAATAAGTGGCAAGATCTCAAAATATTTCTTATTCTGACAACTATGTTGATCTAAGTCTAAACTGGGCATATCCTGACTTTTTTGTTTCACAATGAGGATTAACATGGTGGAAGTGAGTGGGCATATATTGGATGTGTGATGGTGGTTTATTAGTGCTTAAGACAGTTGAACACTAGACTATCAAGAGAAGCTGAGGAATGTTCATCTCTGGAGCTATTTGAGAAAACCATCTTTTTGGACTTCACAAACCTGAGGCAGAGGTCTGGATCAGATGTTTTTTCAATGTTCTTTCTAGCAGTCATTCTGTGTCTATGGCCTAGAATATAGAGCACAGATCTAGAAGTCAGAAGGACCTGGGTTCTAATCCCTCCTCTGTTATTTGTCTGCTCTGTGACCCTGGGCAAGTCACTTAACTTCTATGTGCCTCAGTTTTACCTCATCTGTAAAATGGGCATTAATACTGCAAGTCTCATGTAAGACATGGACTGTGTCCAATCTGATTAGTTTGTATCTACCCTAGTGCTTAGTACAGTGCCTGACATATTAAACACTTAAATGCCATAGAAAATAGCTCTGCAGTTCCCTGAATGTGAGAGGCAACATGGTATAGTGACAAGAACATGGGGGTATAATTCAATAGACCTGAGTTCAAGTTCCATCTGATCTCCTGGCCTATGTGCTTCAGTGTTATCACCTGTAAATTGGTGTAATACCACCTTACCTCTGTTCACAGTGATGTTGCAAGGACAAAATGAACTAATTGATGTGAATACTTTAGAACAATAAGTATAAAACAAAGTACTGTTTACTTATGCAAGGTTGTATATTTAAATATATACACATTGTTTCTACTAGAATTTGTCCAGCAAGATAGATATCATGTCTACATATCTATCTTGCTGGAAAAATTCTAGTGAAATAAATATGTAACAACTAGAAATACCAAGGTTTTGTAGGCAGTGGTTAATAATACCTGAGTTGTTGCTTAACTTATCTCTGCAATATGTAGGACTCTTCTTGCCATACAGAGTGACATTCTCTGGATACATGAATCAATATTCTCAGTGATCAAATGCTTTTGCTATGAAAAGCCTTTTAGTCGTGTTATGAGGCAGTCAATAATAGTGACTGACCTTTCAAAATCTGTTTTTTTTCTTCCCCAGTCACTCTAAAAAGTGAATCTATAATCCTTGATCAGTCTCCTGGAAATTGTGTGAGTAAGCAAAAATCTTTTTAATATAGTTGGCATTACAATTGAGTTTAATTTAATGGCTCTATTTTCCACTGGAATCAAGTTGAGAAGCTGTGAGAGAGTAGGCTGAGAAATGGCAACCCAGAAGAAACATGCTATGTTCAATGCACGCTGTTTGATCAAACCTGCAAAGCTGATGCAAAGAGGAGGGAATGTAGCACAAAGTCAGAGCTCAGTTAATATTTTTGACTCTGGGTTATTTAGGGTGTTGACAATTATCTGAGTGATTCAGACAGAAATGCCACATATCCTTAATTTTGAATCCTATTACGGAATGCATTGTCAGGATGTCTGAACACTGGATTATGTCATGCCCAGCAGGCCAAAAATACTTTCTCTGCCCACATTGTTGTCTCTTCACATCTTCCTCCCTGCTAACCTTGCCCTAAGAATCCTGTCTCAGGCAGGCACTTACTTTGCAATATTTATCCTCCAGTTCACTATGCCTCTCTCCCAGTGCGTTCTGCACTTTTCTGGGGGACATTTCTGCCTATATTCACTCTTGGCATGGAACTGGGTATAGTACTAGTGGGAAACGATTTAGGCAATTAAACAAAAAACAAACCCAAACTTAAAAATCCTATGCAAAATGCATTTCTTCATAAAGAACTAAAAGAAATACTTCAGGGATGCAAATGACTTGTTTGATAAAAATTATTTTCCTTTGTTTTGTTCTTATCCATCTCTTGAAGTGGAATATGAAATCTTATCAGTATTCCCCTTTACTCCAAGTTTGCCCTGGTTTGTTAATGTGGAGGTATAATACCCTCAAGGGCCTGGTGGCAGCTGCTGACGCTTTCAAGTGAAAAAGGGCAACAAAATGTGTGTCAAAAATATCCAGCTGGTCAGGGGTGTTCTTCTAGCTACATGAATTCAGAGAACTAAGTTTCAAACCTCCCCCCATCCCCAATCCCCACCACCCCTCACTTGTGCTGACGGCGGGTGACAGATTGCTAGAGACAACCAGCTTCTTTCCAAAGGGAAGGGAGCCAGAGCTGTCGTTAGCCTGGATAATTATCCTCCTGGATTTCCAGTATGTGTTAAATAGCCTGGTAGTGTCTACACTGAGAAACAGTGGGAAGATAGAGCAGAGGGCTGGAGTCATGTGATTTAGATTCTAGTCTCAGCTTCACTATTTGCATGCTGGGTGACCTTGGGCAAGTCAATTTCCTCATCTCCTAAAATGGGGAATAAATAATAATTGTACTATTTGTTAAGCACTAAGCACTGAGGTGGATACAGGGTAATCAGATCAGACAGTCACTCTCCCACATGAGACTTGCAGACAGAGAGGGACAACAGGTATTTAATCCCCATTTTACAGATGAGGGGAAAGAGACACCGAGAAGTTGAGTTGCCCAAGGTCACATAACAAGCCAGAGACAGAGCTGGGATTGGACCCTAGGTGCCCTGATTCTTTCTACTAGGCCACCCTGATTCTCCCTACTGCTTAAACCTAGTCCCACGTAGGACAGGGAGTGTGTCTGATCTTAATGTATCTAACACGACATAACAAATACCGCTATAATCATTATTGCCGACGGGCAAGATTTCAGAAGCACCGATATATTTACCGCTATATCAATGACAAAGGTGGATTGACTTTCCCTCCGGCAATGAAACACCTGCCCTGTGACTTTGCAACTGGGGACACCTCAAGATCAGAGCCACCTCTCCCCACCCCCCTCGACTGTGACCTTCTCATCACCCCCAGAAAGGAGTTGGATTCCAGGGTGGCGCCTGCAAAGGCACAGCATTCGGCTGCTCCAGCTCATTCCCTTCATGTGGTGCTGTTGTTAAAAATAGCAGGTTGATACTTGAAAGGCCGGGAGGCTGGGCTTCTGACAGCAGTTATGAATGCACCAGATTTTGTGGATACCTCATCACGACATACTTGCTGTTAAAATGAAGCCTTGTGCAAGAGTCAGAGAAGCCTATTTTCTTTCCTCTCCAGTGCTCCAAAATGGTATTTTGCTTGGACTAGGAAAAAGGCTCTAATTGATTAATGATCCGGTCCATAATTGTCTGCAGCACTCTACTATCTGCCATGTATATTGGCTGAATTACCTTCCAGGGTGTAATTAAAGAGAAAATAAAGTATTACTGGAGACATTATCAAGGCCATGACATTTTCCACACTCTCTTTTCAAAGCTGGGATAATTAATTGATGACTCATTATTAGATTAATATGAAAGATGGACCTGGATATCAATTTCAGGCGAAACCTACGGTATCATCAACCAACACACACTGGTTTAATGGTTCATAAACCAGCTGTTTAATTATCTTAACATGACAGGCCTGAAAAAGATAGCCAGGCTCATTTCTAGCAAAGGTTATCACCAGAACATGTATTCTGTTGGTGGATTTTTTTCCATTCCTGTCTCTTCCTCTATTTCCTCTGGCTAGGCCTCTGAAATATAGGTCTATTTATAATTTGCCTTTCATGTAACACTGCATTTGGGCAGCTGAAATTCATCCAGGCATTTGAGAATAATCTAAGGACTGAATGGTGTTTGAATGCTTTGGCATTCCTGCTACTTTGGTTTGCTTCAGTGAATCTGTGAAGATGGAGTTTTCAGCTCAGTGACTGCAAAGGGCTGGATTGGTCAAAAAATCATAAACTCGATCTTTCTAAGCATCGTGTGTTTTAGTGCTGTGGAGCAGCCCTGTATTGCACCACATATAGAAATGTTGGGAGGTGAATTCTGTGCTGCTGTAACCTTGGTAATATATATTCTGAGCCCCACATAGCATGGGCTCAGGCAGGTGTAGAAAGGGGCAACAAGATGGCTCTACAAAATGGGCAGCAAAACTCTCCACAGGTTCCCACATAGAAAACAATAAAGGTGTCTGTTGATGCCTTGACATAGAACACCGCGATGGGCCAGGTTAAAGTAGACAGGCTATATTGTATTGTCCTTTAGGCAGGGTCGCCTTCAGACTTGCCCTCGCTTTTCAACTACTACAGTCCAGCACGCACACTTCACTCCTCTAATGCTAAACCTACTCACTGTATCTCGACCTCATCTATCCCGGTGACAACCTCTCACCCACATCCTGTCTCTGGACTGCAATGCCCCCCTTCATATCCGACAATTACACTCCCCACCTTCACTGAAGTTGCATCTCCTCCAAGAGGCCTTCTCAGATTAAGCGCCACTCCCTTCTGCATCACCTTGACTTGCTTCCTTTATTCATCCCCCTCCCACCCCAAAGCACTTATGTACCCATCTGCAATTTTATTTAATGTCTTTCTCCCCTTCTAGACTACAATCTCGTTGTGGGCAGGGAATATGCCTGCCTGTTAGCAGTTATATTGTATTCTCCCAAGTTCTCTGTACACAATAAGTACCAAGTAAATACAATTGATATACATCTGTCCACCTCAGCGTGGGAAAGGTGCCTCCTCCTCCCTTGAGCAGTCACCCCATCTTGCATGATGTTGTGTATGTCACACCAGGCAATATGTGAACGACTGCCATTTGCAAGTTTGCTTGGGACTACCAAAACACCCAAAACTAAGACATTTTTTCAGGTGAACACCTGACTCATCTCCTTAATACACAGCTTCATGTTTCCCTCCCATGGCCCTGGTAATACAGGCATCACTTCTATCTCAGGTGGAGGGAGGCTGGATGTGTTCCGGTTTTTGACCGTGGGTACCCACTCTGGCTTGTACCCCAAGCTACTGCCTCCCTCACTGTCTGAAGGCAGCCCTGCCTTTGAATAAAAAGGAACCCACCAGGAAAGACTGGTAAGGGTTTCTTCTATTAGCCATACCTTTGATAATATTCTTGTTATTAATGATAGTAATGATAGCACTAGGTGCTAAGTACTGGGCTAAGCATTAGGATAGATATAAAACAATCAGTCCCTGTCCTTCACAGGATTTGCAGTCTAAGGATGGAGTGAACACATATAATATCCCCATTTTACAGATGAGGAAACTGAGGCCTAAACAACTTAACTGATTTACTCAAGGTCATGCAGAAGGTAAGTGACAGAACTGGAATTAGAACTTCAGTCTCCTGACTTCCACTAAACCATGTTTTCCTCCATCTTCCCCATTATTATAGACTTCTCAATAGTTTCCACAAGCCCCTCACATTTCAATCTGCTCCATCATCCCAAAACCATTTTGTTTGCCTCTGCTTCTCAGTCCAATAAACCAGACCCACCCAGGACACCAAATTTCTGTTTACTCAGACCAGAACTGAAGGTCACAGAGGATTAAGGAGGACTAAAGAAATATTTTCCTTATTAAAAAATATATGTATACATAAGGCAAGGTGATTTTCCCTTGGAAATGGACAACTCCCTCCACCCCCACCCCCAACCCACAGCAACAATTAGATCAAGAGACTGATTGCCATTAACAAGCTGTCTCATGTCAGAGTGGTCAGCACAAGTTACTTAATTTGGGGGCATCAACACATACAGAACTGGCAGTCAACACAGTGCACCCAGCAATGACGGTGTAGGGAGAGTTCATAACTTTTGTTATGAGAAGTTATTCATTTCCAAGGGGCAAGATGATGCTAAGGAGGACAGACTGGCATATGATTGTTAAGAGGCAAGGATCCAAAAAGGACTCCTGATATTTGCATTACTGTAGGCAATGGGAATAGTTGTCTCTATGGAGACGGTGTATGGCATAAGAGGTAATTAGTGTCATGGGAATATGAAATTCCTTGATTTGCTCCTATATATCAAGGCAGAAGACAGACCTAAGGAAAGTGATCTTACCTTTAAAGAAAAGGCCATTCACTGGGAAAGTCAAGAGATTGGATCTTAAAGGGTAACAATCATTTATGAACCAGGTGTTGTTGAGATTATGGTGAACTGGAGAAGAACAATTAGCAGGTAGTCTGCACTTGTTTGAAGCCAGCCCAGTGGAGAAGCTGTAAATTAAGTCTTAGTCTTGCTTCTGGTAGGATGCCTCAGATACAGGTTTGATTTCATACGATAATGCTCTCCCAAGGAGAGAGCCTTTTACAATCAGCTGATTGAGTGGAAGTGAAATAGACCCTGAAAGATTGATAGCTATATACTCTGATTCCTATACCCCATATATTTTTCCTAACCTGAATACTTTCTTCCTGCACAGTAGCTATCAAGGACCCCTTAAGCACTTTGATAATAATAATAATGTTGGTATTTGTTAAGCGCTTACTATGTGCAGAGCACTGTTCTAAGTGCTGGGGGAGATACAGGGTAATCAGGTTGTCCCACGTGAGGCTCACAGTTAATCCCCATTTTACAGATGAGGGAACTGAGGCACAGAGAAGTTAAGTGACTTTCCCACAGTCACACAGCTGGCAAGTGGCAGAGCCGGGAGTCAAACCCATGACCTCTGACTCCGAAGCCCAGGCTCTTTCCACTGAGTCACGCTGCGTCCCCCCACTTGTACTTACTTACACTCTACTGTTTTCCCTATCTGTAAACTATGTTTTTCTCCCCAGTTAGTAAGTTCTCTGAGGACAGGGATCATCTCTACAAATTCAATTGAATTGTACCCTCCCAAGTACTTAGAACCATCAGTCATATGTACTGAGTGCTTACTTTGTCCAGAGCACTGTATTTAGCACTTGGGAGGGTAGTTCTTGGCACATAGTAAGCGCTTAAATACCATCATTATTACAAAGTAAAAATATGAGAGAGTTAGTAGACATGTTCCCTGCCCCCAAAGTGCTCAGTAAATACCAATGATTAACTCAGCCTCTGGTTTCTAACAATTCAACCTGAACTGAAATGCAATACGTAGGATGATACAAAGTCACAGAACACAAGCCTAGGAGTCAGAAGGTCATGGGTTCAAATCCCAGCTCTGCCACTTGTCTGCTGTGTGACCATGGGCAAGTCACTTGACTTCTCTGGGCCTCAGTTACCTCATATGTAAAATGGGGATTGAGAGAGTGAGCTCCCATGGGACAGGGACTCTGTCCAACCTGAGATGCTTGTATCCACCCCAGCACTTAGTAAAGTACCTGGCACATAGTTAATGCTTAGATTCCATAGTTATTTTTAATTACTATTTCACTGCTGCTCTCTTGGAGTTCTAACTCCCATGTTTTTAGTCTCCAGACTTATTGTCATCTCTGAAAGAAAATGCTGCTATTTCAGAAATCAGCTGTTTCGAAGTTAACACAGTAAGGTATGTGATTTTTCAGAAATAACAAGTTGTTACCCACCAAGTCTTGTGTGTGTGTGTGTGTATAGAAGGCATGGTATTTCAGAAAACTGAGCTAGGCATTTTCCTCTATCTGTAACCCCCAATGTACTTAGAATATCAGACTTTGCTCCTATAGGGCCGGGACTATATCTTTTACTTACATTCTTTCAAATGACTAAAATCAGTGCTCTGTACACTTTAAGCACTCAAATACTAATGAATGGGTATTTGTTGCCTAAGTAGTCTAAGATACAATCAGTCATGCATCTGAAAAAAAAGTATTTGAGCACAGCATTGTAAACATGTGAGAGTACAATGCAGTGGGTAGACATGAGCACTGCATTCAAGAGCTTACATTGTGATGTGTTGTCCTAAGCCACCCTCACCCTCTCTCTCAGTGCCAAAGTAGTCAACAGTAGGCATTGTGAAGTGGCTGACAGAGAGAGCAAGGGCAGCCTATGGTCGCTGAACTGGAAAAGCCTCTGTGAGCCTCTCAGTAGCAAACACTGCTCTGCTTTAAGCTTAATGACGATCCTGGTGATGGTGTGATCGTGTCCATGCAAATGCTTACTTAGTCCACGGTATTACAGTCAGGTGCCTTTTCCAGCCTCTAATCTTTCAGGTTGAGCACTACTTTGACCCCATTGATTAAGAGGGGAAAGGTATATTCTACTTAAATGCACTTTTATTTTCCAGTAGGGTTATCGGTTTGCACCAAGACACCCTCACTGTTTCACCCAGTTCCTGTGCCTGGAGAATTACACTGAGAGGCAGAGAAAGTGGGTGTTGCCTGCGGTCACAGGGCACCTTTGAAACCTACTAGCAAACCATCATGGACTCCTAGCATATTGCAATCTACACTGTGAACATTCAAAATATTGGTGATAAAGTTATTACCCTTTTACTGTAGGTGCTGCCTTTATTAACCAAAGTACAGTCAATTCTCCTGTAGCACGAGGGGTTAAATATCTTGATGAAGCTTGAATTAAGGGCTTGTTATGACCCTCACACCTTGACTATTATCATGCCCTCATTCTTTTGACACTGTTAGGACATTCTATTCAAACTTTTGTGTTGTCTGAAGAATATTCCTTAGCGACCCCCCCCCCCAATTTTTTGTTAAATGGTATTTGTTAAGCCCTTATATGTGCCAGGCATCATACTAAATCCTGGGATAGGTACAATATAATCAGGTTGGACACATTTCTTTTCCTACCAGGGCCTCACAATCTTCACCCCCATTTTACAGGTGAGGTAACTGAGGCACAGAGAAGTGAAGTGACTTGCCCACAGTCACACAGCTGACAAGTGGCAGAGCTGGGATTCGAACCCATGACCGCTAACTCCCAAGCCTGGACTCTTTCCATTGAGCCACGCTAAGTAAAGTGACTTGTCCAAAGTCACACGGCAGACAAGTTAGGGAGTCAATTAGAACACAGGTCCTTTTGCTACCAGGGCCATGCTCTATTCCCTAGGCCAAGCTGCAAACCCTAAGGCATTCTATCCAAGAAGCATAGAAAACACAGTAAGTTATGGGAGAACTGAGTGCACTTTTACTGGTCTCAATTGTCCTTCCGGCATTCCCAAGGGAAAAAGTAATTATTATTATCCGTATTCTATGAATGAGGAAACAGAGGGCCCAGTGACTTCCTGAATGTCACACAGTGAGTCAGGGATAGAGCCATGATTCTGGCCTGGGTTTTCAGACTTCCAAACCAATGCTTTTCCCCATAGACCACCGTAGTATTTCAAAAGCACTACTTGCACCAGACAATTAAGCTACCTCATGTTCAGAGATTTGAGCTCCTTGGAAGAAAAGCTTTACCTTAAGCCACTCCTCTGTCATTTTGTCTGACCATTTTTCCCTCATCTTAACGAACATTTAGTAACCATGCAAAACCGTTGTTTCCACAATAGTAACCAGTTCATTTTCTTCTCTCAAGTTTGTAAAATTTTCCTCTTCATTTTGAGCTCTAACCCCACCCTACCATGTTCATGATGGATAAAAGTGAAAGTGGTTTGTCTGTCTTTATGCCATCAGAGAAAAACTCTCAGCCTCTAAGAAGTTTCGATGACATCATCCTGGTGAAAGATTTTAATTAATTGTGAATTCAAAACCTGTTCATATATTTCTGTTTATTTCAGCTGTCACATTTGCAGTTCTGTTTCACTGACAGAATAAGCCAATATGAAACAGATTTACTGAATGTGGTACCAAGAAACACGTTGTCCTGGTAACCAGTGTTCTCCCCACATTCACTGATGCGGGCTGATGGAAGTATAGGCTTTAAAGTTGAAGAAGATGCTGACAATGCTGCTTGCCTTAGCCAGGGCTTGAACAGATGGACATGGTCATGGAATAATAATCAAACATACCCTGCCTTGCCAGAGGTGAGTTTGGAACACTTTGGACTAACAAACACAGAAGAACAGTAAATAAATGGGCTGAAGTGGCCCAACAAACATTAAGAAGCAGTCTTTTTTCATTACAAACAGCTTAATGAAAGTGATTAAGTTCGTTGGCCGGAGAAGTTGTTAGTTATCTGCTTTACCAGAGCTAGGGATGGACCTTGGTTTAGCTTGAAATTCTGCAGTAATTATTCAAAGCGAATGGCTCAAAGTATGCAAAGTTTGCTAGCTTCATACATATTTCATAGAAGCTTTTTGATGAAAAGCAGAACAAACCATTTAAGTTTAATTGCATCCAAATAAAGAAACATTTCCCATGGCTGCTGAATAATACAATGCTCTTTTTGTTCTGATATGTTCAAAAACAAGGGCATTTTATACTAACAAGGGAGGTAAAGGAGCTGCCATTTATTTTTACCCCTAAAACAAACCTCATACAAATTTAACATGGAGGGTTTTTTTTTGTTTTGTTTTGTTTTTTTAAAGCCCAAGGTAAATCCATAGAAAAGCAATTTGATGTTTGGACTGTGAAACTAGTAAGAGACAAGTCTGAAAGTGAAGGGAGACCAAGAGTCTTTGCTCATGCAACACAACACATTTCTATTCCTTTAATTTTGCTTTTGCTCTCAAGGAAATGATAGAATTCCCCAAAGATTTTCTATTTTATATGACTAAAATTCTACCTGTTTTGCTTCCCTAGGGAACACAAGCAGTTACTAACAAGTTAAGAACTATAACTATGAAATAAACTTGATATTTCTTTAATCTGAGGAAAGCCAATAGGATGCTACTAATGTGTACCATTTTCATGAGCCACTTTCTCACTGAAATAATTTTTTTGCTTTTATTTTTCTATTCCATTAATATTCTTGGAGAGGGAGAAAGAGAGAGACTTGGTAATAAGTTAATGCATTGGAGGAAAAAATCAAGCAGTGGAAAAAAGGTTGATTATACACTTTAATACAAGCATACTTTGCCCTTTTCTAAGTTTAATAAACCTGCCTTTATTGATATTCAGTGGACCATGGGACTGGGGGTGATTCATGAAGATGCTAGGTCAAACCCTGGCAGCCCTAGTTTCTGGATCTTGTAGTCTGATTAGATATAAAATGTATAGTGAAGCAAAAAATATACTGTCAACATTTATTCCACAGCGGCAGAGCCAGTCATATCCTCATTGAAACTGCCCCATCTGACCCTATCCTCATTAGGCAGGGTTGTGGAGTCAAACTTGTTCAAACTAATTTTATACTCCCATAAGAAGAAAGCATCTCATAGCTGGAGTCATAATACACTTCTAATCCACAGAGAAACTTTTCTTAAAAAGGCAGCTATGAGCATCATCAAAAGTCTGGTACATTCTTCAGCAACTACTGATATGTGAATGATTGTGCTCACGAGAAGAGATTCAAAGGACTAGTAGCTGCTCCCAGAGTTAGTACAGTGCTATAAATTCAAAATAACTTCAAGACTGAGGCTATGTATCAGCTTGAACCAAAGAAACACGAAAAATCAAAGGTTTTAGTCAGCAATCAGAACTTAATAGTCTTTAAAACTAGCCAGTGATGTATTGGTAGTCCCCCCTGCCCCAAAACAAATGTAAAAAAGACTTCTATCATGGCTTCTGGGGTGTCTGAGAAGCAGCATGTCACGGTGGATAGAGCATGGGCCTAGGAGTCAGAAGGCCACGGCTTCTAATTCTGACTGCCACTTGTCTGTTGTGTAACCTTAGGCAAGTTGCTTCAGTTCCTTGTGCCTCAGTTACCTCATCTGTGAAATGGGGATTGAGACTGAGCACCCCGAATGGGACAGGGACTATGTCTAACCCAATTTGCTTATATCCACCTAGTGCTTAGTACAGTGCCTGGCACACAGTAAGCACTTAAATACCATAATTATTATTTCTCAGATGCTTTCAGAATTTGGCAACAATGGAACCTCCACTTTTAAACCAAATTGAAGGCTCATAAAGCTCTACTGATGTCCATCCTTCTATATGGCTGACCTAGGCATCCTACTGAGGACACTAGATTGTAAGATCATTGATGGCAGAGATCATCTCTACTTTATGGTAATCGATTAAATGCTTACTACAGTGCTCTAAGTGCTCAGTAGATTCTATTGATTGAGGACACATCCAATTTCTCCAGCATTACTTCCTAACTGTTCTCAACCTCAAATGGCAGAACCTGATGACCAACAATCAAGTTCAGGACCATAATCAGTTAACCATCACTGAGGCAACTTCATAACAACATAGCTTTGCAGGGGGAAAGCTATGGTGCCACAGGATGATAGCCAAATACACCAGAACCTGATGCATGATGAACTCAAAGGCAGCACACACAAGCAAAGAGGGGAGAACAATTTAAAGTTACAATCTCAGGCAAAGTCCATATCAACAGTTTAATATATGTGCCACAAATGATGTGTGACATTCAAGAGGGGCTGTGCTTCCTAGCTAAAAACTGGGGAAGCATGTACTAATCCAAGGCAGATTTTAAATGACATAGAACAAATCTCTCATCATCAAGAGTGTCATTTTTAAATACGAAGACATATTGCATCGGAATATATCCGAGCACAGGAATGTGTGTGTGTGTGCATACATAAGTGAATACCAAATTACAAACTGTTGGCCTTCTCTTTTTCTCACCCTACATCTCCGGCCATACCTTTTCAGCCTCCTTCATGAGCTCTTTTCCTGTTGTAGTTGCCCCACAAGGCTCTGTTCTGGGTTGCCTACTCTTCCTACTCTATACACACTCTCCTGGGGAGCACGACCATTAAAATGGCTTCAGTTAGCACTTCTATGCTGATGACTCCCAAGTCTATCACTACAGCTCTGGATTCTAATCTAATCATCCCTCATTTTCTCTTGCCTCCAGGACATCTCTACTTGATTGTTTCCAGGCACCTCAAACTTAAACGTGTTCAAATCAATGAAAGGTATTTTTTGAGCACTTAATGCCTGTAGAGTACTGTACTAAGCACTTGGGAGAATAGAATAGAATTGGTAGATATGATTCCTGTCCACAAGGATCTTACGGTCTAGTAGGGGGAAGACAGACATTAATATGTTACAGCTAGGGGTTAAGTTACAGAATGGGGGACCATCCATGGTATTTATTGAGCACTAACTGTGGGCAAAGCACTATACTAAGCACTTGGGAGAGTACAACAGAGTTGGTAGACACTTTCCCTGCCCACAACGACTTTACAGTCTAGAGTATGATCTTATGTATGTAAGTGCTGCAGGGCTAGGTTGAGTATCAAAGCACTTAAGGGGTACAAAAACCCAAATGCTTAGGAGTAGGTGACACAGATGGGAGGGGGAATGACAGACTGTGAGGCCCATGTGGACAGGAACTGTGTCCAAACTGATTATCTTGTATCTCCCCCCATGCCTAGGCACCCTGAACATAGAGAAATACACACGAGAGAAGTCAGGGAAGGCTTCTTTGAGTCTCTCATAAATCCTCTATTTCACCAATTCTTTTGATGACACTACCATTCCACTCAGTCTTAGAACCTACAACTTGGGGTCATCCTTAACTCCACACTCTCTTTCTGCTCCCACATTCAAACTACTGAAAAATAATTCCCTTTCCTCTCCCTTCCCTCAGTTCTTACTACACAAGATTTTCCACATCCACCTAGACTACTTCCCTCTTGGTACAAGCCCTAGTCATATCTTGGTTGGATTTTATATCAACCAACTCATTTGTTTCCCTGCCTCTAGACACATCTCCCATTACCCATCTCCTCAAATTGGCAAAAATGTTCACAATTGGCTTAAACACACTCTACCAACTCTTCCCCTCTTATGCACTAGTCATCTCCTCTCACTTGTCTCCAAATTTTTTCTTCATTCCTCCTAGACCAGCCTTCTAGTTAATAATGTTGGTATTTGTTAAGCGCTTACTATGTGCCGAGCACTGTTCTAAGCGCTGGGTAGACATAGGGGAAGCAGGTTGTCCCACGTGGGGCTCACAGATCCCCATTTTACAGATGAGGGAACTGAGGCACAGAGAAGTTAAGTGACTTGCCCACAGTCCCACAGCCGACAAGTGGCAGAGCTGGGATTCGAACTTATGAGTCCTGATTCCAGGGCCCGTGCTCTTTCCACTGAGCCACGCTGCTTCTCTGACCTCTCCATCTTGCATTCTCTTGCTCACAGTCTTCACCAATCTGGAACTTCTTCCCACACCTGTTCCCCCCTTCTTGTAGAATTCCTTTGTAAAATTCCACCTTTCCCAACAAGACTTCCCCACTTAGTTCCCAACACCTCAAGTCACTTCAATCCAACAGGTACTTTTATCACATAACTATTTCTACTCTCCATCAGTACTTATATAGAGAGATATCTATCTAAATATCTATATATAATTGATTGTACAGTCTGTTTATTCTGATTATCCCCTTGATAAATGTATTTATAGCTGCTCTCTCATTGGAATGTAGACTTCTTGGGGGCAGAAAACATTTCTAATATTTCTCTTTCTATAGCTCTCAATGAACCTGGTGTACATCCAATAAATTCATTTACTATTACTTCTACTGCTCTTGACCTTCAGACCTTCACTATCACAATTTCACCTGCTAGTCAATAGGTAAAGTAACTGAGACATTAAATAAATGTAAATTTATATGATTATAAAATACATTTCACGCTTGCAGGTATTTCTATCTTCAAGGTAGATATTTGTAAGAAACATCTCTTTCTAGAAATTCAGGGGATACAAAAGAATTTTTATACACCTCTCTTGGACACTACCCACCCAAAATAGAAAAAAAAATTGCAAACTCACCATTTGCCCCTCTGGTAACATAATTCTCTTTCCACTTCTGACACAACTCCATTTCAGACTCATGTCTATCCCAAAGTCTTCTTACTTTACATGCCTGAACCCACTGAATCCTGCTGTCTGTAGTTTTATACCACATGTGTCTTCTTTGGAATTGGTCTCCATTTGCTGTCTTTTGCAGGTGTAACCTATCTCTAGGTTTTAACAGGTGGTTCCCCAAAGACTAGTTAGTGAATAGATGTATCTTGAGAGCTTGGAATTAAGCAGGCAAGGCTTCCAAGAAAAAAAGGGATTTCAGGAGCTTTCTGAAGATGGGGAGAGCTGGAAGATTGAAGGGGAGAAGGGATCCCAGGTGGAGGGACAGCATAAACAAGGAGACAAAGGGAAGGCAATCAAAGCACTACCTCATCCCATCCTAAACAACTTTGTTCCTCTTCATAAAACAGTGGGAAAAAATAGTGTAAGAAATCAATGCTTTTAGGAGATATTTCCCTAATACAGCTAATTAAATTCATTTTCAATCAACATGTTACCATAAGGAGACTGTGATGTGCTAAGACTCAATCAGCAATGCAGATGCACTAGTAGAATGAGGAACATCTGTGGAATCACTGAACTTGTAGAGATGGAGTGTAGAGATTATTTTTTCTTCCATGCAGGTATAAGTAAAGGAAGAAGAAAGTGAGAAACATTCACCTGGAGACAATAAATTCTGAATTGAATATATCCGGCTAGAACCAGGCAAATAATACAACAATATTAAAAAAAACACCATATTTCTATATTGTCTTTTATCCATGGATGGTGGGAACCCAGTGTTTTTAATGAGAAGCAGCACAGCCGAGTGAAAATAGCATGGACCTGGATTCTAATCCTGACTCTATCACTTGTCTGCTGTGTGATCTTGGGCAAGTCACTTAACTTCTCTGTGCCTCAGTTACCTCATCTGTAAAATGGGGATTAGGATTGTGAGCCCCACGTGGGACAATCTGATTACCTTGTGTTTACCCTGGTGCTTAGAATGTGCTTGGCACATAGTAAGTGCTTAACAAATACCAACATTATTATTAATAATATTATTATTATTATTCTGGCAAACCTCATGACTGGACTGAGACTTGCCAAGCAATTATGAAGGCAGACTCCATTGTCACCATTATCTTGCTTCTTCTCTCATGTACTCTTGACTGATGCCCAATTCTAGGTGTCTACAGAGGAAAAGTGATTTGCAAAATCATTATCTATTGAAGAATCTAGGGAAGGTAGGTAATCAGTCAATCACTCACTGCAGTCAAAGTCCAATCTTTTCTCTCAATGGTAAGTCATCTGCCTACCTCTCTATTCCATTTTTCTTATGTAAACACAGAAATCCAAGGCCAAGCTTAAAAACAAACTCTTCTTACTCAGGACAGGTGAATGATTTTGATAATGCTTCTCAACTACAGCTTTTCTTAACAACAACAACAAAAAATGACATTTTAAGTCAGCATTTAATAAGCAGCTCCAAATTCTAGGAAACAGCTGGAGTTATTGGAGCAGAAGCACCTTTCTAATCTTTAAAACATTTTTCATTTACTGGAGGGAAAAGAAAAGTTGGCAGCTTTCTTTTGTGCTTGTAATGAGGAATATTTACCTGAAGAATAAACATGATGATGCTATTACAAAATGTGGGATATTAGAATGAATAATCCTATTGAGTGTATTGAAATGAACTGAGAGACTTGCCAGCCCCTCCTTAAGTGATAGTTTAAGGTACATCTAGCCCGGTATTTATGAAAATTGCTCTCTTCATTACCAATCCACTTTATTTTCCGGGGGTTTTCAGCTGAATGGGGCCAACTGAAGGAAATGGTGTGCATTAGTCCAGCAATTTCAGTCACACTGAGAGAAATGGGTGTGTCTTTTAGATGTCTTTGAATGAGCTATCAATAAGATCTGGTGTGGAGAATAGAAGCTAGGAGGAAATAAAACACTTTTCACTGCATTTTGTAATATAGAGACTCGGCATGGCCTACTGGATAGAGCACAGGCCTGGATGTCAGAAGGTTCTAATCCCGAATCTCCACTTGTCTGCTGTGTGAACTCGGCCAACTCACTCAACTTCTCTGTGCCTCAGTTACCTCATCTGTAAATAGGAATTTAATTCTTGTTTTCCCTTCTACTTGGACTGGGAGCCCCATGTGGGACCTGATTACCTTGTATCTACCCCAACACTTCATTCATTCAATCGTATTTGTTGAGCACTTACTGTGTGCAGAGCACTGTACTAAGTGCTTGGATTGTGCAATTTGGCAACAGGTAGAGACAATCCCTGCCCAGTAATGGGTTCAAGGTGTAAAAGGGGGAGACAGACAACAAAACGAACAAGGAGTCAGGTATCAATGCCATCAAGATAAATAGCATCATAGATATATACACATCATTAATAAAATAGAGTAATAAATTATCTATACAAATATGCACAAGTGCTGTGGGGAGGGGAAGGGGGTAGAGCAGAGGGAGGGAGAAGGGGGAATGGGGAGAGGAGGAGGGGCAGAGGGAAAGGGAGGGCTCAGTGTGGGAAGGCCTCCTAGAGGAGGTGAGCTCTCAGTAGGGCTTTGAAGAGGGGAAGAGAGTTAGTTTGGCAGACGTGAGGAGGGAGGACATTCCAGGTCAATGGTAGGATGTGGCCAGGAGTCGACAGCGGGATAGGCGAGAATGAGGCACCGTGAGGAGGTTAGCGGCAGAGGAGCAGAGTGTAGGGGGTGGGCTGTAGAAGGAGCAAAGGGAGGTGAAGTAGGAGGGGCCAGGTGATGGAGAGCTCTGAAGCCATGGGTAAGGAGTTTTTGTTCCATGTGTGCTTGGCAAACAATAAGCATTTATCAAATACTGTTATTATTATTATTATCATTATTTAGAGAGCAAGGTATTTTACAGACAGTGCTTAATTTGCAAAAAAAAAAGTTACCTATAATTCAGTCTGAAGCTCAAAGTAGCTTCAAGTATATTTCCATGCTAAGCATTATTTAAAAAGTGAGACCATTATTTATGACCCTTGACTGTAATTATACTTGTCTTTCAAAGAAGTTCCAAGAAAACTGAAATTCCTCTATAGAAAACACATTGACAAACATTAAGCTTTAAGTTCATTTTGCTTAAATGCCCCAAATTTAATTGAGTAACCACTTCCTCAAGGAATTCTAAAGAAGATTTAGGTAGATGGAGTTCAATGTGCTCCATGAATGAATGCACACATGGTTCTCATAGGATTTGAGATTGGTCAAGAAAACCATCAATCAATCAGTGATATTTACTGAGTGCTTATTCTGTGCAGAGCGCTGTACTATGTGCTTGGGAAAGTACAATAATGGATGATAGACAGGATTACAACCCTTCAGGAGATTACATGCTAGTGAGCCAGCCTATTATACTTGGTTAGTTAAACAGGCAGGTTGATCATCTTGTAGAATGTCAGAAGTTACCATGACTTCTAAATTCAAGAAAGAAAAATAATTTAAAACAAAAATCTTTTTGAAATAATAATCCTCAATTAAAATAAATCACCTGGTTCTTATTCAGTAAGTGAGGAATATTATTAGGCTAACTAATCAAAACACTTTACTTAGCATGACACTTTTATTTTATTGAAAAAGAAAAGTAAACAATTTGTATGACATTTCTGTGAATTTTAAGAGTGCTTAAAGCAATCTGATATGGCCATTAACTGTTATTTGCTTAATAATGGCACCCTGTTGTTTGGAGCAATGCTTTTCCAGATTATACAGAAAGCTCTAGAAAATAAAGCTTTATAAAATGGCTTTCATTAAATTCAGGTAATAGACACCATATTCTTGGGGGAAGGATTGATAAGAAGTGGAAAAATACCAAAGATCTATCTGATGAGGTAGAAGGAAAAATAAATACTGAGACAAATAGAAATTCTGCATATATTCACAAATGGATTTAATCCAAGGATTCAAATAAGGACAGAAGATAAAGAGTTTTGTTAAAGGATGAGAGAATGAGGCTTTCCAACTTTATTGTACTCTCCCAAGGGCTTTTAACAGTGTTCTGCACACAGTTAGCACTTAATAAATATGATTGAATGATTGATTGATCAATCATCTTTATCCTTCACAGAATGGAAACAGATTCTGGGAACTTCTGGGAACTGAAGGATGACAGATGGTTTGATAATTCATCCCAAATTAGCTTGGACAGTCTCAGGCATTGAAGGAGGTGAGACTATCTCATTACAACAGTCAAGCAAAATAAGTTTCCTTTTTTCTCCTCTCACCGCTGCCATCAGGAAAAGCCAACCTACTTAATGCCTGCTGCCCAAACTCCCGTGCCTTTCTCAGATGTTGTGGGATGTGGATGAGAGAAGCAGAGGGTCCTTGTGGATAGAGCATGAGCTTGGGATTCAGTAGGACCTGGGTTCTAAATCTTGGCTCTGCCACTTGCATGCTGTGTGACGTTGGGCAAGTCACTTAACTTCTCCGTGCCTCAGTTTCCTATTCTGAAAATGAGGATTAAGACTGTGACCCCCCCCCCCATGTGGGTTATGGACTGTGTCCAACCTGTTTAGCTTCTATCTACCCAAGTCCCGCTATGGGTCGGATGTGACTCGACAGCATAAAACAACAACAACAACCCAAGTCCTTAGTACAGTGCCTGGCACATAGGAAGCACTTAGCAAATAACTTTAAAAACAAAAAACAAAAAAAGAGAAATTGAATCTCTGGATCCATGGTATTTATGGAGTGTTTACTGAGGGCTAGCCACTGAGCTACAGAGTTCTAGGAACTGTCCTCCATACTTTCTATCTACCAGATCTATTGTATCCTCTTAAAAAGTAAAATGTTCTCTACAAAGTACATGCTCAACACATACCTTTGTTTGATTAATTACAAAAATAGTAAGACACATTTTGGATCCAGACTTGGGGGGTCCTGACCTAAATTTAGCTCAGAGCAGTACACTACTAGATGAATCAACAAAACAAAAGCCTCCCCTGCTTGGAAGTGATGCCTTAGGGAAGACACTGAGTAAGGGAGAAGAGAAAAAGGGAGAGGGAGAGGGAGGGCAGGAAGGCAACAAAGAGAGAGAAGGAAAGACATGGTTGTCAGGACATGCCCTCTTGGGCCACTGTTACAGCACCTTGCCCTAGAAGCAAAGTCCCTAGGGGCTGGGGAAATGTTCTCTCTCAGCTGTGTGCCTCAGTCTCAACAACTGCTTTCATAATCGGTCATCGGTGAAAGGAGGCAGGTTGCCCTTTCACCCTATCTGGATGCCAGTTAACACAGTATGACATTCGGGAAAGGTCCGGAATGGAGATGGGGTGAAAACTGGAGTGTTGAAGTCAGGCAAGTGTTGGGGTTGGAGTCAGATTCCCTCATAGAACTTCAGAATGGGATTAGCTTGATGTATAAAATTGGGCTGACTGCCAAGCAGATTTGGGAATAAAGAGGAATCGCCTTCCTCCCAATACCTATGCTGGTGCAAGATAAGGCCACAGCCTTCCTGATCCTTCTCAAAGCTTGTAGGAATCACCATGGCACTCATTCTTATATGGGGGACTTTAAAAAATGCAACCCCAGTGCCAGGCCATGGATTCAAATGTTGGACTTGAAACTTTTAGGTATAGTCAAGCTTACTTCCAGAGTTTTTAATATCTCTGGCTTTCTCTACAATGTCTATGCCAAGATTTTTTTGAAGATGATTCATATCTCCTCTCAGCATGGAAGGGAAACAGTTTTGGCTTGTCAACAGCATAGACCTCCCATAAGATTAAGACTGCAGGATCAGGAATCGGAGATCTTTAGCTCTTCATACCGAACTCCTCCAATTCACATAATATTTCACATTACCACACAGGGTGGAGCCTGGAAATACTGTAGTAGAAAGAACAGCATTCCAGAATGAAGCACCCAAGAGAAACAATATTTACATCAAAAGCAGTTTTCCACAACATTTTTCCTTTTCAAACTTGAGCTTTTGCACCATGTGATCCGATCTTTCTAAGACTGTAAAATGACCCACACGAAGTGGAGTGATTTGCCCCTATTCCTTTAATGCTAAAATACAAAATAATTGTTTCCATCTGGCAAGGTCATTCTTTCCCATAGACAGCACACGTCTTCAACTACACTGACTGAAAAGGGAGATTTAAACCCAGATCAGCTTGAACTTCAAAAAGTCCTCTCCCTGAGCACAGAAATTGACACTGAAATCTGTTAGCAACAGGAGAATTTAGATGTTTATACCTTTTACCGGCATCTTGCTTAATGACCAGGAGTGTGATAAATTGGTATTTTCACAGATATATTCACAATAATTTGGTGCATTGGAAAATTTTCACCTAGAAAGATTTATTTTTTACTAGCGTACTTTGGTGTCACTAGTGTCACGACTCTTACTTATCTGTGTGACCTTGGACAAGTCACTTAACTTCTCTGTGTTTCAGTTACATCACCTGTAAAATAGGGATTAAGAAAGTGAGCGCCATGTGGGAAAACCTGATTACCTTGTATTTACCTCAGTCCTTAGAACAGTGCTCGGTACACAGTACGTGTTTAACAAATACCATTATTATTATTACTGACATCAATGAAAGAGACCATCACATCAAGTAAAATCCCAAAGAGAACACTGCATTTGAGTTCTAAATTGCTATACAAATGAATTGGGATTCTTTTTAATATTCTTCTTTACCTTGATGAAAATGACACACAATAATGTGTCTTAGGACCTAACATCTTTCTAGACCTTCTGAAATTCACAACATTGTGTAACATGCACTTCATCCAATGGCTCTATAAATAGTATTTCTAGTCTTCCTCTCAGGTCTTTAATTACATGTTTGCATTTCCTCTGAATCACAGAGGGCCCACTTCTGCCTCTTCTGACCTGTACTATGAGTTTTAATGCGGCTGAATGCAGTCTGTCTGAATTTATGCAAGCACTTCTCTGAGAAACTATTTTCAAAGCTGATTTACATAATGGTTGTGGTGCAAAATGTGTTCCCTTCCAAGTGAAGGATCTAGAGGTTTGTCACAAATCTAGCCTATTGCCCAACTTAAAAGCCTATAAAGCTGCTAAGTGTATGACGAATGATTGAAGAAATACTGATTTCTTTACAGTTCAAGGGAGAATCATCCCTTGGGGAGCTTTTATAGACTTCCCAGAGCTGTAATGACTTCCTAGCAGAGATTACTTTGAAATGGTTTCACTGTGTTGGATGTTGGTGCCATCCCCATAGCAGTGGGGGGTAAAGACCAGACCCGGCATTCAAGGCTGTGCAGTTTGGTGGTATCTTGTGCTAAATCGGCATGGTAATGAGACTCACATTTCTGCTCAGCTAGATTTTCATCTTGTTTGATTTGCTGCTGAGTAAACTAGAAAGGTGTCCCATCACTGGTACTTGCTGAGAACCCAAACTTTCCATCGTCCCTATGAATCGGCCTTGATATTTCTTTCTTTCAGACTGCTCAAATGGAGCAGAAATGTCAAATGAAAGATAAATATCTGTGGGTGTTGCCGGCATTTTTGTATCATGAAATCCTTCAGAAATGAACTTTCACACCCTTCGGGAAAAGAAAAGAAGAGAAAGGATCTCAAAAAGTATTGAAATACTTCAGTTACATTTTTGGTTTTCCTTCCAAGCCCTCCTCTCTCTCTGCATTCATTCAAATGAACTGAACCCCACCCTGGAAATGGTGCTTTAATAAAGAAATGGTGACATCTGGGGACCACAGATGTGTAAAGAAATATAAGACCAGAATGTCACCCAGCACAAGAGAACTGGGTTTATAAAACTTAATAGAAGAATGTGACACTGGTAAAAAAAAAAAACCAAACAAAAAACTATTGGTCTGTGCCAAATTCACATGAACCCTTTCTCTTCCCAGTTTCACATATTCATAAATCCTAGGAGGACAAGCAGAGCAGTTTAATAATTGATAATTATGAATTGTTTATCGGCCAGTACTTGATATAAGACAACATGGTACCATAGTTTTGCATTTGGACAATACTTTTATATTTCCAAATCACAGCAGTGTTTTCTTTTTATCCTCATTATATCCCTGGGAAGAAGCAGATATCAATGTCCCTACTTTTACAGAATCAGAAACTGTGGGACAGAGAGATTTAAGGATTTACCCAAGATCCCACAGCAGGGCACTGGCAGATTTAAGACTAGAACCCAGGTTCCCTGGCTCCTAAACCAATGATAATAATAACAATAATACCTGTTAAGCACTTTTTCACTTACTATGGGAAAGATTCAAGATAAGGTGGACACAGTCCCTATCATCCTATATGAGGCTTACACACTAAGAAATAGGAAGGAGGATTTAATCCCCATTTTTCCAATGAGGAAATTGAGGTACAGAGAAGCTAAGTGACTTTCCACATATATACAGCATGCTAACCTTCTTTCTGTTCCTTGATCTCACCTGTCTTACTGCCAACCCCTGGCCCATGTCCTACCTTTGGCCTGGAACGCCCTCTCTCCTCAAATCTTCCAATCATTCTTCCATTCTTCAAAGCCCTATTGAACGTGCACCTCCTCCAAGAGGACTTCCCAGACTAAGCCCCACTTTTCCTCAGCTCCCACTCCTTTCTGCGTCACCACGATTTCCTCTTTTGTTCTTTCCCCCTCTCCCTGCCCCACTGCACTTATATATATATAAGTATATATATGTGTATATCTATAATTCTATTTACTTATACTGATGCCTGCTTACTTGTATTGATGTCTGTCTCCCCCCATGCTAGACTGTGAGCCCCTTGTGGGCAGGGATTATCTCTCTTTATTGCTGTACTGCACTTTCCAAGTGCGTAGTACAGTGCTCTGCACATAATAAGCACTCAGTAAATACATATGAATGAAAGTGGTAGAGTCAGGATTAGAACTCAGGTTCTCTGATTCCTAGGGTCATTCTCTTTCCACTTGGCAACACTGTTCATGTCACGCAAATCTGTGAAGCGTTCCATATTTTTATATTTTTATTACCCTATTTATTTTGTTAATGAGGTGTACATCCCCTTGATTCTATTTATCGTGATTAAGTTGTCTTGTTTTTGTCCATCTGTCTCTCCCAATTATTCATTCAATAGTATTTCATTCATTCAATAGTATTTATTGAGCACTTACTATGTGCAGAGCACTGTACTAAGCGCTTGGAATGTACAAATCAGCAACAGATAGAGACAGTCCCTGCCCTTTGACGGGTTTACAGTCTAATCAGGGGAGACTGTAAGCCCGTCAATGGGCAGCTATCTGTTGCCGAATTGTACATTTCAAGTGCTTAGTACAGTGCTCTGCACATAGTAAGCGCTCAATGAATACTGTTGAATGAATGAATTAATGAATGCTCACTTACCAAGCTGCTTTTAAGTAGTAACTTCTGCAGTTGAACAGACATCATTAGACTAGAAGAAAAAAGCTCAGCCACTACATATTTACTTCCTTGGTTTTCTTCTTAACAATAGTCTTAGGATCCGTAAGCATGGTTTCATATTTCCATATGTTACGGGGGAGAGTGTAGATATGTTAAGCTCACTTCAAGTACTTAGTATCCAGAGCAGCTGCTACCCTGATGTAAACAATCTGTCTCAATCCTGCAAACCCTATCACTCCTCTACCCAGTTCCACAAGTGTTTTGGATTCATCCATCATTCTGCTACTAAAACATATAGGATTTTTGGAGATCAGAAATGAAAAAGAATGTGAGCTTCTGATGGGGCAGATCACCAGCAACAAATCTGCAGTTCTCAAGATATCGCCACTCTATTATATATTGATTTAAGAATGTTCTACGGGAAAGGACCCTGTAACTTTGTCCCAAATCTACCGTTCAAGAAGATGAGTTAACACACTGGAAATAGGCTCTACACCAGTCAGTCAACATGCATTTATTAAGGATCCTATGGGAGACAGAGATAGTAATCAGAAAATCAATACCAATAAGATCAAATATATTCAAAAATTACAAGAGATAAAATAAATGAGATGAAAATGAGAGAATGGGACGTGGATTATGCTGGCAGACTATAAAAGAGGTGGGGTTAAAATCGAGGAAACTCTCCTCCTGTGGAGCTAAACCTCTAGAATCGGGAAGGATTCCTTTCATTTAAACTGGCTACATTTTAGTCCCACAGCACTTAGTATATATCAGCAATTTATTTATTTATATTAATGTCTCCCTCTCCTTCTTCAGTGGAAATTCCTGGTGGGCTGGGAACATGTCTACCAACTCTGTGGTATTATGCTCTCCCAAGCACTTAGCTCAGTGCTCTGCACACTGTAAGCAATCAATAAATACCATTGATTGAGAGCGATAATGAACTAAGTTCAATGTTTGAGCATGGGAGAAAAAAATTTAGTGGATGCCTTAAATTATTTCTCCCTAAGGGTATTTATATATTTTTCAATTACTTCCCCATGTTCCACTGAAGGGCAGCCAAGTGTAATTCAAACTTTCTGTACAATCCAAACTGGAACAAATTTTATTTAGCACATTTCGCTTGGTTTCTTTTGGAAAGTAGCAAAAACTGACCTGTTCTAAAGGGCCTCGGACATCCCAAATACCAGATGACTTCAACAGAAGCGTGACCTGAGTGTGAGATTGAGATTTAATCTGTATTCCCTGTCCCGAAGAATAATGTTTTACTAAATCAACATCTCTTCGTACCCAAATATCTCACTTCTGTTTGCAAAATCAGTTGCGTGGAAAGTTCAATCCATCAATCAATCAGTCAGTCAATAATATTTATTAAGTACGCACTTTTTGCGGGGCATTATACTAAGCACTTGGAAGAGTACAATAAAACACTTCCCTAAGATCAACTGGCCATAAATTCATTACTATTATTACTACTAAAAATAATAATTACAGTATTTGTTAAGTGTTTACTATGTGCCAGGCACTCTACTAAGTGCTGGGGTGGACGAGCAAATCAGGGTGGACACATTCCCTGTCCCACATGGGGCTCACATTCTCAATTCTCATTTTACAGATAAGGTAACTGAGGCATAGAGAAGTTAAGTGATAAGCTTATGATCACACCGTACACAAGTGGCAGAGCCAGGATTAGTTTTGTAGTCCAAATTTATCTCAAGGGTTCAGAAGGGCATGTTGAGACAGAGCTTGGGATTTGAAAGTATTTTTTTTTTGTACCTATAGGAAAGTTGGCAACTCTATGTGGAACAGTAAAACATCCAGAAGGTGCTCAATAAATGTCAACACTTAACAGCAGGAGACTAATCATCCAAACAAGAAAAGATAAATGGAGAGACCACTTTGATTTGTTAAAGAGCCACCCTCCCTCAACACTGCTACGTAACTGTTCAATATCTCCAGCCTTAGTCTATAAGAACAGTATTGAAGAACAATAGCCTCCTTACTCTTTCCTTTCCCAGCAGACTATGATGAAAGATGTAAAAAGTCCCAGAATCTTTTCTAATTAAAAAAAGTGTAATTGTGATATTTGTTCAGGATTTACTATGTGTCAAGGATTGGGATAGGTAAGGCTCAGTCCAAGCACAATCCCTGCCCCACATGGAGTTCTCAATCTCAAGGGGCTGGAGAACAGGCATTTAGTCCCTGAAGAGACTGAGGACCAAAGAAGTTGCAACTTGTCCAAAGTCACCCAGCAGGTAAAAAGGGGGGCTGATATTAGAACCCAGGTCTCCTAACTCCCAGTCCTGTGCTCTTTCCACTAAGCCATGCTGCTTCTCATGGCATTATTCCCAGAGTTCTCAAAGCCTTTGTGACATTTATTGGAGCCATTAAAATGTATGAAATTTGAATTTGGTTAGGGGGAGTCAAAGAACAGAGATTTAGTGGATATATTGAAAAGCAAGTGGATACGTGTCCCTGTGAAGTAAATCAGTTCCATCACCTTCAAGAGGGAGTAAAGCACATCTGTGAATGCGAACTGAGATTAGGACAGGTCACTTGGAGCACTAACAATTGTAAAGACTCAGCAAAGAAGTGGCTGCCAGAGTGTGTCTGAACACCTTATGCACACTGGGAGGCACTTAAAGGCAGGATGATCAGGTGGGGGAGGATTTCTTTATAATGTTGTCCAACGATTCTTGTTTCTACTCCATTTGCAACTAAATCACAACAATACGATTTTCAAAAATAGTTTCATTCTAAAGGTAGAGCAAGAAAGCCCTGCCATTACTGCTCTTACAATTGCACACTTGCTGCCAAAACTAAAATGAGAAGTTTCAGAGTTTTAGCTCCCATTTTTCTTCTCATTTGAGCCTCGAGAAGAAGGAGGGTTTCTCTGAGGAGGCAGCCAAAGGAAAGTTACTGCCGAGTGGAAGGGAAAGAAACAGAAACTCCATTTTAAGCCTTATCCCGTGTGACATTTGGGATTTCTGGAAGGGGAGCAGCACATTACCGGCATTGCTAAAATAGCATTTTCCATAACCTTCGGTATTTATCTCAGGGCTTATTTCAAATCATAATTGTGTCTATAGAAGATGCTCTTATCTAGCTAGCTAGTCACTATATTAGTTTTCCTTTAGATGTATTGTACAGATGAAAGATCAAGTCAGGCATGAATCTAATAACCTTGACAGTTTTCTATCGGTTGAAGGAGATATAGATTTTTACCTATAAAATATTAGTGCTTAAAATCAAAACCGTGGAACTAATATGTGATTCCAGCTGTCAAAGTTGGTTCATTTTAATAACAGAATTCCCGGAATCAATCTCCCTGAAGAAGTTGTTTGTCATTTAGGTCTCACTGGAGATAATAAAATTCCCCTCTACGGGACCACGGCATTCCAGGTATCGGAAACCAGATGGGCAGTGAGCCTTGGTGGTTACTTTTCCATCTAATGCTAATGATCTGCCTCCAAACCACTTTCTAATAAAGATTCGGTTATCTAGAATCCCATTCAATTTTATCCAAATCACTCAAAGTGTTTACTCTTTGTTAAGCCGGGCCTGGGGCTTGGGCTTTTCTTGTAAACTCCAAAGGTCTGAGTACAATGCGTAGCACCCAGGGGGTGCTCAATAAATACCCCTTTTACTACTTTCCAAAATGCACAAAGGTAAACCAAATATTCAGGCATTCTGAGCAAGTTTTGCACAGCTTTACTGAAGCGGCTTCAGCATTGCCTACTGGGTAGAGTGTGGGTTTGGGAGTCAGAGGGATCTGGTTCCTAATCCCAGCTCTACCACTTGTCTGCTGTGTGACCTTGGGCAAGTCACTTCACTTCCCTGTACCTCAGTTACTATATCTGTAAAATGGGGATTAAGACAGTGAACCCCATGAGGGACACGGGCTATTTCTAACCTGATCACCTGGTATCTATCCCAGTGCTTAGAATAGTGCCTGGCACAGTGTAAGTGCTTAAAAAAAACATATTTAGCCAAGCAACTCCTCCAATGACAGTGTCAAAGAAACTCCAAAGTTGGGATAGAACACCGTTAATTAGAGGCCGGGAAGGAAGTGCAGGAACAGGAGGGGACACCATGTGTATATGGTGTAAGTCATATAAATGTGGTAGTTATTTGTTATTAAATGAAAGATAAGGTGGCTGGTTTAATTATCAATATCTGAGTGACAGGCCTGTCAGTGAAGTGCACCTGGTGCTCAAGTGTACAGCTCTACAAGACCAGAAAACTCAAGTTTTCTGGCATGGGAAAGTCCAGATGGGCTGGGAGACTAAATGTATCTCCCAAAAAGAGGAAAATCAAGAAAAAAAATCAGGAATTGGTAAAAGTAGAATTTTTTCTTCTTGCAAACTATATTGATTCTTGCAAATTTACAGAAGACTTAACTAGGCTTGCTTTCCATTTAAGGATCCACCACCTAAGAGTTTGAAAAAAAAGTTTTACTGTAGATGCATGCGTTATTTTGAAAATTTAGGACAATTTAAAAAGACTAACTGTCTTTGGATTTCTCATATACCAAAGAAGAATGTCATATCCTGCCGCTAGTGAATAGTATAAACTTGAGAACTTCCTTACCCTCCTGAGGTCTAAGAGACAAATGTGCCTATTCTTCTATGTCTCAACTGATTGCTGGGGTGGGTAAATGATAATAATGATTCCTTGAACTTTTATTTTTCCAAAACACTTTCACATCAATTATCTCATAACACTGGGGAAGTGGTTTCAGCTCTTTGGGCAAAAGCCATTAGACAAATCCACAATGGAATACTCATGTTAATGGAATAATGAAATAAGGAATAATAATGCCTATTATTAAATGAACTCTGTAAGCATATTTCAGTGCTTGGTTTGTTTTGTCTTCTCTCTTTCCTTTCTCTGCAGTCTTGATGGCATCCTCCCTTTGATGTTCACTCTGCCAACCTTCCTTTTCATCGGGTGCTTGTAACCTCAGTCTTTAAATCTGGTCCCTTCAATTTCCTGTTGCGGTTCTCTCTCGAGACCTGAGTGTTAAGCTATAGCTTCTTGCATACGTCTCTCCCCCTGATTCTTTCTCCCGTGGACTCTCTATCACCTTTGCTTTTTGCCTTCAGATCACTGCTATTGGTGTGAATATCTGAAATAGAGTCTCCTGTTGGCTTCCCAACTTGGAACCCTCTCACCAGGGCTTTCGAGCCAAAATTTAGAAAGAGCACTGAACTTTCAGCCCAAATGCAGAGACTCCATTGCATGGGCAAGTCAGACCCTTTGAATTATGAATGAATCCCGTATCATTCTGATTTGTGTTTACCCTGGATAGATAGCTGATGGTAGAAAGTGGAATAGCTTAGCTATTAGAGGGACTGCTGCTGTGCTGTGCTATGCTGCTGAAGTGAGCAGGATGATGTGAATAGACTCTAATTCTAAAGCGTGGTTGCTAAAAAGGCCTCATACTGCCGTAATAGGGATTTAGGGTAGAATAAATATGCTCAGTTTGGCAGATGTGTCTCAGGAGTCTAAGTTTCCGATGCAATTCAGCTTGGAAGCAGGAGGGTGGACTTCCATGATATCCAGGACCAATCTGGGACTCTTCCTTCTCTCTGATGCTATCGAGCTAGAGAAGCCGGCAATGTTTCCACCATAAGAAAAGAACCCTAATGAGAATGAACTACTGAAATAGTGAGAAAAAATTTCCAAACAGGAAGCAGGGCCTCAGAACTTCCTGTGATTGCACAGAATGACCATTTGCCAGTTCCAGGACTCGAGTCAGCTTTTTTCTCTTATTTTTCTTATGTTCTTTTCAAAAAGTTCAAACTTCTAAACCAAAAACTAAGGCTCCCATCTCATTTCACTGACCCAAGCACCAAACTATTCTATCCCAAAGCTTTCTCCATAGCCTCTCAATTCCACAGTCCTATATTTTATTCTACTCTTTTGTCCAATAGGAATAATTGATTATGGGGCAGGGAAAAAGAGTCCAGAGATATCAGATAACCTGATCAGAGGTCACCCAAGTGTGAGTTTAAGACTTGGACCTCCTGACTTTGGGTTTATTACTTAATCCACTGAACTATGTGACCTCAGTCTAGACATATGGGTTTGAACAAAATGTGTGCAGAGAGCAAATCCTTCCTGAATTATTTATAATGAGACCAAGGATCATGTAACTAGCTAGCAGAGTAAGATTGCTCCTCATACCAAAAAAAAAATATATATAGGTTAAGATAAAAGCCATAAACTTCCTGAAGAATTTCTGTAGTGAAATCACTGGGTTGAGACCACTGATAAGGGAGCTTAAGACAAATGCAGAATAATGAACATTTATTATAGGTGGTGTAGAGATGAACTATCTTGAAACTAGTCTTGTGACTCAAGGTCATGGGGCTCATCTGTTTGCTCATGATTTCTATTTTTGAACATTTCGTTGGAGCCTGGCTCAGAAATAATGCTAGGTGATCGTGGTGGTGGTGCCAGCCTGAGAAACTCCTAAAACCTGCTCAGAAGGTAATGGCAAGCATCTTGGAGCGAAAGGAACGTCAGCAGACCTGTTATCATCGGATACCACCACCAACATGAGAAATGAGCCCAGAGGAAGTTGGGTATAAAAAGCAGAGAACTTGAAGTTAAAGAGTTAAACTCAGAAGTTTGGAAAACTAATGGACAAAGAATCAGTGAGAATGGAATGGCTGTCATTTCTCTAATTCACCCTCTGTAAATTATAGATAACTTGCCTTCACAACAAAGGTCTTAAAAGCTTTCGTATCATTCTCCATATGACAAAGGCTGAAAAGCTTTCACAGTTTCAGTCCAGAGAAAATTATGAAGTAGCTCTGTTCTGGAGGAAATTGTCTTGAAGTCAACTTGAGTTTTTTCTCTGCCCAGGATAGCTACCTTGTAAAACAGAGAAGGCATCTTTAGGGCAGACATTCCCCGAACAGGGTGTGTGAAGTTGCCGTCAGTCTAAGAAATTCAGGACTTGCAGCCACAATCATTTATCCTCTTTTGGGCAGGCCAGTAAATTCACTGAGTCGGTTACAGGAGGGATAGAGCATCTGTTTCACCTTACACTCGAGAGTATCAAAACATGAATTCGAAATATGAATAATAATGTTGGTATTTTTTAAGCGCTTTACCTCATCTGTAAAATGGGGACAACCTGATAACCTTGTATCTCAGCATACAGTTAGAACAGTGCTTGGCACATAGTAAGCACTTAAAAATACCAACATTATTATTATTATTATTATGAATTCGCACTGTCCATCAATCCCAGCAATCAATTAATTATTGGCATGTACTGAGTGCTTACAGTGTGCAAAGCACAGTAGTAAGGGCTTGGGAGAGTTCAATACAAAAGAGTGTGTAGACGAGATCCCTGCCTACAAGGATTTTATAGACTAGATGGGGTGCTTTAATCTGTCGGCTAATCGATCGATATTTGAACAAGAAGGGGAGTTTTTCCTGTATTTTTCTTCTCCATTTTTTTTCCTTACAGGATACTTACTTTTATTTATACTCTCTATTTGCTCAAACTAAAAAAAAAGCTCTTCTTTCTGCCAATCAATCCAAATGATGCTAACAAGCAGTGCTTGAAGTACAAATGCAAAATAGTTGCCAGACAATGGAAAATAGTAAAGATTTCTAATTGAACTCCCCACAAAAGGCTTCCTCAAGGACCAAAAAATGAATGCAAACAAAATAAAATCCATTTTATGTCACATTTGTAGGAATTCAGGCACTTAGTATCTGGGGAGATTTGGCAGTTCTAAAAATGAAGGCTTTTATTTCTGTTAAACATGAATTCTGATCAGATAAATTTGGGATTGCTCCATACATACAGTGCTGAGCCTCAGAACTAGATGGGAAGGCTTTTCCCCAAGTTTGGAAGCATTTGAAATTCACAGACTCTGGATTTGGGGGTGACTGATATGGATTCAGGAGAGCAGTGGCTGTCATCACCCCTAACTGTCCTTCACTAAATTAACCATTTTGTATTTCAAAGCAATAACTTTTCATATGCTTAAGAGGCATGTATGAAAAACAAATTCTAGCCCCCCGCAAAACTGAGTCTAATAGGAGTAGTTCAGAGGTAAAACCTTCCTTATCAATCAATAATAATAGCAGTTGTGGTATTTATTAAGCACTTACTTTCTACCACGTACTGTACTAAGCTCTGGGGTACATACAATACAATCAGATTCATTCAATCATATTTATTGAGTACTTACTGTGTGCAGAGCACTGTACTAAGTGCTTGGAAAGTCAGACACAGACCCTGATCCACATGCAGATCACAGACTAAAGGGGAGGGAGAACAGGTATTTCATCCCCATTTTACAGATGTGGAAACTGAGGTATAGATAAGTTAAATAACTTGCCCAAGATCACACAGCAGGCAATTGGTGGAATCAGGATTAGAATTTGGGACACCTGACTCCTTCTCTTGTGCTCTTTTCACTAGGCCCTGCTGCTTTTATATTTTTTAAGCACCTACAGAGTGCAAGGTATACAATAGTAAACAATAGTTGCCATTGTTTTTATGAGATGTTATTCCCCTTGACTCTATTATTGCCATTGTTCTTGTCTGTCCGTCTCCCCCGATTAGACTGTAAGCCCGTCAAACGGCAGGGACTGTCTCTATCTGTTGCTGACTTGTTCATTCCAAGCGCTTAGTACAGTGCTCTGCACATAGTAAGCGCTGAATAAATACTATTGAATGAATGAATGAATACTCAGATATCGGGAGTGTACGCTAGAGGTAAAATAGTTAGGCCCTCTCTTCAAGGAGTTTACAGCATAATAGGGGGCACGGATTCCCAGAAAGTGATCTGCAACTGTGATCCACCTCTCTTGAGTGAACACCTCCAGTGGGATTGGTGAAAAGGGAAAACAATGAAGTCACTGGAAGAAATAAAATGCACTTTTACAGGCATTATTCCAGAGAAGCCAGGAGTGTGTAGATCTTTCAGGATAGGATCAGGTTTGTAGTATCAATTTAGAAACTGATTGCTTAAAGGCCTTAACCAAGTTTGCCAACTTAATGCATTACTAATGGTATAATATTATAATTGGTCTAACAATATTAATTATTATGATATTTAGAAAGTTCTATTTGTCAATCACTGTGCTGAGTTCTAGGCTAGCTGCAAAATGTTCAGAAGTGACAAAGACAGATCCCACACAGGGTTCACAATTTAAGAAATACGGAGAAAGGATATTCAATCCCTACCTCATCAGTGGAATTTATTGATCACTCACTGCATGCAGAATACTGTACTAAGTGCTCGGAAGAGCATAATACAACAGAGTTGGTATGTGTGTTCTCTGCACAAAGGAGCTTATCTTGTCTCAATGATAATGAACAGCAATTATATCCCAAGTCTGAAGGAGAAAATTTCTGTCCATTCTGGGCTGTTCAGTATTTCTGAACATCTCGTGCTTGAGAAGAGAAAGAGTAAACCATCATTGATTGTGTAGCCAGGGAACTTAATCTAAGGAAGTCATATCCTGAGGGAAAGTTGATCTGGTGCATATTTTTTGCCACCAGAGACCACTTAACCTTCACGATTAAAATATCTATCTATATACATCTATACATCGGGAAACAGGGTGGCTCAGCTGAAAGAGCATGGGGTTGGGAGTCAGACATCATCGGTTCGAATCCCAGCTCTGCCACTTGTCAGGTGTGTGACTGAGGGCAAGTCACTTAACTTCTCTGTGCCTCAGTATGCTCATCTGAAAATGGGGATTAAGACTGTGAGCCTCACATGGGACAACTTGATTACCCTGTATCTACTCCAGCGCTTAGAACAGTGCTCTGCACATAGTAAGTGCTTAACAAATACCAACATTATTATTACATTATTATTACAGGTATATAGATGTAGATAGCTATTTACATTGGGTGAGAAGTGAACTCGTGTCAGCCCTGTTGGTGATATGCTATTGTTTTCTCAGTTTCAAAGGACAAGTACTTGATTGATTCATTTTCCCATCTTAGCTTTCATGCTGTAAATCTTCCCAAGTTCATGGTTAGTAGCTGAATTTAAGTAACCACTGAATGCTGTCTGAAAGTGAAAGCAGTTTCTTCATTGTGTGGGTAACAGGCTCAGCTTTTAATAGTACCCCACACCCATTACAAGGTTGAGGAAATTGATTCCACTTACGTTTTGCAGATGAGTATTCCATTAATGGTTTCTCTGACCTTTGCATCTCAGATATTTGGCTTTGCTAATTCCAGCATCATTAGCTGCATAAGTTTTAAAATCTTCTTAATGCCAAAAAGCAGTAATGGTTATCTGCTATCCTTGCTTAATGAGCCATAAAATGAAATGGCCGATGATATGTTTCTCATACAATCAGCCCAATGGTTAAGTAATGGCCAAAACTGTCGAAAGGAGGCAATAAATCTTGTCACCTAGACAACAGCTCTAGGCATTGACTTTTCTAATAACAATCGATTAACAGTAAAAAGAAAAGAAGTTTTACCTCATTTTCCCCTCCTTTCATTTGGGGGAATGTTACCATTGATCTTTGTTGCCTTTAATTACAGTAAAAGTTAATAGATTAAGCAAAAGGAACATAGAGAGCATAAAGTTAAATAGTGCTTTTATCCATTGGCAAAAATAAAAACAATTTTTTAGCATCAAATTAGGTTTGGTAAAGGAATTCTGATTTGTTTTCTACTTGATACTGGCAACCTTCTAGACCTAAGGGAAACGATAGAGCAAGTTGGAACTGTTACTCCAATTATACATTAAAGATTAATCAATCAATAGGGAAATGCCTAGAAGAATTTTGGGACATGTATTCATATGGCACACTAAACCACTTCCTTATACTGAGCCAAATGCATTCATCCTGTCAAACAAGAGGTCAATTTCAATAGTTTTTAGTTGAAGAAAATAAAGACTTTCTACTATTTAATAAAATCTGTTCTTTTTATAAGACTGAGCTCTGAGTTCCAGTGCTCTGCCTCCCACTTCGATGAATCCTTTTCAGAAATCACCTGAATCCAAATAATTTCCAAGCATCAGAATCTGGAAAAAAGGAGACCAGAGTATTTTATTTAAATCCACCTTCCTGTTTTCCAACACAAATCAAGGTGGAGAAAAATGCAGCCCCTAAGGCAATGAAACCATTTATGAAAACGATAATATTACGGTGTCCTTCTGTAGCCCTGTTCTTTTCCAAAGAGCTTTTGAAACAATGTTCTCATTTGTCCTCACAATTTCCCTAGGTGAAAAGCAGAACATTCTCTAACTTCCAGTGAAGAACCTGAGGTAAATGATTGCCCCAAACTTGTACAGGAAGTCAGGTTCACAAACTGCTAGCCTCCATTACCCTTTCTGTTAGATCCTGCTGTTTCCTTAGGCACCGTGAGGCACTGGAGGAGAAAAGGGGATTTACAATAACTGTCCTGAACTGATATTCAAATAATCCTTTTGTGAGTCAAGATAATAAGACCTCTGGGCAACATGGAAATGGGATCAATCTGAATTAGCTGCTTTGTGCTGCAAAGCAGAGGCAAAAAAGATACCTGTCCATCCAACTGCTGGATTTTCCTGACTTTCTTCCGCTTTTGTGATATGCTTACTCAACCAGTGGTATTTATTGAGCACTTAGTGTGTCCAAAACATTGTACCAAGTGCTTGGGAGAGTACAAGAAAGCAGAAGTGGTGGATTCATTCCCCGCCCAAAACGAGTTTACAGTCTAGAGGGGCGCTTCAAATCAAGAACATGAAGGAGAGAACTAAATATGAATAATATAAATTACAGTAATTTCCTTAGATAGTACTCACTGAAGACCTATGATTAATAATAAATGTGGCATTTTTTAAGCTCTTGAGCTTAAAGCTTTCTTTAAGCTCTTCCATACATAACACTAAGCACACAGAAGCTAGCAGAAAGTGCACAGGCTGGGGAGTCAGAGGATCTGAATTCTACTCCCTATTTGACGATTGCTTGCTGTGTAACCTTGGGCAAACCGCTTAACTTCTCTGTGCCTCAATTCTCCTGTCCTTCTTCCTACTCAGATAGTGAACCACATATGGAACAGGGACTGTGTCCAATTTAATTAACTTGTGTCTACCTCAGCATTTAGGGCAATGTTTGATAAATAAAAACTGCTTAACAAATACCATAAAAAAATCCCCAGGGTGGATACAGGATAATCAGATTGGACATCGTCCCTGTCCTACATGCGGCTCACAATCTAAAGGAGGGAGAGAGAGCAGGTACTTGATCCCCAGTTTACAGATGAGGAAACGGAGGCACAGAGAAGTTAAGTGACTCGCCCAAGGTCATACAACAGAGAAGTGGAGGAGCCAGGATTAAGGACGATATTCTTGTGTCTCCTTGTCTTGTGCTCTTTCCCTCAGGCCGTGCTGCCTATAATGTGCAAAGTATTGAACAAGGCATATGGGGAGAGTGAATCAATGATGAAGTCATGATCCTTGCCCTTGAGGAGTTTATAATCTCAGAAGCACTTGTGACCCTAATTGGATCATTTTGGTAGAAATGGTCACCAGAGAGCATTACAAGCACTAGCAGTGGTGGAACCTATATTCTGAGGAAGGGAGACAAAGTGGGGGGAAAGAGGCAACTGTCTCTCAAATGCATTTCCCCAGAGCCGGCTTCAGGTGATAAGCCAGAGAGTTAGTGTCTCAGAATGCAGTGTCAGAGGCAGAAGCATGGTAGCAGGGCAGCTTGGCAATGACACTGGAATTTTTTCTTCACCACTTTTGAAGCCCGGTACTTTTGAGATCTACTAATTGAGAGGATAAAACTTGTTAGTCTGTCTTTAAATGTTTGACCTTCATCATATTCATCCTATTACTGACATAGGTTCTATTTGACTCCCACCATAGACCCATTCCATCACTCATCACCCCATTATATTCCATCACCCCATTTGCCTGGTATAAGGCACCTAGGGTCATGGGAGGCGGGTTGGGGTGGCCATCCAAATGAAGGGGGCAGATTTATTTTCCCATCTCAGGATGGGCCAAGTGTTTAAAGGTGGCCATTTGTTGGTAGCAAACAGCAATGATGTGAAATATGTTTGGTTAGAATGCATGGAAATAAATCCAAGCTTGTTCATGTCGGTCACACAGTGGAATACTGCACAAACAAAAAAAAATGGTGTTGGCTGGCACTCAAAGAACTCTCACTTGCCAAGTGTGAGCCTCCTGAAGTAACCTAAACAACCTGAGTATAGGTTGAGTTCAGTTATTACCCAATCTGAAGCGTGCTCACTTTCGGAGTGGATCTTTGTGATGTGGTGAATATGACCAGAGGTAAAACTGAACTGGATTTACTCTACGTGATCTGGGAGAAAAACATTAGGGATTTGAGAATAAAAGGATGTTTGGCAGCAGTGAGTCTAAGCTACTTAGATGTAGCCCAGAGAGTTAGGAATAAAAGTCAAAGAGCTCTAAGAGGAAGAGACATTAGGAAAATCAGTTTTAGGAAATGAAGCAATTGGAGTGCTGAGTGAGAGGAAATCTGGATCTTTAGAAACAAAAAGAATGGCTGGAAATGCTAGAGTCAGAACAATTCAAAATATAATCCTTCTGGAAAAGAAGAATGTCAGTTGGTGAAGGAATGTTCAGGGGAAGCAGTGTGGCTTAGTAGAAAGAGCACAGGCTTGGGAGTCAGAGGTCATGGGTTCTAATCCCAGTTCCGCCACTTGTCTGCAGTGTAACCTTGGGGGCAAGTCACTCAACTTCTCTGTGCCTCAGTTCCTTCATCTGTAACATGGGGATTAAGACTGTGAGCCCCATGTGGGATGATCTGATTACCTTGTATCTACCCCAGTACTTAGAATACTGCTTGTCACATAGTAAGCGCTTAACAAATACCATCATTATTATCCTTGAATCCAGTGAAATAAGTAGTTGGTGTGTAAACAGGTTGAGAGATGGAAAACCGGTTATTGTTCTTTCCTAGAGAAAAGTTAACAGATTGAATTTGCTTGTAAGAAGGGTTAATAGGAAGGGAGATTTTTACAAATTCACTGGGGCCCAAGAGGGACTAGGGGGAAGCTGCCCAACTAAAAGAAAAGGGAGGAAATTAATAACACATCTAACATGGTTTGTCTAATAAGCTCATTTTTTCCACTCATCTTAACAAGAAGAATGAGGTGAATAAATGCAGGCAATTAAAAAATAATGAAGACTGTGAAAAAGACCTATTGACTAAAAAGCAGGTAAGGGAATAGTTAGAAAAAATTGAATGTGTAAAAATCAAGCAATCTGACATTAATTCTAAAATAAAGAGGGAATTATCTTTCATATTTCTTGAAAAGACTTCATTCTGAAGAAATGCAAAAAACCAAGAAAGTTACAGACAAATAAGATACTAGTCCTTAACATGGAGGATCTGGGGATCTGGGAATTAATACCTGGCCAAGCTGGCATTCATTCTTAATGATATAATGGAGCAAATATTAAAAGAGAATGTATCTCTATAGCTGTGCTGAGTAACTTCCTACTAGAAAGATCTAGACAAATTGAGAGAGTTCACAGAACAGCAATAAAAATGATTAAAGGAACAAGGCGATTGACTTGAGAGGAAAAAGATGCTAAAGAGGAACTTGGCTTTGTGGTGAGAGAGGAGAAGAGGGCATGTGGAGACTTTATAAATATTTCAAAAGTATTGATGGCAAACCAAGGGAAGTATTAATTATTTTGGATATAGTTTTGTATCATAGAGATACTGAATGAAATTAAAGTGGGACGGTTTCTGCAAACCAAGTAGATTGTGTGTATTTTTTAAGTGGTCTTTGTTAAGCACTTACTATGTGCCAGGCATTGTACTCCACATTAGGGTAAATACATGTTAATCAGGTCGGACTCAGTTCATGTTCCACATGGGGCTCACTGTCTTAATCTCCATTTTACAGATGAGACAGGTGAGGCCTAGAGAAGTTAAGTGATTTGTCAAAGGTCACACAGCAGGCAAGCGGCAGAGCTAGGATTATATCCCAGGTACTTCTGCCTTCCAGGCCTGTGCTCTATCCACTAGGCAATGCTGCTTCTGAGAACCCTTATTAGATTATGGTATCGTTGTTCCAGAATTGATTGAAATTCCAAACCTGACATATTATGGATGCTTAAACATACCTATATATTGTAAAGAACCATAAATGTCATGATGAAAGCATGGTTTTGGACACCAAACACTTTATCTGGTGTTCTCTAGCTATGCGAGCAATCTTTTCAGAAGCCCTTATAGAGTGGAATATTCCCCAAGTTAGGTCCTGGGCTGGAATTCTGAGAAGCTGGTTAAAGGAAATAACTTGAAGCAAATTACTTGATTAAAAGTATTTATTGACCATCTATTTTGTGCAAAGCTATCAGTCAATCAATCAATGATATTTACTAAGCACGGTTATGAGCACTGGGAGAACATAATAGAGTAAGTAGACATTATCCCTGCCTTAGGAGAGCATAAAATCTAGAGGTGGAAAAGGGATACGAAAATAAATTTCAGGTAGAAAAAGCAACCGAGTATAAAAGATATGTATTCAAGTGCTGTGGAAGTTGGGATGGGGTCGATACCTAAATACTTAAAGGGGGACAGACTCAAATGCATCATTAATGAAGTAGGGAGAGGAAATAGAATAGGGAGATGAGAGATTACTCAGGGGAAGCTTCCTGGAGGTGATATGATTTTAGTATGGTTTTGAAGATGGGGAGAGCAGCGGTCTGATGGATTTGAAAGTGGAGAGAGTTTCGGTCAGGAGGGAGAGCATGAATCAGCTTTGATGGTGAAAGAGACAAGAGTGAAAGACAGTGAGCTGGTTGGTATTAGAGGAGTAAAGTGTGTGGGCTGGGTTGTAATGAGAGAGGAGCGAGGTTACATGGTGGGGAAAGAGCACTGTACTAGGTGCTTGGGGGAATATAGTAGAATCAGTAGGCATGATCTCCCTCCTCAAGGAATTTACAATCCCACAGGTAGACAGTCACAAAAATAAATTATAGTTAGGGTGAAGTAATGGAAAAAAACTTACTTATATAACTGCTCTGGGACACTGTGAGTGACCTAGACCTTACTGGGTGTGGAACGGCTGAAATAGTAGTAGGGTGGATATGATAGATTAGAAATTAACTTGTATCTACATCAGAGAAGCAGCATGGTCTAGTGGCTATAGCACAAGTTTAGGAGTCTGAAGGACCTGGGTTCTAATCCTGCCTCTGCCAAGTGTATGCAGTGTGACCTTGGGCAAGTCACTTGACTTCTCAGGGCCTTCATTCCCTCACATGGAAAATGGGGGTTAAGACTTTGAGCCCCAAGCGGAACATGGACCGTGTCCAACATGATTACTTTGAATCTACCCCAGTGCTTAGAACAGTGAATGACACATAATAAGCGCTTAACAAATACCATCATTATTATTATTACCAGCACCTAGAACAATGCTTGACACACAGTAAACACCTAGCAAGTGGGCAGGGAGTGTGTCTGTTTACTGTGGCACTGTACTCTCCCAAACGTTTAGTAAGTATTAAGTGCTCAATAAATATGACTGATTGAGTAATAATAATAATAACTGTTATTATTATAATTTGGATAAGCCTCCTCGGGGAGATAGGACCTCATTTGTCCTCCAAGCTGGGAGAAACTTATAGATTCTCTGCTCCTGTTATCAGAAGCTCCAGGACATCGGTTCTAGAAGTTGACTCTTGATTAATCAACGGTATTTATCAAGCACTTAGCACATGCAGACCACTGTATTGGGATATGGGCAGATGAGAAAACTGAGGCCCAGAGAAGTGAAGTGACTTACCCAAAGTCACACAGCAGACACGTGGCAGAGCCAGGATTAGAACCCATAACCTTATGACTCCCAGGCCCGTGCTCTATCCCCTATGCCATGCTGCATCTTGCCAGCTCTCTTCCATCATAAGGCCACTAAGCATGCTCAGTTCAGGACAGACACAGTTCACCCTTACAGTACAAATGATATAACGGCTCAGCTTATTGTGGGCAGGCATTATAGTCTGTTATAATGTTGTGTTTTAGTCTTCCAAGCTCTTACTACAGTGCTCTGCCCAGAGTAAGCGCTCAATAAATACTATTGATTGATTTATTGACTCTTTTGACATTCCAGGAAAACAAAGAGTGTGTTCAGATTCAGGGGATTCTGGTCTGCTAATATCATGAGAGGTTCTTAAAGTTCTTGGGGGGCATTTGCCTCTTCATACATTAATGTAGAAACAATTTTTAGCTTCCTAAATTTCAGCAGCTTCTAGATTCCACTGTCATACACATCATACCTATTTCCAAGTATCCCCAGCTAATCAGTGGTGTGGTTTAATGCTGATTTGAATATACAATGAGGGTTACTGTCCTTTTCCTATAGAGAAGGGAAGCAACCCAGCTCAACATTCATTAATTCATTAGTATTTACTGAGTGCTTATTGCATGCAAAGCACTGTTCTAAGCACTTGGGAGAGGACAATACAATAACAAACAGACACATTCCCTGCCCACAACTAGCTCACAGTCTAGTGTGATCCCCGATGCTGCATCAGGACCACATGCAGGTTTGCAGTGCCATAGATCGCACAACTCATGCAGACCACCACCAGCCTTTTCCTTTTCCCCCATGTACCACCCATCTTTTCCCTCTCAGGGTCACAGCTGGAGAATGCCCAATACTTTACCAGTCTCTGCTATGGGAAGGACAGTCAAACAGAGACCTCCCCATTCCATTCCTAGTTTGTCCAGTGGATAGCGAGTGTCAGGCAATCTGCTACAAGTCAAAACTCACCCATGCTGGGCAGCAGCAGCATGGGAGAGAGTCGAGGGCGGGAACTCAAGTTTACTGCTTAGAAGGAGGAGACAGTAAACCATTACCATATTTCTACCCAGAAAACTCTCTGAATACACCACCAGAAACAACTCGACAACATAAAATAAGACCACCCAAGGTGCCCCCATAGGAAAGCAAGGAAAGAGGAGAATTCAGTCCATCAGTCAATCGTATTTATCAAGCACTTACTGTGTGCAGAGCACTGTTCTAAGTGCCTGGGAGAGTACTATAAAGCAATATAACTTATACATTCCCTGTTATTTGTCATCTTCAGAAATGATGGCCTACTGGAAAACATGTAGCCCCACTAACCTGGGAGTAGAGTGAAGGGAGACAGTATTCCTTATTGGAAAAAGCGCAGTCCTCTCCTGAAAATCAGAATACCAGAGTTCTAGAGCCAGTTCTGCTATTGGCCAGTGTGACCTTGGGTGAATCACTTAATCACTCATTGTCTCAGTTTTCTCATCTGTACATTGGAGATGAAATACCTTTAGTAATAGTATTTATTAAGCACTTGCTGTATGCAGAGCACTGTTTAAGTGCTGGGAAACAGAGCATAGGTGGGAATTTATTACAGAGACACGAACCCTGTCTCTGGAGGGGCTTACAATCTATGAGTTGGGAAGAGCAGGTACTTGTCCTTTCCATCTCTTAGGTTGTGAGCCATTGTGAGACAGGGACTTTGCTATGGTTATCTTGAATCTATTAAAACCTAAAAAAAAACCCATAATTATAAAAGATAAACAAATTATCTCAATGTCACTGGGGCTTTCTATTTTCAGGGTTCCCTGCTTAAAAGTGTCAGTTTAACCAGAGTCTACTGTTTTAGAGAAAACTGGCACTAGAGGAAATGTATTGTGCACCCTACTCCAACTTGTCCTAAAAACCAACGAAAGCATTGTAGGTGGTTTCCATGAAACATGGAAGGTATCAGAGGCTCAGTGAAGTCAGATACAATTGGGGTGTGAGGTCCCTCAAGGGAGAAGGAATCTTGACAATTTGCTATTGTAATGTAGGTGGGCCTGAAGGTCAAATCTTCATATGTTTGTTCCATTTGTGAGTCTAAAAAGCATGTTTACTTTCATAAATGGAACAACCAAAGAAACATGACTTGGCAAACAAAGGAGTCGTGACGGTTTTACAAAGGGCTTGGAAAACTCAACAATATAAACCATCCGTCTTTCAGATTCAGTGTCGCAATCTTTGTGTCACTGCAAGAAAAACACTTCCATAGAGCAGGGGCAATGGGGGAGTGGACACATAGCCTGCCAGATGTCACATTTTCCAGATAAATGGAAATGTCTAATAGCCCTAAATGTTTTAAGCCAATCATCTTGAAACTGTCAAACTTTTTTCAGTTTTCACTTGTGCTGCCCAGGTCCAGTGAGTCCACAATGTTGATCCCTGGGGTATCTTAGAAGCAGCATGGCCTAGTGGAAAAGTAGCGAGGCTCAGTGGAAAGAGCCTGGAGTTGGGAGTCAGAAGTCATGGGTTCAAAACCCAACTCCTCCACTTGTTAGCTGTGTTAGCTGTGTGACTTTGGGCAAGTCACTTCACTTCTCTGTGCCTCAGTTACCCCATCTGTAAAATGGGGATTAAGACTGTGAGCCCCACGTGGGACAACCTGATTACTTTGTATCCTCCCCAGCACTTAGAACCATGCTTTGCACATAGTAAGTGCTTATCAAATGCCATCATTATTATTATTACTGTTATTATTACTTGGGAGAGAGAAGACCTGGGTTCTAATTTTGGTTCTACCACTAACTTGATGCGTGACCTTGGGCAAGTCACTTCACTTCTCTGTGATTCAGTTCCCTAATCTTCAAAATAGGAATTCAATATCTGTGCTCCCTCCTATTTAAAATGTGAGCCCCATGAGTGACTTGATTACCTCGTATCTACCCCAGTGTTTAGCATGGTTTTTGGCACATAGAAAGCACTTAATTAAATACCACAATTATCATTATTAGTCGGTTCTGAGACCTTCACAACAATTTTCTCCTTAATTATGCATCACAACACAACCCCTCAGTTTGTCCTAATCTCTCTGAGACTCTTTTATTATCTTTAATGGAACACCTTAAGGTTTGGGATGTGTCAATGTCAGCCTTCTCTTCTTAGTTCAGAGGGAAGAATGCTTTTTCTGGGTCCGGAGTTAAATACCTATTGACCATCTTAGGCCAGATCTCCACAAAACAATGTGGCATCTATTCAGTGAGTGCAGGGCCATCCAAACTGGATAATTCATTCCTCCTCTCCCCTAGATCTTTAGCCCAAATCTACTACTTCACTACTTCAGTTTGCACTTCACAACACGATATTGCAGATCTGGTCTTGCCAGTCTTGCTTTCCTGTTAGAGGGGTCATGCCAATACCTTCCTAGGGAGTAGTGGTTTCTTCATCAGTGTTCCCAAGTGCCAGTGAACTTGAAGACGGGATAAACTGTGGCTTCCTGCATTACCGAATTCCAAGGGCTTAGTACAGTGCTCTTCACACAGTAAGAATTCAGTAAATACGAATGACTGAAATACTTGGCTGGAGTCGATTCTTGAGAATTTTCTCTAAAGACTTTCCCCAGGGAAGCAACTGACAGATAACAAATTGCCAGAGCTCCCTTGAAAGCATTCTGTAATCTGTAAACCTATTCCAAAGCATTAATAGGATCTAGTAATTGTTAGAATTTAGCCCATACTTATCATCTATGGCATTTATAGAACACCTGCTGTGTGAAGAGCACGGCACTAAAGAGCACGGCACTACAAGCTTGGGAGCATTAACTGGAGGTATGTCATAGTCCCTGACACCTCCTGCAACAAGTCTTCTCAGATTAATTCCCAAATCCCAAAGTCAGAGTAACCTAAAAGCCATCTTAAATATACCCTTCTTCAGCATTTGTTTACATATAATGCGTATTCAGTTATGCATCCAATTATTTATTCTGATTTCACTGTTTGTAAATGTTTTGATATCTGTGTCCCCCATTAGAGTGCAAGCTTGTTGTGGGGAGAGAACCTCTTTCATCAATCAATCGTTTGTATTTATTGAGCACTTACTGTATATTAAGCACTTGGGAGAGTGCAAAATAAGAGAGTTGGTAGACATGTCCCCTGACTGCAATGAGATTAAAGTCTAGAGAGGAAGAAAAACATTAATATAAACAAATTATGGACATGTTCATAAGTGCTGTGGGGCTGAAGAAGGGGGTGAATAAAGGGTGCCAATCCATGTGCATAATGCAGAAGGGAGAAGAGGAAGTGAGGGCTTAGTTGGGAAAGGTCTCTTGGAGGAGATGTACTTTTAATAAGGCCTAAAAGGTTGGGAAAATGATTGTCTGTCAGATATGAAGAGGAAGGGCATTCCAGGCAAAAGACAGGATGTGGATGAGGGGTCAGTGGTGAGATGGATGAGATCAAGGTATAGGGAGGACGTTGGCATTAGAAGAGTAAAGTGTATGGGTTAGGCTTCAGTAGGAAATCAGGGAGGTAAAGTTGGAAGGGGCAAGCTGATTGAGTTCTTTAAAGTCAATGTTAAGGCTTCATGCTTCTCTTATACTTTCTCAAGTGCTTAGTGGAGTCCATCACACCTAGTAGGCATTTGATAAATATTATTGTTACTGCTATTACTAAAGATACTACTGAAGTGCTTAAAAGTATAGAATATGGATAGATGTTCAAACCAAAGTCAAGCTTTCTATCACCAGTAGGAATTTTTTTTTTTTTTGCTAGAGATGAAAACAACAAATCTAATGCAGCTTTGGAACCCTTTATTCTGCCCATGCAGTTAAGCCACTTTCCTAAATACTCTAGTTGAGACTTTAGCTATCTCGTTGCTGCTTTCTATATTTTTGTTTACATCATTTTCAGGATTTAGTCCAACTATCTATATCAGGAATTAAAACATTTTTAGGCCATTGCATTAAGAAGAATGATCAGCGCCAATCTCTGCTATGATGTAAAGAGCTTTAAGGTGATTTGGGTTAACCAATTTAGATTGTAGAGCTTTATAGTGTAAGTCTTTCAGTGCTTTACTGTGAATCATTTCACTGAGATTCTGGGAATTCCAAAAATTGATTTTGTTTGCCTTTTGATTAAACCAACGGGATTTGTACATGAAAATCCAATTAGATGATTGTTGGGGCAAAAAGATGAAGTAGAAAGTGGAATATAAATCTCTTGCAAACAGAGTAAATCTAGATTTCATCTTCCCCAGCTTCAATTGGTGACAAAACAGCTGATTCCGGCCACAAAATCCATTTAAAAGGAAACATCAATTTAAAGTTTTAGAATCATCAGAAGCACACAATGATACATGTCTGGCCATGGCAACATTACTGGTGAAAACTCATTACAGATGTGCAGAAGAGTCAATTCAAAATAAAGGAAGACACTATTTGCTCATTTCTCTTCACTTGTTTTCTTATAGCTGCAGAGGGATGGCTTTTTTTATTATTCATATACTACAATACAAAGGTGTTAGAAAAGCCATCTGCCTATCATTCATAAAATGCGATATTACCTTGCTGCACAGCTATAAGCCTTATTGGGAGTTATCCAAGAAACAGCCTATAAAACCTTATGATAATGACCTTAAAGCACACTTTCCAGGATAAAGAATCTTTAAAGCAGCTGTTCTCATACTTTATTGGTGTATTACAATTTCATACCCCAGATTATTAACTTGTCTGTGTCTGGCCAGGCTATATGGAGACATTCTCCATTATAGGAGTTAAAGTCACTGTCACCTTTTCAGCAGTTTTGATGAAAAAAGATAGTTTCGTCTGTGTGGTAAGTTGACAAAAGAAAACTGATAAATTAACCGCACACTGACACATAAATTACAGTGGCACGTTTCTATTGCTGGGGAAATGATATACCTCTTAAGGAACTGAGTTTCTTGTGGGCAGGGAAAACATCTGCCAACTCTACTTTATTGTTTTCTCCCAAATGCTTAGTAGAGTGCTGGGCACAAACCAAGATTTTCACCCAAAATGCAGAATGCTTTACAAATGTTGACTCTGACCTAGATCTCTTTTTTAATAACATTTGCATCTTATAAGCATATTTTACCCCTTCCTGCCACTTGAACCCAAACTGCACACATCTCTTCTAAGACCAACCTATTCACAGTGCTTCATTTTCATCTCTATCCACACTGACACCTTGCCCACACCCTCCCTCTGGCCTGGAACTTCATCTCCCTTCAAATCTGATAGACCCACCATTCTCCCCACCTTCAAAATTTGACAAAATTCACATCTCCTCCAGGAAACCTTCTCTTACTAACGTCTCATCTCCCCATCGGGAAAAAATCCCAAGTGTAATTCCTAAAATATTCTAATGATAAATAATAATAATAATTTTGGTATTTAAGTGCTTACTATGTGCCAAGCACTGTTCTAAGTGCTGGATAGATCCAAGGTAACCAGGTTGTCCCACGAGGGGCTCACAGTTTTTTTTATCCCCATTTTACAGATGAGGTCACTGAGGCACAGACAAGTTAAGTGACTTACCCGAGGTCACACAGCAGACAAGTGGCGGATCTGGGATTAGAACCCATGACCTCTGACTCCCAAGCCTGGGCTCTTTCCACTGAGCCATGCTGCTTCTTCTTTAGAATTAGATTAGAATAAGAAACCTATGCATATACTAGAACTTATCACGGACAGGGAACATGGCTACCAATTCTGTTATGTTGCACTCTCCCAAGAGCTCAGTACAGTGTTGTTCACACAGAAAGTGCTCAATAAACATGAGTAATAAATACGAATAACTGATTGATTGATAGCATGAGAACACTGTCAATTAGGAAAGTGACCACACTTCTAGACAATAGAAAAAACAATTTGAGGTCAGACATTCTCAAATCATTCACTGAAGATATCTTACAATTTATTTTCTCAGAAACTTTGAGCTTTCTGCTTAACTCAGTTGTTTTTTCATGAACCTTTAATAGCTTTACTCACTTGTATTTTATAATAAATGTTCCTAAGTAATATGTGCTATTTTCAATAGTGAACTGTTTCAACCAGTTTTTGTTCTGAATCGTATTTCCCAAGCTTCATTATAAATCCAATGACTGTCTTCCAATGGGGGAAAAAGTGCTCATTTAAAAAACAAAAAATAAAACATTTAATCCCAAACTAAAGTATTTGCAAATGGCACCACAGAAATACTCCTGTTTTCAATTAAATGAAAGAGGATTTGGAACTTGTTTATTTCTGTCATAATTAATAATAGTTGGCTCAAAGTTATTTGAGTTACTGAAAAATCAGATTCTTTTCTTGTGAAAGATCATCTTCCTGATTGGCCCAAGACCCTGATTGTCAGCTGCTATCTGAGTCGTAATTCCTCTTTACTTCTATTTCCAATCATCTTATTCTTCTTATCTGATATTAATCATTGTTTCATCTCTGTTGACAACTGGGGAACATCTTAATTTTCCCTAGGGAAGAATTATTTTACTTCATGGGGATATTATATCTTCTCTGTCATCTCTGCTTACTAAAACTTTCCCATTTATTCCTCAGCAGAAAGTAAAAGAAAGAGAGAACGAGAAGGCAGAGAGAGGGAAAGAGAAAGACAGAATCAATCATTTATTGAGCACTTACTGTGTGATGAGTACTGTACTAAGCACTTTATTCATTCATTCAATAGTATTTATTGAGCGCTTACTATGTGCAGAGCACTGTACTAAGTGCTTGGAATGTACAAATTGACAACAGAGACAGTCCCTGCCCTTTGACGGGCTTAAAGTCTAATCGGGGGAAACAGACAGACAAGAACAATGGCAATAAATAGAATCAAGGGGAAGAACATCTCATTAAAACAATAGCAAATAAATAGAATCAGGGTGATGTACAGCTCATTAAACAAAATAAATAGGGTGATGAAGATATATACAGTTGAGCGAACGAATACAGTGCTGAGGGGGTGAGAGGGAGAGGGGGAGGAGCAGAGGGAAAGGGGGGAGAAGAGGGTTTAGCTGCGGAGAGGTGAAGGGGGGTAGAGGGAGCAGAGGGAAAAGGGGAGCTCAGTTTGGGAAGGCCTCTTGGAGGAGGTGAGCTTTAAGTAGGGATTTGAAGAGGGGAAGAGAATTAGTTTGGCGGAGGTGAGGAGGGAGGGCATTCCAGGACCATGGGAGGATGTGGCCCAGAGGTCGACGGCGGGATAGGCGAGACCGAGGGACGGTGAGGAGGTGGGCAGCAGAGGAGCGGACCGTGCGGGGTGGGAGGTAGAAAGAGAGAAGGGAGGAGAGGTAGGAAGGGGCAAAGGGATGGAGAGCCTTGAAGCCTAGAGTGAGAGTATAGCATTATAATAGATATATTCCCTGTCCACAATGAATTAATAATCTAGAGGAACCTCCATGGAAATGAGACTATCTAGCAACTTTGCATCTTTCCCTTTCCCACACTTGAACATACTTTGCTCTTCCCCCTCCTTGCCCAGTTTTCCCCTTCAGGTAGTTCCAGGATTTCTACATTTTTGGGTTTCATTGAAACTTCACTGCCTGTCTCTGAGGGAGCTCCCTTAGCTGGACCTTCCTAGCTGTGGGCTGTGATTAAGGAGGGAAGAGCAATCTTGGTGAAATGTACTGAAAAAACACATCCCCAAGGATAATGTGCTCAGAGAAGGTCTTGCAGAGGATTAATCCCTTGGATATATTTGATTTTACCCGAGGCAAGACAAACTTCGCGCTCCAAATAAATATTTTCCAGGACTGCCCCAAGTGGACAGAGACAATGGCAGGGAAGTCTCAAACCCCGGGTTCCATTTCAGAACCTGCCGCCTGTGCCAGCTGAGGATAAAGATGATTGCTTGGCTCAAGCCTTCTCTTTCATTCAATCATATTTACTGAGCGCTTACTGTGTGCAGAGCACTATACCAAGCGCTTAAAAAGTACAACTGAGCAACAGAGACAATCCTAACCCAACAATGGGCTTACAGTCTAAGAGGCATTTCCTCTTTGCCCCTTTCTTAGGTTGCTTCACTTTCATTTGAAGTCTTACAGCCACCTATTCAATCTCATTCCCATCAGTCCTAACCAGAAGCCCTGACTTCTCAGCATGGTGTAGTGGATAGAGCAAAGGTCTGTGAGTCAGAAGTCCCAGCTCTGCCACTTGTCTGCTTTGTGACCTGGGGCAAGTCACTTCACTTCTCTGGGTCTCAGTTACCTCATCTGTAAAACGGAGATTGAGACTGTGAGTCCCACATTGGACTGCATCCAACCCGAATTGCTTGTACCCACCCCATTACTTGGGCTAGTGTCTGGCAGATAATAAGCGCTTAAGAAATACCACAGTTTTTTTCTCTCCTTATATAGACTATAAGATCTTTGTGGGCTGAGCATGTGTCTGTTATATTGTTCTATTGTACTCACCCAAGGGCTTAGTACAGTGTTCCGCACACAGTAAGCTCTCAGTGAATAATATTGACTGGCTGACTCACTACTATATTCTAGTGCATTACTCTGCACAAACCAGCCCTGCCTACCACGCTCTGAGAAGTGGCTCCTGGGCTCCCTTTTCAGGTTGAGTCCTGCCAAACCCTTACCCTGCTGCCTCTACCCTGTCTGGGTACAGTGAGTGGGAGGGCTTCAGTGGCAGCAAACCTGGTTTGCCCTTGGCACAGACCACCGACCATTTCCAGAGCTTTTGGGGTCTCTAAGATGTCTGTCAGTGGTATTTATTGAACGCTTATTGTGTGCAGATCAAACAGCCTCAGTTTCCTCATCTCTAAAATGGAGATTAAATACTAACCTCCTCCTTAGCCTGTAAGACCCATGTGGAACAGGGACTGTGTCTATTTTACTTATCAGACGATCAATCAATCTCATTTACTGAGTGCCTACTATGTGCGGAGCGCCGAACTAAGCCCTGGGGAGAGCACAATACAACAGAATTAGTGGACGTGTTCTCTGCGCACAACAAGCTTTCATCTTAGACCTTCCAGTGACAATTCGGGTTAGTCCAACATATGCCTCCTCACTTCGTCGTCTGCAATTTTTCTATAAAGAGATGTTAGTAGTAGCATTGAGAATGCTTGTGCTCAAACTCACTCCCAGGAGAACAAGGGAGGAGGCCTTCTTTCTAGATTAAAGAGCTATTAGGTGTCAAGCAGGGAAAATATTTGAAAATAAATAGGTTTATTTGTCAGGGTTACACTTTCCTTATTTACATTTTGGACTAAGATTGAAATAGCTTCTATTATCTGGGGACTGGTAAACATGATAAACACGGAAATAATTAAGGGCAGACTCTAAATTTTGGCAGCTCTCTTGAGCTGAAGATTTTTCCACAGTTGATAATGAGGGGAATGGAATAATCAATAGGATGGAATATTTAAATCCTACAATCTATGCAGGTTTTTTGTTTGTTTTTTCCATGGTGAAAGGAGCTAGGTGGCCAGAGGTTCATTAGCCCTGTAATATTCTCCTGAAGTCGCTGACTGAGTGTGGCAATAAAAACTGTCCCCTCACAATTCGGGAACCAAAGACAAAATAAATCATTTCCCTAGGCCTTGTGGTTGTTTTTATGTAGGGAAGATGAAGAAAAGAGCGAAGGCAACTGTTCTGTTACCAAAATAACTCCTATATAGGAAAAAGTGGAAATTTTACCCAGTGATCCAGATAGACTCTTCACCCTAATCAATCTCACTGAATAGATGGTATTTGAGATCTCCTCTTCTCTTATGCCACCACACACTATGATCTCACTGTCCTCCTCTATCATCTGTTACACAAGCCCATAACCTTGGCATTATCCTCGACTCATCTCTCTCATTCAACCCACAGTTAATTTGTCACCAAATCCTGTCAGTTCTACCTTCACAACATCGCTAAAATTTGTCCTTTCTTCTCCATCCAAATTACTATTATGCTGATCCAAGAACTTATCCTAGTGACTACTGCATCAGTCTGATCGCTGACCTTCTTGTCTCCTGCCTCTCCCCACTCTAGTCCATAGTTCATTCTGCTGCTAGAATAATTTTTTCTAAAAATATGTACGGTTCACATCTCCCTGCTCCTCAAGAACCTCCAGTGGTTGCCCATTCACCTCCACATCGAAGACAAACTCCATACCATCAGGTTAAAGGTACCCTGCCCCCTCCTATGAGACCTCACTGATTTCCTACTCAGACCGCACATTTCACTCTGGTGCCAACCTTTTCACCGTACCTCCGTCTTGTCTATCTTGCCACTGACCCCTCACTCACATCCTGCCTCTGGCTGGAAACTCCCTCCCGCTTCATATCTGACAAACCATCACTTTCCTACCTTCAAAGCCTTATTAGAATCTCTTCCAGGAGGCCTTTCAGAGAAGCAGCGTGGCTCTGCGGAAAGAGCCCGGGCTTGGGAGTCCAAGGTCATGAGTTCGAATCCCAGCTCTGCCACTTGTCAGCTGTGTGACTTTGGGCTAGTCACTTAACTTCTCTGTGCCTCAGTTACCTCATCTGTAAAATGGGGATTAAGACTGTGAGCCTCACATGGGACAACCCGATTAACCTGTATCTCCCTCAATGCTTAGAACAGTGCTCTGCACGTAGTAAGCGCTTAACAAATACCAATATTATTATTATTATTATTTCTTGACTAAGTCCTTCTTTCCATACTCCTTCTCCTTTCTGCAACATCCTTACACTTGGATTTGTACCCTTTAAGCACCTGATATTCTCCTCCCCTCATCCCAACAGCACTTATATACATATCTGTAATTAATTTTAATGTCTGTCTACCCATCTAGGCTGTATCCTCTCTGCACTCTGCACACAATAAGCAGTTGATAAATGTGATTCTTTGATTGGTTGCATTTCTTGGCTTTTTTTTCCTTAATCCCAGGAAGCTACAGTCCAACCCATACCAAGTTTTCCATATGACAATACCCTGATTAGCTAGGTCATGGTTAACTTAGGATACACTAGCTTCCGTAGCATTGCTTCCCAAGTCAGCAAGAGATAAGACAGTATTGTGATCTTAGAAAATTAAAAATGCGTTTAGCTGAAAGTGGATTTACTTTGATTTTTTTTTCTTTCAAAGCTGTCAGCATCGCAATGGTACTTATTAAGTGCTTACTCTGTGCAAACCACTGTACTAAGCCCTGGAGCAGATACAAGATAATCAGGTTGGACACAGCCCCTGCCCTACATGGGGTTCACGGTCTAAGTAGGAGGGAGTAAGATTTAATCCCTATTTTACAGATGAGGAAAATGAGGCATAAACAAGTGAAGTGACCTTCCCAAGGTCACCCAGCAGGTAAGTGACAGAACCAGGATTAGAACCTAGTTCCCCTGACTCTCAGAATGATACTCTTTTCCTAAGCCATACTACTTCCCTAAGCAAAAGGACCATTTCATAAACAAGACCTCACATTGCCCTAAAATGAAAAGTAGCAGGGAAGGAGTATTTCTAACTGTCCCTAAGGATATAATTTAGTCAAATCATTATAGTGAGATGGATCACTAAAACAGCATAACATTCAGGGGTCTATTTTTTTTTTTACTGACAGATTCCTATGTAAAAACTGATCTATATAATACCAAATGGAATGGAGGGTCAGTCAAGGTCTAGAGAATTCAGAGGAATGCTTCCACTTCATCCTCATTCAGCCAACTAACTTTTAGTAAAACATGTTTTCTTGCCTAAAAAAAAAAATATTGTATTTATTACCGTTCTTGTTGCATTTCACATTCACAGATGGCACTGTAGAAGGTGATATGGAAACACATGGTTGAAAGGACTCATGCATGAACAGCAATCCTTCCCAGGAGTAGAAGTAGGGGGTGGTGAGGCCCTGTTGCTTGTGTTCAAATTCCAATGAGAAGGGAGATATTTAAGTTGGGCTACTTTTTGTCAATGTCCAACATTGATGAGGAGGCCAGAAATGGTTGCCAGCAGGGGCTGGAGAATGAATAACAAGCAGGAGCAGGAGGAATGGTGGCAGATGGGGTGAATATGAAAATAGAGGAAAGAAGCAACCACCCAGTTCCCGAGTGGGAAAATGAAAAGTGGCTCCATTTGAATAGATGAGCAAGCCTATTTTTGTTGTTGTTGCTGTCATGATTTATCGCTTCACCTCATGGCCTCCTCCCTGTACCTCAGTCTCATCTATCTCGCCATAGACCCCTCATCCACGCTGTGCCTCTGCCCTGAACTCCATTCCTATTCATGTTTGACAGACCATCACTCTCCCCACTGTCAAAGCCTTATTAAAATCACATCTCCTCCATGAGGTCTCCCTGACTAAGTCCTCATTCCCCCTACTCGCCCTCCCTTCTGCATCACCCTTGCACTTGGATCTGCAACCTTTATTCACTCCATCCTTAGCCCCACAGCATTTACGTATATATCGGTAATTTCTTTTAATATCTGTCTTTCCCTCTAGACCATACGCTCCTTGTGAGCAGGGACTGTCTACCAACTCTGTGATCCTGTACTCTCCCAAGCACTTTAGCACACAAAAAGTATGATTGACTGTTTGATTGATTTTAGAAGACTTTGGCGGTAAAAGATCTACTTTATCGTTGATTGTCATCAGTTGCTTGAGAATGTCTCAGTCCTGAAGAGAGACCACATCTACAATGGCAAAATAAAATAAAGATTGTGACAAGCATTCATTCAATTTTCTTCCATCTTAACCCCCAAGATAGATTTCAAAGCAAATCTATGGCTTGAAGTTATAGTTGATTCAGCTACTGATAGTTTTTTATTGACTGTTTGCAATCGTCCATATTCCTTCTGCATTCAGAATTCTGCAATATCGGTTCTAGGACAGACTTCTGTCCTCAATAGTGATATGTTAGCTGACTTTAGGGTTTTGATTTTCTTGCAACAATTCTGAATTTAATTGTGTCTTCCAATTGTTGCTGCCATATTAGAGGCAAGGTTCAGAAGTTTGGGCTCAACTCATCAAGCCATCTGCCCTCTTACACTCACTATGAGCTCTACTGTGGATCAAGAATATCACGGACAATTTTTATTTGATTGCTGATATGCCCCAAGAGAGCAAGGACCTTTTACATCTGGGATTCTTACCTTAGTGCTTAGTACACAGTGCTTTTCCTGTAGAAGGAGTTTAGTTTAAAACACCGATGGTGACACGGCATAGCAGTACCTTTTGCTAATCCATTTTCCCTGGGTTGACTGTTATCAAACATTATGAAAGACAGGTGACCCAGTGGAAAGAGTACAGGACTAGGAGTCAGGAGACCTGGGTTCTAACCCAGCTCTGCCACCTTCCCGTTCTGTGTCCTTGGACAAGTCACTTAACTTCTTTGTGCCTCGGTTTCCTCATCTCTAAAATGGGGATTGAATACCAACCTCCCTCTTAGCCTGTAAGACCCATGTGGAACAGGGACTGTGTCTATTTTACTTATCTTGTATCTTCCCCAGTTCTCGGCACATAATGAACACTTAAATACCATGATTATTATTATTCTGAGTGATTGCTCAGCAAACCTCCGAACTTGAGCCAATCATCATCAGAAATTGGCATCTCCTTTTGGGTCTCAACTTGTCCGTGCAGATTATGTCCTTTCATTAATTAATTAATTAAATCATATTTACTGCTTACTCTGTGCAGAGCACTGTAGTAAGTGCTTGGGAGAGTATAATCTAACAATACACGGACATATTCCTTGCCCATGACAAGCTTACAGTATAGGGAGACAGACATGAATATAAATAAATTTTAACAAATAAATTACATATATTCAATGATCCATTCAGTCATATTTATTGAACACTTACTCTGTGCAGATCACTGTACAAAGCACTTGGGAAAGTACAGCACAACAATAAACAGTGACATTCCTTGTTTGCTGTCCAGGTCTCATTTAGAGAGAGAACCTGTGGGTGGTAGGAAGGTTGATGACTTTCTAAGAAATTTCTTTCGCCCAGAGGTTCCATGGCAGAAAAGTGACCCAGTAAAAATAAATGAACAAATCTATTTCCCCCAAGTGCCTTCACATTCACTCAGCATGAATGAACATTCTTATTTCAAGCACAAGAAGACTAGTACTTAACCTTTTGGTTGCTTTTAAAAGGTATTTTTTTTTCCTCTTGTCTTGATAAAGGTGACAACTGACAGCTGAAAGAGAGATTCAGGCTCCATCTGAAACCTGGAAGTAGGCTAGGAAGAGTTCAACAAGACTCCTGATTCAACCCCTCAGATGCAGGGAGATAGAGCCGGGGAAGTCAACCTTGATTAATCTTCGACAAGGTGGGAGAGGTGTTTGATGAAGGCCAGGTCAAGTTTGATGATGATGATGATGAAAATAATGATAGCAGTAACAAAAACAATATGTTTTAAGCATTTACTCTGTGTCAAACACCATTCTACATACTGGGGTAGAAATAAAATAAACAGTTAGGACACAATCCCTCTCTCATGTGGTCTCTCAGTCCAAGGGAGAAGGAGAACAGGTATTGAATATCTATTTTACAGAAGACGCAACTGAGGCACTGAGAAATGAAGTGACTTGACAAAGGTCACACATCAGTCAGGTAGTGGAACTGGGATTTGAACCCAAGTCCTTTGACTCCCAGGCCCAGGCTCTTTCTACTAGGCTGCTCCTGTTCAAATTAGAATCTTTAGTCAATGAGACTTTCTTGATCCCCTTAACTGAGTCATAGCATTTTAAATTCTCATATTTATTGGTTTAAACACTATAACATTAGAGCAAAGAAACCCCTGAGCATGTTTTATTTCAGGTTTTTCACCTGCAGAAGGGTAGAAATTCATCTGATATTCTTAACAGCTGTTATACTGTGGTTCTACAGTCCTTGACTGATGCGCTCTGAGCAATTCCAAACACGAAACAGCAACACAGTCAAACACTCATGTTCGAAACAAACATCTGGCTTTTATTCTACTAACTAAATTCCAAGGAAATAATTAAGTCTTTTTGTAGTTGTCACTTATTGAAGTACTTTGTCTGCTCTTTGTACAATATTCCCAGTCATGATTCAAATACATTTTGTGAAGTATTCAATTTAGCTCTGTCTAGCTTTAGTGGCAAAGCTAGTTTTCGGTTCAAAACAAGAATAGTCATACTTCTTGAGTCAGAGGTTAGTTTTAATTTTTTTACTTTGCGGGGGCATTTGTTTAGTACTTACTATGTGTCAACACTGTTCTAAGCTCTGGGGGAAAGTACAAGTTAATCAGATCAGAGACTGTCCCTGTCCCACATGGGGTTCGAAATCCAAGTAAAACGGGGAACAAATATTGAACTGTAAGCTAATTGTGAGCAGCCAATATTATTGCTATCTCTGTTGTATTGTACTCTTCCAAGACCTTACTGCAGTGTCCTGAATATAGTAAGTGCTCAACAAATATCACCGATTGATTTAATTGAATCTCCATTTTGCAGTTGGCAAAGCTGAGGCACAGAGAAATAAAATGACTTGTCCAAGGTCACACGCCTGGCAAGTGGCAGAGTCAGGATTAGAATTCAGGTCATCTGACTCCCAAACCCATTCTTTATCCATTAGGTCACACTGCTTCCCTATTTCTTTTCCACGATATTGAACCTGTCTATAGAAAATGAGCTGCTTCAGTGAAGGAGAACATGTTAAAACATAACACCGTTTCTTATTTTACGATGACGTGCCTGTTCACTCTTTTTTTCTTGAACTTGGATAATAAGGGATAGGACAAGAGAAAGTCTAAGATATGTCATTTAAAATAATACAACAATTACATTATTTGTTAAGAGCTTACTATGTGCTAAACACATATGCACTGGGGAAGATACAAATCAATCAGATCAGACATCTCCTGTTCCAGCTGGGGTTGCCGGTCCCTTCACTCCTCAGAAACTGCCTTCTGTGAGGTCATCATTGACTTCTTCTTGTCAAATCCAATGATCACTACTCCATCCTAATCCTCCTCCACCTCTCAGCTGCCTTAAACACCAGGACTACGCCCTTCAATCGATAACATTATCCAATACTCTCCTAATTCTCCTCCTATCTCTCTGATCACTCCTTCTCAGCCTCTTTCACGGGCTCCTTCTCTGACAACCACCCTCCAACTCTGGGAAGAATCTTGGCGGGAAGTCAAAGAAGGGTTTTAAGATTATTCTTAGTAATAATATCCACAGTAATAATAACATTTGTAATTGTACAGTATTTACTTTGTGCCAAACAATGTAGTAAGCATTTGGGTAGATACAATATAATCAGATCCGATGGAGTCCCTGGTCCACCTGGGGTTTAATCTAGAGGAGAGGAAGAATCAATCAATCAATCAATTGATGGTATTCATTGAGCCCTTACTATGGGCGGAGCACTGTGCTAAGCACTTGAGAGCACATAACATTATAGAATTAGCATTATAGAATAGAATGCCCATATTGAGCTTACAGTCTAGAGGGACCAGGGACCTTTTGGGAACAAGTTTTAATCCACATTTTACAGATGAGAAATTGAGGCACAGAGAATTTAAATAATAATAGCAATTATGGTATTTATTAAGTGCTCACTATGTGCCAAGCACTTTTCTAAGCACTATGGTAGAAACAAGGTAATCAGGTTGTTCCATCTGGGGCTCCCCATCTTTATCCGTGTTTTACAGTTGAGGTAACTGAGGCAAAGAGAAGTTAAGTGGTTTGTCCAAGGTCGCACAGCAAAGAAGTGGTGAAGCTGGGATTAGAACCCACGTCCTCTGGATCCCAAGCCTGTCTTCTTGCCACTAAACCACGCTGCTTCTCTAATTTACCCACTGTCACAAAGCGGGTAAGCAGCGGAGCTGCTTACTTCTGCTATTACTTCCTCCAATCCTAGTGCCAAAAGGAGAATTGGAAAAGAGGCAAGGAGCCACTAGGCTCCTTATGCAAAGAAAAATTGAGGATAAAATGATAATATTGACCAAATCCCTCATTATAGTTAGTATTTCTCTGTTCTCCACCAGGAGCCCAAATACCATGCAAGGTCAGGTCTCAAAAGGGCCTGGTTGTTCTTGAGCAATTTTTCCAGAGACTGCCTAATTTGAGGTTGCTTAGGGATGCAGTTCCCTGATTATGTTCCATCTCTGATTGGATAACATGGAAGCAAATGGAAACTCACATGTGCCAGTCACACTCGAAAAAGCTTGGCATGACCATCAGCCACAGGGTTTGTGCTGATTTTTCTTTTGTTGCAATGTCCAGCATAAGGAAATCATTTCTCTCCTCCAATTTTTTTTTTTTTTTGGAGGGGGGTGCTGGTATCATCCATCTGAAATGGGGAAGTGGAAAATTCTCTGGTTAAGGAGATTAAAAGCCTGCCTGGGGTCACTGTTCAGTCCGAAAACACCTCTCAGTGGCCTTTCTCACCAGGCTGTTTTGCCTTTTTATGTTCAGTGAGTGGCACCAGATGGCCGAATATTTCCAACTACAATAATGCAGTGGAAGGAACATTGTGCCTTATTTTCCTGCCTCAGTGGCCAAATCTTCCTGCCTCAGAGCTCGCTTTAATCCAAGCACAGGCGCTTTGGACTCTCCAGCCAGTGACGCCAGGGCCGGTCTTGAATGGGAAGTGCAGTATGTGTTGCTGAGTAAGATCTCCTGAGTCTGTTTCCCTTCCAACTGAATGTTTTTAATGGACCTATTTTTTTTCTGGCCATTGCTCTCATTAGCACTTAGTTTCCGGGGATAAAATAGCCAATAAACTTTCTTGAGTTTTCACTGCAAGAATAAAAATGCGCTTGAATGACCATCTTGTAGGATCTCTGTAGTCTGCTGAATCAAAGAAGAGTCCAGAAGAGTAGATTACCACATCTTCAGGTCCTTTTTCATTTATTTGGGTGATATAACAGGATGAATAAAATCTGTCAATAACTCTGCCTTGCTTCACTCTGTTGGTGACAGGACACAGGTCAGGAAGTTCATCCTCATCTTTGATATTATCTTCCATATCATTTGAACCTCTGACAGTTTCTCAGGGCAAGAACAATCTTGCATAGGAGCTTACAGCCCAGGTCAACTGATGCTTTCAAATGCTAATTAGTATGGTATATAGTGCTCTAGATTGCAAACTCCTTGTGGGTAAATATCTACCAACATTATTGAACTCTCACAAGCACTTAGTATAGTGCTCTACATTGGAGCACTGAATAAATACCACTGGTTGACTGACTGATTGATGGATTGATAATGCATAGGGGAAATATTAGCATTTTTACCATCTTCACAGGGTCAAACTAAGGTTCCTGCAGCACATTTGAGCCTTTCAGCTGTGTTCAGCTTCATCTTAAAGTGGAATCCGACATGTCTGCTTCCTCTGAATTTAGCCCCATTGTATTTCCTATGATTATCAATCCACCATTCATTCATTCATTCATTCAATAGTATTTATTGAGCGCTTACTATGTGCAGAGCACTGTACTAAGCGCTTGGAATGAACAAGTCGGCAACAGATAGAGCCAGTCCCTGCCGTTTGACGGGCTTACAGTCTAATCGGGGGAGACGGACAGACAAGAACAATGGCAATAAATAGAGTCAAGGGGAAGAATATCTCGTAAAAACAATGGCAACTAAATAGAATCAAGGCGATGTACATTTCATTAACAAAATAAATAGGGTAATAAATAGGGTAATAAATATAAATAAATATGAATATAAATATCACCATTCTTCTGATGTCTTCTCACAGAGAATTAGCATGGCTTAGTGGATCAAGCTTGGCCCTGGGAGTGAGAAGGCCATGAGTTCTAATCCCAACTCCACCAGTTGTCTGCAGAGTCACCTTGGGTAAGTCACTTACCTTCTCTGGCTTCAGTTCCCTCATTTGTAAAATGGGGAATTGAGACTGGGAGCCCCATTCTGTGAGCCCCATGTGGGACAGGGACTGTATCCAACCTGATTTGCATGTATCCACCCCAACTCTTAGTACAGTGCCTGGTATATAGTAAGCATTTAACAAGTACCATAATCATTATCATTATTATTATTCTCATGTCCAGAGGATTTTAGCTGCTGCCTTTTGACCTAAACTCATCCTTCCACAGGCAAGTTTCCTTTTCTTTGGACTTTTACTTTAAACAGCAACTATATGATCCTCACTGCCTCATTGGAGTCACTAATCAGGGAAGGCCTGTGAAATCCCTATACTTGGCCCAAAATGGAGGAGAAGCTGGGAAATAATGAACTGTGGTATTTGTTTAATTAGGGTATTTGTTTAAGTATGGTATTTGTAAAGTGCTTCTCATGTGCCAAGCACCTTGACTAAGTGATGGGATAGAAACAAGGTAATCAGGATGGACAAAGTACCTGTCCCTTATGGGGCTCACAGTGTATGGAGGAGGGAGTAGGATGTAATCCTCATTTTACAAATGTGGAAACTGAGGTAACGAGGAGTTAAGTGACTTGCCCATGGTCACATAGAGCTGGGATAAGATCCATCTTGACTGTAAGCTCCTTGTGGACAGGGAATGTGTCTACCAACTCTTATATTGTGCTTTTCCAAGCACTTAGGACAGTGCTCTGCACACGGTAAGTGCTAAATAAATATGAATGATTAATTAATTGATTAGGACTCAGGCTCTCTGACTCATAGGCCCCTTGTCTTGCCAGTAGGGAAAGCAGGTCATAGCAGTATGGCCTAGTGGAAAGAACACAGACCTGGGAGTTAGAGGACCTGCGTTCTAATTCTAGCTCCACCTGCTTTTTGACCTTGGGCAAGTCATTTAATGTCTCTTTGACTCAGTTCCCTTATCTGCAAAATGGTGATTCAATATCTGTTCTCCCCGCTACTCTACTGAGACTGAGCCTAGTGTGTGAACTTATTATCTTGAATCTACCCCAGAGCTTAATATAGTGCTTGGCATAGAATAAATGCTTAACAAATACCCTGTTATTATCACTGGGTCATGCTGCTAATGTACCCTTATTTGGCATTGGGTAAAATGGAAGCTCCACTTCTTGGTTGGAAAGGGACACTAAAACACTGGAAACTGAGGTTATCGACTGAGTCTGTGATTTTTAAGATCCTCTGGATTGACACCTCCTTCTCTAGGCTCCAATTCAAATATCATAGTTGACTTGAGGGAATCATGCCCTGTTTCAAAGAAATTAATGGCTTGCTAGAACCTTCTAACTTCTTTAGGTGATATCGCACACATGGAAAGCAAATGTCTAGTAAGCTGCACCTTGTATCTGTCAAAATACTCAGATCTTTCCCATCAACACCTCCCTCACGAAATGATCCCCTACTAATGTGCTGCCAGTTTTCTACTACTTGTTTCTGATCTTTCCTGTTTGTTACTCCATATTCCGAAGCAGTCTGAAATCTCTGCTCTAGGGTAAGCAAGCAACATCATCAAAGCATTTGCATACAGTCTTCACTTATTTTAAAAGCAAAATTAAAATAAAATAGTCCCCGCTAGCAAATAGATCTTGGGATTCAATAGAGATCTTCCACACTAGGGATGAGAACCCTCTTTGAATTTCCCAAGCGGACCACAGAAGGTACAGCCAAAGTATGGACCCAGTTTTGGCATCACAGTACTCTATTCTGTGAAAACAATTCAAAATGATCTAATGTTTAGGAAATTCTAAACACTGACTCCAATTGGAAAGAGACTCCATGGACATACTGCCCTCCCAACATAATCTGTAAATGACTATCTTTGGTTATGTATTTATGTTGACTGTTAAGATTCATTTCTTGTTTTCCCTATAAGGCTAAACTCCTTCAATGCCTGTTCTTCATCATGGACCCCCAAGAGTCTAGTTTAGCTTGTTTTATGTGATAAATATATGTTGACTCACTGACTCGTTAATTTATTCCACTCAATAAGATGAAGTGTGCCAGGATTTCTCTCACCCTGCAAAAATTCATTCTGACCTTAATTTTTGAAACAATGCTAATATGTTAAATAGCATGTAGCACAATACACTGCACCAATTTGTGTGCTCAATAAATACTACTATTTTGACTATTACCACTGTGAACGAAAGGAAAGATAGTTTGTTCTGAGTCTAGACTGTAAACTCCTTTAAGACACAAATCATGTCTACAAACTGCACTGTAGTTTCCCAAGCACTTCTAGTACAGTGTTCTGCACAGAGTAAGTGCTAAATAAATATGATTAATGGATAGATTTGTTGTTATATGATAAGTGCTCTTGATTTACTTTTTCATTCTTTTCTGTCCAGTCTTAAGAGGCTTTTCAAGCAAAACAATGTAAACCTTTTATGATTTATCTGATTTGCTATTTATGAAAAATCACATCATTATGATGTCTTGGGTTGGTATTTGTGGAATTTCTATTTGAGAGGAATTGTTCATAGGGCTTTCTTCTGATTCTATTGAGATATGGTTAATCCCTACTGACAATGAAATCCTAGCTATGCATATTAGTGTGGTTTAAAAGGTGGGTCATAAAGATAACACCTTGCGGACCTGATAAATCAGCCCCTCAGAGGGCTTTTGGGGAGTGTCTCTTGGCATCCTAAATCAGTCTGAAGCCCGACTGAGGAGACGTAAATCCCTCCTCCCTCCATCAGTTCCACACCAACAACTCCCAGACCTGGGTCACCCTTCACAGTGTGTTTTCTCTACTACAGAGCTCATGCGGCAGAGTGCTGTTGGAGAAATTCTAGGGTGCAGGCTGACCTGCTACTTCCAGGTCACCCTTCATTTACTACAACTCTGCTCATTAGTCTCATCAGCAGCACTTAGTTCTCCTTTCTCATCCCCTCCCATGACCAATTATTTTTTAATGGCATTTAAGCACTTACTATGTACTTGGCACTACAATGAGCACTGGGGGAGATGCAAGATAATCAGATTGGACCCACTCCTTGACCCACATGGGTTTCACAGTCTTTACCCTTCTTTTACAGATGAGATAACTGAGACACGGAAAAGTTAATGGACTTATCCAAGGTCACACAGCAGACAAGTGACAGGGCCAGGATGAGAAGCCAGGTCCTCTAACTCCCAGGCCTGTGCTATGCTGCTTCTCATTTCCCCTCTCACCACTAACACCTTCCTGCCTCTTAATAATAATAATGACCATAGTATTTATTAAGTGCTCACTATATGCCAGGCATTGTTCCAAGCACTGGGGTATATGCAGGATAATCAGTTTGGAAAGAGTCCCTCTCCCACGAAGGGCTCACAGACACAATCCCCATTTTATAGATGTGGGAACTGAGGCCCAGAGCAGTTAAGTGATTTGCCCAAGGTCACCCAGTAGACAAGTGGCAGAGCCAGGATTAGAACCCAGGTCCTTTTGACTTCCAGGCCCATGCTTTATATACTAGGCCATGCTGGCCCTCCTATCCTATACATGGATAGGAACTAGGATAATGCCAATGTTGAAATTATTCAAATCCTATATTCATTATTTCCTGAAGCCTGGATTATCATTTCCATTAGTCTTGTCTTATGCCATTGAGTCGTTTCCAACCTATAGAGACTCCATGGACACATCTGTCCCAGAGTGCCCCACCTCCTTCTGCGGTTGTTCTGGTAGTCTATCCATAGAATTTTTTTGAGAAAAAATACAGAAGTGGTTTACCATTGCTGCCTTCCGCACAGTGCACTCGAGTCTCCACCCTCGACTCTCTCCCATGCTGCTGCTGCCCAGCACGGGTGAGTTTTGACTTGTGGCAGATTGCCTTCCACAGGCTAGCCACTGCCCAAGCTAGGAATGGAATGGGTAGGCCTCTGCTTGGCTCTCCCTCCCTTAGCCAAGACTGGTAGAGTACTGGAAACTCTCCAGGTGCGACCCTGAGAAGGGCATACATTAGTAGTTCATGATAAAGGCAGCTTAACATAGTTCTCCTAAAAAAAAGGAAGAAATGAGAAGCAGCATGGCCTAGTGGGACTGGAACTCAGAAGGCCCTGGGTTCTTTACTTCTCTGTGCCTCAGCTACCTCATCTGTAAAATGGGGATTATGACTGTGAGCCCCATATGGGACCTGGACTGTGTCCAACCTGATGAATTTGTATCTAACCCAGTGCTTCGTACTATGCTATGTGGGTCTGCCACATAGTAGGTGCTTAAGAAAACTTTTTTGAAAAAAAAGGAAGATTAGTTTTCTCAGCAATTAGTACAGTGTCTGACACATAGTAAGCCCTTAACAAATACAGTAATTATTAATTATTGTTATTATCATGAAGGATATCTTAGCTTACTAAGTTACTGAGAATATAAAACACCCAAACACTCAAAGGAACTCAAAGAAGTGTTTATTTCCATTTATCTACATTCTGTCAAAGCAAATATATCAAAGTCCAGGGGCTTGGTAATCACAGAACCCTAGATTGATTAAGGCAGCATGAGTGAAGAACCTACTAAAATCCCCTTACCTATGTTTCTTATTTGGCATGCTCCTCCCAAAAAATATATCTTTTAGAAATTAATCCATCCATGAAATGGGAAGCAATTTCCTTCCCAGACAAAGTTTATTAACTAACAAGAATTGCCTTATGTGAATTAATAATAATTGTGGAATAGATTAAGCACTTACTATGTGCCAAACACTGTACTACGTGTCAGGGTAGACACGGAAGTGGACACAGTCCTTGTTTCACAGAAGGTACATAGACTAAGTAGCAGAGCACTTTTTCTATCTACTGACCTCTGATTTCCTAGAAGAAGAGATCCTGTGAACTCTTGGGGCCTCAGACCCCAAGTCATTGGATAGGCGATTTTCTACCTTTTGAATTTTATGAGGATGGAAGAGATGAAAGAATGAGGAACTGGAACATTCTTTGGTTAGATTTTGGGTTTCAATAAGTTGGGTTGTCCATGGAAGATCTGAGGATGGTCTCTGAACCCAAGGAAAACCACCATCATCAGCTCCACTGGAAAATTCTAGAGGAGACATCTTCGCGCATATAACAGAGCCTCTTAAAATTGACATTGTTCTATGTCGGCTGCCAGTGTAATTAACACTGAGAACATTGGTCTAAATAAATTACCACGTTAAGAATTTTCCAGCTACTTTATTTTAGCAAGTAAATTGCAGAAATAGGGATTTAGCAGTGCATTTGAATTTGAAAATTCTTCAAAGCTTAAATTCATTCTTTTTACTTTTCATTAAACTGGATGTGGTGTCATTGAGAAAACATATTTGCTTGGGAATTGACAAGTTATTACCATTTATTACAGTATTTTCCCTCTTTCCCGAGACTGTAATCTTCACACAAAACCCTTCCCCAGATGACTTGAAACAAAAACTTTCATTAAAAAAGCTCTGTATTCCACTCACATGATTATATTTCATTCTAGTGGAATATGGAAACCAATTTTACAAGCAGAGCCTTAAAATGTACCTTTTATTGCCAGAGTACACGATCATCTCAGTTGAGAAATCCAAGCTAGTTTGCAGTCACTCCGTGCATGTGTTAAATTTAGAAACATTGTCTTTGTTCTTAATGAAGCATATATCGAATGGTCCTGACCTGTATTTTAGAGGTTTCAACTTGAGGATTCTCCCAACTGTGTTCTCTGTGGATTTAAATTTTGAAATAGACCGGCACAAATTAAAGTCTGTAAACTGGGGATGTGGGCTTAATACTGTTAAGCTATCTTCTATGGGAACAGCCTGCAAGGGGACTTCGATGCTTTGATTCCCTCTCCCACTGAATCAATCAATATTCTTCATTGAGTCCCTATTGTGGGCAGAGTGTCACTGAAGCACTGCAAGACCTAAGCCCCATCTCTTCATCCTTCCAGAAGCAATCAGACTAGAAGATGGGAGGGTAGGAGTGAATGAGGGGGAATTGTGCCTTCCTCAACTTTGGAGCCCCGCTCAGGGTTGCGCCTGGAGAGTTTCCAGTACTCTACCAGCCTCGACTATGGGTGGGAGAGGCAAGCAGAGGCATATCCATTCCATTCTTAGCTTGAGCAGTGGCTAGCGAGTGGAAAGCAATTTGCTACAAGTGAAAACTCACCCATGCTGGGCAGCAGCAGCATGGGAAAGAATTGAAGGTGGAGACTCAAATTTACTGTGTGTAAGAAGGCAATGGTAAACCACTTTCATAATTTTACCAGGCAAACTCTATGGGTACATTACCAGAATGGTTTCAGATGGAGGTGGGGCCTTCTGGGAGAGATGAGTCCATGGGGTCGCTATGGGTTGGAAACGATCTTACCATCTAAGACAAGACAAACTTTGGAGCTTTAGGGCAAGAAGGTAGATACCTGGACTGTGGCTTGGGATTAGGAGGTGATTCTTGGTGCTGCCTTGATGATGGCAAAGCAGCATGGCCTAGAGGACAAAGCCCAGGACTGTGTGGGAGAGTCAAGAGTTCTAATCCCAGCTCCACCAGGTGCCTGCTGTGTGACTTTGGGGAAGTCACTTCTCTGAGACTTAGCTTCCTCACCTGTAAAACTGTTTCTCAGTGGAAAGAGCATGGTCTTAGGAGTCAGAGGTCATGGGTTTGAATCCCCACTTTGCCACTTGTCAGGTGTTTGACTGAGGGGCAAGTCACTTAACTTCTCTGTGCCTCAGTTACCTCATCTGTAAAATGGGGATTAAGACTGTGAGCCTCACATGGGACAACCTGATTAACCTGAATCTACCCCAGCGCTTAGAACAGAGCTCTGCACATAGTAAGCACTTAGCAAATACCAACTTTATTATTATTATTATTAAAATGGGGATTCAATATTTGTTCTCCTTCTCCTTTAGACAGTTTCCTGTGGTACAGGGAGTGTGTTGGACCTGATTATTCTCTATCTATCCCAGTGAATAGCAGAGCGCATGCCCATAGTAAGTGCTTGGCAAATACTACAACTCTAATTATTATGCTGAAATTCCCATTTATAACCTTAAACTGATCATGGTTTCTGATCATCTTTCTTTTTAAAAGGTGAGATCCAAGAAAGCAGGGGCTCTTGTCTAGTTCATTTTTTCCCATGTACTTCCAAATGCTTTGGCCACTGGGTCATGTTTCAGTCAATCAATCAATTGTATTTATTGAGTGCTTAAACTGTGCAGAGCATTAAGTGCTTGGATTACAAAATAACACATCATAGACACATTACCTGCCCACAAGGTTCTTGCAGTCCATCCAAACTGCTACCTTGCTGCTACAAGCTCTCATAATATCCCGACTGGATTATTGCATCAGTCTCCTGTCTCATCTCCCAAATCCCATCTCTCCCTGCTTCAGCCTATACTTCACTCTGCTGCCTGGATTATCTGTCTACAGAACACATGTCACTCCTCTCCTCGAAAACCTCCAGGGGTTGCCTATCAACCTTCGCACGAAGCAAAAACTCCTCACTATTGGCTTCAAAGCTCTCCATCACCTTGCCCCCTCCTACCTCATCTCCCTTCTCTCCTTCTACAGCCCACCCCATACACTCCACTCCTCTGCCGCTCACCTCCTCACTGTGCCTCGTTCTCACCTGTCCCACCGTCGACCCCTGGCCCACGTCCAATCATTCATTCATTCAATAGTATTTATTGAGCGCTTACTATGTGCAGAGCACTGTACTAAGCGCTTGGAATGTACAAATCGGTAACAAACCACAGACCTGAAATGCCTCCCCTCCTCACATCTGCCAAACTGTCTTCCCCTCTTCAAAGCCCCACTGAGAGCTCACCTCTTCCAGGAGGTCTTCCCTGTCTGAGCCCTCCCTTTCCCTCTACCCCTTTTCCTCTCCCCACTTCTCCCACTCCATCCCTCTACTCTACCCCCATCCCGTCCCCACAGGACTTGTGTATATTTGTGCATATATTATTTATTACTCTATTTTATTAATGATGTGTTCATATCTATGTTTCCATTTATCTATTTTGATGGTATTGTTGCCTGCCTATTTGTTTTGTTTTTCTGTCTGTCTCCCCCTTTTAGACTGTGAGCCCATTGTTGGGCAGGGATCGTCTCTATCTGATGTGGAATTGTACATTCCAAGCGCTTAGTACAGTGCTCTGTACACAGTAAGTGCTTGATAAATACGACTGAATGAATTAATTAATATTAATATAAATGCATGAATTACAGATTGTGGATATGTACATAAATTCTCTGGGGCTGAGAGATAAATAAATATCTCTTTACTTATTTATTATATTATTTATTATAATTTGTTATATCACATTATAATTTATTGTATTAAATATAAATATAAATAAATGAGGATAAATAAAGGGTGCCAATCTAAGTGCAAGCAAAGGGAGTAGGTGAAATGAGGGTGTAGTCAAGGAAGGGAGTTGCGCTTTTAATAAGGCTTGAAGGTGGGGAGAGCAATCAACTGCTGAATATAAAGGGGAGTTCCAGGGCAGAGACAGGACCTCGGTGAGTCGTCAGCAGCAAGATAGATAAGACTGAGATACAGTGAGTACCCTGGCACTCTCTAAGAAAAAGATAATGTAGTTAGAGCCCTCTGACAGGAGGAAGATGAAAAAGCACCAGTAAGCTAATACATTTTGCTTCTCTTAAATAGAGTCTCCACAACTATTTAAGAAAGAGAGAGCTGATGAAAATAATAATAATAATAATTGTGGCATTTAAAATGTGTTTACTATATGCTAAGCACTTTATTAAGCAGTGGGATCAGGATAATCAGGTCAGTTCCAGTCCCTGTCCCACATGGGGCTCATCACCCAAAACAGGTAATGAATCCCTATTTTACAGATGAGAAAACTGAGGGATGGGGAAGTTAAGTGCTCAAGATTCACACAGTCGGCAAGTGGAATAACCAGGAAAAGAACCCAGGTCTTCTGTCTCCTGGGACCCTGTTCTTTCCACCAGACTATGCTAATGTTGTAGGTGGAGTTGTGCCTTGCGAACGATGGATAAACCACTGACCTAAGATTGTAGGTTGAGAGCTTGCAAGAAAGAATGAACTCCAGTGCTAGTGACTGTACAGAGCCAGGCTCACTCTATTGTCCCTACCATCTATTTTTCCACTGAATTGGCAAGTGCAAAGAGCAAGTAACGGTGGAGGGACGCAGCACATTATAAAGGGTTCTGGCCACTTAATTCCCAATTTGAAGCAAATCCCCCCACCCCCCATCTCCCTCAAAGTATTTCTCTTTACCTGGTCCTATCCACTGTTTATTATTACAAAAAATCGAGGCTTTCCACTGGAGGTTGATGGGAGCAGCAAGCAAGATTTGCCTACCTTTGTTCCTGAGAACCACAGGTTACCTGTTGTAAGGGGTAGGCCATTATTTTGTAGTTCGGCCTGAACAGCCAGAGGTAAGAATCACTGGGCATCAAAGATAACAGAAACACTAATAAATGCTCCAGGCTTTCAAGAACAGTAAGTACTTTGAATTTTCAATATTCAAATAAATTTGAATAAATAAACTACCACATATTCTGCAATTACCCAGCTCGTGCAGCTAAGCAGCAGAACAACATATTACTCTTACTATTTTTTAATGATGCCAACTGTCCCCCTGCCTCAGAGCCTTAAACTACTTAGAATTAATCGTTCTAAAATGTGCATTTTACTGTTTAACTCCGAATGCATGGTCCTTACTGAGGAACGTCTTTATAATATCAAGTATAATGAACAAATTTAAAACTCAATGAATTATCATAAATTCACTATAACAATAGAGTATAGGGAAATAAAATAAAACTTAATATTCGTATGGTATTTTAAGCCTTGGAAAATTCATTGTTCATTTATCCTTCCCTCAGCACACACACACCCCTTCTCAGAATAGTAAATTTTAATTAATCATACTATTTTAGGTTCTTCCTGTGACACATTTAATTTCTCATGACGTGGTTGTCATTCTTTATAGCTTTTCTCCTCCAAATATTTTTTCTCACTAAAAAAAATGTATGTGATCTATGGATAGAAAAGCTGTGGTTGCTAAACAAAGAAGGTAAAACTTCAGAACTTTTGTTTCAGAAGCATTTCAGAACTTTTGTTTCAGAAGCATCTCATTGTTCTCTATGGTTGTGTTGTTTAAAGACACACTTTAATAAGTGTCAAAAAGAATATTCAGTATAGGAGACAATCTTTAATAGGTAAGAATGGGTAACTAAAGCCCTGGTGTTGGAGGTTAGGGAGAAAATGAGAGGTGAGGAGGAAGAGGTTGGGAGAAAGAGACAACTGGAGGGAGGGAGAAAGAGAGAGGAAATAAGAGAGAGATGGAAGGATGTCAGCTGCACAATCTTGTGACACTGGTCTCTCTCAGCTGGCTGGGTAACCAGCTAGGCAACTGAGAGATGGTAGGGCTTTCCCCAGAAATACCAAGGTTCAAACTCAGGTCTCCAAAGCAACCCCCATTAACCCCCAGAGCTATTCCAGTTTCAGTGCCAAAGGAAATAAGCAAAACCACCATCTAGTTTGAAATAACTCATACCGGAACAGCCACATCAGCACTTATTATTTTACAGGTTCAGAGTTCCAGATGGTTCTGGTTTGCATTCACCTCACCATCTGCTCCTGGGCAAAGTCACCATTTAAATTGAAAAGAGACAGTGACTTTTAAGGCAAATGATGGCCGGCGACATTGTTGTGTTAGTTATAATGATGAGCACTCCATATGTTACATAGGGAATAGAAGGGGGAATTTGGGAATCACCTATGTTGTCTAATGCAAACTGGAAAGAGCATCTAATGGCTCTTGGAAATCACTGAAATATCCAAACTTCCTTTCTCTGTTTTTTGTCCCTTCATATGTTAACTGTGGGATTCATGTTGGACTTAAAAACAACTTTCTATTGCAGAAACCATTCTCAAAATTGTATTCTAACAGAATATGTGGCATTGTAGATACAGCATGGACCTGGGAGTTCAGAAGGACCTGGGTTCTAATCCTGAACTGTCACTTGTCTGCTATGTGATCTTGGGCAAGTCACTTGATTTCTCTGTGCCTCAATTACTTCATCTGTAAAGTAGAGATCAAGACAGTGAGCTCAACTGACCTCACCTCGCTACTATCCTACAACAACCCTGCTCGCAACTTAGCTCCTTGAATGTTAACCTTCTCATTGTACCTCGCGCTCATCTATCTCACCACCGACCCCTAGTTCACATCCTGCCTCTGGCATGGAACACCCTCCCTAACTTCAAGATCCTTATTATAGACACGTCTCCTCTAAGAGGCCTACCCTGAATAAGCCCTCCTTTCCTTTTCTCCTACTCCCTTCTGCATCACCCTGACTTGCTCCCTTTATTCATACCTGCTCCCAGCCCCACAGCACTCATGTACATATCTTTAATATAACAATTTAGATAAATGTCTGTTTCGCCCTCTTGACTGTAAGCTTGTTGTAGGCAGGGAATGTGCCTGTTTATTGCTATCGCACTCTCCCAGGAGTTAAGTACAGCACTTTGCACACAGAAAGCACTCAGTAAATACGATGGACTGTTTCCACCCTGAAAAAACATGTATCTATCCCAGTGCTTAACACAGTGCTTGGCAAATGGTAAGCACTTAACAAATACCACTAAAAAACTATTCCCTTTCAGTTGTCCTCCACTGCGGTTCAAGAAAAAAAGAAGTGACTTCCAAATCTCCAGTTAATTCAATCAAAATCTGAGGTGAGAAGCAGCGTGGCTCAGTGGAAAGAGCACGGACTTGGAAGTCAGAGGTCATGGGTTCAAATCCCAGCTCTGCCACTTGTCAGCTGTGTGACTGTGGGCAGGTCACTTAACATCTCTGTGCCTCAGTTCCCTCATCTGCAAAATGGGGATTAAGACTGTGAGCCTCACATGGGACAGCCTGATTATCCTGTGTCTACCCCAGCGCTTAGAACTGTGCTCTGCACATAGTAAGCGCTTAACAAATACCAACATTATTATTATTAAATTTATCTTGCCTCTAACTTTCACTTCCTTAAACTCTAACAACAGGATCTGAAATACCTAAAAGGTGCAGCAAAACAATTGTGGGTGGCATTAGCTTTATTGAATGATTGCTTCAAAGGTTCCTGCAACACTCTGTGGAAATGTTCACATTTGCCACACTACTAAAATCATATTAGCCATAGGAATTGATCGATCAATCACTCATACTATTGAGCACTTACTCCTGCCTCCAGGACATCACCTGGATGTCCAACCGCCATCTAAAACTCAACATGCCCAAGACTGAGCTCCTTATCTTCCCTCCCAAACCCTGTGCTTTCCATGACTTCCCTGTCACTGTGGATGGCACTAATAATAATAATAATAAGGTTGGTATTTGTTAAGCGCTTACTCCGTGCAGAGCACTGTTCTAAGTGCTGGGGTAGATACAGGGTAATCAGGTTGTCTTACATGAGGCTCACAGTCTTCATCCCCATTTTGCAGATGAGGGAACTGAGGTACAGAGAAGTTAAGTGGCTTGCCCACAATCATACAGCTGACAAGTGGCAGAGCCGGGATTCAAACTCATGACCTCTGACTCCCAAGCCTGTGCTCTTTCCACTGAACCACGCTGCTTCTCTACCATCTACCACATTACCATCCTTCCCATCTCACGTGCCTGTAACCTTGGTGTCATTCTTGACTCTGCTCTCTCATTCACCCCACACATCCAATCTGTCACCGAAGCCTGCCGGTCTCACCTTCACAGCATCACCAAGATCTGCCCTCTCCTCTCCATCCAAACTGCTAACTTGCTGGTACAATCTCTCATAGTATCCCAACTGGATTACTGCATCAGCCTCCTCTCTGATCTCCCATCCTCCTGTCTCTCCCTGCTCCAGTCTATACTTCATTCTGCTGCCCCGATTATCTTTCTTCTCTGCCACTAACCTCCTCACGGTGCCTCGTTCTCACCTGTCCTATCGTCAACCCGTGGCCCACGTCCTACCACTGACTTGGAATGCCCTCCCTCCTCACATCCGCCAAACTAATTCGCTTCCCCTCTTCAAAGCCCTACTGAGAGTTCACCTTCTCCAGGAGGCCTTCCCAGACCCAGCCCTCCCATTCCCTCTGCCCCTCCTCCCCTCCCCATTCCCCCTACTCCCTCCCTTTGCTCTTTCCCCTTCCCCTCCCCAGAGCACCTGTGCCTATTTGTATATATTCATTACTCTATTCATTTTAAGGATGTGTATATATCTATGATTCTATTTATCTTGATGATATTGAAGCCAGACTACTTGTTTTGTTGTCTGTCTCCCCTGATTAGACTATGAGTCCGTCATTGGGCAGGGATAGTCTCTATCTGTTTCCAAACTGTACATTCCAAGCGCTTAGTACAGTGCTGTGCACACAGTAAGCACTCAATAAATATGATCGAATGAATGAATGAATGAACTATGTTAATTGTTTGGGAGAGTACACTATAACAGAGTTGGGAGATGTGTTCCCTGTTCAGAAGGAGTTTAGAATCTAGAGGGGGAATTATACATTCCAAGCACTTAGTACAGTTCTCTGCACATAGTAAGCACTCAATAAATACTATTGAATGAATGAACATTAGCATGGCCTAGTGGATAGAACACGGGCCAGGGAGTCAGAAGGACCTGGGTTCTGCTCCTGATTCCACCAGTTGTCTGTTGTGTGACTTTGAACAAGTACTTACTCTCTCAGTGCTTTGGTTACCTCACCTTGAAAATGGGGATTAAGACTGAACCCCTTGTGGGACAGGGACTGTGTCCATCTTATTAGCTTGTATCTACCCCAGCACTTAATGCAGTGCCTGGTATACAGTAAGGCTTTAACAAATACCATTTTTTTAAAAAAAGGTGCTATGGTGCTGAAGGTGGTGTGAGTATAGGGTACAATTCAAGTACAAGGGAGATGCAGAAGGGTGAGGGAGGAGACTGTAAGCTCTTTGTGGGCAGTGCCTACCACTGTTAATAATGTTGGTATTTGTTAAGCGCTTACTATGTGCCGAGCACTGTTCTAAGCGCTGGGGTAGACATAGGGGAATCAGGTTGTCCCACGTGGGGCTCACAGTCTTAATCCCCATTTTACAGATGAGGGAACTGAGGCACAGAGAAGTTAAGTGACTTGCCCACAGTCCCACAGCCGACAAGTGGCAGAGCTGGGATTCGAACTCATGAGCCCTGACTCCAAAGCCCGTGCTCTTTCCACTGAGCCACGCTGCTTCTCCAAAAAGGATTGGGGAGAGGGTTTGTATTCTCCCAAGTCCTTAGTACAGTGCTTTGCACAGATTAAGAGCCCATTTAATAAGATGGATTTATGGATTGACTAAAATGAGTGTTTAGTTGGCAAAGGCCTAATGGAGGACATGTGATTCTAATAAGGCTTTGAAGGTTGAGAGAGTGGTGGACTGTCAGATATGAAGAGGGGGAAAATTCCAGGCCAGAAGCAGACTGTGAGTGAGGTGTTCACAGACAGATAGACAAGATCGAGGTACAGTGAGTAGGTTGGGTTAGAGGAGCAAATTGAACATGCTTGGTTGTAGTAGGAAATCAGGGAGGTATAATAGGAGGGGAAAAAATGGACTTAGTCTAAGAAGGTCTCTTGGAGGAGATGTGATTTTACAGGAATGCAGGTTGGCCATTCCCCTCTCAGGATCGCACCTGGTGAGTTTCCAGTACTCTACCAGTCTTGACTATGGGAGGGCAAGTCAAGCAGAGGCATATCCATGCCATTCCAATCACTCAATCACTCAAGGTGAGTCAATGTTTTAAAGCCAAAGGTAAGGAGTTTTCAGTTTGATGCAGACGTGGATGGGCAACGACTGGAATTTCTTGAGGATTGGGGAAACATGGACTTTAGGTATTTTGAGAAAAATGATCTGGACAGCAGGAGGCTCATCTAGTAATGGCAGGGTAGAATAAGTGCTTGGATCAGCCTAGTAGTCTTTTGAATGGAGAGGAAAGGGCAGATTTTAGTGATGTCGTGATCTAAACTTAACCTTGTCTTGTCTTGTTTTATGCTGTTGAGTGGTCTCCGACCCTTAGCGACTCCATGGACACATCTTTCCCAGAATGCCCCATCTCCATCTGCAAACGTTCTGGTAGTGTATCCATAGAGTTTTCTTGGTAAAAATAAGCAAGTGGTTTACCACTGCCTTCTCCTGTGCAGTATACTTGAGTCTCTGCCCTCGACTCTCTCCCTTAACACTGCTGACCAGCACGACTGGGTTCTAACCTTTAGAAGACTGCCTTCTACTCCCTAGCCACTGTCCAAGCTTGGAATGGCATGGATATGCCTCTGCTTGACTCTCCCTCCCGTAGTCGAGAGTACTCACCAGGTCCGATCCTGAGAGGGGACTGGCCAACCTGCAAGCCTGCAAAATCACATCTCCTCCAAAAGACCTTCCTAGACTAAATCCATTTTTTCCCCTACCCACTGTCTCCTCTTTTTCCACTATGCATCTGGCTGTGCTTCCCTTAAGCACTTGGATAGTCACCCTAGTCTCCAAATGTTTACGTAAATATGCACTTATTCTATTATTTCCCCTATTCCTAATTTGTTTCAATGTTTGTCTAAGGCCATAGATCATCTTATTAAAAAACATTAGCACACAATAGGTTTGGCTATAAAACATGCTGAGAACATATGAATTGCGAAGATCCATACAAGTCTAAAGAACTTATGCCCAATTCCTCTTCCTCATATGCCACTTAGAAATCAGATAACATAAATATGGACCATTTTTCTGACAAGTCTCCCGATTAAATCTGACATTGTAACTTTATTCAAAGATAATTTGTGATAAGAAGGTTGTCAGTTGAAATGTTATTAGCATTTATGGGCTGGAAGACAATCTCACCTAATTTGCATGTAGTGAAGCTTAGTATATTTTAATAAGGTTTCTTGTTTGAGCCAATTGTAATTTTGCAATTTTCACAGATGGAGCCAAAATGCTGAGATGTTTTCCCACGAATATCTGCAGAAAATTCATTTTGAATCAAGAAAGTTCATATTAAGAGGTCTGCAAATAATGAACCCTGTGGGACTTATTAAACTACTTTGTTGATGATTATGCTAATGATGATAATAATGATCATGAGAGCAAAAAGGGGGTACCTGTAGCCTCTATCCTAAAATAATAATTGCAGTATTTGTTAAGCATTTAAGCTGTATCAAGAACTGTACTAAATGCTGAGATAGATACAATATAATCAAGTCCCACATGGGACTCATAGTCTAAGTAAGAGGAAGAACAGGTACTGAAACCCCATTCTGCAAATGAGGAAAATGAGGCACAAAGAAGTTAAATGACTTGCCCAAGGTCACAAAGCACGTAAGTGGGGAGGGTAGGATTAGAATCTGGTCCTCTGAGTCCAAGGCCCATGTTTTTCCACAAGACCCCATTGCCTCTCAAAAATTTCCCTATTGATAACTCCTCCCTCCCCACTGCAGTGAGAAGCAGCATGGAATAGTGGATAAGGCACAGGCCAGGGAATCAGAAGGTCATAGGTTCTAATCCTGACTTAGCCACTTGTCTGCTGTGTGAGCTTAGACAAATCACTTCACTTCTCTGTGCCTCAGTTACCTCATCTGTAAAATGGTAATTGAGACTGTGAGCCCCACACGGGACAGGGACCATGTCCAACCAAATTTACTTGTATTCACCCCAGTGCTTAGTTCACTTTCTGGCACATAGTAAGCACTTAAATACCAAAATTATTATTATTACTACAGCTACAGTGAGTTCACTTTAGGGGGTAATATACATGTGTGGGTTTGTAAAACAATATCTGTTTTTACACCAACCTCTCTCAAAGGTGTCTGTGGAAAAAACAGACCTTGAAGTATGCAGAAAACATTATTTGACCACTTATCCAGACCATCATGACTTAGAAAGCAAGGACTAAAATTTCTATGGCATTTTAAATGAGAAAGGAAAGAGACTGGTTACCAAAATGTCATTCTGTTCCATTTGAAGAGAAAGAGAGAAACTTATACTCTTTATATGACAAGAAATATGTGGCTTCCATCTGGTGAGGAAAAGCCTGCTTTGCCCTTGGGAGCTTGTTTTGATCCCTTCAATTTGTATTCTTGAAGTGTCTTTTGTGCACCATAGTCTATTCTACATTGGTTCTGAAGTAAGTAAACACTTTCTGTAAGATCAGAAGGCACCCTGTGCTCTTCTCAAGTGCCAGGATGTACTTACTCTTTAGGAGGAGTACTATTTGGTTTTATATTGTCTATGGACTTGCACCTCTGGAATTTCCATTCATACTCTAAAGCAGCTCCTCATTTTGGAGTAAATAGAAGGTCACCCTTCCAAAGAAAACATGGAGAAGCAGCATGGCCCAGAAGATTTGACCACGGGCTAGAGAGTCAGAAGGACTTGAGTTCTATTCTAGGCTCTGCCACTTTGCTGTGTGACCTTGGGCAAGATAACTTCTCTATGCCTCAGGCACCACATCTGTAAAGTGGGAATTATGACTGTGAACACTATGTTGGACACTGACTCTGTCCACCCTTGTTTGTACCCCAGTGCTTGATACAGTCCTTTGCACAGAGTAAGCATTTAAAGCTCGTTGTGGGCACGGAATGTGTCTATTTGTTGTTGCACTGTACTCTTCCAAGTACATAGTGCAGTGCTTGGTACATAGTAAGTGCTCAATAAATACTACTGAATGAATGAAAGAACAAATACCATAAAAACAAAACAAAAACAAGAGGCTTTTCCTCACTGCACTGTTCAGCTCTGTCACTCTGGGATTCTATTCCCTTCTGAGCTGATTTCCCTCTTACACCCATTGGCTGCGCTGTGAAGAAGTTACAGCTGAGAAAGTGACGGCATGAAGTACAAATCCATACTCTCGATACTACGTTCTGACTATCCAGGTGTCTGGTGCTTAGTACCGTGTTTTGCACACAATAAGCACTAGATAAACATGATCGAATGAATGAACGAATGAATGGTGCACTGCGTTAAGAGGAGCTACTGGTGAAGATTAGAAAGCCTGAACCTTTGGAGTTTGGGGTGGGTTTCAGGTGGAGAAGGATTGGTACAGAAACATTGAGGTCATGAAATCATTTATTCAATATTATTGAGTGCTTATTGTGTGCAGAGCACTGTACTAAGCACTTGGGAGAGTACAATATAACAATAGACACATTCCCCACCCAAAATGAATTTATAGTCTAGAGATGGGGAGACAGACATTAATATAAATTACAGATATGTACATAAGTGCTATGGGGCTGGGACAAGGGAAGAACAAAGGGAGCAAGTCAGTGTGATGCAGAAGGGAGTGGCAAAAGAGGAAAGAGGGGACTTGGGAAAGGCCTCCTGGAGGAGATTTGTCTTCAATAAGGCTTTGAATCGGGGGGAGAGGAATTGTCTGTTGAATTTGAGCAGGGAGGGCATTCCAGGCCAGAGATAGGATGTGGGAGAGGGGTCAGCTGCAAGATAGATGAGATAGAGGCACAATGAGAAGGTTAGCAATAGAGGAGTAAGGATGAAGGCTGGGTTGTAGTTGGAGAGAAGCGAGGTGAGGTGGGAGGGGCCAAGGTGATGGAGTGCTTTAAAACCAGTGGTGAGGAGTTTTTGTTTGATGCACAGGTGGATGGGCCATCACTGGAGATTTTTGAGAAGTGGGGTGACATGTCCAAGCTATATAAGCATACAATTGACTGGACTGCCACCATGACACACAATAAAACAAAACCCAAAGAATAATTAAGAAAGACTGTGCAATTTTAATGCTTCAAAAGGAAACCCTCCAAGAAGGATGAGCTACCACTTTTTTTAAAAAAGGGCATTTGTAAATTGCATACTATCTGTCAAGGACTCAACTAAGTGCTGGGGTAGATACACGTTAATCAGGCCAAATACAGTCCTTTTCCCACATGAAGCTCACAGTCAAGTAGGAGGGAGAAAAGGTACTGAATCCTTATTTTACAATAGAGGAAACCGAGATACAGAGAAGCTAAGTGACTTGTCCAAGACTTCACAGCTGGCAAGTCTCAACAGCTGAGATTAGGACCCAAGTCCTTCAGCTCTCAGACCCATGCTTTATTCTCTAGGCCAAACAGTTTCTACCTGCAATTGTGTTGGGGAGAAGTGGTAAGATTTAAAGACTATCTAGCTTTTGGAAGAGGATTATCCTGTGGTCTTGAGAGGCTTGCATAGGTATTTCGTTCATACTCAGTGTTACACCTGCTAGGTCAAACAGACCAAACTGTGTTACCCACACTGTGAGGATTATAAGTGATGGAAGAATCCAGGCCATACAGATCCTTTGACACCACTGGAGAATAACATTCCTGACACATCTTTGGGAAGGAGACAAGTCAAAAAAATGTTTTGGCGTGGTGTCCCTTGTTTCCTCAATTTCCAAGTTTGGAAAAAAAACCCCATAGTCTTTCAGTTGTGAAGCACAGAACTTAGAATGTTTCCTTCTCATAATTGTTTACTGGAAAGTACCATGCCATTCAGCTAAAAAGATGAGTTGTGCTGTAGAACAACCTACATGGTGACCAGCTGAATCTCTGCACGAAAGACTCATGTACACAACTGGACTGGGCGTCTTTGTGCTGTTCCCAAAACCTAGCACACATTCATGTTGCTGGAGCCTCCTTTCATAATTATTTATTATCTGAGGTCACATGAAGAAGAGGTTTCCAAAAAAGGAGAAACAGAAGGTTGTACAGGTATGTTGAAGATCAGAAATTACATAGGAGCAGTCTGAAAAAAAAATAATTTAATGCAGCAATGCTTGCTATGCAATAGAAGAGAAAATAGGGTGGCTAAGGAAGCCAGGTGATAATTCACTTCTCAGTCAAATACCCCTGGGGTTTGTTCTGAGAATAGAATGAGAGATCAAAACCAGCAAAGCATAAAGCAAATGAAAAGAGGATTTTCCACTACTTTTTGCTTTTCCCTTCAGTAAGCATGGTAAAACCAAAAAATTGGTGTATTAATCATCAGTATGGACTTAATGTAACTTAAACAGTAAAGAAATATAGTTTAATTTAAATTTGGGTTGTGGTCTTGTGGGGTGGGTCAGTTTATAAATCAGTTATATTCGTTTGACAGTCTAAAAGTAGAAAGTCTTTCTTTCTAAACCAAAAACTACAGACTCACCTTATATGTTGGATCAAGATTCTATGCTCTCCCTGGACTGAAATCTCCTCGAGGGCAGGGATATTGTCTATCAACTCTATTGTACAGTGCTTTGGATGCACAGAGTGTTCTCTTAAATTCCACTGATGATGAACCCCTTAAAATCCATGCCTTCAGCAGTTCACATGAAGCATCATGGTCTAGTGGAAAAACCATGGGTATGAGAAGTCCAGACTTCTAATCCCAGCTTTAAAACCTTTCTGCTGTATGACCGTGGGCATGTCACTTAACTTCCCTGTGCCTTAATTATTTCATCTGTTAAATGGGGATTAAATCCTCCTCTCTCCAACTTGCACTGTGAGCCTCATGTGGGCCAGGGACTGTGTCCAACCTCATTATCTTGCATCTACCACAGTGCCTGGTGCATAGTAAGTGCTAAATCAATACCATTAAAAAGTGTTGTTCTTGGGGCTCTGTTACATCCCAATAGTCAATTAGGGACAGGGGGATTTGTGACTCAGCTTTACATATGGAATAAACTTCAATATTCAGTATAGCAAAAAGGAAACATTTTTTAGCATTCAGAAAAACATTAATAGTAAAGGATCCTGTTTCTGTTAAGCCCTCAAACCTGGGGTGATGAGAATTTCCTACTGATGGATGGTTGGTCCCGTTCGGTGTTGCGGTCTTTATTGGGTCGGACTTGCATGGGCATCCCCTGGCCAAAAGTTCTTCTGCCCGGGCTGTACCCCTCCTTCCCTTCGGAGAACAGCGAGCAGCCAAGTAATGGCTGAGACCAGAACAAGCAGCCCCTTGGATGGTCCCCACTGCCCAGGCTGACTTGGTTGTCCTTTCGGATAACAGCGATCGAGCAGCGACAGACCTTTCCCCCCAGCCTTTATACTATGCTTGTTGACCATTATATTATGCTTCTTCCAGTAATGACCCTAATCTATTAGTTACTGCCCCACTGTCTTCTGCTCTTAGAAGACATCTCACCATGACCCCTGAGGTTGTGTCTACATTTAGGTCTTCTCTTGGAGCCTAACAGTCTAGCTCACCTGCAATCACAGGAAGCAATATCTGGCTCACCTGCAACCACAGGAAGCAATATATGACTCATCTGCAACCCCAGGAAGTGATATGCAGAAGGGCATTAAATTTAACAGGGTGTTTAGCAAAGTGCAAGCTGCACACTTCAGGCCCCCAAATCCTTCTTGTCAATTCATCAGTTTTATCATCAATGGTATTTGAATATCTCTGGAACTTCTCCCCCTCTCTTCTCCTTGTGTTCCTAATCACAATACCCTACTGTCTTTTTAAATGTATTTTCTGTGTATGTTTTAGCGTTTCTATTCTCTAATTTATCCTTTTGCAACTGTCATTAGTGCCCCTCACCCTATAAGTTTCTTAGGTTGATTGTGAACCGCTGGGAATCCAGTTACCATGTCTAATTCTCACCTCTGTATTCTTTCCCCAGGCCTAGAACAGTGCTTTGCACACAGTAAGTGTGCAAATATGCTCCTCCTCCTGTCTACTGAGTGCAACGTATTGCACTGAGCAACTGGGAGAGTACAACAGGAGCAACACGCACAATCTCTGCCTTTTAAGGTCTTAAAATCTAGTAGGGTGAGATGGATAGGCAAATATTATTTAAAAATCTACATTTTCCCATTTCCTGAAATTAGCTTAAATGAGGTTTCTCAGAAAGAAAGAGATGAGGCCCCCTGTTTTGATCGTCTTTTTCTAACAATATCAGGTACTTTCTCTGGAGGGGAAAATGTTAGCTTGCAGATAGCTCAAGCATTACATTTCTCTAGGAGTACTTAAAAAGGCCCAAACAAGGCCTGATCATAGTCTTTGCCCTTAAAGAAAGGGTTGGTAAATATAATACACACTGGATTAGAGATCAGCCATAATTCTAGAGAGCCCATCTCTTCTGCTACCTAAAAATGCCAGTGAGGTGAGTTAGGAGACATATAATCGAGCCTTCCACCCTGGAATCTGACTTCTCCATCCAGTTATTTTGCTCAAGGTTATATATCCTTCCTAACTGCAAGGTTCGGTGGTGAAAACACCGATCCTAAAATCAAGAGACAAAAGCACTTGATAGAGTTGGCAGAAATCTGATTAAGATCATAAACTGAGCAAGTGCTGTTCTCCAGCCTTGTGGAATCAGAGCTTTTAATAATAAACATGTGACTATCATTACAGTCACTGGATTTTAAGGAGGCTGCCAAAGGTTTTTGTTAATCTTTTTTCAATCACCTGTATCTGATCTGAGTTGTGATTCCAGCCCTTGCTTTTCCACATTTTTGTCCTATAAAAATTCTCCAGAAGAGTTAACTTCTGAATCCCAGATGCGAGTTACGGGGTTAGAATCTTCAGTAATGCTGGTTCCAAAGCTGAGAAGCAGCACTGTCTAGTGGATAGAGCACGAGCCTGAGAGTCAGAAAGACTCGAGTGCTAATCCCACTTGTCTGCTGGGTGACCTTGGGCAAGTCACTTCACTACTCTGCCTCAGTTACCTCATCTGTAAAATAGAGATTAAAACTGTGAGTCCCATGTGGGACATGGACTATGTCCAACCTATCTTATACCTACCCCAGAATTTAGTACAGTGCCTGGCTCCTAGTATAATGCTTAACAAATACAAATAAATAAATAAATGAGAATGTCTGAACAGCTGTTGGTGGAGGGTTCATTCATTTCATTAATTCAATTGTATTTATTGAGCACTTACTGAGTGCAGAGCACTGTATTAAGCTCTTTGAAAGTACAATTCAACAAGAAAGAGAGACAATCCCTGTCCACAACTGGCTAAAGTGGAGGTAGAAGGAGAACAACCTGGGGAAAAAAAATCCCCACAAACCCTTTTTATTCATCTTATGTATTAACTCTCCTGAGTCCCTTCCTTTTTCTGACTTTTCTAGGTCTCTGCGTCTCTCCCCATTAGGTCTGGAATCATAATTTCATATGCTGTTCCTCGGGCATTGTTTTAATCTAAATCTTTCTCTTGGGTTTATGTTGCTATTAGCACTCGAGTATTTCTGACTCTCAGGCTCGTGCTCTATCCACTAGACAGTGCTGCTTCTCAGCTTTGGAACCAGCATTACTGAAGATTCTAACCCTGTAACTCGCATCTGGGATTCAGAAGTTAACTCTTCTGGAGAATTTTTATAGGACACAAATGTGGAAAAGCAAGGGCTGGAATCACAACTCAGATCAGATACAGGTGATTGTATCAGATCAGATACAGCTGCTGCTAGGAGTCGGACGTCCCGGGTTCCAAACCTTGCTGGCTTTATAACTTTGAGTAATTCTTTTGTACATGCTTCCTCACCTGTGAAATGGGGATTAAATACCTGTTCTTCTTAACCTCTGACTGCCAGCCCAAACTGGGACTGGATTTGTATCTGATCTGATTGTGTTGTAAGTAACTCAGTGGTTAGTACAGAGCTTGTTAGATCGTAAACATTTAACAGATTCCATTATTATTATTATTAGTTTTTTCTCTTGGTTTTTTTTTTAACACATATGCATTAATGATGGAAGCCATTTTTTTTTTAAGGTTGGCCTAATGACTTATTACAATGGTGCGTAAATCTCAGATCTTTGAGATATTCACCGAGGTGCTTGTTGGATGCTGACAACTGCTCTTAAGACACGTGCACGCACACACACACACACACACAAACACACTGGTAAAAACAAATAATTTACAGATTTAGCACAGTTCTAGAGACAGACCATAACCCGGAAACAAACCTAGCTGATGTCCTCAGCCCAAATTTTTAATTAGCAATAATTGAATATTGTCACTGAATTCTGCTACTTAGATTATACTCTAACCAGTTAATCTCAAAATGTGAAGAAGTAGTGAACAGAATGAAGAGGGCCAGTTAGATTTTCAGGAGATTAACAATCAGAGTCTGGAAACAACAGGGCATCATTTTTCATACCAAAATGAAGGTTTACAAAGCTATGGCTGAGTACCAATTTCTCCTAGGCTGTGAGATTGAACTACCATTGAAGGCATATCTGCTTCACAAGTAGATTCAACAAGTTAAACAAGTTACTTCTGAGCTATGCCAACATTGAGAAACAGGGCGGTATTATCAACAATGAGGCCTCAGAATGCAGAAACCAGCAATGAGGCAATGTGCATTAAGAAACAATTGTGGACCACTGGAAACAGCAGGAGCTTGAGAGTCAGGAGACCTGGGTTCTATCCCTGTTCTGCCACTTGTGAGGTGAGTGACCTTAGGCAAGTCACTTCACTTCTTTGTGCCTCAGCTTTTTCATCTGTAAAATAGGGGTTATGTATCCGTTCTCCCTCTCCCTTTGATCGTCAACCTCTGTGTGACAGGGATCATGTCCAATTTGATGATTTTGCATCTACATCAGTACTTAGTACAGTGCGTGACACATTGTAAGCACAACAAGCACTGCAATTATTATAACTCCTGATGCTATCACTGGATGTAACATATGAGAGAGGATTGTACTGTATCAGGACAAGCATGTACTTGATGGTCAGCTCAAACAGGGATTTCACAAGGAGGGAAGCAGAACAAATACTTTAATGACAGAGCAAAGTACAATCTCAAATGCAACACAACAGTCACTGGGTATTAGTGAAAGTTCAGATTTGAAGATGGAAAAATAAAATGAGTCTCAAATATGTGCCACCATCTTGTTTCAAATTTGAGAAATGAAGCTAAAAAGAGTAATTATCAATTGTTCAAACCATCTTATTTACTGAGTGCTTACTAAAGCAACTAGTAGCCAAAAACCTGCCAGAGATTAATGTTAGGAAGACTTGCTATGAAGAGGGTGGAAAAAGTCATGAAATGTGTCGATGTAACAATTGACACAAAAATACAAACCGTCAACTCTATGGTCTATCCAGTGACAATGTATGGATCTGAAAGCTGGACAGTGAAAACACGGGATAGAAAGAACATCTATTCTTTTGAAATGTGGTGCTGGAGAAAGCTTTTGCAAATAGCCAGCACTTCCAGAAACACAAGCAAATGGATTTTAGAGCAAATTAAACCAAAATGGTCTTTGGAAGGCCAAATGACTTGGATTAGCATATTTTGGACACATAATCAGGAGGACTAATTCTCTGGAGAAGACACTAACGATAGGAAAAGTCAAGGGAAAATGTGGAAGAGTCAGGCCAGCAGCTAGATGAATAGAGACCATAACAATGATAAGAACCATTAGAAAGGTTGCGGATTATGGCAGAGCCCAGGTTGTTCTGGAGAAAATATATCCATTGAGTTGCTATGAATCGGAAACCACTTGACGGCACTTAATAATGAGTGCAGAGCACTGTACTAAGCGCTTGGGGAGAGTACAATGTAGCCAAGTCCCTGCGCACAGTGAGCTTACAGTTTAGAGGGAGAGACAGACATTATTACAAATAAATAAATTATGGTTATGAACATAAGTGCTTTGGGACTGAGGGAGGGGTGAATAAAGGGTACAAAGGTGATGCAAAAGGGAGTGGGAGAAGAAGAAATGAAGGCAAAGTCAGGGAAGGTCTCTTGGAGGAGATGTGGTTTTAATAAGGTTTTGAAGGTGGGAAGAGTGATGGCCCGTCAGACGTGAAGAGAGAGGGCGGCCCAGGCCCCGAGGCAAGACCTCTTCCAGAGGTGTAGAGAAGAGCTTTATGCTAGTGAATTTAAAAACTGAAACATTAGTAATTTTTCCTACACAAGAAGTGAAATCATTGTACCTATGGAAAAAGTGACTTAAGAATACTTTCTCTTTGGTAAACAGATGTATGTGAAAATTCAAACATGTGGTAAGCATCCCCTCCAATAGAAAATAGCATCCAACAAGATTGGTTTAATTTACTGAGGGGATAAATGGTGAACACCTGCTTCTTGCCAGTGGTTCTTTGGTTTAGGTAGCTCATAATGAAACATTTTAATTGCTTCAGAATGTCTCATTACCATACTATTCTTCATTTTCCTCTTTTGAACCTCGCATTTGCGATTACAAGTATCTTTAGAATAGAAAATTAAATATGAGATGTCTGATTGGGGAAGCTCTGGTTTCATAGAACGTGCTTTATTTTTCAGAGCTTTAAGCCCTTCCAACATGAAGAATGCTTGGTCATTGCAACATAAACAATAATGCAAATTCAGTAGTCCCAAAGAGATACTAATCCTGGAAAAATCCCAAGAGAAAATGACATGAAGAACAGCACTTGGGAATTCGTTAAAAAGTCTGTGTAGCAAACAAAGGAAAGCTGAAAAGTAGGTCAGCAATTAAATGAATTGAGAGAGCTTCTAAATCATCATCATCATCATCATCACTCTCTAGATTTCATAGCACTCTGTGAGATTGAGGCAAATATTTTAGAGTAGACATGGTTCTTGCCTTTGAGGAGCTTGTGATTTAAAGTAGAATGCCTAACACCCTCTGCCCAACAAATCAGCATAATAAGCCAAAAGAATTTGAGAGATTTGAAATTCTGGATTCTTATCCACATTTCTGGAGGTGGCCACCCCAAGAAGGAATCTCGGGAGTGGAGGACTGCACGATAGTGTCTCCAATTCCTTTCTGTTTCAGAGTGACATGACCACAAGCTGTAGAAGCAATGAACTGTCCAAACGACTGTGCTTGGGGTGGGAGGGGAATGTCATAGAATACCCTCAGGATCTTCATAAATTAATCCATCATATTTATTAAGCACTTACCCAGTGCAGAACCCTGTAGTGAGTGACTGGTAGAGCACAACAGATTTCACAGGAACTCTCCCTGCATTTAAGGAGCTTACATGTCTCCCACAACATACCAGTGTGATCAAGAGGTGGTGTAGATTAGAGTTCACCCAATTTTCAGATAGACAAGTTGGATAGCAAGCTCTTTGACTTATGTGCAAAAGATTCAATCATTGCCTTTGACCTAGCCAGATCTCTCATTTATTCTTTTAGTAGTGATAATGATATTAATAATAATAATTATGGTATTTGTTAAGTGCTTACTATGTGTCAGGCACAGTACTAAGCGCCGGGATGGAAACGAGAAATTGGGTTGGACACAGTTCCTGTCCCATGAGCGGCTCCCAGTCTCAATCCCAATTTTACAGATGAGGTAACTGAGGCACAGAGAAGTGAAGTGACTTGCCCAAGTTCACAGCAGACAAATGGCAGAGCTGGGATTAGAATCCATGAGCTTCTGACTCGCAGGCCCTTCTGACTCCCAGGTTCATGCTCTATCCACTCAGTCGTTAATCTGAAGATGATCAGTGATATATTACACACTAAGTTTATTCAGATGCCACCTACATTTTTAGGGACATGCCACAATCCACTGTTCTTGTTCTCACCCATACTCATGGATACCCCATCTCTCACAAGTCTAAATGGTCAGCGAATGTGTCTGTTGCATTGTTATAGTGTACTCTTCCAAGAGCTGATATTACAGTGTTCTGCACTCAGTAAGGGCTCAACAAATACTGACTGACTCACTGACTGATTACCTTTTATCTCAGACCCTTATTACTCCCGGGATCATCACTGACAAGGGACTTCAGAAAGTACAACTCACTAAATGTGTGGTGATTGGGGGCACTTATTTCGACCTCTACAAGTCGCTGAATGTCAGGCCCTGGCAAGCTTTTCCTAGAGGAATGTGAACAGAGAGCGTCCTCCTTGAAAGTTGCAGTGGAGGTTGGGTGAATTAAGGGCACATTAGGAAAACAGGCTTGGGGCTAATGTTGGGTTAGTTACTCCCCAGAGAGTACATTAGTGAGCACTTCATCAATTGAAAGAACCATTAAAAGCTGGAGATTCAAGCTGAGATGGGCAGCCGCAGAACCCAAGTTCTCCTTTAGACTAAGGATGATCACAAAACCTCTTCCACTAATCCCATTGTCTCCATTAGGATCTAGAGGAAAATGATGTCCTTGTAAATCTAAAATGGTGAGGCACTCTGGCAAATTTAATTTACTAAGTGCCGACACCTACCTTGATGCTTTCTGATTTTATTCACCTTTCAAGGACTGATGAATAATTGAATGCTGATTTTAAAAATTAGGCCTAGAGGCAGTTAATATTTCTTGAGACCTCAGGGGTTTGGATGATTTCTAAATGGGTCAGGCACGATGCTTTGTTTTCCTAAAAGTAATTTATTGTTCTAGACCAGTTACCGGCGCATCGTCACTGTAAGTTCCTGCTGGTGGAATGGGCACTTATACACTGACATTCATTAGTCTCAAGGGTTACGTCTGGCTCAACCAAAATGAAAGCAACGTTTGCCTCGTCACTGAATACTCTTGGAATGCTCCTATAGCCAACAGGGATGATCCAAGAAGCATATTATTTTGGATTGCATCATTTTGTATTCAACCATATTACTGAGTCCTTACTGTGTGCAAAGTGCAGTTCCCATAGAAAATAATAATACCTTTGGTATTCGTTAAGTGTTTACTCTGGGACAAGAACTGGGCCGTTTAGACTGTGAGCCCGTCTTTGGGCAGGGATTGTCTCTAACTGATGCCGAATTGTACATTCCAAGCGCTTAGTACAGTGTTCAATAGCACTGTAAGCTTAGTAAGTGCTTAGTAAGCACTCAATAAATACTACTGAATGAAGAACTGTGCTAAGAGCTGGGGTAAATACAAAATAATTAGGTCAAACACACTCCCTGTCCCAAACAGCATTCATATTCTATGTCAGCAGGAGAAGGTATTTAATCCCTATTCATTATTAATAATAATAATTGTTATTATGGTATTTGTTAAGCACTTACTATATGCCAGGCACTGTACTAAGTGCTGGGGTGGATACAAGCAAATCGATTTGGATGCGGTCCTTGTCCCACATGGGGCTAACAGTCTAAATCCCTATTTTACAGCTGAGGTAACTGAGGCACAGAGGAATGAAGTGACTTGCCCAAGGTCACACAGCAGACATGTGGCAGAGCTGGGATGAGAGCCCATGATCTTCTGACTCCCAGGCCCTTCTGACTCCCAGGCCTGTGCTCTATCCACTCAATTTTCAATCTGTAGATGATTAGTGACATGTTCAGACACCACCTACATTTTCAGGGACATGCCACAATCCACTGTTCTTGTTCTATCCCCTACTCATGGATATCCAGTCTCTCACAAGTTTTACTGGGCAGAGAATGTGTTTGTTGTATTTCTTATCCTGGACTACCAAAAGGCCTGGGATCCCCAGTAAGATTTTAACAAATATCATTAAAAAAACCCCAGAAACAAAAACAAAAAAATCTCATGGCTCAGTGCCTCATGATTATCCTGGATCACAAAAAGGCCTGGGATCCCCAGGGTATTCCAGCAACTCCCAGCCCTGTGTAATTATTGATGTACATGAGGTTCGGTACTTAAAGGCCCATCCGTGAAGGTCTCGAATGGATGACTTCATCACATCACTTCCAGATGTTCCGTGTGTCGCCGAGGAGTGCACAGGGAGGGGACCGCATCGTCAGGAGGTTACTGCTGTGGTCACTGCAGTCATCCTCCACTTAAGGCAGGTGCATGTTTGTCTTAATCAGGCCCTGAGGAGGGAGAGGCAGGAGGTCACACTGTCGGGAACCTTGACTGAGTCAACACAGGAGAACACCGAATCCACAATAAACTCAGGGATGGAGGGAAGCAGACCTAAGAAGGAAGGAGAGGTTGCATCAACCCTCAATCTCCCTGTACAGAGAGACACCTCACAGTGTGCTGGGGCTGAGTCAGGCTCTGAGGACGTGCAGAGACCTTCAGCCTGAGGATGGGGCAACGTCAGAAGGCTGGCAGCCATTTTGGGATTAGCATGGCAGCTGAGCCTATCCCCCCCCCTTCCAGCTCCCCAGCTAAATGGCTCCGAGAGCTACCCCGGGGAGGGGAGTAAGTGCAGTACAAAAACAATCAAGATGGCCAAGCGTAAACACTGCAGTCTCTCCAAGAGACACACATTTGAATCCCACTCCAGGTTTCATTTTTTTAAGCACTTAGTACATGGCTCTGCACAGAGTATGCGCTCAATAAATGCCATCAGCTCATTCCTCTAGACTGTAAATTTGTTGTGGGCAGGAAACATGTCTACCAACTCTGTTATATCATAATCTCCCAAGCTCTTAGTACAGTGCTCTGTACACAGTAAGCACTTAATAAATACAACTGATTCATTGATTAAATGAATGATTATTATTTGCCAAGCACTAAGCATTAGGGTAGATATAAGATATAGATATAGCTATAAATATTAAAAGGAGCTTGTCGACCTCCCCGTGTCATATCATATCAGAATTAACACCTAAGAAGTCAGCTCCGAAAATCTTCAGAAGGGACCTGGTGGTAAAAGACTATAATCTGGCTTTCCAAAAGGGAAATATTCTTCTATATTTCTTCTCCCTATAAACCCTGCGAGGCTTGATGGTATTTCAAAAACTCTTCTACATAGATTTCTACTCCTCCATCCAAGCAACCCAGTTAGAATATAGAGGTTGAGATGAATTGCGGTCTGGGGATAAAACTAGGATAGGGCTGGAGGAATGAGTCTATGAGGACGACTGCGGTGAAACACACATACCTGCCGGTTTCACCTTTACAATATAGCCAAGATCCGCCCTTTCCTCTCCACCCAAACGGCTACCTTACTGCTACAGGCTCTCGTTATATCCCGGCTAGACTACTGTGTCAGCCTTCTCTCTGACCTCCCTTCCTCCTCTCTCGCCCCGCTCCAGTCTATTCTTCACTCCGCTGCCTGGCTCATCCTCCTGCAGAAATGATCTGGGCGTGTCACTCCCCTTCTTAAACAATTCCAGTGGTTGCCTATCAACCTCCGCTCCAAACAAAAACTCCTCACTCTACGCTTCAAGGCTCTACATCACCTTGCCCCTTCCTACCTCTCCTCCCTTCTCTCTTTCTACCGCCCACCCCGCACACTCCGCTCCTCTGCTGCCCACCTCCTCACCGTCCCTCGGTCTCGGCTATCCCGCCGTCGACCCCTGGGCCACATCCTCCCGCGGTCCTGGAATGCCCTCCCTCCTCACCTCCGCCAAACTGATTCTCTTCCCCTCTTCAAAACCCTACTTAAAACTCACCTCCTCCAAGAGGCCTTCCCAGACTGAGCTCCTCTTCTCCCTCTACTCCCTCTACCACCCCCCCTTCACCTCTCCGCAGCTATACCCTCTTTTCCCCCTTTCCCTCTGCTCCTCCCCCTCTCCCTTCCCATCCCCTCAGCACTGTACTCATCCGCTCAACTGTATATATTTCCATTACCCTATTTATTTTGTTAATGAAATGTACATCGCCTCGATTCTATTTAGTTGCCATTGTTTTTACGAGATGTTCTTCCCCTTGACTCTATTTATTGCCATTGTTCTCGTCTGTCCGTCCCCCCCGATTAGACTGTAAGCCCGTCAAACGGCAGGGACCGTCTCTATCTGTTGCCGACTTGTTCATTCCAAGCGCTTAGTACAGTGCTCTGCACATAGTAAGCGCTCAATAAATACTATTGAATGAATGAATGAACATACCCAGAAGAAGCAGTTTTTAATCAGTGATTTGGATTCATTTTAGAACCGGTATGAACTAGGTGGATGGATCTCTACATTTCTTAACTTTGCTGGTTACATAAACATTAGACTTCTGGAATGTCATGAGTAGACACAAAGACCTGGACTCCAGTTCTTACTGGATCTATTTGAAATTGCTTCCCTGAGAGATGACCACTATCAATCAATTGTCTTTACTGAGTGCTTACTGTGTGCAGGGCACTGCACTAAGGACTTGGAAGAGCACAGCACAGCAATATAACAGACAAATTCCCTGCCCACACGAGTTTACAGTCAAAGGGGAAGACCTATTTAAATATACATAAATAAATTCTGTAAGTGCTGTGGGACTGAGGGTGAAAAAAGGGAGCAAGTCAGGGTGATGCAGAAGGGAGTGCCAGAAAAGGAAAGGAGTGCTAAATCAGGGAAGGCCTCTTGGAGGACATGTGCCTTCAATAAGGTTTTGAAGGTGGGGAGAGTAACTGTTGATATTCTTGGCTTTCTAGTGGCAAGAGCACAGGCCTGGTAGTCAGAAGGTCCTGAGTTCTAATCCCAGCTCCACCACTTGTCTGCTGTATGACCTTTGGCAAGTTACTTAACTTCTTTGTGCCTCTGTTATCCCATCTGTGGGTCATGAACTTTGTCTAACCTGATTATCTTGTATTTACCCCAGTGCTTAGTACAGTGTCCGACACATATAGGAAGGATTTAACAAATATCATCTTTTTTAAAGTCCTGTGCCATCTGTAACAGAGTCATACAATTAAGTGTTCTTTTTCTCTGGCTATTTACACCCCAAATGCAAAATTTTTATTTAGGGAAAGGAAGCTTCATCCTATTAATTCATTTCCTCAGGAATGGGTCACCTTTGTCATCTCCATTTCACAATTCTGCAATTACCAGATCGCTTCCTAAGGTCTTCCCTAATGTCAGAAGGGTGGAGGCCCTTTTACCTGCTTTACCTTAGCGTCTTTTCAGGACTTGCTTCACTGAGTTCAGCAGAGAGGAAGTAATCTAATTGTTCCCCATCACATCATATGAAATGTTCACTGGAAGGTGTCACATGTTAAGTAGCGGAATGCTAGAGATGATGCATATGTGGCAGTAGAAACACGCAACATACGAGGATGCCGGTCACTTAATTAATGAGACTGAGCTTTCGTGTGCTGTTTAGAGGTGGCCGAATGAAAGATTTTTGCATATGCGAGGAGAGGATGGTATGGAAAAGGAAAGCAACAAGGAAGCCAAGAGGAGAGAAATGATTCAATTCAACATTCCACCACTGTGTACCTGCCCTGATCACAACTCCTCTTTCAAAGACTCTCATTATGCAAGGAAAATCAGTGAAGTTGGGAAACAGCTAACTCTTCTCTGCACCTGCCACAGCACTGGCAGAAATAATTAGCCTGGGACTGTCCTTCAGAGCACACTTCTCTCTAGCTAGTTGAAATGGAGGCTCATCAGATAATTAATCCACTCCTGGTGACAACAGAGCATTAATCTGGTGTTTCAAATGCTGTCTTGGAAATGGAATGCAAATATAAAAACCCCAGAGTTGTGAAAACGGTCATTTTATGATCGAGATGCTTGCCGTCTTTTCAGATCCTTAACTCTCTCTCCTAGATGAGAGTCTGGTGAACTTCCCGCCCACCTGGGGAAAACTGCTGAATGAATCTTGGGCAGCGGGGGTGGAGAACAAATGTATTGCAGCTAGGGAACAGAGTTCTTAAATAAATATCAAATCATGAAGGGTCAAGATGTTTCAAAGTTTTGGATATATTCTCAAACATCATTTACTCAGTCTAAACTCCCTTCCAGGAATATCATGAACTTCAAGTTGCTCGAAGCTTGGATTCAGATCACCAACCCCCTACACTCCCCAAATTTACAAATTATTTTCAATTACAATCTTCATCCAGAGAATCAGTTATTATTGCATTCCAGTGCCTGACACTTTCTTATATATCTGCAATTTCTCTGACTTGGCAAATACTGTAAGAAGAGCAGAAAATAGCTGAAAAATCTGTTTAGTCTGGTGACACAGAATGTAATGGAAGTGGAAAGAGGTGCCAAATTAGCCCATCACGTCAATTAAAAAAAAATCCCAAACGCCAACTCACTGATTAATTAGGGACCTGCTTCAGTGCTTATAATTCAAATGAATCCAGATTGTAATAGTGGGCAATTTAGAACTTACGTCTTCTACTCACTGAAAATCTATCTTCAACCCCTTTTCACCTACCAATTTAGTTTCCAATTGTTTTAAAGGAATGTACCCTCTTACGCAAGGCAAGCAGTGAAATCTAGCCTTGGAACCGCTTAGTGTAGTCTAAATAAATAATTATCGTATTTGTTAAGCACTTACTGTGTGCCAAACACTGTTCTAAGCTCTGGGGGGAGGGGGTAGTCAGTTTGCTCCAGGTGAGGCTCACAGTCTTAATCCCCACTGTACAGATGAGGTAACTGAGGCATAGAGAAGTGAAGTGACTTGCCCAAAGTCACACTGCTGATAGGTGGCGGAGCCAACATTAGAACCCATGACCTCTGACTCCCAAGCCCGTGCTCTTTCCACTCCAGTCTAGTTATCCCCCAGACAGTAAGTACAATAGGATGAATGCCGACTATCTAACCTTTGCGTCACCTGTCGAACTCCAACAAGGTAGTTAACTTAGCTCCAGTTAAGTAATGCAAAAGATGAACACAGTGCAAAATTCTTACCAATTCCTTTCCATGAAGGCCTTCTGGGGAAACCTACCAACCAACATTTTCAGCATTCAAATGTCCGTTCGGTAGAGAAGCAGCATAGCTCAGTGGAAAGAGCCCGGGCTTGGGAGTCAGAGGTCATCGGTTCAAATCCCGGCTCTGCCGCTTGGCAGCTGTGTGACTGTGGGCAAGTCACGTCACTTCTCGGTGTCTCAGTTAACTCATCTGTAAAATGGGGATTAAGACTGTGAGCCCTACGTGGGACAACCTGATTACCCTGTATCTACCGCAGCACTTAGAACAGTGCTCTGCACATAGTAAGTGCTTAACAAATACCCACATCATTATTATTATTATTATTATTATTATTATCCATCAGCTTTGGTTTAATTAAAGTGCACATAGTGCCTCTTGAATCTTCTCCCTTATATCTATTGGGGAGCATTGAAACCATTCAATTATTCCCTGATTTTCTGGTTTGGCTGCTCTTGGTTGATTTTGTTTTGATCCCTCTCTAGTTACAGCTCTGTCCTCAAGGAAGCTCTGAAGAGATACTTCCTTTGTGTCATTTCTAGGCTTCCTGATATTTGTAACTCTGTAAATAATGAGCATTCAGTGTTCCCTGAAGAACCCTTAGGGATGGCTAAGGAAAATGGCCTGGGATGGAAGCCTTGGTTGAGTGAACACAACTGCAGCCAAATCGTGGAAGCAAATTCATTTAACAGCAAAACTTCCTGAAAAATGACAACTATTTCCATAGAGAATCTTCTATGGAGAATCTGCACCAAAGACTTTGCCCACTTCACCCTCCACTGCTTTCTTGCAGCGACGCAATTCAGCGGAGCCTATGCTATGAGAAGTAGCATGCTGTAGTGGGTAGAGCTTGGGCCTGGGAGTCAGAAGGTCACGGGTTCTAATCTCTGCTCTGCCACTTTTCTGTTGTGTTATCTTGGATGAATCATTTCATTTCTCTGTGCCTCAGTTACCTCATCTGTATAATAGGAATTGAGACTGCGAGCCCCACATGGGACAGGGACTGTGTCTAACCCAATTTGCTTGCATCCACCCCAGTGCTTAGTACAGTGCCTGGTACATAGTAAACACTTAATGAATACCATAATTATTATGATTGTTATGCTTTGGTTACTCTGAATAGTACCAATTGTCTGATATTCTGTTCCACAGTTTGTCTCTCTTTCCCTGTGGAGGAGCTCCATGAAGGATGTCTGGCAGCTCCAACCTACGACGACTCCTTCTTCAAAATCATCAGAACAAAGTAATCATTTACTTAGCACCAGTGCAGATCTGACCTTTTTGCTCTTTTTTTTAAATGGTATTTGTTAAACACTTACTATGTGCCAGGCACTGTACTAAGCAGTGGGGTAGATAAAAACTAATCATGTTGGACCCATTCCAACATGGGAATTCAGTGGGATTCAAACTCTTAATCCTCATTTTGCAAATGAGGTAATTGAGGCACAAATAAGTTAAGTGACTTGCCCAAGGTCACACTGAAGAAATGTGGAAAAGTTGGGATTAGAATCCTGGCCCTTCTGACTCCCAGGCCTATGCTCTTTTCACTAGGCAACACTACTTCTCAGTTCTCCCCTATTCCCTGACTGAATGTGTGATCTCTGAGAGGACAAGGAACTATTTAATACTTAGATCTTGATTTTTTCAGTGCATTCTGTGTTCACCATCATGCCTTGTCCCTATACATTCTTCAGCCCCCTTTCCTTTTCCAAAAGTTCTGTTTGCCCCCTCCATTTATTCAGTCTTGATCCTGGAATTGGGGAAACATGCAGTTGAAAAGTATCAGGTGTATGTGTACATTAAACCAGGATCTTAGGAAAGTGAAAGTTGCAGGGGGACCCTGGGACACCTTGTGCAATTGTCTTAACTAAGCCAGTTTTCCCTTTTGGAAAATGGGGTACAACATGTCTCATCTCCTCATGGTGAGGAAGCAGCTTTGTTGTCTAGAGGTCACAAAACCTGTCCTTTGGGCGCAACTCTATTCCTCACACTCTGGGAGGATGACTTAAGCACTCAATCAGCTCACCCCATCCTACCACACGTCACTGATCTCCCGCAGCCCAGCTCGCACATTCTATTCCTCTAGCGCCAGCTTATTCACCATGTTCCGATCTTGTCTATGTCACCACTGACCCCTTTCCCAGATCCTCCCCCTAGCCTGGAACTCCTTTCTCCTACATATACACCAGACTACCCGTCTCTCCATATTCAAAACCTTGTTAAGTTCACATCTCCTCCAAGAGACCTTCCCCAATTAATCCCTTTTTCCCCCAGCTTGCTCTCCCTTCTGCAACATGATGATGATGATGTTGGTATTTGTTAAGCGTTTACTATGTGCAGAGCACTGTTCTAAGTGCTGGGGTAGACATAGGGTAATCAGGTTGTCCCATGTGAGGCACACAGTTAATCCCCATTTTACAGATGAGGTAACTGAGGCACAGAGAAGTTAAATGACTTGCCCACAGTCACACAGCTGACAAGTGGCAGAGCCGGAATTCAAATCCATGACCTCTGACTCCCAAGCCCGGGCTCTTTCCACTGAGCCACGCTGCTTCTCTGAGCAGTTGGATCTGTGCACTTGGATCTAAGCATTTGGATCTGTGATCTTTGGGCAAGTGATATTCACCCCACTCCTTCCCCCAAAGCACTCAGGTACATATTTTTAAATCATATAAGTTACTTGGTTATTCATATTAATGTCTGTCTCTCCCTGTAGTCTGTAAATTCATTTTGGGCAAGGGACATGTCTGCTAATTCTGTTGTAATTTCCCAAGGTTTAGAATAGTTCTCTGGGTGTAGTAAATACTCAATAAATACCACTGATTGATTGATTCATATTTAACAGCTTCTCTGGGTCATAGTTTCCCCATCTTTCAAATGAAAATAAGACCTTGGCTTCCTATTTCCAAGACAGGTTTTGAGGCTAGACAGGAAAGAGAATGCGTGGGTGAGCAAGTGTACGAAGTGCATTAAGCTTCTCAGAAAAAAGACGCTATTTAAATGAAAGGTGTTATTACTTTACAGCTCCTGTTTGGAAACATTTACCACTTCTCCAAGAAGTACAAAGCAGTATTATAGAACCTCTCATCTCTTAGTTCTAAGGAAAAAGAAGATCACAGTGTCTCTTCTTTCTATGTTGTCTATGAGACTGTAAACTCCGATGGCAGGCCTGCCTCATTCTATTCCACTTACCAAAGCCCCTGGGGACCAATGAACAACAGCTGATATAATGAGACAAACCATGTCCTCTGTTTGTTTATTTTCAGATATCCAACAGGCAAAGAGTTGTTGACCCCTTCTTCCCCAACCTGAGAGGCTTATTAGTGTCCAGTCCTTTCTAATCAACCCTTGAACACCCCAAGGTAAAGTAGACAATAGGAGGATTTAATGGACTGGGATTTCACCGGAAAGGTCTTCCCATTCCAGTTTTCCAAACAGAAGTAATCCACCAGTGATATTTGCTGAGTGTGAAGAACCCTGAACTAAGTGCTTGGGCGAATACAATAGAGAGAATGGACAAGATCCTTATCCTCAGAACTGACTACCTGGCCGCAGATCCAGAACACTCAATCAGGTAACTTTTAATAATAATGATAATAATGGAGGTATTTGATGAGGGCTTACTACGTGTCAAGCACTGCTGTAAGCACTGGGGTAGATACAAGGTCATCAGGTTGAATACGGTCCCTGTCCCATATGGGACTCACAGTCTTAATCCCCATTTTACAGATGAGGCAACTGAGGCCCAGAGAAGTGAAGTGACTCGCCCAAGGTCACGCAGCAGACAAGTGGTGGAGCCAGGAGTAGAATCTAGGTCCTTCTGACTCCCAGACCCGTGCTCTAATCACTAGGCCATGCTGCTTTTCATTTCTTAAGGGTGTTTAAGGATGGCTTGGTTGCTTATCGGCCCTAACCAAACCCAGAATGACATGTTGTAGCATCCAAACTGAGCTCTGCTAAACACAGTCTAGTGAAAATTGCGCCTCCTTCACCGAGTCAGAGGAACTGGATTCTAGAGCCAGGTCCTTCGGGAGTCAGAAGATTTAGTTTCTAACCCCAGCTCTGTCCCTGAGCTGCTGTGTGACCTTAGGCAAGTACAGTTTACTCATCTGTAAAATGGTGATGATAATATTTGCCTCTCCCTACCACATAGGGCTTCTGGAGACAAAATGAGAGCAATAATGTGAAAAGCACTTTGGAAAATAAAATAATAATGGTGGTATTTGGTAAGTGCTTACTATGTGCAAGGCACTGTTCTAAACGCTGGGGGGGATACGAGGTGATCAGGTTGTACCATAAGGGGCTTACAGTCTTCATCCCCATTTTCCAGATGAGGTGACTGAGGTCCAGAGAAGTGAAATGACTTGCCCAAAGTCATACAGCTGTCAAGTGGTGGAGCGGTGATTAGAACTCACGACCTCTGACTCCAAGCCTGGGCTCTTTCCACTGAGCCACGCAACTTAGATCTAAATGAGAAATATTGCTAGCAAGTGTCTATGTCGCCACTGACCCCTCTCCCAGATCCTCCCCCTAGCCTGGAACTCCTTCCTTCTTTCTTCAGGATTCAAATATGACAGAAAATAAAAATACAGTCTTGATTAAGTGGATTTATCTGAGATTTATTTAAAGGAGACATCTCTGTAAGAAGCTGAGGGATTTCTGCTGTTGGATAAAGCCATTAGGAAAGAAGGACTGAGTATCTCGCTATATCACTTATTGAAAAGCCTAAGTGTTACTGAGGGAATCTGAGATGATTGGTGTGAATTTGACATTTCTAAGGTGAAATTAATCAAGTTATTTCAGAGTGGTACCAAACTGCAATTGGGTTAAATCTCTTGGAAAACGTCCAACAAAGTTAACTTCTGACCTGCACCTTTTCAAATAACAAACGTGTATTTCTCGAGTTAACCTTCCAAAGGGCCAACAAACTCATAAAGGCCAATTGGATCGATACAGTGATTCAGTAGTAGACTTCAATGACATTTTTCCTGGAGTCCCTCAAAGCCATTAACCAAGATGCTCGAGGGCAAGATCACATCCCATTCTTCTTTTACAATTCCCAGAGAGCCAAGTCTTGTGTCCTATACAAAGTTCAATAGCCGTTCAACCAATACTTTTGATGCTGATAAAATATTTAATGTTGCCTTCCAAAGCCTCAGTGAAGAAAATAAGTCCGATGTTTCACAAGAGAACCCTCAAGTCACTGACTTAAAATGTCATATTCCTCAAGCTTTACTTTTCCCTTTAGTACCTGATTTCTTCTTCCCTGACCCCATACACTGTAAACTCATTGTGGGCAGGGAATGTGTCTGTTTACTGCTATACTGTACTCTCCAAGTGCTTAGTACAGTGCTCTGCAAACAGTAAGTGCTCAGTTGATATGATTGATTGATTGCCCACACCACACCCTCCACCAACCAGGCTTCAGGCCTCACTTTCTTCCGTTTATTGTTGTTTATTTTATTTCCAAAGTAGACACCAGAAACACTGCCTCGTTTTCCAAATAGATTTACATTGTCCTTGACATAATCACCACTTAGAACTACAGGGTATAGAAACACCCGATCTAAAAATTGCACAATGGCCGCTCCCAAGGACAAACTTGCTGCGGTGAGTGACAACACATTACGGGTCTCTTGCAATTCAGTAATCCAGGGAATAATTGTGCAGCAGCAGGTACCTGAGGTCTGGACAAAACCAATTGCTTATCACTCTTACAGAAGCACAGGTCTTGCTTCTGCACTCGAGGCCCTATAGGGCATAGGAAAAATCCACGAGTTCTCATTTTTTGTGCCTTCCTTCCACTTTTGCATGGAAGTTTATTAAGAGCTCCTAACTAAGACTTCTGTTTCATTTTCTAGACACTTCACTTCTCTGATCCTTCATTTCTACTACTCCTGCATTTGCTCTCTTTGCTATAGTCATCCACTTCCCTCAAGCCTTCCTTCTCCTTTTAAAGAGGTCCAAGTGCTAATCCCTGCTCTGCCATTTATGTGCTGTGTGGCCTTGGGCAAGTCACTTAGCTTCTCTTTCCTCAGATGTAAAATGGGGATTCAGTACCAGTTCTCCCTCCTACTTAGACTGTCAGCCCCATGTGGAACCAGGACTGAATCTGGCCTGCTTAACTTTGATCTACCCGTACGTTGGAACAGGGCCTGCCATAGAGTAAGCCTTAACAAATATAATAATAATGATGATAATAATAATAATCATAATCACTTCTCTTTGCCTCAGTTTTCTCATCAATAAAATGGGGATTCAATATCCATTTCCCTTCCTATTTATTTGTGCACCCCACTTGGAAGAACAACTGTATTGAACCTGATGACTTGAACCTTTACCAGCACTTAGTATGGTGTTTGGCACATAGTGATCAATTCCAAATACTATTATTATTATTACTTCCTCCTGTTTTAGTGTCTATCTCCCCTAGCAGATTATAAATTCTTTGAGAAAAGAGATCACGTCCACTAGATTCATTGTACCCTATCAAGCACTTAATACAGTGCTCTGCACACAATAAGCAGTAAATATTATTCACTGAAGGATTGACTGATTTATTGACTGATAGTCAAGCTTGGATCAGGATGTTAGCCATTTGGATGTAAAGGAATGAGAGGATCCAGGAAACTTTGAGGAGGAAAAACTGCCAGGCATTAGCCACATATGGTTGATAGAATTGAAAGAGAGCATGGAATCAAGACTAATGCTAAGCTTGCAGGCAAGCTCAAAATAGGGAAGATGGTGGTGTTTTCAACTGTGATGAGAAATCCAGATGGAAGAGAGAATTGAGAAAGGAAGATGTGGAGTTCAGTTTACAGTATATTGAATCATCAGGGTGAACAAGTTTTGCAGGCAAGAGAAAATGTGAGACTGCAGATGGTGGAAGAGGTTATGCCTTGCAGGAAAAATCTGGGAGATGTCCACATACAGGAAGTAGCTGAACACAAGGGAGTTGATGAGATTGCCAAGGGAGGGAATATAAAATGAGAAGAATAGGGGACCAAGAACAGAGCCTTAAGGGTGAGAGATGGAAGAGGAGCCAGAGAAAGGGATTGAGAAAGACGAGTCTGAGAAGAAGGAGAAAACTAAGAGAGAACTGGGTAGGAGAAGATAAGACTAGTTAGTGCTGCCAGAAGGAGGGAATGGTCCACAGTGTTGAAGGTCAAGGAAGGTGAGGATGGAGTCAAGACTATTAGAGCTGGCAAAGAGGAGGTCACTTTTGATTTTGGAGATTGTGTCTTGGTAGAGTGAAGGGAGAGGAAACCAAATTGAAGTGGGTGAAAAAGGGAGTTAGAAATTGGGAAGTGGAGACAGTTCTGAGTACAACCTGCTCCTAGGAGGCGTTTCCTCTCAGGATCGGTTTCAGACATATGACCATCCTAAGGGATGAAAAAACTACCGCCCCCTCCCCTTTTAGATGATGTCGTACCAAAGCCTGTTTGAATCCCAACATCTAGAGCATTTCTCCGGGGGGAGCCCTCAAGCCTTCTACCCCCGACCACCAGTTCAGAGGCACTGCGTTTCTGCCCCAGATCACCATTCACACAGATGCCTCTTCTGACAAGTGGATGTTTTGAGATTTTGAATCAATCAGTATTATTTATTGAGCTCTTCCTATATGCAGAACACTGTACTGAGGGCTTTGGAGAGTACAGTGCAACAGAGCTGGCAAACACAATCCCTGACTTCTAGGACCAGACAGTCTAATCCACAATTACCATAACTCAGCCCCCAGATCCCTGCTATCTATCACTCCTCCACACTTGATGCTACACCCCAAGGCAATCATCTCAGTTGCTTACTGTTTGGGCTGACCATGTTTCTTATGAAAAGGATGAAGAGAGGCATTAACAGGCACGTCAAATCAAGTCTCTTCTACAGATGAGCTACAGAAAAGTGGAGGCTAGTCTTCTGCACAACACATAGCCCAATATGGACATAATTTAAACAAAAAAGAACAAAAAATAAAGCATCAGCAATTTTAGTAAGGGGGAGAAGTTTAAGTGCACCACGTGGTCATTTATTCAGAATTATCGTGGTATTTGTCGAGCACTTACCATGTGCCAAGCAATGTACTAAGCACTGGGGTAGATAAAAGATAATCAGGTTGAACTCAGTCCCTGTCCCACTTGGGGATCACAGTCTAAGTAGGAGATAGAATTGAATCCCCAAAGGAAACTGAGGCACAGAGAATTTGAATGGTTTGCCCAAGGTCACACAGCAGGCAGGGAGCAGAGCTGGGGTTAGAACAAGTCTCGCTATTTCCATGCCTGCACTCTTTTCACTAGGCCATGTAGCTCTTCAATGTCCACTATATTAGCAGAAATGTCCACTAATCAAGTCTGGGTGCTCCCACCAAATGAAGCATCTTTCCTAAATAACATGGCTCTGTAAGAGCAAATGAGCAAACATCCTTAGCCAAATGGTCCACCCACCTGTAATTATGAAAGATGGCATTTATAATTTATATTAAACAGGTGTAATGTATATTGTACACAGCGGGAGTCTTTATTAGATCATGGTTCTTTTTTTGCCCTCTTCTACTGTTGGGAGAAAATATTTCCAGTGCCAGTTTTTCTCATGAAACTCCCCATGGGAAAATTCACTCTGGCATCTGTATAAATATTCCCACTGGAACATTTGAAAGTATTGGGTGGAAAATAAAGGAATCTTTGTCTGTCTAATAATCCAAAAGCAAGTAAGTGTTTTACACACTGCAATTGAAACATTTACTTCCCTTTGGAAATATTTGCTGCCAAAAGGAATATTTCATTAGGAAGAAAGTAGTCAGTGAGATGATGGAGGAGTTTGAAAGGAACTCTTCGGTGCTTGGTTTGAGGGGGCAAGGCTATGCTACTTATTGCCAGGGCAATTATGTAAATTGGGGGTGACCCTGGGAGCAGCCTAGTGGAGGTGTCCCCAGGATTTTCCAGTTTTGATATCTACTTTTATTATCTTTCCTCCTTTCCTCTCCTCATTACCACCCTCCAAAACTTCCAGCGCCTCATTTTGTCCTTAGTTGAGCAAACCCACTTAATAGTGTATGTAGTTACGTTTCTTCTGCAAATCCTTAGGAAAAAAAATAACATTATCCATGGCAGATGAGAGTCACATTTAATAACAGCATGAAAATAAGAATTATTATTTTGGTACTTGTCAAGTACTTACTATGTGTCAGGCACTGTACTAAGCCCTGGGGTGAAATACAAGTAAATTGGGTTGGATAAAGTCCCTGTCCCACATGGGGCTCACAGTCTTAATCCCCATTTTTCTATGAGGTACCTGAGGCACAGAGAAGTTAAGTGATTTACCAAAGGTAATACAGCAAGCAAATGGTGGAGACAGGATTAGAACCCCCATCTTCTGACTCCCAGGCCTCTGCTCTTTCAATTAGACCATGCTGCTTTTCTTCTCAGTGAGAAACAAAATCCCCGTGCAAGGAGGCAATTCTGGGTATCGGCAGTTGTACTGCTGATAAAGCAACATTGACCCCTGGATTTCTGAGCAGTCTTATTTGAATACACACACTTCACCCCAAATGGGGAAGGGATTGAATGAAGAGTTGATCCAAAAACTCTGTCTCACCAGCCCCAAACTCCCTGCCTATGGCCCCCATCCTGGTAAACTCTGCTCTTGTGCTGCAGTAGCAAATAGCAAAACCAGTGAATGGCTTTTTGCGCCAAATATGCAGAAAGGAAGGAAGCTCATTCATTGCCATTTTCAGCACCACTTGCACTAGTTTTTAGGCTCTGTTTCTCACTACCAACATCTTCCAAAACCAAGGGCAGCATTAAAGGACTTACAGCTGAATACTTTTGGGGAAAAAAAAAAAACCAAACTCTTTGAGTCCTATTTTCTAATACTTCCATCTTCAAATCTCACCTCTTTCAAGAGACATTCCCCAATTCATTTTCTTCTTCATTCATTCAATCGAATTTATTGAGCACTTACAGTGTGCAGGGCACGGTACTAAGCGCTTGGCAAAGTACATGTGGCTCAGTGAAAAGAGCACAGGCTTGGGAGTCAGAGGTCACAGGTTCTAAGCCTGACTTTGCCACTTGACAACTGAGTGAACTTGGGCAAGTCACTTAACTTCTCTGCCACAGTTACCTCATCTGTAAAATGGGGATTAAGACTGTGAGCCCTATGTGGGACAACCTGATTACCTTTGTATCTATCCCAGGGCTTAGAACAGTGCTTGGCATATAGTAAGCGCTTAACAAATACCAACATTATTATTATTATAACAGTAAACATACATATTCCCTGCCCACAGCAAGCTTATAGTAGAGAGGACCAGAGGAGTTTACCAGGTCATATCCTCCAAACTCCCGCCTCAACACAGACACCACAGAACACTTTTGCACATAATGATTTACATAGTTTATAATTCAAATATTTATTTTATTTCTCACTTTTCCATCTTTCCTTTCTTTTTCCATCTACCGATAAATTAACTTGGGTCTATTTTTCCAATTAGATTGGAAGCATTTTGAGGGTGGAGATTGAATGCGTCACTTCTATTCTCCTTTCACAGACACTTAATATGGTGTTGGGCAACCAAAACACACTTAGCAGAGTCAAATGGATCAATCAATGGGTTGTAAGTGCCTTCCGTCCAAGAAACATGTCTACCAATGTTTCTGTATAGTGCTCTAAACACCATAAGGGCTAAATAAATATGATTGATTGATCACTTCATTGATCGTGCATCACTGATATTCTTCCATTTTTGCAAGGTCCATCTTAGAGTTAGGGAGATGAATGTATTGAATAAGAAAAGACTAGCTACCAACCTGCACTTTAACTGGGGCTTCTAATAATAATTGTGGTATTTGTTAAGGATTTATTAAGTGCAAATAGGCACCAGGGTAAATACAAGATAATCAGATCAGACGCAGTCTCTGACCCACATGGGGCTCACAGTCTATGTAGAAGGGAAAAAAAGGATCCTCATTTTACAGATGAGGAAACTAAGGTACAGAGAAGCTATGCAATTCATCCAAGGTCACGCAACAGGCAAATGGCAGATCCGGGATTAGAATCCAGGTCCTCTGACTCCCAAGTTTGTGCTTTTCCCTCTGGGCCAGGCTGGATCCCCACAGTTGTTCAGTAGTGGATGCTTCCTCCCTGTCCCAACAGATCATTTTATTTTTTTTCAATCTGATGCAGATCCCAACACTTCAGATAGCAATTGTTACTGAGTGTCCATTAAATGCAGAATGACTTATTTGGAGCTAACACTGCCGGCCACTGTGATGCCAAATAAAATACTTAATGGGAAAATATATCACTTAGAAGCCCCATTCTGATTAGATTCAATGTTAGTTGGCTATTTTTGTATTACCGCTGTGTTTGTTGAAGCTCTTGTTAATAATAATAATAATAATGTTGGTATTTGTTAAACGCTTACTATGTGCCGAGCACTGTTCTAAGTGCTGGGGTAGACACAGGGGAATCGGGTTGTCCCAAGTGGGGCTCACAGTCTTAATCCCCATTTACAGATGAGGTAACTGAGGCACCGAGAAGTTAAGTGACTTGCCCAAAGTCACACAGCTGACAAGTGGCCGAGCCGGAATTTGAACCCATGACCTCTGACTCCAAAGCCCGTGCTCTTTCCACTGAGCCACGCTGCTTCTCTATGTGAAGTAGCCATTATTCTCGGTGTTTCATGGAGGAAAAGTATATTTTGGGGAGTAAAATGGGTCTTCCTAAAATTAATTATTTTGCAAAGGAACATTATTTTCCCTTTCCACATTTGTCACCAAAAAATATGGCCCAACTCACCAAATTCTGAATTATGGTTAGTATTCAGCATTTATTTACAGAGCACTGTATAATTACTACATGCTTTCCACTCATTTCTTAGTCATTTTCTGATGTTTCACTGTTCATTCTTCCCTCCAAAGCTACAGCACATTTTTCTCAGTTTAACTTGCCAAGCTTTCCTAACAACTGCCAAAAAGGGTCGTGACTCCTAGGAAAATTAACATTTTTACAAAGCGCTGTTGTCTTTTAAATCTTTTATAATATATGCAATTCTGCTTTGACAGTTGATGTGGATGTATAGTGCATATTTTGCAGTGAAAGTTTCAATTTGGAGAAAATAGATTTTTTTTCCTTTCACCGAAGGTGTCAACAAATATGTGGTTCTCCCCAAGGAGAATGAATACATTAAAGACAGAACTGAAAGACTGCTGTTTATGCTACTGCTTATTTTCTAGCACAATCCTTGGAAATAGGGCTGAGATCTTCAAGAATTTCTTGATTGCCGAATTGGTCTGTCAAAATGCAGTTTGCTCTTCGTGTGGTGGAGTAGGGAACAGGTATATTTATGCTAGAAAGGCAAGATTAGGCAGGGAAAATATTGTAGATTATATTTGGCTCTGATTTCAGTCCTTGGAACTGCCATAATGGATATTCACCCCAAACAAGTTGATTTTCTTCTTGGTATTTCACTTTCCACAGGCAAGTGGCAAACACATTTGCCCCTTGCTCTAGCTGATCTGGGGTGGAAATCCCACCCTTTACTTTTCCAGTAACTCCTATTAAGAATGGCAAATCAAATTTGTCCAGGATCCCACCTGACACTCCCACTATGTAAAATCCCACTAGACTGAAAGCTTCTCGAGTTTACCAATTTTACTTCATTGTCCTAAGCACATTAAAAATTATTTTTATGTCTATCTCCCCCTCTAGATGATAATAGACACATTCCCTGCCAACTCTGTTGTACTGTGCTCTCCCAAGTGCTTAGTGCAACATAAGCAGCAAAGAAGAAGCATGGCATAGTCAACTTCCTACAGAAATGCTCTGGGCATGTCACTCCCCTTCTTAAAAACCTCCAATGGTTGCCTGTCAACCTCCGCACGAAACAAAAACTCCTCACTCTTGCCTTCAAAGCTCTCCATCACCTTGCCCCCTCCTACCTCACCTCCCTTCTCTCTTTCTACTGCCCATTCCACACGCTCCGCTCCTCTGCCACTCACCTCCTCACTGTCCCCCATTCACTCCTATCTCACCATCGACCCCTGGCCCACATCCTACTGCTGTCCTGGAATGCCCTCCCTCCTCACCTCCGCCAAACTAACTCTCTTCCCCTCTTCAAAGCCCTATTGAGAGCTCGCCTCTTCCAGGACGCCTTCCCACCCCCTTTCCCTCTGCTCCCCCTACCCTCCCCTCCTCCCCTCCTACCATCTGCTCTTCCCCTTCCCCTCCCATCGGCACTGTGCTCATTTGTATATATTATTAATTAACCTATTTATTTTGTTAATGAGGTGTATATCTCCTTGATTCTATTTATCTTGATGATGTTTTCTTGTTTTGTTCTGTTTTCCTTTCCTCTCTGTCTCCCCTGTTTAGATTGTGAGCCCGTCATTGGGCAGGGATTGTCTCTATCTGTTGCTGAATTGTACATTCCAAGCGCTTAGTACAGTGCTCTGCACATAGTAAGCGCTCAATAAATACTATTGAATGCATGAATGAATAGTGGATAGAGCATGGGCCTAGGAGACAGAGATCATGGGTTCTAATCTCAGCTCTTCCACTTGTCTTCTGTGTGACCCTGGGTAAGTCACTTAACATCTCTGTGCCTCAGTTACCTCATCTGTAAACTGGGGATTGAGACTGTGAGACCCATGTAGCACAAGGGATGTGTCCAACCCAATTTCCTTGTATCCCCCCCAGTACTTAGTATAGTGCCTAGCACTATATATACTTACTATATACTTACTATATATAGTAAGTGCTTAACAAATACCATAGCAGCGTGGCTCAGTGGAAAGACCACAGGCTTAGGAGTCAAAGGTCATGGGTTCTAATTCCTGACTCTGCCACCTGTCAGCTCTGTGACTTTGGGCAAGTCACTTGACTTCTCAGTGCCTCAGTTACCTCATCTGTAAAATGGGGATTAAGACTGTGAGCCCCAAGCAGGACTACCTGATTACCCTGTATCTCCCCCAGCGCTTAGAACAGTGCTCTGAACATAGTAAGCCCTTAACAAATACCAACATTATTATTATTATTATTACATCATCTCTAAAATGGGGGTTTAGACTGTGAGCCCCACATGAGACAGAGACTGTGTCCAGTCAGGTTTGCTTGTACATATCCCAGGGCTTAGTACAGTGCTTGGCAAATAGTAAATGCTTAATAAATAGCTTTTTTATCATTATTAACATTTTAGGGCATACTGGATTGAGAGTATTTCTACATGTTGGAAATTACAAATTCCATATACCAAATTTTTTTTGTCGAAGTGAAATAAATAGGATCAATTAGTCAAAATATAATTGTGGCCTTTGTTAAGTGCTAATCACATGTGAAGTTCTAAGCAGATCAGACACAGTCCCTGTCCCATATGGTGCTCACAGTATAATGTGAAAAAAGAATGGGTATTTTATCCCCATTTTAGAGATGAGGAAACTGAGGCAAAGACAGGTTAAGTGACAATCTCCTCAAATAGATTGAATTGCATTGCAGAGACCATACTTATCAGGAACATTTATGGAGTAGGTTTATTGCAAAATATGCTTTCATGTCAAAAGGCCTACAAATAAGAAATACAGTGCTCTTTTTTCGGTTTCTTATGAAAAGTCATTGAACTGAGGAATATTCCCAGATGACAGAAAACTGATAGTCTTCTTGCATTTGGTAATATTAAGAAGCAAAACCCATTTAAGAATATATTGGCTTTCAAGGTAAACAAAGAGAAAAGAAAACATAACCACAGAAGGATATAACTCACTCCAGGGATATAGAATTTCAGGGGATAGATGTCCTTAAAAGTTGTAGGACTTTAAGGAAGCAGTGCCTCAGAGCCAAGGAAACGGAGGGAAATACCACAAAACCCATTTACAGAATTCATTCTGAAAGCAAATCAGGACAACATATTATCACTACGTCCTGATATTTTCCTCTTCAAAGCCCTCTCTTCTCCTTTCTAACCTATTCCCTTGTTGGCTTTCTTTTTTTAACAAAACCTTAGCTCCCTGTATGGTTTTGCTTCTGTGAAGCTCAGTGAATTATAGTGAGAAAACTCAGTCAATTTAATTAGCACGAACTCTAAGATGGAAAGTTTTTAACAAAAGCATTCAGGAGGAGATGATTAACCGAACTGTAGCAAATGAGGGTCTGGGGAGCTCTGGATGTTTATAATTGTGATCCTTCAGCGTACTTAACTGGGAAATAAGTTGTGGGTTTTGCGAAAAGAAATAAACCCACAAAAACTGCTATTCCACTCCCAACAGCTGGTCCAACAGTTGGAGAGCCAGGGAGGAATCCAAGCGGAAAAAGGTGGACACACCCAAGACGACCTTGGAAAAACTCAATGGGAAGTTTTGTTTATAAAGAGGATCATTAAAGAGGGGTAAACCTCATCCAATGCCCACAGGGCACTCCCACAGGCCCGCTAAAGAAAGAAACTTGCTCTCAGAACAGAGTAAATGTGAATGATGCCCCCCCAGAAAATCCCAAGGCTGTTGACATAAATTCCTTCTCCTCTCCGTTTTTTTTAAATGTTATTTGTTAAGCATTCAGTATGTTCCAGAGACTTTACTAAGCGCTGGGGTCGATCGAAGCTCATAAGTTTGGAGACAGTCCATGGGACTCACAGCCTTAATCCCCACTTAAAGATGAGGTAACTGAAGCACAGAGAAGTGAAGTGACTTACTTAAGGTCACACAACAGACAAGTGGCAGAGCCAGGATTAGAACCTAGGTCTTTCTGACTTCCAGACCCTTTTCCTATCTACTGGGCCACATTGTTTTCCCAGCTGGATATTGCACTTCTTCTTCATATTCTGAAAGGAGGTCTGAGCCTGGCTTCTGTGTTTGTGCTAGCCTCCTCACGCAGTATGACATTTTCAGATATAAAAAACAAATCACTCTGAACTGCATTTCTCCCATATCATTCCCAACTACCAAGTACTAGTAGTATCGATGATATTTATTAAACATTTACAGGGTGCAAAGCATTGTATTAAGCACCATGAAAGTACATGGGTGGGAATTTGGCACATCTCTGGATCTCAAGGGGCTCTGCATAGAGGGGATTGGTGACAAGGAAATAAGGAGAAATTCATGTTGAGACCCCATCAGTCTTGGATCCAGAGTTCCACCCTCACTAAAACTGGGACGTCTCTGCTACTGCTGTCAGTCTCTCTTATCCTCTGCTGATTGAAGAGTTCTTCCAACACCACATTTTCAAACACAGGAGCCCACAGAGAAGTCTTTCAGCTGGTCTACCCTTCAATCTGAATTTATCAATCAAATAATCAGTGGTATTTATTAAGTGCATACTGTGCACAGCAAACTGTACTAAGTAGTTGCAAGAGTATAATGTAACAGAGACGTTCCCTGCCTAAGAGTCAGCTACATCCCTTGGACCACCTACAACATCAAGAGAAGCTTATAACTTGGCCATGAGGATATTATTTTCATTCATCCTGGATTATGTAGGTGCAAACACTCATCACCGAGTTAGCATTTGAAAGAAGATCATTTGAAATAAGATGGGATTCCTCTTGAGATTGCAATAGCTCAGCAGAATTCCAAATGCAGTATTTAGTGCCCAATATCCTGAGCCAATTACATATAAAAAAAATACTGCCACTCAATTGACAACTATCATCCTATATGTTCTACTCCTCCACTGACTGGCAACACATTAAAAACCCTTCTTCATCCTTGGTCAGAAATGACAAGAGAATGTTGTGGCATTTTCAGTTCAGGATTGAAACGCTTCTATTTTCAGTGAAAATGTCCCATTAGATTTCACCACTACAAAGCTGTGCTCCCTTGGAGGACAAGTGTGAATTCTGAGATGCTCCACTTGCCATCCTGTAGAATTTTAGTTTTTTCTACAGAGTGCAAGTCTCTTGTGAACAGGGATCGCATCTACCAACTCTGTGGTACTGAACTCTTCCCAGAACTTAGTACAGTGCTATGAACTCAGTAAGTGCTCTATAAATATCACTGATTGATTGGTTGCCAAGTTGTGGGAGTTCATCAGAGGAGGAATATTCCAGAACGATAAAATCTCAAGAGATTGAGCCCCGGACCGGTTTACAGTAGGGGGGATTTCAGCAGATGGAGAAGAACATGGATACATTTCACCCATGTTAAGTGAACTACAGGCAGGGTCTGAAACAAGACTCAATCAATCACTGGTATTTACTGAGGGCTTATTTTGTGCAGAACAAACAGACTAGAACCCACATACCCTGATTCCCAGTGGTCTTCACCCAATCAGTCAATTGATCGATCGATCAGTGGAGCGCACTGGCTGACAGTCGGCTGTTTGGTGCAGATTGCCTCACCGGCTGGGCTGAGGGTAGCTGGGAGGACGGGGGAAGGGGTGGTGTTGGCAGACCAGGGCCAGCTCAGGGCAGCAGCTGAGGAGGAATTGAGCTCCAATGTAGCAGCATAACATGGCCAACCTCGATTTTCATCAGTTGCCCTCAGCTTTACAGATGGAAAAACAACATGGCCACGGCACATATGTAACATCAGAGGGAGTGGGGTGGAGTTGGTCACTGGAAACTACAGGTCACACCCTGGCTGCCCTGCCCTGCCCTGCCCTGCCCTGTCTGATGTGGTTCATGCACAGCAGCCATTTTGGGAAGGTCTATCCCTTAGGTCCATCTTCATAATGTCCCAAGCACCAGCCATGTTATTAGGGTCAGAGAACTCACAGTTGGAATAGCGTATGTTGCCCTGGGGGAGAGTGCAGTGGCCAGGAACTCACCTTTTATGTTGGGATTTAGAAAATGGTTACCTATATTAGTGTTGGTCAAGGTTAACTAAGGATATTATTTTTTATGGTATTTGTTAAGGACTTACTATGTGTCAAACACTACTGTAAGCTCTGGGGTAGGTACAAGTTATTTAGGTTGGACACAATTCCTGGCCTACATGGGGCTCACAGTCTAAGTAGGAGGGAGAACAGATACTGAAGCCCCATTTTACAGTTAAGGAAACTGAGGCACAGAGACATTAAGTGATTTGCCCAAGGTCGCATAGTAAGCAATTGGCAGAGCTGGGATTAGAACCCAAATTGTCTGATGACCAGGCCCTTGCTCTTTCCACTTAGACCATGTTGCTACTTACTGCAAGAACAGGCAAAATGAATATCCCTAGAAAAACTTGGGGGAAGGCCAAAATGTCCCTGGGTTTAGGTTGCCTCCTCCCATGATCTTTTTTAAGCCTCCACCCATTCACTTTTTTAGAAAGGCCCCTAATATGGTCTCTCTTCCTTCTTATGCTGTGAAGAGGAAGCTGGTCAGTGGGAGCTGGGAGCAGAAGAAGAGAGGATGAGCGGGAGGAGGAGAATAGCATCAGTGAAATCCCCATCAGGGGAGAGTAAAAAGAGGATTAGGGGATTTTCAAAAGGGCAGCCCCTTCCACCACCACTCCTATCCCCTTTCCAGTACTTAACTGTGCCAATTTTTCTGTGCGTCAATGTGGCCAACCTACTTTTTCATTTCGTAGTCATAACTTGCCATTCTTGTTGTCATTTTGTTTCTTTTGGGGAAATTTTGAAAACTACATTAGTGAATTTCTCTTAAAGTGGATGCAAACAGACAAAAGCACTATCTCCAGTTCAAGTTACTACTAGCTCCTTGAAAGACTCCAGTGGGCCTGAAGCTGAGTCACCTCCCTGTTGAAAGGGGAAATCCCATGACTTAGTTAGAAACTAGGGTGTGCTTGGGAGCTACATAGCGGTCACTTAACTGGTTCAGGAGAGTATCAGAGGCTCCACTTAAAATCTACCCGCTTTCAGCAGAATTAATGCCTTTCCATCCCTGTCCATGTTTCTCCATTCTGCTTATCGAGCTTTTTTTATGCAACCATGATTCTAGAGAGCCACTCTTATGAAAGGATGATGCCTATCTGCACATGATTTATATCTTTTTGTTATTCTAAAAGCCAAAAGTGCTTCAGTCAGGAATACTCAGGAAATTTATCCAGGTTTTGTTTCATTGCTAGAATCAGAAAAATCAGGGTAGGTGGACTGCACTATTGCCTGAAAAATCAACAAAGCATCCTAGTTTTGGGGAACTAAATGGATGCCGAAAGATCATCAAGACCACCTCAGGCCACTGTGAAGAATTGTCTTCCTCCTCTGCTTCCGAAGGATAGCTATCTTTCCTTTCCTTAAAGGCTTGTCCTCTTTTTCAATTGTTATATATGTGTTCCCCAGAAGCCCTGCAAATCTGTCATCTCCACTGGCAGTTGTCACTGAAGGAACATTCATTTCATTCCCCTTTCTGCCTAAATGAAACAGAGGAATGGCATGAAAAAAATATATAATGTTTCTCCTGCTATCTCTTCTAATTTCAGCCTCAGGGGTCTCTAAATCAAGGGAGTCCTGGGAACTGAGGATGGGAAGATGGGATTAAGCGGGTGCCACTGAATTTCCTTTTGGTGTGGGCAGGGATTGTCTCTCTGTTGCTGAATTGTACTTTCCAAGCACTTAGTACAGTGCTCTGCACACAGTAAGCACTCAATAAATATGAACTGAATGAATGAACTGTGCTAGGCTCTTGGGTATTTCTACAGGGAACAGGAGATGCCAAATTTGCCTTTATGATTTTCTGTGTTGGAGTCAGAGATTCTGAACCAACATGGTTCAGTATGAAGCAGCATGATCTGGTGGGTAGAGCACGGGACTGGGAGTTAGAAGGACCGGGGTTCTGATCCCGGATCTGCCACTTGACTGGTCTGTGACCTTGGGCAAGTCACTTACTTCCCTGTGCCTCAGTTTCCTCATCTGAAAAATGGGGATTAAGACTGTGAGCCTCATGTGAGACAAGGACTGTGTCCAACCTAATTAGCTTGTATTTATCCCAGCACTAAAAACAGTGTTTGACACATAGTAAGCACTGAACAAATATCGCCATTATCATTATTAATATACCATTTGCAAATGAAGTACTCTTTCTTGACAAAGAGTCTTAAAAGTAACTTTACTGTGAGTAAAACACAGAGTTGGTAATGAGACAATATTATAGCTTTACAGATAAGATATCTTTCAAGGGCAATCTCTGGGCATACACTTCCAGAAAATCTTCTGAACATTTAGGTCAGTGCTATCCCATTATGAAGTTTCACTCCACTAGCCCAAAGTCTCCAGTGATTACACATCTTCTCAAAGAAAACAAAAAGCACTAAGGCAGCTTTAAGACTCTACATTAGCTGACTCCTACTTACCTACCTGGTCTCTTCTCTTAACTTTCAATTCTTGCTCTGAGATGATCATCCCTATGCCAGGGAAGGACAACACTGTATTGGGTGTTGAGGGGATTGTTATAAGGAGAACAAGACACTGTCCTGATCTATGACAACGGTTCTGAATCTACTGGCCAATCAATCATATTTATTGATAGGGAAGCAGCATGACCCAATGCAGTCAGAGGTCCCGGGAGTCAGAAGATCTGAGTTTTAATTCCATCTCTGCCAATTGCCTGCTGTGTGACCTTGGGCAAGTCATTTAACTTTTCTGTGTCTCAGTTTCCTGAACTGTAAAATGGTGATTAAATACCTATTCTCCCTCCTACTTGGACTGTGAGCCCCATTTGGGTTAGGGACTGTGTCCGATTTGATTAACTTGTAGCTATACCAGAATTCAGAACAGTGTCTAACAAATACCATTAAAGAATGCATTGCCCAGTTGGAGAAAACTTACTAAGTGCCTGAGAGAGTACAATATAACAGCGTTAAGAGACACAGTCCCTGCCCACAGGGCACTCAAAATCTAGATATCACAGTTTACTACCTAATACTGAAGCAGTGGATATATATAATCCAATTTAGGTAAGAAGAAACACTAAGGCTCACCTAAGGACTGGCCTTGCTCTAAGGCATTCTTATTTCACACCTCCTGAGATATGCTTCCTCCTGTTCGGAAGTCCCTCCTTCCTCATATCTGTCCTCTTATGTCCCTCCTCTCCTTCCAGCCCTCTTAAAAAGCTACCTCCTGCAAGAGGCTTTTTCTGAATATACCTTCTCTCCCTGGTCATTTGATCTCAATGGGGAGATATTGAATTTTCTTCGTTCATTCATTCATATATTCACTCACTTCATTTTGTTGTGCCCAATTGTCTCCGTGTATCCTCTTGTTCCTACTCTTTTTATAATCTGTCTCCCTGTCTCCTCCATTCAATTGTAAGCTCTTCCAGAAGAGACTCGCTTCTACTTTTAATGTACTATTCAAACGGCCTAGTGTAGAATTAATCTAACAAGAAATCACTGATACTGAGCACTTGCTCTGCGCAGAACACTGTTCTATGCCCTGGTGAGAGTACAACAGAATTAAGCGGAAAAGTTCTCTGCCCATAGTGAGCTTGCAGTCTAGAAAGACTTATGAATAAATAACTTTTAATAAACAATTTAAAGACATGTTCAAAAGAGCCGTGAGATTAGGGGTGGGGGAAATATCAAACGTGCAAAGGTCATAGATCTAAGTGCCCAGGTGACACAGAAAGGAGAGTGATCTGGGGAAAAGAGGGTTTAATCAAGGATGGCCTCAATAAGAAGGTGTGACCTTAATTGTGCTTTGAAGGTGGAGAGAGTCATGTTCTGGCCTATGTAGAAGGGGAGAGAGGTCCAGGCTAGGGGAAGGATGTGGGAAAGAAGCTGGCAGTGAGATAGATGAGATCAGGGCACGGTGCGTAAGCTGGTACCAGAGGAGTGAAGTGTGCACACTGGGCTGTAGTAAGGGATTAGTGAAGTGAGGTAGGATGGGGCGAGCTGAATGAGGGCTTCAAAGCCTATGGTGAGAAATTTCTGTTTAATACTGAGGCAGGTGGGCAGCCATTGGAAGTTCTTGAGGAGTAGGGAGGCACGGACTAAAGATTTTTATTGAGAGACGATTCATGCAGCAGAGTGAAGTATGGATTGGAGTGGGGAGAGACAGGAGGCCTGGAGGCCAGTGAGGAGGCAGATGTAGTAGTCAAGGATAAAGTGGTTGGATCAGCAGGTTGGAGAGGAAAGGGCAGACTGTGAAGGACTTGGTGACAGACTGAATACGTGGGTGAAATGAGAGATGAGTGGATGACAACACCAAGGTTATGGGCTTGCAAGACAGGGAGGATGATGGTGTCACAGAGTAGGCATTTAACGACTGCAGATACCAGAGATCGCCTGATTTACAATGTCCGTGTATGGCATTGGCCTCTCCACTATCATCATCATCAAGAGCTTCTTGAAGCAGCACGGCCTAATGGAAGAAGTACGAACCTGGGAGTCAGAGGACCCGCGCTCTACACCTACCTCTGTCACTTGCTGGCTGGGTGAGCACGGGCAAGTCACTAAAGTTCTCTGGGACTGTTTTCTCATTTGCAAATTGAAAATGCAATACCCCTTCTCTCTCTGTGAGCCTCATAAGGGACAGTGATTGTATCCTCACTGATTATTTTGTGTCTAGACCAGTGTTTAGTAGTGCTCAGCAGGCAGTAGTTAGCAGATATATTAATCATGGTTATCATCATCATCATCATCCTCTCTATCTCGGAATGAGATTAAGATCTCCACATACCTGGAATTAGGTTGAGTGACAGATTCCACTGGGTTTTCCCAAAAGTCCTACTATCTGCTGCCTGCTTTCCCCTAACAAACTAGTAATGTTAGTGGGGAAGGTTTGTATTTAGTCTGGAAGGAAATTCACAGGTTTTGCATCCTTCAAACGTTTTCTGCTTAACTATTATATTTCAAAATAAGGAAAACAATTATACTGATATATTGCACTTTTGCTAACAGGGGCTCCTATTAATCAGCATGTTAAGTCTGATCAAACTATGAGAACCACCCTGACCTCCTGGGTGCTATACCAAGCAACACAAATGCAAAGATGTGTACAGTTGTTAGAGTTAATTGGGCCAAGACAGATAAATAAATAAATAAATCAGTATTTTCATTTATATACAAATAGAGTCTTCCTTTCCCAAGAAACAAAAACACTGACAAATTTTAAAAAAAATCTGAAGAATTTGAGCGTAGTTTTCCCTAGCCTAGCCCATAGTCGGCAATTTTGTTTACCTAAGTACAAATATGGGGTAAAAACCAATGTGCATTCTGAGACTAGAAAGCAACACATTTGGTGTTAAATGGAGATATGTTCAGGAACGTCTTCTGCGAGTCTAAATATTACCAACAGAACCCTGCCAAAGGAAAGCAGGGTGAGAATATAGTTTACATTTTTCAACATTGCCTGTCCCCAGAAGCTGATGCTCTTATTTCTGAGCAGGACAGAGGACAGAGATGAACCTGACCTTAGCCAATCATTGCCCTCAGACAAATTCATCGGTTCGTCTCTTTCGCACATTTGAAGCAGTCAGAGACCAGACTTTTTAAAGTCTCTAACAAGGTCAGACATCGAGGGATTTCAGTTTGCAAAGTTGAAACCATTTGCCGACAGTTTAAATCTACCCCTTTTAGGTTTTCATTCATCTCTGGGGAAATACAAGGTCCAGGGAAGTTGGAAGTACTTTCACTACTCTGTCCTAGTTTACTACACCACTGCAGTCCCTATCTCCTTAGTCCTGAACACTTCAACTTCAACTTTCTTCAAAGTCCTGGGAGCATCAAGCAGTATGTGAAGTATTTACCTATTGTGGCAACCCTCAACAGCAATCACAACATTAACAAACAAAATTCTTGGCATTTCCCCGGGACGTGCCTCTGAAATGATCATCTGAATGGTGACTGGGCATAATAACATGGCAGCCAAAGGCAAATACAATCATTACAGAGGAGACATTTGGAATCTTAGAAACATTCAGCTGGAAAGAGGTAGTTTAGAGGTCATCCGGTCAGTGCCTCTACCTTCAAGCGTGTATGCTTCAACCTTCCTGGGACACATGGTTTTCTAACTTGCTCTAAAAGAGATTTCACAATGTCCCCTAGGCACTGCTTCAGTGCCTAACCACTCAACATTAGCAAGTCCTCCCTTACAGTTAACCTGAATCTCTTCCGTGGCAATTAAACTCTAATTTCTCACTGGAGATGTAGAACAACTCTGAGGTTAAATTTAAATGTCACCTAATCTTGCTCTTGGTCATGATTTCACAGTGTAAGCAAAAATCTAGAAATACGTTAGTATTTTGGAACATGCATAGAGATGTCATGAGGGACAGGAATATCCTTTCTTAACTGGGTTAGGAGAAGATGTTAAACTGCATGATTTCTTATGTGGTTATGCATTGAATGGGCCAAGATGGCATTAAAGTGATTTCTCCTTTTAAAGAAGAAAAGAAACTTGTGCAGAATTTTGCAAAGATTGGGAAATGAGACTCTCCATCTTCTCTGTTTGGCTTAATGGTGAATTTTGCTTCCAAATGATGAGAGTTAATAATAATAATGATGATGATTGTAAAAATAATAATAATAATAACTGAGATAACTGAGTCATAAGGAAGTGAAGTGACTTCCTCAAGGTCACACAGCAGACAAGTGGCAGAGTCAGAATTAGAACCAGGTTCCTTCTGACTCCCAGTACCATGCTCTATCCACTAGGCAATGCTGCTTCTCCTAAGAGATATTTTTCGGTGGGGTTATGGATGGTGCCCATGATTGGTGTGAACAGACTTAAGACTGAGAAGAGAGATCTGACCCTTCTAAATGAACTTTGCATTAAGAACCGATGAGGAGTCCTTAAGGAAACCCCCTTCAGCTGATTTCCTTCCCTCGCCTGTCACATTTTGAAATAGCAGATTCAGGGAACGAGCACCCACAGTCACATATGTTTCTGTCTCCATCCATCAGCTGACCGATCATTGAGAAATAAGAGCTTCATTTTGTGGGTTCAGACACCAGCACTGGCCCTGAATGGAATGATACAAAATGCCCTCCTCCCCACCTATCATTTCCCAGTTCCAACTCTTGAAAATGTAATGTAAATCAGACACTGAGAAAACCATGCATTTTGGGGAGTGTATGCCTGGAAGCAGACTAAACCTGCTCCCAGAGGCAAGGGAAACTAGGTAGATGGGTTATGCTGTCTCCTGCGGGAAACCATAAGAGAATAGAGAGACAATCAGACAAACATCTAAGTCTCTTGTAAACAATTTAAGCAGGCCATTAAAACATAAAGAAAAGAGGTCTATTTGGGTCATGGTGTTTAACATTTCTTGTTCAAACATTATCTAAAACTTGGTCCAAGAAAGGCATCGAAGTCTGGGTGCCCACACCCGAGGTAAGGACTGAAGGCACAAGAAGATAGTTTGATAAACAGACATTCTAAAATGGGCATAAGACTACTTAGTATTCATGCAGTATTTTATTTCAAAAGTCATTTAGCATCTACCTCCTCATTCATTGTCACCACTTCCCTATATGTCAGGGCCAAGCTGGGATGTCCATCCTCATTTTACAGTCCTAGAGAGGATAAATGGCTTGCCCAAGGTAATCCAGTGAGCCAGGAATGGGGGCAGGACTGCCAATCCAGGCTATGAGCCAATGGGACAGCAGCCCAGGGTACCATTTCCTGAAGGGCACTTCGCTGATCAAGAATAACTAAATATCTAATCTCATTTGTTCCTGTTTATATTGAAATTAGGTGAGGATTTTGCAAATCATACAGAATACGTGCTATAAATCTGGATTCAAATTTGCATGTGCAATCCTTTTTTTAATTAAACATGAATAATTTTGTATGTGTGTTGACTAACTGGATGGGGGCAATTTTTCAAAGATTTTCCCAGGATGCCAAAATACCTCTGCCTGGCCCTGAACAGAGTTGGAAACCGGAACTCGACAGTTAGCCCAGACTGGGTCATTCCACTCCACTGCCCCATGTCAAGTTTAGGAAGATGAAAAGACAAAAATAATCTCTTTGATACCTAGTGTAAGAAACTGCTGTGGGGAAAAAGGTGTTTTATGTATAGACAATAATATCTACACTGATCTGAAAAAATTTGTGAGGTAATAGGATTTCATGAATATTATGAATATGAATATTGAAAAGCAGTGTTGCCTAGTGGAAAGACTTTGGGCCTGGGAATCAGAGGACCTGGGTTCTCATCCCAGCTCTTCCACATGTCTGCTGTGGGACCTTGGGTAAGTCACTTTACTTCTCTCTGCCTCAGTTATATCATATGTAAAATAGGGATTAAGATTGTGAACCTCGAATGGAACGTGGACTGTGTCCAACCTGATTAAGCTTTTATCTACCCCAGTGCTTAATATAGTACCTGATGCATATTAAACACTAAACGAATACCATATTAATATATAATATATATTAATATACTATGTAATATATATAGTTAGCAGTTATATATCTAATCTGTGATAGACTCTGACAACCATTTAAACAGGAGCAGCAGAAAGACTAATAGGTTTTCAGCAATGAGGCATCACACACAGCTAATTTTCTGGAGTGACTCAGCAAGCAAAAGCGACGGGGTAGATACAGGTTAGTCAGGTTGGACACAGTCCCCATCCCACTTAGGACTCTCACTCTTAATCCTCTTAATCCCCATTTTACAGATGAGGTAAGTGAATGTTGGTATTTGTTAAGCGCTTACTATGTGCCGAGCACTGTTCTAAGCGCTGGGGTAGACACAGGGGAATCAGGTTGTCCCAAGTGGGGCTCACAGTCTTAATCCCCATTTTACAGATGAGGTAACTGAGGCACCGAGAAGTTAAGTGACTTGCCCAAAGTCACACAGCTGACAAGTGGCAGAGCCAGGGTTCGAACCCATGACCTCTGACTCCAAAGTCCGTGCTCTTTCCACTGAGCCACGCTGCTTCTCTACAGAACAGACATTTGAATGCTGAAAATGTTGGTTGATAGGTTTCCCCAGAAGTCCTTCATGGAAAGGAATTGGTAAGAATTTTGCACCGTGTTCATCTTTTGCATTACTTAACTGGAGCTAAGTTAACTACCTTGTTGAAGTTTGAACTGAATCTCAGAGAAGTGAAGTGTCTTGCTCAAGGTCACATAGCACTCATGTGGCAGAGCAGGGATTAGAACCCATGACCTTCTGACTCCCAGGCTCATGTTCTATCCATTAAGTCTCAATGCTTCTCGAAGCAGGAAGCATCGGTCTCATCCCTTACATTCCACTCTTTGTCGATGTGCGTGCCACTTTCACCTGCTGACACACTAAACTCAAACAGAATTTAAGGAGGCATCACCAAGCAACTTCCTCTACATAAGCGCAATGAATCTTGGAGATTTATTCTAGGTCAATAGGACCCTCCCTAATCCTGAACCTCTCTTACTGGTTAGGCCAGCTTGATCCAAAAGTTCCACTGCTTTGGCTCTCATCTTGCACTTTGCAGGGGTGCCAACTCCACAGGGGTGATGGGAGGCTGTTTCAGCTGGATACCTAGATTTGTTCAGCTAGGGTTTCAGAAAAGACTTGAGAGTGTCAAATGGAGGCTGAGAACACCCAGCAGAGTGGCTCTCTGGCCTACTGGATATTTGAAGACTGTCCTCTCCCAATCCTCATCTCTATTTTGTTGGGGTTCTTTTAATGGTATTTTTAACTACTTACTATGTGTCAATCACTGTTCTAAGCAGGGGTGTAGGTGCAGGTTAATTTTGTCTCACACAGTCTCTGTCCCGCATGGGGCTTATAGTCTAAGTAAAAGGGAGACAAGGTATTTAATCCCCATTTTACACTTGAGGAAACTGAGGCACAGAGAAGTTAAGTGACTTGTCTAAAGTTCCACTGCAGGTGAGTGGCAGAACTTGGATTAGTAATCAGGGCCTCTGACTCCCAGGCCTGTGCTCTTTCCACTACACTGTCCTGCTTACCCCAGGATCTCTGAACCATTTTTAGAGAAGCGGTGTGACCTTGGGAAAAGATTATTGGCCTGAGAGTCAGAAGACTGGGATTCTAGTTCCATCTCTGCCACTTGCCTGCTCTTTGACTGTAGCCAAGTCATTCATTTATCTGGACTTTAGTGTTCTCATCTGGAAAATGGATATTCAATACACATTCTCCCTCTTGCTTAGATTGTGAGCCCCACCTGGTACAGCAACTGTGCCCGACCTGATCACCTTTGTGTCTATGGAAGCATTTAGGACAATGTTTGTCACGGAACAAGCCCTGAATAAATACTACAGTTATATTTTTTACACTCTCCATGCCCCTCCCCCCCCAAAAAAGAAACACTTAAAAAACATAAAGTTAGCACCTATGGAACTCTGGAGGCATTAATTTTCTATCCAGTGAATGATTTCAACCTAACTGCAGTTCCATGTTGCAGGATAGATATTGTTTATGACACTTTGGTTATCTTCCTGCTCTGGTATTGTTCTCTGACTCTGGTTATGGTCCTGTGAACCTTTCAATTATTTCCTGACATAAGCTGCTCTGAATAGCATGTAGTCAGGCCCTACATCTAAGCAGTCTTTTACACTTCACTGGGCCCAAGGCTGATCTTGGAGTTCATATCTTCAAATGGGAGACATGTCCCAGCTTAGAGTTGGCTCAAGGAGAAGTGTGCTGTGGGGTTATTACAGAGAAGAATGAAGAAAATGTCAGGCCTTATTAAAGGCACCCAGATCACCTGCCCCCATCTCTCTGCCTAAGCCAAGGGAAGGAATCAAATCTGCATGGTGTGTTTGCCAGGTGTTCATCATGGACTCTCCTGCCCTTTGTGTTCAACATATTGTTTTCCTCGGCTGAATCACTAGGGAAAACTTGGCACGAGACTTGCATCTTTTGTTTTGTTTCCCTGCATCCAGTCTGGTCATTCTTGGCCTGCTCTGCAGCTTTCCATCGGTAAGGCTTATAGAGTCTTAGTTATGTTGCCTTACAAATGCGGGGCCCTACTTTCTCTCCAAATACGCCTTTAGCCCATGTCATCAGGGAGAATGCTTTCTCTTATGCATCGCCGTGTGACTGGCTGATGCCAGAGAGCAGGGTGCGGCCTTTGGAATTTAGCAGAAGCACGGGAATAGGTTGCGGGAGGATAGCCAAGGCTGGCCGCGATAGGGACTTCTTCACTGGCTCCGTATAACTTCCCTAAGGCACTCTGTGCTTTGGTTTCCCAGGCTCTAAATCTTAGGAAAAATGTTCCTTCATGGATGAGCCCAGGGGAAGATCAGCCCATGGGTTGATTTAATAATTATGGTATTTGCTAAGCCCTTACTATGTGCCAGGCACTGTACTAAGTGCTGGGGTAGAAACAAGCAAATTAAGTTGGACACAGCCCCTGTCCCACATGGGGCTCAAAGTCTTAATCTCTATTTTACAGATGAGGTAACTGAGGCACAGAGAAGTGAAGTGACTTGCCCAACACAGCAGACAAGTGGCAGAACTGGGATTACCACTCAGGTCCTTCTGATTCCTGGGCCTGTTCTCTATCCACTAGGCTGAACTGCTTGATGGCCTCTTTCTAGGCTGCCAATTGTACACTCCAAGCGCTTAGTACAGTGCTCTGCATACAGTAAGTGCTCAATAAATATGATTGATTGAATGAATTGAATCCTTATCAATCAATCGAACAATCCTATTTATTGAGCACTTACTATGTGCAGAGCAAATATTAATAGTAATAATAAGAATAATGATGGTATTTGTTGAGCGCTTACTATGTGCCAGGCAGTATACTAAATGTTGGGGTGGTTAAAAGCAAATCAGATTGGGCACAGTCCCAGTCCCATGTGGGGCTCACAGACTCAATCCCCATTTTACTGATGAGGCAACTGAGGCCCAAAGAAGTGAAGTGATTTGCCCAAGGTCACACAGCGGACAAGTGGCGGACCTGGGATTTAGAGCCCATGAACTTCTGACCCCCAGGCCCGTGCTCTGTCCACTATGCCATGCTGCTTCAATGCTTGGGAGAGTAGCAAGGAAAGACTGAGCTGGAGAAACCCAATTCGGGAAATCATTCAAAGTCAGAAGGAAAAAAAAAAAGATTAACTCGTCATTCCATGCACAGCAGACCAGATTTCTGCAGCCAGAAGCCACCTCACCCTACCCCCAGCATAGACTGAGTAGAACTTGGATGTTAAGTAACCCAGACAAAGAATCAGTGCAGTGGCCAAAACTAACTACAGCCAGTTTCTCAATCCCTGAAACATTATTTGGTTCTCCGTGGACTAGGAGATTTGTCATCATATGCAACTGTTCCAGCACTGTTCTAGACGGCAGTGGAATCTGTTTTGTCAGAGCTGCGTGATTATAGGCTGTCGTCAAAGGCTCAAGGCTGTGCGTATTCTCAACTGCTCCCACTATGGGAGAGGAAACCATTTTGGGAAGCATTAGTTAACGTCCTGCTGGCTGTTTCCTCATTTCTGTGCGTTAATGAATTTTCTCCTTGTGTGTGCTCAGAATGATTTTAAAATAGATTTCTCTCTCTTGTGGTCCAAACTGAAAGACCAAAAAAATGCCTATCTTTCTGGATACCTGGGGCTCCATTGCTTCTGCACTTTGTCACACCGCCCCCTTTGCTTTCTTGACATCTTAAAATGCTCTTATGCTGTCACGAGGGTCACAGGGCAGAGGTGACATTATGGTCTGGCTTCTCATCCTACAATAGGATGGCTGAGGGGTCTCGCTCCTTCCCAGACTCTTAAAACTGAGTCAGCCCAACCAGATTTTTGAGTAATTCATCAATCAAGAGAAGTAGCATGGCCTAGTGAATAGAGCATGGGCCTCTGAGTCAGACGGACCTTAGTTCTAGATCTGACACTGCCAACTGTCTGCTCTATGACCTTGGGCAAGTCACTTAACATCTCTGTGCCTCAGTTTCCTCATCTGCAAAATGGGGATTAAGATTGTGAGCCCCATATGGGACAGGAACTGTGTCCAACCCGGTTATCGTGTATCTACCCCAGGATTTAGAAATGTAACTGGCACATAGTAAGTGCTAAACAAAGAGCCTTATCACTAATTGTATTTATTAAGTACTTATTATTTGCAGAGCAATGTACTAAGTGTTTGGGAAAGTTCAACATGACAGAGTTAGTAGATGTGAGTCAATTCCCACCTGACAGCTTGTTAGTCCAATCATCAACATTACTTTTCTATTTGTGAATTATAAGAAATGCTCACTGCCATTCTTACCAAGAAAGTTCTAACAGCCTTATTGATCACACCTTCTCCAAGAAGCCTTCCCCAAATTAAGCCCCTTTAATCCTAACCCCCACTTCCTTCTGCTTCACCTATGCACTTGGGTCGGTGACATTTGGGCATTTGATATTCTCCCCCCAGCCTATGGATGTGCTGTGAAGATATGTACATATCTATAAATTATTATAAATTATTTATTCATATTAGTGTCTGTCTCCTCCTTAGACTGTAAGCTCCTTGCAGGCAGGGAACGTGTCTACCAACTCTGTTGTACTGCACTCTCCCAAGCACTTAATTCGATGCTGTGTACATGGTAAACACTCAATAAATATCATTGATGATGATGATGATGATGATGATAATGAGATCAAAATGTCCCAATCCTGTTTATGGTGCAGGCAGTGAATACTAAGTTGTCATTATTAAATTTACATTTTTCTTTTATAATGAGGAAAGATCATATCACATTAAGCTAAGCAAAAAGCCATCCTCACCTCCTCCAAGAGGCCTTCCCAGATTGAGTTACCCCTTTTTTCCTCCGCTCCCTCTGCTTCCCCTCCGCCCTCTGTTCCTCCCACTTCACCTCCCCTCAGCTAAACCCCCTTTGCCTCTGCTCCTCCTCCTCTCCTTCCCCTCCCCTCAGCACTGTGCTCATTTGTATATATTTTTTATTACCCTATTCATTTTGTTAATGAGGGGTACATCCCCTTGATTCTATTTATCGTGATATTGTTGTCTTGTTTTTGTTTCTTTCTGTTTTACTCTGCCATCTGTCTCCCCCGATTAGACTGTGAGCCCGTCACTGGGCAGGGATTGTCTCTATCTGTTGCCGGAACTGTACATTCCAAGAGGTTAATACAGTGATCTGCACAAAGTAAGTGCTCAATAAATACTACTGAATGAATGAATATCTTTCCAATACCAACCTCTGACCATCTACACATTTTTTTAAAATCTAGGAGTTTCCTTCCACTCTTTAAATTTTGTAGCTTCCCCTCCTTCGGTACATTTCCCGAACACATTAACGTACAGACATTCTGATCATCAATGTTCAGTGATACCTATTGAGTGCTTACTGTGTACAGAGCCCTGTGCTAAGTTTTCAATACTGTTCAACAGAGCTGGTAGACATGTTCCCTGCCCACAAGGAGCTCACAGTCTAGAGGGGGAACAAAATAGCAGAAAAACTTGGGGAACTTTGTTTTCTGATGATAAACAGGATGACAGAGCCCTTTACTAATAAAAAGGAACCTACTGCTATTATTGATCGTAGCTGTGGTGTTTGTTAAGCACTTGCTATGTACCAGGCATTGTACTAAGCACTAATATAGATACAATAATCAAGCCAGACACAGTTCCTATCCTACAAGTGGTTCACAGTCTAAGGGAGAACAGGCATTGATTCCTCATTTTGTAGATGAGGAAACTGAAGCACAGAGAAGTTAAGTGATTCGCCCAAGGTCACACAGTAGATACGTGGCGGAGCCGGGACTAGAACCCAGGTTCTCTGACACCCAGGACTCTGCTCTCTCAACCAGGCTTCTTTACTAATGACTTCCAGGTTCACGGTTTCAAAGTCATGCAACTGTTTCTAGAGTGGAGCCATGATGCGGGAAGCCCAGGGTACAACAGAAAAGAAAATGTCTCTCATCATGTCCCTGATTGGAAACTAAACTAGCTGTGGAAGTCTTTTTTTTCCTTCACATGCTTTTAAAACTCTTTTGAGGTGTGTGCATGAGTAGGGGAGGTTGGTTTAAGGGGGGGAAAGAGATCAAATTGAGGGGGCTATAAATCCTCAGTCTGGAAAGGATAAGCTCTTCATCTAAATCTCCCTCAAAACAAATTATATGTCATGCAAAATTCCCCCTTTATTCATCTTAGTTGCTTTCTATTTTTCCTGATTTCTCCTGCCAGTGTGAGATTAAGGTCCAAAGGAAGTTACCTTTCCAACCCAAATCCCATTCCTATTGAAATTAACTTTTCATCTTGCTTTTCAATCGGTGGCATTTATTGAGTGTTTTCTGTGTGCAGTGCTCTCTTAAGTTTCCTTCATCTGGAATGGTTTGCCATGGCCAGAACCCCCATGGAGTAATAGTGAAGGAGCCCATCATTCAAGAAACACGCAGCACGATTGTTTTCAGTGAGTCTGACCTGCTTCTCCTGTATCTATCCCAGTGCTTAGTTCGGTGCCTTAGCACCTACCATAATTATTAATATTTTCATGTGTTTTCATTTAGAGATTTTCTGAGACCAAAGAAAATCCCGGTGATTAAGAAACTGTTCTTTGAAGATAAAAAGGAAATGTAACCGATGGGAGGATGAGGCTAGCCCTGTTGCTGCAGCATATGGCGACCCTCATCAGCAATGCAGAGAATGCATCGCCATTTGGAAGGAAGCCAAGGTTTGATGAGTTTGGTTTTTGCCTGCAAAAATCTGGAATTCGATCTCATTTTGAACACGCCACTTGCTAACAATGAGGCTGTTTTGTTGTTTTTTTATGAGTCCCTGACATCAGGCAGTGGAAAATGTGCAAGCGATCCAAGGGAAAGCAGCTGTTTCGATCCAACCCGGGGGGTACAACCTGCTCTCTCTGAAGAAAATGGGATGACCAGGGAGCCCAGGGCCAGAAGGGTCCATGACCTCGAAAGACTCCATAAGTCAACAAATCATTTAGACTAAAAGGGCGTGTTGGGCTCCTGTCTTTTTGAGATAATTCCCTTCTGTAATTATTATGTGTCTGTCAGTCAATCATATTTATTGAGTGCTTACTGAATGCAGAACACTGTACTAAGCGTTAGGCAGAGGACAATTAAACTGTGTTGGGTAGACACATTCCCTGCCCACAGTTAGCTTGCAATCTAGAGGATGAATTTACAGTCTAGAGTTTACAGTCCGTCTCCCCCACTAGATTGTAATCTCCTTGCGGGGAAGGGGTCATATCTTCTAAGTCTATTAAACTGCCCCAATTGTTTAGTTTAGTAGTCTGCACATAGTAGTATTCAATAAATACTACTAATAATAATTATGGTATTTGTTAAGCACTTACTACATGCCAAACACCGTTCTAAGTGCTGGGGAAGATACAAGGTAATCAGGTTGTCCCACGTGGGGCTCACAGACTTAATCCCCATTTTAGAGATGAGATAACTGAGGCCCAGAGAAGTGAAGTGACTTGCGCAAGGTCATATAGCAGGTAAGGGGCAATTGATGTTGCTTCTCAATTGATTGATTGCTTGCTGAGGCCCATGAAAACTGCAAGGTCTTGGTGTGGTTTCCCACGCCTCGTCTGAACGTGTTATGATGTAATCACTTCAGTTGTGCCACTCTGTCTTCTGATAACACGGGATGGTTCTTCAGGGGATGAAGTCATGATATGCTTGAGTAGCTGGTCCCAGAGGACCTGGGTAGAATTTTTCTGGCGTGGGAGAGCAGTGAGCTGGTCACTATAGTTCCCAGTCTGATGTTTTCACCTTGTTTCTTCTAGACCATCTTTGAGGTCTCTATCAATCAATCAATGATATTAATTGAGTGCTAACTCTGTGTAGGGCACTGTCTAAGTACTTGGGAAAATCCACTATATTAAAATTGACAGAAACAAACCTTGCCCACAAGAAGTTTTACACTTTATAGATTTCTGCCTGTAGACCAAAGATGCTGGTGCTTTGTCATCTCCTGCAGCGATGTCATTCATTCATTCAGTCAGTTGTATTTAATGAGCACTTACTGTGTACTAAGCACTTCTCCGGGTCAGAAAGGACTCACACCAGCAGAGCTAGGTCTTCTGAACTCTTAGAACACTGAGAAGTCACGGTCATGACTGTAATTATGACTTCTGAGCTGTGCGGAGCCCGAAATCCGGCTACTCCTTTCTCGTTTATCGTCCCGCATCCGACCTGATTAACTTGTTTTGACCCCAGTACTTAGAACAATGCTTGACACATAGTAAGAGCTTAGCAAATACAATACTACTATTACTACTAATAATAATCACTGATGGTGTAGATATTGAGGATTTACTGTGTGCAGAATGCTGTACTAAGCATTTGGAAGAGGACAGTGCAACAGAGTTCCTAGGCATGTTTCCCTGTAATAGCCAACCTGATTCAAATTCCGGATCAAACCCCTTCAAAGCTTAGACTGTGAGCCCCGTGTGGGATGGGGGCTGTGTCTGATCTGATCAACTTGTTTTTACCCCAGTGCTTAGAAGAGTTCTTGACACATAGTAAGAGCTTAGCAAATACAATACTACTACTACTACTACAAATAATTAATGGTGCATATACTGAGCACATACTGTGTGCAGAGCACTATACTAAGTGCCCGGGAGAATGCACAACAGAGTTGGTAGACACATTTCCCTGCTAATAATAATAATAAAGTAGTGAAAATGTTACGGGATTGGCTCTTCCAGGCCTCAGGCGTTTTAAAGCTTCCTTGAGTGGCAGGGTAGAAACTTAAAGAAACACGATCCCTTGAAATAATTCAAGATCCTCACCTAGGTGCCTGCAGGTAAGGATGTATTTTCATGACCTTGAATTTGCTTTCATCTACTGAGTTTAGCCATGAAGTGGGAAGGTAGCAGGGGGAGAAGGAGGGTTTTCTGAACTCAGTCCCAGACCAACCGTGTTTGGCTCTAAACCAAATCTCCCCAGCCCTCAGCTCCATTCTCCTTCCCACCCTCCTGCCTCCAACATCCCCACTCTTGCCTGACACCCTGAGGGGAAAAGGTTTCTGCCTCCTGTTGTCTGTGTCCAGGAAGCCAAGTGACATTCAAATTATATATTATACATTATCCATTTATATCAATGCCTGTCTCCCCTTCTAGACTGTAAGCTCATTGTGGACAGGGAACATGTTGTCCAACTCTGCTGTATTGTACTCTCCTAAGTGCCTAGTACAGTGCTCTGCATGTAGTAAGCCCTCAATAAATACCATTGGTGTTTAAGATGCTACTGATCATGATTTGGAAGGGTTTTTGTGGAGAATGCAAAGCTTTTTATGAGCGGCATCAGATGGTGGGTCCAGTGACGACGGTTTGGCACACGCTGACTTTATAGTACCTAGGTATGACACATCTCTGAAAAGCTGTGCTGTGGCTAAATATGGGATTTTATGTCTCCCATAGCTGCCATCATCCCTAAGCGTTCAACCCAAAGGAGCAAGATCTGATGCAATATGTTGTGCTTCGGGGCCTCAGAGTATCTCACAACACTGGCCTTGTTCCTGCATTTTTAATAAAATTTGTCACTAAAGATGGCTCCATAATTTTTGTTTAGGGTGGGCTCTTCCCATCCTCCTGCCCTTTGATATTCTTTTGGACCCTTCCTCATATGACAGAGTTTTGAAAGAGCTCCCAGGAGTTCTGAAAGAGAGTGGTCTGAGAAAGGGAGAGGATAGTTAATTTAACATATCCCAAGATGATCTGGAGTGGTGTGCAACTGAACCCCAAAGATTTCTGTGTTTTCTTGACATGAAAAGCCCACAATCCTTGTGGAGCAGGCTGTTTTTTCATCATTATTCTAAGGACTAGTCTGCCTCTAAGAAGATGTATGTGTGAAAATGTCTCAGAACTGTTAGAATAATGCTAAGTAGCTTCTGCCATCACTTTGGCACCCCACAGGTGTTACTTTCATCACAAAATGTGTCGTAAGCCTAGAATGTGTATTTGAGTGTGAACAGCAGTGGGTTATGCCCAGTACAATGCTTCTTTCTTTAAAAGAAGTGCCAGAATAGTTTTAAATATCGAAGGCATTGCACAGGCTCAATAGTGTTATTTGCATTCATTCAATCGTATTTATGAGCACTTACTGTGTTCAAAGCACTGTACTAAGCACTTTTCTACCACCTAAGTGGGAAAGTAGATGAAACCAATAGGTACCAGTGCCTTTGCCCAGCCCATTGCCCAGCTACTAGAGAGAGGACAGTTAGACTCTAAGCTTATCTCTAGACTGTAAGCTCATTATGGGCAGGCAACCTATCTGCTAATTCTGTTGTATCATACTCTCCTAAGCACTTAGTACAGTGCTCTGCACATAGTAGGCATTCAATAAACACCATTATTTGACTGATTATTTTCCTTTTTCAACCAGTGCAGTCTTTTCCCTGAAGGAGCTGCAAAAAAACTTAGTACAAGCACTTAGTACAGTGCTATGCACACAGTAAGTGCTCAATAAATATGATTGAATTATGGAATGAATAAATAAGCAGAGCTTTTGTAGAAGAAAATTGCAAAGTCTCTTCTGCAGACAGCTCCACTGGCCAGTGGAGTTCAGCATAGAGCCCAGCCAGCCCATTGGTCTCGTGGGACTTAAGTCTGGGGCTGGGCTCCCCTGACATCCAGTTGAACTTTGGACAGCTTCTCCGTCTCCTGTCCCTGCTCACTGTAAGCCTAAGCAGGTTGTGGGAGGGTAGTTTCTTGGCTTTTTTAAAAATGATACCTTAAAGTGCTTACTATGTGCCAGGCACTGTTCTAAGCACTGGGGTAGCCAAGATAATTAGGTTGGACACAGCCCCTGTCTCACATGGGGTTCCCAGTCTAATTAGGAGAGAGGAGGATTTAAAGCAGCGTGGCTCACTTGAAAGAGCCCGGGCTTGGGAGTCAGAGATCATGATTTCGAATCCCGGCCCTACCACTTCTCAGCTGTGTGACTGTGGACAAGTCACTTCACTTCTCTGTGCCTCAGTTCCCTCATCTGTAAAATGGGGATTAACTGTGAGCCTCACGTGGGACAACCTGATTACCCTGTATCTACCCCAGTGCTTAGAACAGTGCTCTGCACATAGTAAGCACTTAAATACCAACATTATTATTATTATTCCCATTTTACAGATGAGGCACAGACAAGCTAAGTGATTTGCCCAAGGTCAGGCAGCAGACAAGCAATGGAGATAGGATTAGAACACAGGTCTTCTGGTTTCCAGACCCATGTTCTCTCCACTAAATCATGCTGATTTCGGCCGAAACAGACATTTAACGGTCCTTTCCGTTTTTAGCTCCTACTGAGCTGGGCAGCGGGGGAAAGTAGAAGGGAGGGAGTTTAGAGCAGCCAGCAATGTTCTCTGATTATGATGTACTCCCCAAATTGTTCCACTATTGTTTGAAGAATTCCCTACTCAAATAAATACTCAGGTTTCCCACAGCAACAGAGAAGGGGGTCCCCTTTTAAAATCCAAAGGTATGAGGCACTCTTTCCACTAAATCCAAATGGGCGTTACGGTTTTGTTCAATAGAGACAAGCCCAAAGATATCGGGTACCTCATCGACCCCCATATTAGTGGCAGAGTCATTGTTTGTCTCATTTTGCATATCATTATGCTCCCTGCTCGTGCTGCATTTCATCACACTTGAAAATGAATTACAACCCAGGAAATGATCATTCATCTGAAACCTCGCTGCACTTGTTCCAGTGACAGGTCTTCATAGGATAGGGGTTACATCTATTTCAGAAATCCCTAAAGGGATCACTAACCACAAGAAATCACTGGCTCAGTCCACACCAGTGGCCTCCTAAACCCAAGATAAGCTGGTGAAACAAAAAAATGAAAGGAAAATATGTAAACCTGCGGGAAAGAGTCTAACGGGGCCCCCAAGAAATGCCAAGCAAACATTAAGCTTGTAGGAGGAAGATTCAAAGGTGATCATGAGAGAGAAACTCATGCATTAATCAGGATTCCTGCCTACATTTCACCTAGATTTTTTTTTCTTTTGGCTGACAGAGAGAGAGGGGAGACAAGATGATTGCCATGATTAAAGAGTCACGTGGCCTAATGAGGAGCAGTGTAGCCAAATAGAAATAGGAGAGACCTGGGAGTCAGAGGACCTGGGTTCTAATCCCGGTTTTGCCACTCGTCTGCTGAGCGACCTTGGGCATGTCACTTCACTGTGCCTCAATTTCCTCATCTGTATGATAGGTAATCACAATCCCTGTTCTCCCTCCTTCTTAGATTGAGAGCCCTATATGGGGTAGGGACTGTGTTTGACATGATTATCCACCCCAGCACTTAGAACAGTGCTTGCTACACTTAAACACTTAAGAAACATTATTATAATTGTTACTATACAGCTTTCTCAGCCTCTAATACCGGACCACCGAGAGGTGAGAGAGCATGGGTCTGCTAATCAGAAGTACCTGAGTTCTAATCCCAGCTTCTCCATTTGTCTGATGTGTGACCTTGGGCAAGTCTCTTCACTTCTCTGTGCCTCAGTCCCCTTCTGTAAATTGGGTATTAAGACCGTGAGCTCCACGTGAGATAGGCAACCCAATCACCTCATATCTACTCCAACGCTTAGTAGAGTGCCTGGCACATAGTAAGCACTTTACAAATACCATAATCATTATTTTTATCTATATCTTTAAGCACTTAATATCCACTGCATCCTCAGCCCCAGAACACTTGCGTATATATCCGTAATTCATTTTAATGTTTGTCTCTTCCCCTGGACTGTAATCTCCTTTTAGGCAGGGAATGTGTCTACCAACTCTGTTGTATTCTGCTCTCCAAAGCGCATAGCACAGAGCTCTGCACACAGTAAGTACTCAGTGAAAAACAATGATTGAAAAATTATTTGAAAACCCTTTGTAATGACCTGCCCCTCCGTCCGCCTCCTCGTTCATGACACTCCATGCCCCAGAAGAAACACAACTGCTAGGGACAAGACAGCGAAAGTCACGCCGGGCAAAATCACTCCTCTCTGCAGATCATTTCCCTTGTGCCGATCCTTGGATCCGAAGTCACGTGATTATCGAGTGGAACTCTAGAATGTAAGCTTGTCCTCTCGACTGTAAACTCAATGGAGGCAGGGAACATGTCTACCAACTCTGTTGAATTGTCTCTCCCAAACTTTTAGTACAGTGTTCTGCTCACAGGAAGCTGTCAGTAAATATGACTGACTGATTGATGAGACCCCATCTGCTGCACTGATGTGTTTGCCAGTGAGAACACCTGAGCTCTCTTCAAAGCCACTTCTAGGACTTCCAAACTCTCTGAAGTTTCATGTCAAGGAGAACAATCCTTTCCTGACTGCTGCAGGTCTGGTTTGTTTATCAGCCACAGTCATCTCCAAACAACTCACTGCTATTTCACACTTCTTGAGATTTTGATTCACCTTGCCTTTAAATTGTTTCTTCTTCCTTCCTCGGTGGGCTACGTTCCATTTGAATTCATACGCAGCAAGGCGTAGTGGATAAACAATGTACCTGGGAGTCAGAAGGTCATGGGTTCTAATCCTGCCTCCACTACTCGTCTGCTCTGTGACTTTGGGCAAGTAACTTCACTTCTCGGGGCCTCAGTTACCTCATCTGTAAAATGGGGATTGAGACTGTGAGCCCCACAAGTGACAGGGACTGCGGCCAACCCTATTGGCTCGTATCCACCCCAGTACTTAGTACAGTGAGTGGCACATAGTAAGAGCTTTACAAATGCTATAATTATTATTATCATTACTAGTCGGAATAAAGGGTGTTTGATGCCATAGATTAGATATACTTGTATCTGAAGGGAGAAGTATGGCTTCTCAAGAACTTTCCTTGTACAAAAATGGAGGGCAATGTTACTTGGTCATTAAAAACTCTAGAACCCATCTCCACTCCCATGATCTCCCTTTGTATCAGGCTAACAAAGTCAGCATAAATATACTCGCTGGGCAGCAAGCCAGTGGAATAACACCTCCTTCAAGAGGTTTTCACTGTCTAAGCCCTCTTTTGCCTGACTCCTTTTCTCTTCTGCCTTGTCTATGCCCTCAGATTTGAGTGCCTCAGCCCCACAGCACTTATGTACATACCTGCATTTTATTTATTTATATTAATGCCTGTCTCTTCCTCTAGACTGTTAGTCGGTATTAGGCAGGGAACGTATCTATCAACTCTGTTGTATTTCACTCTCCAAAGCACTCAGTATAGTGCTCTGCACACAGTAAGCTCTCAATAAATACCATTGCTTGATTATTTGATTGGTAACATGGTGCTAGTTCTGGTCCTCATAAATCCCAGCTACCCCCTTTTTGAAGCTGATCAGCTAGAATGACGGTGATGGTATTTGTTAAGTGCTTACTGTGTGCCGGGCACCGTACTAAGCGCTGGGTTAAATACAAGCAAATCAAGTTGGACACAGTCATTGTCCCATGTAGACTCCCAGTCTCAATCCCCATTTTACAGATGAGGTAACTGAGGCACAGAGAAGTGAAGGGACTTACCCAAGGTCACACAGTAGACAAGTGGCAGAGCTGGGAACAAGTGGCAGAGCTGGGATTAGAGCATGTGACCTACTGCGTTCCAGGCCCATCTTCTATCTACTATGCCATGCAATGATGTATGATTGTAGCCTCCACATTAAGAAGGAGCTAATTTCACTCTCTCTGCGTTATCCTACTGAGGGACTGGGACAACATTACACTGAGGCTATTGCAATTAATACAATGTGTTTGCTGAGCACTGACTGTGTGCGGATCATTGCACAAAACTATATGACAGCCTACTAATCCACCTCCTTTCTCAGAGGGAGATGTCAGGAAAGGACTCTTGGATTCTGTTTGTAGATTTTGTTCTGTCCAGAGCAGTGACAGAGAAGTGGTGTGGCTTAATTCAAAGAGCATGGGCCGGGGGGTTTAAGGACCTGGGTTCTAATCCCAGCTCCACCATCATCTGCTGTGTGACCTTGGGCAAGTCACTTCACTTTTTTGTGCCTCATTTACTTCATCTGTATAATGGAGATTAAGACTGTGAGTCCTTTTAGGAAGGGACTGTGTCTGAACTGATTATCTTATATCTTCCCCAGCACCTAGTACAGTGAATGGCACATAGTAAGTACTTGCCAAATATCACAATTATTACTGGACCATATGAACTTTGGAAAACCTAAGAATCACTTGATTCTAAATGATGATAACAGTGTCTACCTCAGAGACTTTGCTTGCATAAAGCATGCTTTTAAGTCCCTTGCTTCCTTTATCTTTATATGTGTGTGAATCATATTAATGAAAACTAATTGACTCATGTTTCACTGATTGCAGTAAACTAAATCTCCAAATCAAACCCAAATAAAAAATAAACAGAAATAGTTTATGGGTTGCATCTGTTATTAGGAAAAAAAATCCAAGGAAACAATTTAGAGATAAAAAGGCATTGCAAAATATCCATTGCAGCTATGAATAAAAACAAAACCAACAGCAGTGAATCCAGCATTCAAATGAATAATGGGTCATATGACAATAAGAATCTTTATCTGCAGAAAACATGGTGGCCGCTCTGACTACAAAGCATTGATTCCTTTCCAAACAAGGCTGTGCTAGTTTTAGGTTTGTTCATTTTTTTTTTCACTTTTTAACCTTTAAATGATCTAATGATGGTAGAGATGGTCAAAACTTCACACATCCTCCAAGTTATGAAGATCGGATCTCTGGAACTTTTCAATGAGTGGAGGAGGGCTCTCAGTCCAACGACATGATTGCCCCATTTGAATTCCAAGCATCTCTATTCCGGAGGTGGTTATCTCCGTTTACTGCATCTGACTTTGATTTCTGCTTGTTGGCCCTCTCCCTTAAGTGGCACCGGGATGCATACTGAATTGTGTATCTGTCTAGATTAATGCTGTGCCCAAGAGTAAGCAACAAGCTTTGAGTTGAGAAGCGATAAATCTTCCACTTGTTTTCGGTGATCTTCGGGGTTTAATCTGAACGCAAGCTACATGACAGCTGAAATGCTAAAGCAATCAACCGAGCCACGTCAAAATGTACCAGAGTTGCCTGAGAGATTCTCGGCGCTTCTTCGATGGTAGTGGAGTCTGTGAGTGAGCTAAATCCTGTGAATGCTTCCCCTGGATGTTAAAAGGCAAACAAACCCTGCTGTGAACACAGCCCTGGAGCTGAGGTACCCTGAGGTTCAGAGACACAAAGCTTCACTTCACTGAGCAGTGGTGTTATCACAGCCACATACTATGCTCCTTTAATGCCAACCTCCTCATTGAACCTCGATCTCGCCTATCTCACTGCAAACTTCTTCCCTTTCCTGCCTCTGGCCTGGAACGCCCTCCCTTTCCATATCCAACAGACAATTGTTCTTCCCACCTACAAAGCTTACTGAAGGCACATCTCCTCCAAGAGGCCTTCCTGAATAAGCCCTTATTTCCTTTTCTCCCACTCCCTTCTGCATCACCTTGACTTTCTCCCTTTAGTCAGTAAGTCAGTCAATTCTATTTATTGAACACTTTCTGTGTGCAGAGCACTGTACTAAGTGCTTGGGAAAGTACAATATTACAATATAATAGACACATTCTCTGCCCATAACGAGCTTACTGTCTACAGTCTTTATCCATCTCCCCACAGCTCCAAAGCCCTTCAATACATACCTACAATTTTACTTATTTATATTAATGTCTGCCTCCCCCTCTAAAGTGTAAGTTCATTTTGGTCAGGGAATGTTTCTGTTATAATGTTATATTGTTCCCTCCCAAGTGCTTAGTACAGTGCTCTGCATACAGTAAGCAGTCAAGAAATACAATCGACTGACTTCACCTTGACAACACCAGCGATATCGACAGGGTGTTTGCCAGAGGTGGTGACATAGCGAACAGAAGGAGCGGCAAAGAACATGGCCAACTCCAATCACTGGAACACATAGGAGAGCACAGTGCAGCTTTATCTGATGATCAGAAAAGAGACTGCTAAGGCACACAACCTGCTGCCATAATTAATGTCAACACTTGATTCGCAGGAGGGAGCTGGTCCCCATTTTAGCTTCCCGTGGCTAGCTCCATGTAAGTGCCAGTATCTGAGAAGGTCCCCGTTTTTATTCTTATTCATGAATTTCTTGCTGGAAATATCCTCACTGCTGAAAAATAACTAAAAAAAGGCAAAAAATACATAAGAATTTTTTGGCTTTTTTAATGCTATTTCTATTGTGTCCAGTGCTGTTCTAAGTGCTGGGGTAGATACAGGTTAATCAGGTAGGACACAATTCCTGACCCATATGGGGCTCACAGTCACGTAGGAGGGAGAACAGGTATTAATAATAATCATAATAATTATGGTGCTTGTTAAGCACTTACTATGGGTCAAGCACTGGTCTAAGCACTGGGGAAGATACAAGTTAATCAGGTTGGACAAAGTCCTTGCCTGACATGGGACACAGAGTAGGAGGAAGAGTAGGTATTGAATCCCCATTTTCCATTTAAGATCAATGAGGCACAAGGAAGTTAAGTCACTTGTCCAAGGTCACATAACAGGCAAGTGGTGGAGATGAGATTAGAACCCAGGGCCATGCTCTTTCCATTAGGCTGCCTCACAATGATCATGTTGTTTCTGGCCAGGGACCTTGGTCTTGGCCGTGACCACCCTCATGTTTGTGTTGAGCGGGATGAAGTCCCTACCCTAGGGGGTTAATGTTGCAAAGACCCATCATCACGTAACACAGGCTTGGAATTCAGAACCACTTTAGTGGAGTAGAGAATCCATGCAAAAAAAGTGTCCATTTGGTAAACTACACAAATGATTTCTGCCCTAAAATCTACTTTATTTGGCATAATCTAGATATTTCAGGTCAAAGAGGCTTTTGGGTCTTATATATTCCATATAATTCAAATATATAGACCCATGAATAAAGCCTTGCCCACTCTTTCCAAATTAACATATATGAGGATAATGAGTGAAAAGGAATGCTGAGAAACAGTGAGGTCTACTAGAAACTGCACGGGCCTCAGAGTCAGGAGGCCTGAATTCTAAGCTAAGCTCCACCATTCACAACTTGGGTGACTTGAGCAAATGTCTTAAATTCTCTGTGTTTAGTTTCCTCAACTGAAATTTGGGGATTCAATACCTCTTCTCCCTTCTGCTGAGACAGCGAACCTCATGTGTGAAAGAGACTATGTCTGACTTGATCATCTCACATCTACCCCAGGGCTTAGCACAATGTTCAGCACATAGTAAGTGCTTAATAAACACCACTATTATTATTTCTCAAGATTCCCAAGATGGATGGTGACTTAGAAAGCTATTTTCAATTTCTTCACAAAGCTGTGGTAAAGGATCGGTGAAGAAGGAAAGTAATCTGGATTATGAAAGAATGGCCTACACTTCCCTTAAGATCTTTTTGTAAAGTGGGGAAATGCCTATCTGCTTAGAATGATTAAAGTAAAATGTACCAGTAAGCAAGAGGATAGTCCAAATTATCACCGGAAGAGCCTCCTACCGTCAAATTTCTATGCTTCTGTGATGTCTCCCTCTAGATGTAAAATCACTAGGGGCAATGAATGTGTCTACCAACTCTGTTGTATCGTTCTGTCCCAAACACTTAATACAGTGCTCTGCATACAGTAACTGCTCAATAAACACCATTTATTGATTGTCTAATGAATTTGATAAACTGACTGTGTCTACACAGGGTTGATATACTTTCAGAAGGGAATTCTACATCAGAATAATAATAATAATGAATAATTATGGTATTTGTTAAATGCTGTATGCCAAGCATTGCTTCAAACACTGGTGTAGATGCAAGGTAATTAGGTTGGACACAGTCCCTAAAGTCTAAGTAGGAGGAAGAAGGATTTTGTCCCCATTTTACAGATGAGACCACTGAGACACAGAGAAGTTAAGTGACTTGCCCAAGATGATACAGCAGACAAGTGGCAGAGCCAGGATTAGAATCCAGGTCCTCTGACTTCCAGGCCCATGCTTTTTCCACTAGGCCATGCTGCTTCTCTTGTTATTTGATCTGAACCTGCACAGAGTTGATTGAATCTTGCCCCAGCCGAGACTGAATCTTTTGGAAACCACTTAACACTGGTCTTGTCTCAGGGCCTGTCCCAGGAACGTTGATATCAGAATATCTGCCTGACTGACAGATGCTATTCAGCCCCAGCCCGGTCCCTTGCCCTACTGCTACTCAGAAATGCCCTAGCATTCCAGTTCGCCAGGAGATGGGGAAATGAAGAACACCCAACACAACTCAGCAGACTCCTACATCACCCAGGAAAAATCCACAAGACCATGTTTTTATAGGAAAAAAATTGAATAAATAAGTCCTGCATGTGTGGCCACAGTCTAATAGTTTTCTATCATTCTCAACTGAATTGCAATGAAAAATACATGCACACATCCTCCTCGTATTAGCTGGCTTCCACATCTGTTTTTCAGTGAAGCCATGAAGAAACAGGTGGATTCCATTAAATGCCCTCATGCCAAGGTTAAGTGACCCCTGTGGCCCGCATAAGCACTGTATCCAACTTTCATCGGCTGACCAACGTGAAAAGAGATAGGTCTCATATATATCCTACCAATCCTTTAATGGTGCTACCAACGTCCGCTGGAGAGAACATGTTTGCAAAGGATCTACATTAGTCTACATTACTACAAAACTCTTTTGTAAGATATCTGTAATTCAAAAGGAGCTTAGAGCTAAAGTATAATATATCATTTTCAAAATGCCTCTACATTTTAACCCAGTCGAAAGGAAATGAACCAGATGGCCTCTTTACAACTGAAAAAGGAAGAACACTACTTCAACATTAACATTATCCACCATTTTAACTTACATTTTTCAACGTTATTTATATAAAAAGTTGTTCAGAATTCTGTGATTAAATAATCTGTCAAGGACATTTAGTAGAATTTCCCAGAGAATGAGAAAATCTTAAAAAGTAACTGAGTACAAGTCTCCATTTATGGTGATGGTGATGATGAAATGATATAAGAAATAAAGGAAAACCTAAGTTTTTCCTTTTAAGTAAAATGAAAACATGTTTATCTGTAAAGTTGTCAGGATTCAAGTGCCCAAAGAACCTGTAGATGAAGAGCCTTGATTCCTTGCCTTGCCTAGAGGAGAGGCAGATGAACAAGTTGTTCATGCAATTGCTGGAAATAACTCCATAAGCACTCAATGACCCAAATGTCTGACATAACCACATGATCTATCAGAAAGAGAAACACTTTATCTGCTCAAACACAATTGTTTATGTCCAAGCAGTGAATAATTTAGCAAGTTTCTATTTGCTCTGCAAAGTTTGGAAGGAATTCTTCACACACACACACACACACACACACACACACACACACACACACAAATCCCATAGAACCAAGAGATTCCATCCCATCCCATCCCTTGAGAGGCAGTGTAGTCTAGTGGAAAGAACACAGGCTTGGGAGGCAGGGGACTTGAGTTCTGATTCCATTCTACAACTTGACTGCAGTGTGAGCTTGGGTAAATCACTCAACTTTTCTGTTCCTCAGTTACCTCATCTGTGAAATGGGGATTAAGATAGTGAGACCTCCGTGGGACATGGATTGTAACCAACCTGATCATCTTATATCTACCCCAATGCTTAGTACATTGCCTGGCACATAATAAGTGTTTAATACCATTAAAACAAAAACAAAAAATAACTTTATGTTGATCAGGTTTCACACAGTTTTTGACCTGACACATTTCTTTTAGAACTTTTAGAAGGGCATTAGGTCAACACAGCCGAGGCTGTTTGAAGTGGGGTAAAGGTTTTGGACCTCTTGCTTGGATCTTATTCTCTTTATATATCTGCAGAGCACCACCCTGCCCATCTTTTAAGCCCTACTAAAACATATTAATCAATCAATCAATCAGTGGCATTTATTGAGAGCTTACTATTTGCAGAGCTCTGTACTAAGTGTTTGGGAGAGTAATAATAATACTTATGTCATTTGTTAAGCACGTACTATGTGCCAGGCACTGTTCTAAGCACTGGAGTAGATACAAGATAGCTGGGTTGGGCACAGTCCCTGTCTCACATGGGCTCACAGTCTCAATCTCCATTTTACAGACGAGGGAAGTGAGGCCCAGAGAAGTGAAGTGATTTGCCCAAGGTCACACAGCAGTCAAGTGGAGGAGCCGGGATTTGAACCCTTGACCTTCTGCCTCCCAGGCCCGTGCTCTATCCATTAGGCCATGCTGCTTCCCAATACAACAGAATTAGTGGATGTGTTCCCTGCCCATAACTAGCTTACACATCTTTTCCAAGAAGGCTTCCCTGATTTTCATTTCCCCACACTATCTGTCCCCCTACTGCACTACCTATGTCCTTGAACCCTCACCACCACCACCCCCACCCACCCCGCCCAGTACTTCTGTACATATCTTCATACTCGGTTACTTCCCCCTACCTGTAAGTTATTTTACTGTCCATCTCCCAGACAAGATTGTAGGCTCCTTGAGGGCAGGGATCATGTCTACCACCTCTACTGTACCCTCCCAAGTATTGTCCTAGTATAGTGTTCTACATAGAAAATGCTCAAGGGGTATGATCGATTGACCGATCCTAGAATGGCAGATTATAAAATCAGACTAAGAACTTTTACAAGTTTTTAAAAGAAGTAGCATGAAAATTCAATTTCAATAACCCAGAATTCCTGGCCCCGAGGCTAGTTCTAAGATCACAATATTCTGGGTAACAGACTTTTCTATTTTTGACTTTTCTTTCTGCACCCTCTTCCTTGGTTCTGTGGGAATTTTGGGATCCCAAGGATCAGAGTCCTCCCAAATGTCAGAGTACCGGCTGCTGGCTACACGGAGATATTCAGAACCCATAAGCGTCATTTCATGGAGCTGAGTATCTCAGATTTCCAAATGTACAGTGCCCATATATGGAATCTTTCCAGTTGATCTGCGAGGAACAAATACTCAAAGCAATGAAGTTTGATTTCTGGTTGGCACGGCTCTTTGCAGCTGTTTGACTTTTTAAGCAGCATCCTGGTGTCATGCTGGTGGTGTGAGAGTCATCCATGCAGCATTCACAAAATGTATTACACATCACTTAGCTGGAGTATGGAATATATTGTTTATTCTGGTCAAATTCCATTCAAATGGAAACAAGTATCTACCTCAGATTTATCAAAACACTCACTATCCATAATGCATGTTCTTTTTAGGGCAGCTAAATAGAAATATATAAAGAAAACTACTGCACAAAACTCCACTCTAAATCTCATCTTAAATTTGAGATGAGAAAATAATTATTGATTGAACACGTTCACACCTCACCACTCAATGCCTTCATTTATTTTTCCCCAGCTAAAGTACATGAAGGTCAGTGTTTACATGATACCTTGAAACTCTAAAAATCAGCAGAATCCTTTCAAATAGCTATATGATCTTAGCACAAATGAAGGACATCAAGGAAACAAAGTTAAGCATCTCGGACTTACTATGAAAAGAAGGCACAAAGAATAATTAAAGAGATTTTAATTTAGCTTCTGTTACAATTTGAAGACTACTCTAGAGACTCTCTCAACACCGCACTCCTGCTGGTGCATCCAGTCTTAGCAATTAAAGTTGCCACTACATGAGCATTTGAATCACATTAGGAATTAGCTGCCTTGCTGAAATTGATTTCATTTATCATGCAATCTCACTGTCTAAATTGTTGCTTCCTTACAAATTCTGCAAAATGGAAGGGTCCCAAAATGATATCCGTTAGCAGAACGGAAGGGTTCAACCTTTAAAAAGTTCTGTTATCCAGAGCTATTACTTCCTCTTCACGGATGGAGGCTATTGAAATGTAGAGGAAACTCAATCTGAGGCTAAGAGGTAACCTGAAGTCTGATCTGTTTAATATGAACTTAGAAGTGAGGACCCTATTTTTGAATGTATTTGAGTATTTTCTCATTCATCATACTCCATTGGATATTTCATTAATAAGGCATTTCAGGTTCCTCACTGGCTACCTATTTTCATGCTCTGTGAATGAAAACATCACTATTAATCACTCAAAAGGACTCTGTCACACTCACATTATGACTACTGTTTTAAGTTGTACAAGAACCTCACCAACACGATTAGAACTATGAAAAATGTTGGTCAACTGTTGTCTTTGTGCCAGTATTCGAGGTCTAGCGTTTGGTCAGTTCAGTGAAGTTTCAGATATAAAACAAGGTTAATCCACAATTAATTCTACTCATTTACCTATGATCCAGAGTGGTTGACTGGCCTCCAATTATTTTTGGGAAAAGCACTTTATCAACGTTCAGATTTTTCTTCTATAATACTGCAATTGTGGTCTTGAGGAAACTGCTCCCTCTCTAGACTGTAAACTCATTGTGTACAGAGAATGTGCCTCTTATATTGTTGTGTAGTACTCTCCCAAGCACTTAGTACAATGCCCTGCACAGAGAAAGTGCTCAATATGATTGACTGATTGTGGCATTGGGAAAATTGTGTTATAGTATTCATGAATTCAGTTGGAATTAATAGGTTATGAGGTAGATGGGTCAAAAATACTACCATGACAGACATTTTTCTAGACAAATTCCTAGGAGATTGTCCTGTCCCTGACTAGTGAAATGCTTTTTACTTCTACCACCCATTGTTATTTTGCTGAACTAAAATTGTGCAAATGTTCACAAAATACGGTATGCTACTGCACAGTGAGACTTAAGCATAGTCTCTAAGGTACAGTGGCATCCTGTCTTGACCAACAGACACCCCATTTGTGAACACAACTGTTCCTTTCTTCACAGATTCTAAAGATCATTCATTCATTCAATAGTATTCATTGAGCGCTTACTATGTGCATTTCACTGTACTAAGAGCTTGGAATGTACAGTTCAGCAACAGATAGAGACAATCCCTGCCCAATGACGGGCTTACAGTCTAATCGGAGGAGACAGACGTACAAAAACAAGACAACATAATCACGATAAATAGAATCAAGGGGATGTACACCTCATTAACAAAATAAATAGGGTATTAAAATATATACAAATGAACACAGTGCTGAGGGGGTGGGGGAGGGGTGTAGGAGCAGAGGGAAAGGGGGCTCAGCTGAGGGGAGGTGAAGGGGGAAGGGGGAGGAGTAGAGGGTGGAGGGGGAGCAGAGGGAAAAGGGGGTAGCTCAGTCTGGGAAAGCCCCTTGGAGGAGGTGAGCTCTCAGTAGGGCTTTGAAGAGGGGAAGAGAGTTTGGCGGAGATGAAGAGACAGTGGTAGGACATGGGCCAGAGGCTGACGGCAGGATAGGAGTGAACGGGGGACAGTGAGGAGGTGAGTGGCAGAGGAGTGGAGTGTATGGGGTGGACAGTAGAAAGAGAGAAGGGAGGTGAGGTAGGAGGGGGCAAGGTGATGGAGAGCTTGGGAGTCAGAAGACCTGGGTTCTAATTCTGGTTTCGCCATTTCTAATCCCACAGTGTGCCCTTGGATAAATCACTTAACTTTTCTGTGCCTCAGTTCCCTCATCAGCAAAATGGGGATTCAACTCCTACTCTCTGCCTTACTTAGACTGGTAGTCCTATGCATGGGACAGAGAATGTTCTTAGAAAGCCTATATGGTGTCACTTCAATTAACTGAAACCCTGACATCAAGTGTAGACCTTTGCTTACTCTGGGAACACAGTTAATACTTCCTGTTGATAGCAATTAAACACTTATTTTTTGAAATATATTCTGGAAGGGGTTGGGCTTTTAAAAACGTTGCATTCTAAAAGGCTTCTTTTGTTAGGGCATATGCTAAGTTGTTGCGGAGGACATATTCTACGCATGCTTATGCTACCTTGTTGGGAAGGACACATGTCGAAACCTTGGGAATGTGGGGCTTTCCTGGACTTCAACAGATCAAAGGGGGTTACTAAAATTAAGTGGCATGGAGAGAAGGAAATAGAAGTTATTGCTACAACTGATCCTGTCTGCTCTTGACTGAACAAGAGAACAGTAAATCCACTCCCCAAACCTAATATAAAAATGCTAAAATGTTCTGGATTAATGGAAACAAATCACCTCTGATGAAAGGAAAGCATGCTCTCAGTGGTTGCCTGTTTACAACTGATTGAATTGATGGCTAAACTACAGCAAACACTTCGCTATGGTACATTCAGCAGGAACATTCCCACAAGGTCATCTGGTTAATGTATTAACCATAACCTCGAGTCTCCAAGCAGCAGTTCCAAAAGTCAGCTTTTATTTGTGTCTTGCTTTAATTCACCACCAGCATTTGGATAGTAATTGTTGTCCATGCTTTACCACAGAGCCAAGACCAACTGAACCAGAACCGGAGGCACAAATCCCCTTCATATTTCTTCCTCTTCTTCCCCTCCACTATCTCCCTGTCTACTCCCTCGGCTCTGCCAGTGGATTGCTGTGCAAGCTTGTTATGTGCCAGGTACAGTATTTAGCGTTGGGATAGGTACCAAGTAGTTGAGTTGGACACAGTCCGTGGCCCAAAGTCTTAATCTCCATTTTACAGATGAGGTAACTGAGTCACAGAGAAGTGAAGTGATTTGTCCAAGATCACACGTCAGACAAGTGTTAGAGCTGGGATTAGAATCCAGGTCCTTCTCACCTCCAGGTGTATGTTCTATTCATTAGGCTATGCTGCTTCTAATTGCTTCCTACTAGTATTATGGACCAGGGATGGAATTTGATACTGTAATGGAAAAAAACAGAAATCTCTTCTTGCATAGAGCCAACAGTTTCTTGTAGCCCTCTGATATATTATTTAATCCCCTCTAGACTATAAACTCTCCTCTAGACTGTAGGCTCTTTGTGGGCCGGGATTGTTTCTAACAACTCTGTGGTAATGTACTCTCCCAAGTTCCTAGTACAGTGCTCAGTAAACCCTCGATAAATACTCCTGAATGAAGTATTGGTTGATGGTGAAATTCATGATGAAAGCAAGATCAAACTGGAAGGAATGTTAATCTAAGCATTTATCCTATCCCACCTTGATGACTCTATCAAACTCCTTGCTGACCTCTCGGCCTCCTGTCTTTCTGCTGTTTGGATTATTTCCAAACAAAAACATTCAGTCCAATCAATCGATAAATGCCACTGATTGATTGATCGATGTTTTCCCACTCCAGAAAAGCCTCCAGCGGTTGCCCATCCACCTCTGCATCAAACAGAAACTCCTTACACTAAAAGCACTCAATCATTTCATCCCCTCCTGTCTTACCTCTCTGCTTTCCTATTATAATCCAGCCCGCATAGTTTGCACCTCTACTTCCAGCCAGTTTATTGTGCCTCAGTCTCATCTATCTCAACACTGACCTCTCCCCCACATCTTGCCTCTACCCTGGAATGCCTTCCCTCTTCATATATGACAGACAATTACTCTCCCCATCTTCAAAACCTTATTGAAGGCATAGATCCTCCAAGAGGCCTGCCTTGACTAGGCACTCATTTCCCCTTCTCCTCTCTCTTCCGCATCACCCTTGCACTTGTATCTGTGTCCTTTATTCACCCCTACCTCAGCCCCACAGCACTTATGTATGTGTTCATGAGTTATTTATTTGAATTAATGTCCATCTCCCCCTCTGGACTGTAAGTTTGTTGTGGGCAGGGAACGTGTCTGCCAACCCTGTTACATCATACTCTCGCAACAGCTTAGTACAGTGCTTTATACACAGTAAGCACTCAATAAATATGGATTGATTGATTGATTGATTGAATGAAACTCCAAAAGCAAGGAAGGTTCATTTCAATTTCAATACACTCAACAGATAAAGAAGATGCCGTAGACAATATTGGATTGTATAGGTTAGAAGGGAGCACTATTGTATTTTCCCAAGGACTTAGTAAGTACAGTGCTCTGATCACAGTAAGTACACAGGAAATATCATTGATTGATGTAGGCACAATTATTGGCCAAATCAATACCAAGAAGAAATCTCCAGTTAAGGAGAAATTTAATTTGGCCTACATTCTCAGGTTGGGCTGCCTATATACCCCCATTTCATTAAATAATTGCTCAATTCTTCCCTTCCCTCTGCCTGGGTAACTCCTTGTGCGTGGGAACGTGTCTACCCACTCGTCTCGTGAAGAGACCTTTCCTCATCTCCCACTCCCTTCCGCGTCTCCCTGACTTGCTTCCTTTATTTCATCCCCTCTCCTAGCTGCACAGCACTTCTGTATATATCTGTAATTTATTTATTTATATTAATGTCTGGCTCCTCCCCCAGCCCCCCAAAATGGTAAGCTCATTGTGGGCAGGGAATATGTCTGTTTATTGTTATATGTTCTCTCTCAAGTGCTTAGTACTCTACTCTGGACCCAGTAAGCACTCAATAAATTCAACTGAATGAATTATATTTTATGCTCCCAAGTGCTTAATGCAGTTCTCTGCACATGGCAAGTGCTCAATAAATACTACTGATTGATTGATAGGTGCAGTTCTAGAGTCTATAGTAAAGAAAGGTAAGACGCAGCATTTTGCATGTTGGGTTTTTTTTCTTTTTCCCTGGCAGTGAAACCCAGTGGTCCTTGGTTCAGCCTGTGGAAAACTCATTTCAGAACTTAAACCTCAGTTCTCCACTTGATAAAACTGGGCTGAACTCATCAAGCTAATTTGCCAGGGAGGGACGGGGCTGCATCATAGAGAAATTCTCTCACCATGCCGGACTCACTACCCAATTCTACAGCCTCCTTAGTGAGGACTGTTGAACTTCCGTTGTGAAGCAGGCAGTACATTGAGAAATACTAAGGGTTGCGATAGTTCAAATTGCAAATATTATTAAATGCTTGTTGATTATAAGCAGTAAATGTCAAAACTGCACCTGTTCCAATCAACAGTGCTTTAGCTGATTGCAGCCAGATTAGGGGGATTGTCTCTGATGTAAATGGCACGGAGGTTTTAAGATTGTATCTGTGGTCTTGCTTAAGTTTGTCTGCCATTTTATCAATCAGTCAATCAGGGGTATTTACTGAGTGCTTATTGTGTACAGAACTCTGTACTAAGCACTTGGGAAAATACACTACAACCAAGTTGGTAAACATGTTCCCTGCCCACTGGAGCTTACAGTTTAGAGGGACTCTCATAATTTGCCTCTACATTTCGGGATACCATAATCCCAACCCTTTAATTTTGCAGAACCAATTGGGCTTCAATGGAATTCCTTTTAAGGAATTTAATGACCAGTTAGCAATGTAATTGCAATGCTCTTTTCAGAGGGAAAGATGATATGACCTGATCCTCAGTTACCTTTCTACAAATGTCAACGGAAGCTCCATGCACAATGTGACTACTGATTTCACCTGAAATGTTTCCCAACTTCAGGAGTCTTTGTTACAGTAATTTCCACTACAAAAGGGAATCTAAAGGGAGTTGTTTATTTAATCTGCAAACAGTGTTTTTTCCCCCTCCAGTCTTTGCAGTGATTTAGGGCATAAAAGCAGTTTTGTAAATCAAACATGGAATTGGATCAGTGCTGTTCTTTTTGATACAAGTTAACTTCATAACAATATGATTATTGTGTAAATTTTGCAGGGGAAGTGTGCTGTTTTGAAGTAGTTTAATGATGTAAATTGGCTCTTTAAATTGATTTAATTGTGTAAACTGACAACAAACCGAAAACCTTTCAGAGTCTGCATTTTCAGGGAAAGGACTGTTGGCCGTGAAGTAGTTTTTTGCTATTTTTTCCCCGTTTTAGACCAGTGACATGAATCTGCTATTTGCTAACTTCAGACAGCAGCCATTTCAAATCCTGAATTAAATGAAATCTGCCCCCAGAGCAACAAAGCGCACCACTTCCAGATTCTCACTGCTGCTGAGGTAACCAACTCAAACACATTTTTCTGTGGAATATATTCCTGGGGACCTCTTTTTTCATTTTGCAGTAACACAGTACAGTAGAATGCATTGAGGCAATTAGGTACTCTGATGGCCTTGGTGTACTTTAATCAATAGCATTTATTGAGAACTTGCTGTTTGCAGAGCACTTTACTAAGATACTGGGAAAGGGCAAAATTTTTTATGTGATAATAATTATAATGGTATTTGTTAAACGCTTACTATATGCAAAGCACTGTTCTAAGCGCTGGGGTTGATACAAGGTTATCTGGTTGTCTCATGTGGGTCTCACAGTCCTAATCCTCATTTTATAAATGACGTCACTGAGGCACAGAGAAGTTAAGTAACTTGCCCAAAGTCACATAGCTGATAAGTGGGGGAGCCGGGATTAATAATAATAATGTTGGTTTTTGTTAAGTGCTTACTATGTGCCAAGCACTGTTCTAAGCACTGAGGTTGATACAGGGTAATCGGGTTGTCCCACATGAGGCTCACAGTCTTAATCCCCATTTTACAGATGAGGTAACTGAGGCACCATGAAGTTAAGTGACTTGTCCAGAGTCACACAACCGACAGGTGGTGGAGCTGGGATTAGAACCCATGACCCCTGACTCCTAAATCCGTGCTCTTTCCACTGAGCCACGCTGCTTCGACATTATTAGAACCCATGATCTTTGCCTTCAAGTAGTTTACAGTCCAACAAAGGAGACTGAAACCAAAATAAATTACACTTAGGAAGAAGTAGAGTATGCAAGATAATGCACAAAAGTACAATGGGAAGTTGCCTGTGTGGTGCGGATAAATCAGTCAATCAATTATTAAATGCTTACTGTGAAGAGCACTGTAATAAGCATGGGGGAGAGTACTTTATAACAGGGTTGATAGCATGGTTTCTGCCCACAAGGAGCTCACTAGTTGGGTTGAAGTAGCAGTAGAACTATAAAGTAGGGAAAACAATGAATCCTGGAGGAGATGGGATCTCAAAAGGGCTTTGAAGATGGGGAGAGCAGTAAAAGGGGAGGAACTTCCAGAGGAGGTAGGTCATGAATATGAGATAATAGGGGAAAGAGATGAGAGAGAGCAGTTTAGCTTGAGAGCAGCAAAGAGTATAAGCTGGGATGTAATGGGAGAAGGGAGGGAGTAAGTAGGAGGAAGAGAGCTGATTGAGTACCTTAAATCCCGTGGTTGGGATTTTCTGCTTGATGAGGAGAGGAATGAGGGATGATTGGAGGTTTTAGAGGCATGGAGAGATGTACATAGAACTACATTTTAGAAAAGTAATCCAGGCAGCAGAATGAAGTTTGGACTGGAGAGGGGAAAACTGAGTTGGCTACTTCTTCTAGACTGCGAGAACATTGTGGCCAGGGATTGTCTCTCTTTGTTGCTGAATTGTACTTTCGAAGCACTTAATACAGTGGTCTGAACACAGTAAGTGCTCAATAAATACGATTGAATGAATGAATGAATGAATGAATGAATGAATGAATGAATGAATGAGAACTAAGGTTAAGCTGATCAGCAAGGAGCATGATGCCGTAGTCCAGTAGGGATAATGACAAGTGGCCATTTGAATGTTGGTATTTGTTAAGCGCTTACTATGTGCAGAGCACTGTTCTAAGCACTGGGGGAGATACAGGTTAAATAGGTTTTCCCACGTGAGGCTCACAGTTAATCCCCATTTTACAGATGAGGTAACTGAGGCACAGAGAGGTTAAGTGACTTGCCCACAGTCACACAGCTGACAAGTGGCAGAGCCGGGAGTCGAACTCATGACCTCTGACTCCGAAGCCCAGGCTCTTTCCACTGAGCCGAATACCCAAAATATTTCCCATTTTCCTTGGCACTTTTGTAGATAGTTTTTCAACATACATTCAGTCATTTATTTAGAATATTCCTGTAAATATATGTGCAATGGTCTTCCATAAAAGAGTGAAGCACATCACTTCTTTCAATCTATCATTCAGTGGTATTTATTGAGCACTTACTGTGCTTAGAGCACTGGGGAAAGAACAGTACAATTGAGTTCATAATCATGATCCAGGCCCACAGAATTTAGCTTTCATCCATTCAAAAGTATTTATTGAGTGCTTACTGTGTGCAGAACACTGCACTAAGCACTTGGGGGAGAGTACAGTGTAACAATAAATGAACACATTCCCTGGCCACAAGGAATTTAGAGTAGAGCCTGTGTTAAGTGGGTGTTCAATAAATATTACTATTATTGTTCTAATTTCTATTTCCATCATTTGCCCTTTCCTCTCTGGTGAAATGGCCACCACACTAGGTATTTCCTCACACACTAGAAGAGTGAAAAGCTTTTACTGAAACAAGTGTTTGGGGTTAAAGAATGATACCTATTTCAACAAACTGAGCACTTCTTGTCCCACATTAACTGCTTCATTTAGGTTTATCTGTTACTCATGATTCTTTCAAGCTTATGCACATCAGTGATAGAAGTATTTGTGGGTGGATTTTCCACTTTAGGGATTATCCACAACAAATGTCTGCACTCTAGCCAACTACCAGCCTGCTGTCTTTCTGATCTTTTTCCAGGTTTATCATCTAGAGTCCATAACATCAGTCTTTCCATATTCCATGTTTCCAGAGCACCTTGTGCCTCAGAGGATACCCCCTATTCTTTGTCTTGATTTGTATTATTTTCTGTTTTGTTTAGTCCTCGTCATGTCCCCTTCCACTAGTGAGAAAAACTGAGTTGAATGTAATGCAAAACGCAGATAGTCTCACCAAAGGAGCTTTATTCAGATTAATATAAAGTCACATATAGCTGAATAAATATTAATATTAAAAATATTACGTGCCTACAGAGAGGAAAATAAGGATTTTATGTTAGGTTTACAAATAGACTAAAATGAGCTTTTTAGCATTCCATATACAAAATATGTATGTGAGACTGGATAAAAACACTTTGAATTCAGTTCATTATCTTTAATTTAATTTGAGCACTTTCTGTGGACAGAGAGCTTGGGAATGTGCAATAAAGATCAGAGCAGGATCCTTGCAAGCCAATTCTCCGTTTTCCTACTCCCCTCCCTCTCAAAGATCATTTTACTCACCACCCTTCTGAGAGAGAGTGTTTGTGTGCATGTGTGTGTGCGTGGGGGGTGGGGGTGCGAGGTTCCCAGTGGCTCCTATAGAAGGGAAGGGCAGGGTATGGAAAAGGGACAGAGATATGATTAGTCTCTCTCTTGCAATCTAGTATTTCCTCCTGTCTCTTAGACATCTCGACATGAACATCCTGTTAGTTTCTTAAATCCGATATGTTCCAAATTGACCTTCTCACCTTCCCTCCCAAATTCTCTCCTCCACCTAACTTTCCCATCACTGTTCACACCACCATCCTCTTTATCTCTCAAGACATAAGCTTGGCATTATCCTTGATTCCTTCTTCTCCTTCGACCTCCATATTCGGTCCGTTTCCAAATCCTGTTGGTTCTCCTTCTGTAACACTTTCAGAATCAGTCCATTCCTTTCCATTCAAACTGCTACCATGCTAGTCAAGAAATTTGACTACTTCATTAGATTCATCACATCCCTTCTGACTCTAGTTTTTCCCCTCTCTAGGTCCCACTTCACTCTGCTTCTCAAATCATTTTTCTGAAATATAGTTTTGCGCATGTCTCCCCATTCCTCAAAAGCCTCCCACCATTCATCTCTGCATCTCACCATCCTGTTGGGAGATTCTGCTTTGGCCGTGTTTCCTGGAGCCCTTACAGAGATACCGAACAGATCTTGGTTGGCGCTACTAATCAGGCATCTTCCTTGGATCACTGAATATAGCACAGTCCAAAGTTTCAATCTTCTTTGGGTGTTTGTTATACATCTAAATGGACCCAATCTCCAACTCATGAAACCAACTTTTCTGTGTCTACCACAATGGGATTGATCAGAGAAGCAGCGTGGCTCAGTGGAAAGAGCCCGGGCTTTGGAGTCAGAGGTCATGAGTTCAAATCCCAGCTCTGCCACTTGCCAGCTGTGTGACTGTGGGCAAGTCGCTTCACTTCTCTGTGCCTCAGTTACCTCATCTGTAAAATGGGGATGAAGTCTGTGAGCCCCACGTGGGACAACCTAATTCCCCTGTGTCCACCCCAGCGCTTAGAACAGTGCTCTGCACATAGTAAGCGCTTAACAAGTACCATCATTATTACCTCCAAGAAGTTTGGTCAAATAACTTATTTCTCTTCTGAAACCCTAAGACATTCACAATAGATTGTGAGTCCTCTGTGGGAAAGGGACTATGGCTGACCTAAGTATCTTTCATCTACCCCAGCAGTACATTGCTTGGCACATAGTAAGAGCTTAAACACTAGTTATTATTATTATTATTAACAATAATAAAATGATCTTTTCATAGCCTCATTTTTCCCATCAGTCAAAGCAATAGGTTGTGATGTCACCTTTCCTTGCAAAATATTCCTCACTGTATGTTATTCAGACAAAAATGGCTTCAGGAGTTATGCAGCAGAAATATGGCCAAAAAATACCTAAGCTTGTGTTGAAAAAATGAATACCTGCTAGTATGAATGCATGCTGTGCTCATAGTTTGACCGCTGTTGTTCATTATCCTTGGCAAAGCTTAATACACAGCAACCTCTCTCTTGGTACCTTGATACTGAGAATTTTGGGAGGAGGGGGATGGAAGGAGTTAAATCAATAAATCAATCAGCAGCAGCATGGCTACTCTAGTGGTTAGAGTATGGGCTGGAAGTCAGAAGGACCTGGATTCTAATCCTGGCTCTGCCACGTATCTGCTGTGTGACCCTGAGCAAGTCATTTCACTTCTCTGTGCCTCAATTACCTCGTCTGTACAATGGGGATTAAGAGTGTGAGGCCTATGTGGGACAGAGACTATGTCCAACCTAACTAACTTGAATCTACCCTAGCACTTAGAACAGTGCTTGGCACATAGTAAATGCTTAATAAATATCACAATTATTATTTCTTACTTATATATCATTTATACATCATATATTATCATAATATATTATATAGTATATATTTATGTTACTATGATTATTAATAATAATCAACTGTATTTATTGAGCACTTACTATGTGCAAAGTGCTATACAAAGTGCTTGGAAAAGAATCATACAACTGATTTGGTAACATATTTCCTCCCCGCAAGGAGCTATCAATCTGCAGTGTAGATAGTCTCTAGACTGTAAACTCATCTTTGTACTATAAACTCATTATGGGTAGGAAATGTCTGCTAATTATCTTCTATTACATTCTCCCAAACTCTTAGAACAGTGCTTTGCACATGGTAAGTGCTCAATAAGTGGCATTGGTTAATTGATAGAGTGGACAAGACCTTAAAATAAATTACCGATATAATAATAATAATGTTGGTATTTGTTTAGCACTTACTATGTGCAGAGCACTGTTCTAAGCGCTGGGGTAGATACAGGGTAATCAGGTTGTCCCATGTGAGGGTCACAATCTTCAATCCCATTTTACAGATGAGGTAACTGAGGCACAGAGAAGTGAAGTGACTTACCCACAGTCACACAGCTGTCAAGTGGCTGAGCCAGGATTCTAACCCATGACCTCTGACTCCCAAACCCAGGCTCTTTCCTCTGAGCCAAGCTGCTTCTCAATATGTACATAAGTGCTATAGGCTGAGGGGGGAGTAAATATATAGTGTTTACAAGGTACAGATCCAAGTGCCTAGTCGAAGTAGAAGGGAGAGGAGGTAGGACATATGAGGGCTTAGTCAAGCAGGGTCTCTTGGAGGAGATGTGATTTCAGTAAGGCTTTGAAGGCAGGAGAGTGGTGGTCTGTAGTTTATGAATGGGGAGGAATTCCTGGTCAGAGGGAGAATGAGGGCAAGGGTGATCAAGGTACAGTGAGTAGGTCGGCATTAGAGGAGCGAAATGTGTGGGTGGATTGTAGTAGAAAATGATAGAGGTAAGGAAAGAGTTGAAGAGTGTACAACAAAAAACAGTGACAATCTTGACAAGCGTGACAAGAATAGCGGTTAGAATAGTGCTTGGCACATTATAAGCGCTTAACAAATACCATCATCATTCTTATTATTATTCCTCTCCACTCCATCGACCCTGCGTGCTGTTGGCCCCTCAGATCCAGTCACATTTCACCACAGACCAAGTCAGTGCCCTGAAGCTGGTCCAAAACTGTGCCAGGGCTCTCCTGGGATTAGTGGGTGGGATGAAGAAATGATGCATTTTTGCACAGTCAGAATAACCTAAAAACATCCATTTCTTTGAATGTTGGGGGAAAATTACTTCCATCTGACAGTCACCCAGTGAACTCTGGCTTCAATGTACAGGGTTGCTGACTGTCAAGCGTTAATCTTTTTGTGAGGAGCTCAGCTGCACATTCATTTAGAAGGGCTAATGACTTACACTGCTCTATTCCCAGCATGGCTCCTGTGGACTGATAATTAGCAGTGAATGGAGTCTTCAGAGGTAGATAACTGAGCAAGCCAGGAGCACAGGGAAAGTATTTGTTTAATTTCACAATCTGCTGTTGCAGAGAATGAGGTGGGGCTCTAAATCCTGTTCAGAAGGAGAGAAAGTAAGGAAGAAGACAAAGAAACAGTGAACAGGTTTGTGAAAAGACAAACAACTCAGCCTCAAATAGGGTTTATATTTTTTCCAGAGATTTAAATCATTGTTAAAGAGCTATGCAGATCAAAAATCATTAATTACAGATTAAAATTCTTCATCTAAATATATGCTAAAGAAGATGAACTAAGAAGAAATTCAGTGAAAATGTTGAGCTCCACAAAGAGATAATATGATTTAGCCCTTCACCGTTTCCCCATATCTGTTTTTCCTTATGTGAACATTATGAACTTGCCTGTCTTTCTCTTTAACATATTGTCACATTTTAAACTAATTTGTATATTTGTCTGTACTTTTCATTGCTGACAGAGTTGGTTGCCAAGTGTTATCAAACACATAGGGAGATCTGTGTCCACAAATAGAGATATAATTTTATCAACTGCCTTAGCACAGTGTGTATCGGCTCCCTCCATTTATCCTGGGATGTGTGCTTCCTCCTACATTAAGAGAACTCACTTATAATTACATAACCACTTGGGTGTTAGAACCTTTACAATATTCAACCAATCAATGGTATTGATGATGAAGATGATTATGGTATTGGTTAAGCGTTTACTATATGTCAAGCACTGTTCTAAACGCTGGGATAGATACAAGGTAATCAGGTTGTCCCACGTGGGGCTCACAGCCTTAAATCCCCATTGTAAAGATGAGCTAACTGAGGCACATAAAAGTTAAATGACTTGCCCACAGTCTCCCAGCTGACAAGAGGCGAGCCAGGGTTAGAACCTAAGATCTCTGACTCCCCAGCCCGTGCTCTATCCACTAAGCCACCCTGCTTCTGTGGTATTTATTCAGCTCTTACTGTATGCAAACCACTGTACCAACCACTTGGTGAGCACAATATAGTGAGTAGATATGATTCCTCCCCTCAAGAAGCTTATGATCTAGCAGTAATTGTTCCTAATTGTCAGGCAAATTGCACGCTTCCCTAGGTCTGCACAGATCATTTCCAAAGCTCTCCATAGATTATGTTCATAGCTCTCTTTTCATAAAGATGCTTAATAAGATTGGGTTTTTGTTTAGAAACAACTTGTGAGAATTTACAAGCTATTTAGGACACCAGCATGGGTTTGATAAGAGTTACTCAAGGACAGAGTCTTGATGAGTAGAGTCTCTATTCATTTGGCTAAAGCTTTTATTCTGCATTTCGTTCTCAGAAGGAACATATTTCTTTCTACCCTTTGCTTTCAGAATAACAAGGAACAACACTGCTAGCTTAATTGCCTCATCCCTGGTTGCTCTTTCTGGAGTTAGAAGGCCTAAGACATTTGCTCTAGACAGTGAGCTTGAAATCAAGAAAAAAGCAAACTGGTCTGTTTTACCAGGTAGAATTCTCTACAGTCTGTTGCTTTAAAGATGCTTCTTCCACCAAATTCCTGCTCTGCACTATCCAATTAATGACTCTCCAGGACCCAACTGGCCTTGATATATCGATCTATTATCCATTACATGCAGTTTCAAGACTTGTAGAAAACAATTTCCAAAATAAGGAATCAAACCCATATCACCATCTCTCATTCTGAGTGTCCCGGAAGTCCACTATTCCTTGAGCCAAGTTAGTACAACAACCTTTCTGCCTAGTTATTTCAACCGAGGCTGTGTTTCACAGGAGCGGAGAGTACTGTGAAAGGGCTTTGGATTCCTTTGATCACGTCTGGCACTCTGTACTCTGTGTGGGTTCTCCATCATATTTCTTTCAAATCTTTGGGGTCTGGGACCCGAGATACTGAATTCTCCAGGCTCCTCACTCGAGTCTTCACTTTACTTCCATCAGTCCTCCCAACCTCCTCTAGGAAACCCAGTGCAGTTCCCCACTTTGAATCTTTAGAGTTCTGTTGCAGTTAACTTCTGAAGTGGTCTTTCCCCTCTTTCTTACTTATATCAATAATTATAATAATAATTATTGTCTTTGTTAAGTACTTACTACCTGCCAGGCACTATCCTAAGTGCTGGGATGGATACTTGCAAATCGGGTTGGAAATAGTCCCTGTCCTGCCAAGGGCTCAACGTTTCAATCCCCATTTTACAGATGTGGTAACTGAGCCACAGAGAAGTTAAGTGATTTGCCCAAGGCCACACAGCAAATAATCTTTCTTCCATCGTATTTATTGAGTGCTTATTGGGTACAGAGCACTGTACTAAGCACTTGAGAGACTAAAATATAACAGTAAATAGACACATTCCATGCCCTCCACAAGCTCACACACCATAGCTCTCTTTGGCTCCCCTAGAAATTTCCCATTTGAAATTGCAAAGGACTGAATTCATTCAATAGTATTTATTGAATGCTTACTATGTGCAGAGCACTGTACTAAGTGCTTGGAATGTACAATTCAGCAACAGATAGAGACCATCCCTGCCCACTGATGGATTTACAGTCTAATCGGGGGAGACAGATGGACAAAAACAAGACAACTTAATCACGATAAAGAGAATCAAGGGGATGTACACCTCATGAACAAAGTAAATAGGATAATAAAAATATATACAAATGAGCACAGTGCTGAGGGGAGGGGAAGGGAGAGGGGGAGGAGCAGAGGGAAAAGGGGAAGCTCAGTCTGGGAAGCCTCTTGGAGGAGGTGAGCTCTCAGTAGGGCTTTGAAGAGGGGAAGAGAGTTAGTTTGGCAGAGGTGAGGAGGGAGGGCATTCCAGGACAGTGGTAGGACTTGGGCCAGAGGTCGACGGCGGGATGGGCGTGAACGGGGGACAGTGAGGAGGTGAGAGGCAGAGGAGCGGAGCGTGCGGGGTGGGCGGTAGAAAGAGAGAAGGGAGGAGAGGTAGGAGGGAAATTGGCTTCTCTGCAGTGAACATGGGCCTGGGAGGCAGGGGGTACCTGGGGTCTAATTCCAGCTATGTCACTTACCTGCTGTGTGACCCTAGGCAAGTCATTTTACTTTTCTGTAATTCTTTTTCCTCATCTGTAAAATGGGAATTAAATGCCTGCTTTCCTTCCTCCTTAGACTGCGAGCCCCTTGTGGGGCAAGGACTGTTACTGGCCTGATTGTCTTGTTTCTACTTCAGTACTTAGCACCGTATATGACACACAGTAAACATTTAATGAATACTACAAATATTATACTCCCAAGAATACAGTATTGGCTAAGTAACTTCCCTCATGGATTTCGCTGTCCCAAACCTAAAGGAATGGATTGGATTCAATATTTGCGGTATTTACTGAGACTGGCTGAACTGCTTAACATTCCTGAGCTTAAGCTTAAAATAAAAAATATTCAATTTTCTTCAATTTTCCAGCATTACAATGAATTATTTTAATTCTGAGTTCCATGACCTAAATTGTTTCAGAAAACTTCTCTAAAAAGGCCATAAATAATAATGATTTCATGCTAAATGGCATTATGCAAATGTAGCCATTAATTGGCATAATTCAAAGAGACCATACTATTTGACCCTCCACCCTGCACATCAAGAATAAAAATAATTAGACTCTTTGATTTCCAAGGGAAGTAATGGTATGGATTTTGTGTTACTGCTGGAGTGCTGGAGGTATCATATATCACAGAGAGATCTTCTCATTAGTTCAAAAAATAGGTGAGAAAGCTCCTGACGTCTTAGCAGCTGCTCATATTTATGAATGCCATGTACACCCAATTTTTCTAGGTATGTAATTCCAATGGCTTGAAGCACCCTCTCCATCCCCACAGCACTCATACAAACATCTTAAAACTTCATTTCTTCTCATACCTGTAATTTCATTTAATGTCCATCTCCCCAGCTCAATTGCAAGCTCTTCAAGGGTAGGGATCATATCTAGCTACTCTATTGGCTCTCTCACTTACTCCGTATGTATCAACATAATACCACTATTATTATTTTTTTTTTGGCATCGATGCAAACAATTGATTGACACACAAAACTGGAACATGTACTTACTGATCATCACGATACCACTTTGATATTTACTGCCCCATTAATTGTACCATGGCTTGCACTGCTGAAGATCTCACTGTCAGTACGAGCCAGACCTGTAAAGATAATCAAAAATATGCACGCAAATATGGGTCTTGTCTTTTTAACTTAAAAATATGCTTTAGATATAAATCCATGAGTTTATGTTGTTAAAAATCATGAAAGACAACAAAAATAACAACTGTGTCATTTGTTAAGCTCTTACTATTCGCCAAGCACTGTACTAAGAGCTGGGATAGAGACAAGAAAATCAGGTTGACACAGTCCCTGTCCTATGTGGGGCTCTCAGTCTTAATCCCCATTTTACAGATGAGGTAACTGAGACACAGAGAAGTAAAATGACTTACCCAAAGTCACGCAGCAGAGACGTGACAGAGCCAGGATTAGAACCCCGCTCCTTTCGACTCCCAGGCCCGTGCTCTTTCCTCTAGGCCAAGCTGTTTCTCGACAAGTATCAGGGGAGAAAGAAGTCGTACTCAATTTAGAAATGAGAATAATGAATCACATTTCCCAGATATCATGTATAGGAAATGTGACACAAAGGCATTTGTGATGCACTGGGTGCAATTATTTAATGAGGAAATAAAGTTGATTAGGAGGGCTTTAAGCTATTCCATTCTTTGTGGGATATTTTGCAGTCACTGAATAAATGAATATAATTTTCTTCTCTAAGCTATATAGCTCCTGCTGCTTTTGAAAATAATATGCAACTAACAGGTTTTGGCTTCTTGATTATAGAAGAAGCATAATAAAACTAATGTTTTAATAAGATATTCACCCTATGCCAGTTTAGACCCTTCATGTGAATAGCTATATTAGGGATAGTAAAATTACTCCCTGTGACTCTGATAATGTTTTTCATTTATTCTTTACCCTATGAATCAGTGCCATCGACGATCATTTATTGAGTGTGGACACGATAGAAAATTAAGAAGCTTTAGTAACTGCCTTCAACAAACTTGTAATCTAATTCTAGTAAAAAACTTCTGGGTTCTCTTCTATTTGTAGAGAATGAAAAGGATCACAAAACATTCATTCAATGGTATTTTATTGAGCAGTTACTTTGTGCAGAGCACTGTACTAAGAGCTTGGAAAGTATAATACAGCAATATTGAGACAATCCCTGCCCACACGGGCTTACTAAATTACAGATAGGTACATAAGAGCTGTGGGGCTAAGAGCGGTGACTTGTCCAAGGACACAGGATGGACAGGAGGCAGGATTATAACTCGGTTCCTTCTGCCTCCCCCTAGACCACGCAGTTTCTCACGCTGCCTCTCCAGGCAGAGAACATGAGCGAGGGTCCCGGGGAGCCTCGGACCCCACACACCAATCACCGATGGACATGTTTTCCCAGTCCTCAAGAATTCCAGTAGTTGCTCATCCACCTCCCCGATAAAGAAACCACCTCACCATATGCTTTAAAGCCCTCAATCACCTTGTTCCCTCCTACCTCACCTTGCTACTCTCCTACTGCAACCTAGCCCTCACACTTCACTCCTCTAATGCTAACCTGTGCCCTGTTCCTGTCTATCTCAACATTGAGCCCTTGCCCATGTTTTGTCTCTGGCCTGGAACACCCTCCCTCCTCATATCTGAGAGACAATTACTCTCTCCAGCTTCAAAGCCTTATTGAAGGCACATCTCCTCCAAGAAGCCTTCCCTAACTAAGACCTCCTTTCCTCTTCTCCCACTCTCCTCTGGGTCCCCCTCACTTGCTCCCTTTATTCATCCCTCCTCATAGCCCAATCTCACTTACGTACTTATCTGTAATTTGTTTATATTAATGTCTGTTTCCCCCATTAGACTGTAAGCTTGTTGTGGGCAGGGAATGTGTCTGCTTGTTTTTGTACAGTATTCTCTCCAGAGCTTAGTACAGTGCTCTGCGCATAATAAATATGATTGAATGAATGAATTTTGCTCCACACAATCTCCTGGACCTGAATGAAATCGCCCTTCAGAACAGGGGAAGGGTGACTGGTGACTAAGTTGACTATGAAAGGGGAGGAAGTGCCAAGCCAGAAGGTTGGCGTGGGCAAGGGGTTGATGGTGGGATAGATGAGATAGAGGCATAGGAAGTAAGTGGGCATTAGAGGAGTGGAATGTGCAGAATAGATTGCAGTAGATCAGTGAGGTAAGCTAGGAGGGAGGGAGTTAATTGAGTGTCTTAAAGCCAACGGTAAAGAGTTCTTATTTGATGCAGAGGTGGATGGACAACCATTGGAGGTTTTTGAGAAGTGGGGAGATATGGACGAAACAGTTATTTAGAAAAAGAATATTTGAAGCGGAGTAAAGTGGGAACTGGAGAGAGGAGAGACTAAAGGCAAGAAGGTCAGTGAGGAGGCTGATGAAGTAGTCAAGGCAGGTTAGGATAAGTGCTGGGATCAGTGTGGCAGCAGCTTGGATGGAGAGGAAAGGATGGAGTCTAGAGATGGTGTGCAGGATTTCATGACAGACTGATCTTGCAGATTGAATAAAACAGATGAGTTGAGGATACTGCTAAGGTTATGGACAGGGAGGATGGTGGTGTGGTCTACAGTTATGGAAAAGTTCTGATGCAGTCTTTTACTTGCATCTATCTACATAAGTAGAAAGCCAAAAAAAATCCTCAATAAGAGAGTGATAGAGCTATTAATGCAGTATGTCTGTAAGAACCCAGTGGCTGTGTCCCAATTATGAAATAGATCCATCTTTAAACATCCCCTCCGGGGAAGCAATAATGAGATCGTCCTGCTGCAAAAGTATCTGGAAATAAGATTAAATATGCATTTATTCTGAGCAAAGACAAACTATTGCTGTGTTCTTGCCAGACAACACAACAGGCAGCTCTGAGGAGTAGTCATATATGAGCCTTTTTCACTTATCTACACATATAAGTCATCCAGATGGAAGAGGTTTAAGTATACATGTTGGCTAAATTACCTGGCTACTTAGCACCTCGCAGTGCCACCCGTAATAGCAGGTAGTTCAGGGCATAGAGCATTTTGGATCTCAATTGTCTACATTATGTGCAATGTAGACATAGCCTTTGTCTGAAAGACGGTATGTGGAAGCACAATTAGTAAATGATAGAAAGGTTGGCCTATATTTTCTGGGACAAAGTGCCTCATTCTATTCTAAATTGACAAAACTGATCCTTTCATTTCCCCTTTTGAATTCCCAGGAAGATTAAAAAGAATACTTTTACCCAAACTAGAATTATATTGCTTTTTAGAACTATCAAGTGCTTGAGTGGCTTCTGCTGCCCCCTCCTGCAAGAACTACGTGTTCTCTGACACCATTTATATCTCACTGATGGAACATAGCTCAACAACCCCCTAGTCTGAAAAAGTAACTATCTGCTCTGCCTTTGACCATTTCACAGATTTGGGAAATGCGGGCCCAAAATCATCATCATCATTATCTTTGGTATTTGTTAAGTCAGTGGTATTTATTGAATGCTGAGTGTGTGCAGAGAACTTGGAAGAGTACAATACAACAATAAACAGAAACATTCCCTTCCCACAGTCAGTTGACAGTCTAGAGGACTTAAGCCCTTACTGTGTGTCAAGCTCTAGTCTAAGCTTTGGGATAGGTAGCATTAGGGTTCACAGTTTAAGGAGAAGGGAGAACAGATATTTCACATCCAATTTTTACATAGAGAAACTGCAACAAATAGATTTTAGGTGATTGCCCAAGATCACACAGCAAGCAAGCGATAGATCTGGCAATAGAAATCAGTTCTCCTCACTCTAAATTCCATGCTCTATCTACTAGGCAAACTGCTTCTTTTCGCTTCACTGTTGCCTCAACTGGCCAAAACATTCAGGCAGTAAGATTCGTTTTGGCCTGAAACCTCTGGTAAATTCAGATGAAAGTGTGTTCTGAAGCCTTTTGCAGCCACATGTCTCACTGAACGTGTACTCACCTGTAAGAATATCAGGATCTTACAGCTTTTACCGCCAGTGGGATAAACCTAATTCTGTCAGAACATGTCTCTTCACTATGCGTTTCAGCTAGAATGCTGTTGTGGAATTAAGGATGACTTTTCTGACACTGAGAGCTTGTTTGGATAAAGGACTCAGTGGTGTGAGAAGAAAGAGCTAGGGCACAAGAGGTATGTGTGTTGGGGGGGAGGGTGGGGGGTTTGTGTGAGTCTGTATTTGTGCCCCTCTGTAACATCACATATCAGTCCTACTGTGTGAGTGTTTCTTAGCGCAAGCTTGGGGAGAACACAAATGTCACGTTTAAGGAGAACTGAGTAAATCACCTTATTTAACAACAGGCCTGAAGGCCCAAGGTCTCATTGTTACTATCCTCATCCTAATCATTTCCACATGAAAGAGGTCATTTCACATCCTCTTCAAAGCTTCGGGAAAATTGGGACCATCCTTCTAACTGCAATGTCCTTCTGTTGACTCTCATCCCAGACTAATGCTGTTTATTCTTCTAGTGCTCCCCAGAACACTGCTTGGGGACAGAATTTGCACCTGGGAATTTCCAAAGGCTTCAGAGAAGTCTGATTTCATTTTGACCTGGAAACAAATGAATTATGTAATCCTGAAGCTTCTATTCACACTTCAGAAGCAAATCTGTTTGCAAGATGGCTACTAGACTCTTGGAACCACTGGTCGCGGGCCTTGAAGAATTCCTGTGCTGTCAGTCTATTAGCCAGCCTGACACATAAACTATACATGAAGAGCTCTGATTCTCTTTGTTAAGGCCTCAGAGAAAGCTGATTGCAGCTCGGTTTAGTGATCCTTTCCAGTGTCTAACGATCCTTAGGATAGTCACCGTGATCATAATCATGATGATGATCATTATCAGAATCATCATTACTGAAAGCCATTCATTAAGAGACCACACATGCTTTGCTAAATATGAAGTGGATAATTAAACAATTATATGGTGAATTTGATTACTTATGAAATTCAGGCAATTTGGACAGGCAAGGGACTCAGTGGGGTTTTTTTGGTTCTTATGATGCTCCATATTTGCCACCGCCATTGTTCAAAGTGTTTTGTATCCAGTAAGTGCTCAGTAAATACCACTGATTGGTTTGCCACTTAATTACTCAATACTCTGTTTTGCTCTTACTGTGGTCTTCCAAGGTAAAGTTCTTTTTTGTTTAGCTCATATGCTTCAAACCAATTTAAATACATTTTCTATGTCTCGGTCTTCCTATGGAAGCTTAAATGGAATTCAGTCTGTCTTTTGCCAGTAAAGCAAACGGGTTGTAAAGAAATGTAATTATCATAGTGATTTACTGTCACTTCTTTGCTTTTCCAAATGCAAGCATTGATGAGTGTTTTTTTGTTGTGTGTGCCAGCCAGCTGAACAGTTAAAACAGGTAATTATCATTATTATACAATTATAACAACAATGAATCCCAATCTCCCTGTGTGTGGAGGGAGCGCAAGGCACCTTAGAATGGTGGAGCTTTAAACAGAGAAGGGAAGACTAGGCCATGAGAAACAGCGTGGCGTAGTGGAAAGAGCTCGGGCCTAGAGGACCTGGGTTCTAATTCCTGACTCTACCAATTGTTTGCTGTATTACCTTGGGCAGATCCCTTAATTTCTCTGTGCCTAAATTTCCTCAACTGTAAAATGGGGATTAAATATCTGTTCTCCCTCCTATTTAGACTGTGCACCCCCATGCAGGATAGGGAGTTGTACCTACCCTAGTGCTTAGTGAGTAAGCGCTTAACAAATGCCATAAAAAAGACCACATCCATTTAATTTGGTTGTGCTTAAGGATATATATATATACCTCATCCCAGTTCACGTTGCATCTGCATACACCCATGTGGCACAAAAAGCACGTTAGAGATGGGATTGAGGGAGAGGAAATGGCAATTATTTCTCTACTACCTCTTCCCTTGGCAACCTTTCAACACCTTCAAAGTCAGAAGAGTCCTTGACCCTTCATTACTGCTTCGTCCAAGCTGCCCTCAAAACCAGAGTGGAGGACTACATTTCTTGGAAGCCCAGTAGGAGATGAGAGTACTTATGCTACTGAGCAATCCTGTTATTAAGCAGACTGGACTAACACATTCCTGCTCATCTCAAAGGAAAGATACAGATTTGCTATCCCAGTTCACAATCCCTTCTGTTATCTATTGTCCGTTTTTCCATTATCATTTCTACAAATAATTCTTTGGGTCCTGAGAAATGCTTCAGATATATTAACTTCCAAATAATATTGGACTATGATCGGGTAGGTGATTTTTGTGACATAAAAATTGTCTCTATTATCCATTTACCTATGCTTGGGTCAACAAAATAGCCCCCTATATATGATATATGATTCTAACTCCCTATATAAGACATGATTCTGTTTTAATGTGTCTTAATTCTTTCTTATAAAAGGCAAAATATACAACTCCCCATAGCCAAAAAGAGGTTACTTTCCATACCTAACAAATTCTCCTTTCTGCATGATATTCAACAGTCCTTTAACTTGACTTGACCCTCTCTGGTATATATTTTTGACGATATAGTACCCACTTTTCCTTCCGATTTCTGTCACTCTGTGATCCCTCTATTTTTTCTCTTCCTTTGCTCTTTCCTGCTTCTCATATTTTTATTGTTAAAACATTAAATGTTTCAATTTCCTGAACAGTGCTTTGAACTTTTCAAAGGAGAGACTCTTAAAGAAATCTAACAAGTAAATATATAATACATCATTATTGGCAAATCTCTGTCTTTCACAGTTTCCCAGACTAATTGCACTCATTGTTATGAAAATGAATATATAATGATGGGATTTTTGTTTTAAAGTTGTCTGGGAAATGGAACAGTTTGTACCACTTTGTGTTTTCCGAATAATACTGTGTAATCCCATAATTTAAGATGAACTTTGTTTGTGAAGAAAATTCAGCAAAAAAAATGTTTAAGGTACATCATGGGACTACCTAAATGAGCTAAATATCAAGGCAGATGCATCACTGATTGGAATGAAGACATACAGTGTGTATTTCAAACAAATGGCAAATCTCCATCTGCTTTCTTCTTTCCAGTTTTTTGGCTAGAGGAAACAATGGAAAGATTTGCCATGACTTGAATAAGTAACATAAGGAAAGGGACTCCAAGCTACAGAGATCTTCTCTAGATTCAACATAAATGCATGAGAATTGAAGGGCATACTGCCTAAGTTTAAACTGAGAGGAATACTGAGGCAATGACAACTTATTAGAGAATGAATAATTGTCATCACACTGGATTTGTTTTAATGTCCCTATCAATAATCATTTACTAACTTGGAGAGAACCATATATCCTCGCAAAGGTATATGATATAGTTATTTGGGGGCTACTTCATGGAAGAATAAAATGTCCTGCCCCTAGTATAGGACTGTGTTTTGGGACAAGAATATTATATAGCATCAGTTGAGAAAGTTCAGGGATGTCTGTGTAGGGGTCAAATTTACCATTACAGACTATAAGAACTATCAAAATGGTGAGCTCCATCTAGATTCACGGCCTGATCAGTTTATTTAACCTCATCAAATGGTAAGTGAGCTTTAAATATGGGAAACAGTATGGCTTAGTGGAAAGAGCACGAGCCTGAGAGTCAAGAACACAGTCAAGACTGTGACTAAGTCACAGTCACAGTTACTTAGACTGTGGCCCTCATATGAGACAGAGACTATGTCCAACCTATCTTGTATTTACCCCATGCTTAGTACAGTGTTTGTCACATACTAAGCCCTTAACAAGTCCCATAAAAACAACACTCTTTCCACTGTAAATTTCAGGTAAAAAGGGAAACCAAGTCAGTCATGAGGAGATGCTCATTGTGTCCATGTACCTAGTATCCACAGTGGTAGCAAGGCCAACCTGTGGCTGAACTTACAATAACTCTTTTATATTATGAAAAGTCTTAGGTTTAGACACACTGCACTCTTCCAAGTGCTTAGTACAGTGCTGTGCACCCAGAAAGTGCTCAATAAATATGACTGATTGAATGAATCGGTGGAATTGCCAAGGCTCACCTGCTGCAAGGCTACTCATTTCTTTCTTGTGGTCCTTATCCCCAGCTTGGTCATGGTGGACCCAGCTGTTTGCAAAGATGGATCCAGCAATATTCCAAATCATGGAGGGATCTCAGAAATGTATAGGGGAGATAGGAACTAGAATCACGTGGAGAAATATATTGAGATACTTCCTGCTGGCTGTGTTTCTTCCTGTAAGGAGGTGGGAAGGGGCGAAGAATAGAGGGGAGGAATAGCATGGAGAAAGGAGGGCAAAAATTGGAGGCAGAAGTGGAAAAAGTATAACAGAGGAAAAGACATATTCCCTCATCATCAGTGGTATTTATTAAGTGCTTGCTGCGTGCAAGCCTACAGTCTAGAGGATTTCCTTCCATCAAAGAGCTTACAGTCTAATGGAGACAAGCGGACACAAGTCATTTGCAAGTGGTTAGAGCAGTTGAAGTAACAAATGTTGAGACCCTTGGGACCAGCTATTTGGATGCTGCATCCGTAAAATGTTCTGCTTTGAAACAGAGTGTTGTGTTGGGTGGACAGTAAACCTTAAACATCTCTACACGCTGAGCAGGCTCTAAAGAATCTAGATTGTATGTTTTGAGTGAACCTATTTACCTCTTCTTATATTGAGGTGTGAGTTAGCTACTGGATGAATACAGTGGCTTTTGGCATTCTCATAAACTCTTTGGCAGAAGGATCTACCAAAGTTAGAAGAAAGTATCCAATCACAGGATCCAAATGAACAAAGACTTTTTAATATTGCCCTTTCTCAAGCAGCCATAAAAGAGAATTCAAATAAAATGAAACCGTTTTTGAACCAAAGAAGTTGAGATCCTCAATGCAGCTGTCCATATCACTCCGAGGAAGACAAAAGAGTAATAAAAAATAGCGGCAGTGAAGAGTTCAGTTGAGTATGAGGGGGCACATTTTATTTACAGTGCTCGGCACATAGTAAGCTCTTAACAAATACCATAATCATTATTATTATTTAATGCTCCTGCCATCTACCAAGCAAAGTGGTGGAATCAGCAAGGGCCTGGGAGTAAAAAGGACCTGGGTTCTACTCCTGACTCTGCCACTTGTCTGCAGTGTGACCTTGGGCAGGTCACTTAATTTTTCTGGGCCTCATCTATAAAATGGAGATTGAGGTGTGAGACCCATGTGGGACTGGGACTGTGTCCAACATTCATTCAATCATGAGCACTTACTGTGAGCAGAGCATTGTACTAAACACTTGGGAGAGTATAATACAACAGTAAACAGACACATTCCCTGCCCACGATGATTTCTACACCCAGAAATTTAATAAAAATGAGGATGAGCTTTTCAGCTTCATTTTTCAGCACCTCCCTTTCCTAATCCCACCTTTATTACGCCCCTCAGCATGCCTGACTTCCCCAAACCATTTCCTGAATCCAATTCAACACTAAATGCCATCTTAGTCCACATATTTTCAGCCTGAAGCTCAGAACTGACCCCCTTGCCAGAAACTTCAGAATTAGATGTTTTGCTGACATCGCCACCAAAGCAATAGATGTGCTTCCTCAATTAATGTGTCCCTTCATGCTAGGAAAACTGTCATAGCTCCTTAAATGTAAAATACTGATCCCGGAGAAAGAGTCTCCTAAGGAGCTATAAACTGCGGAGGAGAGCTTGTTGGTGGAGACAAGTATACTGATACCAGATTCTGAAAGCCCCAGACCCGAGAGTGCTAACATACAGCCTACAGTAGAGTCCGCTTTGGCTACCAGTGGGATTATCTTTAGAAGTTTCATTGAGGACATTAAATCGGTACACGGTGATGAAGAAAGTCTGAGTTTTTTTAAGGGTACTTGGTAAGCATTTACTTTATGCCAAGGACTGTGCTAAGTGCTGAGGATGATACAAGATAATCAAGCTGGATACAGTCCCTTTCCCAAAGAAAGCTCACAGTCTAAAGTAGGAGGGAGTGGATTTAAGTACCATTTACAGATGAGGAAATTGAGGCACAGACAAGTTAAGGGACTTGCCTAGGACGAATAGCCGAGCTGGGATGAGTACACAGGTCCCCTGGCTCCCAGGCCTGTGCTCTTTCCATTAATAATAATACTAATGTTGGTATTTGTTAAGCGCTTACTATGTGCAGAGCACTGTTCTAAGCGCTGGGGTAGACACAGGGTAATCAGGTTGTCCCACGTGGGACCCACGATCTTAATCCCCATTTTACAGATGAGGGAACTGAGGTCCAGAGAAGTTGTGACTTGCCCACAGTCACACAGCTGACAAGTGGCAGACCCGGGATTCAAACCCATGACCTCTGACTCCCAAGCCCGGGCTCTTTCCACTGAGCCCGCTGCTTCTCAATGTCACTGTCCATGTCTCCATGAGACCTTAGGCCATGTCACTTCCCTTATTATTAGCCAGTCAGGTTAAAGAGCCATGGGTACAGTGTCTTTCCAAGTGGTTCTAGTTTATAACTTTTTTTAACATGCTGAATATATATTCCCAGGTTCTTTCATCACTTCCTCTTCTCTTTGTAGGAAATGTTTAAAGCTACCTATCTATCAGTCTTTCTGCTTTTTCTCTTTTTTGTTTCAGTTTGTATGTATCCAGGGAATATGGTTTATTACAATGGCATGTCAAACTGTACTTCTGAAAGCAGAATTCCTTCAACTGCAACTCTTTTCTTCTGGGTTATTCATCATTATAGCACTGTCAGTGTCTAAAATAATATATTAATATATTTTTTCCCATTCAGGATGTAGTAAATGCCTAATTTCTCTAGATGAAATTTGATTTTAATGAGAGACTAGATCATGGAAAGGAGTAATTATTTAGATAGTATGCATATTACAGGTTAATCTAAAATCAGCTTTCAGGTCAATCTGTTTTAATTATCTATTTCATCAGCTGTTGTTGACTAGCAATTCCAATAAGAGTATTAGCATAATACTTGGAAATGTAATTGCCTTTGGATTTTGTTCCCTCTGATGTCAATGTCAGCCTCTGTGCACTAGATGTACATGTATTAAGTGTTTTGTTCACACATATCCCCAAAAGGAAAAGAACCTCAATGCTTCAGAGAGGTGGAGAACCCAATTTGAGCTGCATAGAAAGTTTGGTCACTATACAGGATGGGTGACAAATTGTCACTATCAAAATGATTAAAGCCAAACCATAAAAAACACAAAATCTTTGAAGACTACATAAGAATGAAATAGGCCAAACCAAAAATGCTAATTGTTCCTTAAAAAAATCTTAGAAGACATAGCAGGATTTTGCTTCCTTTCGTTTTAGGAATCTTGAAATGTTTCATCATTTAATTATCTGACAGTTGATCCTGAGTTACTTTTTTCTACATTTGCATACAGTTATACATATGGAAGCAGCATGGCAAAGTGGAAAGAGTCCGGAATTGGTCGTGAGTTCTAATCCCGGCTCTACCACTTGTCAGCTGTGTGACTCTGGGCAAGTCACTTAACTTCTCTGTACCTGATCTCATCTGTAAAACGGGGATTAAGACTGTGAGCCCCACATAACACAACCGGATAACCTTGTACCTACCCCAGCACGTAGAGCAGAGCTTGGCACATAGTAAGCATTTAACAAATAACATTATCATTATGTATTTGAAAAGATAGTTTGGTGAAAGCTTTAAGAGCAAGTGAGAGTAAATATTACAGCTGACTTCTTAAGAAAAAGGAGAGCAGAGAGATCAAATAAAATATAACTATGTTCTGCATTGATTCTTTTCTTTTAGCTCCGTGTACACGGAAAGAAAGGGAAGGGCAGTTGCCTATTTAAAGAGAACACCATATTATCAGGCTACCAATTTGGCACTGGCAAAATAAATGCATTAAACTAATGTGCTCTGCATATGGTCCTTTTTCTGAATTCCCATCCTCAGACTACATGGGCAAGAACTATTGAAATGCCTTAAAAGGGAAAGGCTGAGATCCCTAGACATGAGGTGACAGCTGAAAGAAATTAAGATGTGGTTAACAAACTGAAGAAAATGTTCAACATGTAATGGGAGTATTTAGAGTAACCCTAGTTGGCCAGACTGTAAATTTTCTTGTAGATAATTAGTAAATGCTGAGTAAAAATTGAAGAAATAAAAATAACAGAATTGTTTTGGCTTTTTTTAGAGATTGCTGTGGCCTAAAGGATTCCTTTGGGTTTTATGCTTGTAAAAAAATTCACAGGAAGTCACAAGAGGCTGCAATTTAGATTTCACTCTGAGAGTATCAGCAAAGACCTAAATCACTGAATACAATTCTCCTGGAAAGAGTACATACAGTCTTCTGTTCTCTGTTCAACCCAGTATCTTCCAATAGTGCACCTGCTGTTCAGTTGCAGGAATACCTGTGCATTCATTGCTTTTCTCTCAGTGGCTCAGGAAGAACATAATAAAGTTAAGAAAGGTGAAGAGAAGGGTAGTCAAGTTGATCAGTAAGACCTGAGAAACTTTAGGATGAGGTTGCATTGAAAATAGTAGGATTCTTCAGTCTGCCAAAAAAAAAGGGCTGTGAAGAACAGTGTACCTAATGCAAAGAGCACAGGCTGGGAGTCAGAGGATGTGGATTCTAGTCCTGGTTGTACCATTTGTATGCTGGGTCACTTAACTTGTCCGTACCTCATTTTCCTCACCTGTAAAATGGGGAGTCGATACCTGTTAATAATAATAATAATAATAATAATGTTGGTATTTGTTAAGCGCTTACTATGTGCAGAGCACTGTTCTAAGCGCTGGGGTAGACACAAGGGGAATCAGGTTGTCCCACGTGGGGCTCACAGTCTTTATCCCCATTTTACAGATGAGGTAACTGAGGCACCCAGAAGTTAAGTGACTTGCCCACAGTCACACAGCTGACAAGTGGCCGAGCCAGGATTCAAACCCATGACCTTTGACTCCAAAGCCCATCCTCTCGTTAAATCCCGGCTAGACTACTGTGTCAGCCTTCTCTCTGACCTCCCTTCCTCCTCTCTCGCCCCGCTCCGGTCTATTCTTCACTCCGCTGCCCGGCTCATCTTCCTGCAGAAACGATCTGGGCGTGTCACTCCCCTTCTTAAACAACTCCAGTGGTTGCCTATCGACCTCCGCTCCAAACAAAAACTCCTCACTCTAGGCTTCGAGGCTCTCCATCACCTTGCCCCTTCCTACCTCTCCTCCCTTCTCTCTTTCTACCGCCCACCCCGCACGCTCCGCTCCTCCACCGCCCACCTCCTCACCGTCCCTCGGTCTCGCCTATCCCGCCGTCGACCCCTGGGTCACGTCCTCCCGCGGTCCTGGAACGCCCTCCCTCCTCACCTCCGCCAAACTGATTCTCTTTCCCTCTTCAAAACCTTACTTAAAAATCACCTCCTCCTAGAGGCGTTCCCAGACTGAGCTCCTCTTCCCCCTCTACTCCCTCTGCCATCCCCCCTTTACCTCTCCGCAGCTAAAGCCTCATTTTCCCCTTTTCCCTCTGCTCCTCCACCTCTCCCTTCCCATCCCCACAGCACTGTACTCGTCCGCTCAACTGTATATATTTTCGTTACCCTATTTATTTTGTTAATGAATTGTACATCGCCTCGATTCTATTTAGTTGCCATCGGTTTTTACGAGATGTTTTTCCCCTTGACGCTGTTTATTGCCATTGTTCTTGTCTGTCCGTCTCCCCCGATTAGACTGTAAGCCCGTCAAACGGCAGGGACTGTCTCTATCTGTTGCCGACTTGTTCATCCCAAGCGCTTAGTACAGTGCTCTGCACATAGTAAGCGCTCAATAAATACTATTGAATTGAATGAATGAATTTCCACTGAGCCATGCTGCTTCTCAACCTGTTCTCCCTCCTACCTAGAATATGAGCCCCATGTGGGACAGAGGACTGTTATCTGATCTAATTCTCTTGTATCTACCCTAGTGCTTAGTACAGTTCTTGGTACACAGTAATACTTAAATATATTTATATTATATTAAAATGCTAATATAATATTAAATATATTAATATTAAATATTATCATTACTGTTATGAGACATGACTGAAGACTAAAAAATCAAAAAGAATGTGGATATAAGAAACATGAAGTTGTTTATAACATCCCACAACAGGGCAGAGGACAATCAATTGACGCTGAAAGTGATAGATTCCAAGCAGACAGAAACCCTTCTCTAAACTACAGCTGGTAAACATAGGGAATATGGAGCCACAGAAGGTTATTCAGGCTGAAAGCATCCGTCGATCCAAGAAGGATTTGGCTAAGTTCAGGGGAGAGAGGTCCAAGTTGGGCTATTAGAAGGAAAGTTGAGATTTTAGTTTGCATAACTGTAATCATGATTCTATGCTGTCGGCCCATCAGAAATAGAATGCTAAGTTGGACACGCTATTATTCTGACCTAGTAATGACATTTCTTCTATTTTTAACCACTTAATTCTGTTCATCCCGTTTTGAGTTACCCCTTTCAGTTCATTCATTCATTCATTCAAACGTATTTATTGAGCACTCACTGTGTGCAGAGCACTTTACTAAGCGCTTGGAAAGTGCAATACAGCAATAGAGACGATCCCTGCCCACAACCGCTTATAGTGTAGAGGCAGGGGACAGACATCAAAACAAGTAAACAGGCATCAATTTGAATAAATAGAATTATAGATATATGCATACATACATAAACGCTGTGAGGAAGAGAGAAGGGAGGAAGAGCGAAGGGAGTGAGTCGAGGTGATGCAGAAGGGAGGGGGAGTTGAGGAAAAGGAGACAGTCTGGGAAGACCTCTTGGAGGAGGTGTGCCTTCAATAAGGTTTTGAAGGGTGGAAGAGTGATTATTTGGCAGTTTTGAAGGGGGAGAGCGATACAGGCAAGAGATAGGATGTGGGCCAGGGGTCGTTGGCGAGACTGGAGAGATCTAGGCACAGGGAGAGGTAAAATATACGTCACTTGAATGGGATTTCCCCACAGAATCACCACCCCAGAGAAACTAAACAGTGGTAATCCCCTGAAGAAAGCATGCTCAGTATGTTATTCTGTTCCTGGAAGAGAAATGAATGTTTCAGGGGGCTAAATGAGGATCACAAGAGAGTCAGAGGGAATGCTGTAAATGCTCTAATATCTACATATAGATTTTAATTGCCTTATAATCAGCTTGTCCATGACAACTCATCTCCTACTAAATTGGCCTTCCTGCCACCACAATGGCAAATTGCTACTCAAATCATGGGCCAAGGTCTTAATGGCCTGACACTCATAATAAGGCATAGAGCCATGTATCAATTAGAGTAGAATTAGTTACAGAATTTCCACAGGATGCAGATGCAAGAAATGTAGCTATTCATTTTCCAGTGATGAAAAAATTCCATTTTTCCTTATTGTAGTGACTGATTCAAAATTCCCAGGAACGAATGCTTGGACTTTTCTTCTAGCTCCAGGTTTGGGTCAACCGGCTTGAAACTTCACACCTATCTGTGGTACGGGATTGGAACACTTTTAAAGAAAGCCCTTCTCTTGGTTACCTGACATCTTTGACTGAAAATACCAATTTTTTCCTCAGGTTACAATTTTTACATGGCCCAGAGCCAACTATTTCCTTTAACCCTAATCTATTTTAATGTCTGTCTCCCCCAGTACACTGTAAGATCCAGTAATAATAATAATAATGGCATTTGTTAAGCGCTTACTATGTGCAAAGCACTGGGGGGGATAGAAGGTGATCAGGTTGTCCCACATGGGGCTCCCAGTCTTCATCCCCATTTTACAGATGAGGTAACTGAGGCCCAGAGATGTTAACTGACTTGCCCAAAGTCACACCTCTGACAAGCGGCAGAGCCAGGATTTGAACCCATGACCTCTGACTCCCAAGCCCGGGCTCTCAGTACATCTAACAACTCTTTTGTATTGTAATTTCCCAATAGTATAGTGTTCTGCACATGGCTCATTTGAAGTAAATACCATTAATTGACTGATTGATTGATATGTGTCCAACATGAGGACTTCAGGACAAGGCAGTGAGTGAGCACTGTGAGTGAAACAAGTTCTCGGTTCTCTATTTCCATGCAATCTAGTGGGCAGGTTAAACTGCATTTCTTTAAGATCCACTGCCTCATTTTCCTCTATTCCAGCCTTCTTTTTTTAGGCTCTGGGCACCCGAGTCCCATTCACAACGTTGCTAAAACCCACCCCCTCTTCTTCACCCAAACGGCTACCATGGTGACCCAAGCACTTATCCTGACCTGCCTCCACTACTGCATCTGACTTCTCTCTGACCTCCCTATTCCAGTCCATACTTCACTCTGCTGTCCAAATCATTTTTCAAAAAAAGGTTCCATTCTTGTCTCTCCACGGAACAGAAATTCCTTTCCATTGGCTTTAACGTACTCAATCAGCTCTCCCCATCCTACCTCACCTTGCTGATCTACTCCAGCCCAGCCTGCACACTCCACTCTTCTAGCACCAGCTTGCTCACTGTACTTCAATCTCATCTATCTCTCCTCCAAATCCTTTCCCATGTCCTGCCTCTAGCCTGGAACTCCCTCCTCCTCCTCCATACATGCCTGACCAGCACTCTCTCCACCTTCAAAACATTTTTAAGGTCACATCTCTTCCAGGACACCTTCCCCAACTAAGCCTTCTATTAATCAGCTTGCTCTCCCTTCTGTGTCATCTATGTACTTGGGTCTATGACCTTTGGACATTTGCTATTCACTCCACCTCCAATCCCACAGCACATGGCTCAGTGGAAAGAGCATGGGCTGGGGACTCAGAGGTCATGGGTACAAATCCCAGTTCCGCCGCTTGTCAGCTGTGTGACTTTGGGCAAGTCACTTAACTTCTCTGTGCCTCAGTTCCCTCAACTGTAAAATGGGGATTAAGACTGTGAGCCCCACATGGGACAATCTGATGACCTTGTATCCTCCCCAGCGCTTAGAATAGTGCTTTGCAAATAGTAAGTGCTTAACAAATGCCATCATTATTATGTCTTTATATATTATAAATTACTGATTTTTTATATTAATGTCTGTCTCTCCCTCTAGATTGTAAGCTCATTTTGGGCAGGGAACCTGTCCAATAATTCTGTTGTATTGCAATTTCCCAAGTGTTCAGAACAGTGTTCTGCACATAGTAAGTGCTCAATACCACTGATTGATGAATCTGTGTTTCTTTTCAAGGTGAATCTAAGGTTCAGGTTTCAAGGTTCTGACATGCAGATCTACCAAGTGGGAGGTCCCTTCTCTTGATACAGGGTCTGAATTTATTAGTAGCAATAATTAGTAATAATAATTGTGATACTAGCATTATTAGTAATAATGATAAATATATTAAAATTAATACTGATAATGATGATAGTAAAAACAATATAAATACCAATAATGATTATATTTATTAAATTCTTAATACGTTTTAAGCACTTTACTAAGCTCTGGTGTAGATATAAGATAATCAGATAAAGTTCTTCCTGCTTAGACTGTGAGCCCCATTTGGAACAAGGACTTTATCCAATCTGATTAACTTGTATCTATCCCAGCATTTAGGACAGTGCTTGACACATAGCACGTGCTTTATAAATACCATAAAAAAAGTCAGATATGATACAGTCAGTGTCCTACTTGGGCCCATAATCTAAAAGGTAGGGAAAGCAAGTATTTTATTCCTATTTTACGGATGAGGAAACTGAAGTCTAGAGAGGTTAGGTGACTTGGCCAAAGGCACACAGCAGGCCAGTGGCACAGCTGGGATTAGAACCCAGGTCTGATGCCCAACAAATGTTCTTTCCATTCGGTCATGTTCCCAGTTTTTCCTTAACTAAAAGGGCCAGTTTTACTTGAGACCAAAGTGAAATGAGGGGAGGTGTTTCCGTGGGCTGAGGGCAGTGGTCCAAGTTTTCCAGAGGAAGAGGAAGGACAAAAATAAAGAGACACATAAATACAGAGAAAAATGAAAATAGAGACAGAGAAACATAGATACAACAAAGAGAGATAGAGGAGAGAGGAGAGAAAGAGAAACAGAAAGAGAGAGGGGGAGAGAGAGAAAGAAGGGTGGGGATGCATAAGTGGGGAGACACACATTCTCAAATACACTGACATGTTCAAACACTCGCACAGAGCCTAAATGTGCATCCCCTCACAGGTGCAAATGCATACACAGACACACATATAATATAGGCAGACAGATACAGGAACACAGGCGTACCTAATAAGAAGCAGAGCAGAAACAGTAACCAGAGAGGAGATGAGAGACAGCACGAGAGAATAATAATACTAATGATGGTATTCAAGTGCTTACTATGTGCCAAGCACTGTTTTAAGTGCTGAAGTAGATACAAGGTAATCAGGTTATCCCACAGTCTTATTCCCCATTTTACAAATGAGGTAACTGAGGCACAGAGAAGTGAAGTGATTTGCCCAAAGTCACACAGCTGACAAGTGATGCCAGTTGGGATTAGAACCCATGACCTCTGACTCCCAAGCCCGTGCTCTTTCCACTAAGCCACGCGACTCTTCCATGCAGCCCATAATTTTTGTTAAGAATCTTCATGAATTTTTCTCTCTTTAATAGTATACTAGTCCTACTATTCCTATTTCTGCTGCCTCCTTTGGGTCAGGCAGAGAGTGGATACCAAAGTGGAAATGGTACCTCTAGAGAGCCAGGAGCTACTATGCTAATAATGATTATCATTCGTTAAGCACTTACTATGTGCCGAGGACTGTACGAAAGGCTGGGGTAGATACAAGATAATCAAGTCAGACACAATCTCTGACCAATGTGGAATGCACGTCTAAGCCCTATTTTTCTTTTCTAATAATAATAATGTCGGTATTTGTTAAGCGCTTACTATGTGCAGAGCACTGTTCTAAGTGCTGGGGTAGACACAGGGGAATCAGGTTGTCCCACGTGGGGCTCACAGTCTTCATCCCCATTTTACAGATGAGGGAACTGAGGCACAGAGAAGTGAAGTGACTTGCCCACAGTCACACAGCTGACAAGTGGCAGAGCTGGGATTTGAACTCATGAGCCCTGACTCCAAAGCCCGTGCTCTTTCCACTGCGCCACTCTGCTTCTCCCTTCTCTGTCACTCTGCCTTGATCCTTTTATTCAATCCCCCATCCCAGCCCCACAGCACTTATGTATAAACCTGTAATTTATTTTTTTATATTAAAGTTTCTCTTCCCCTCTAGACTGTAAGATCACTGTGGCCAGAGAATGTGTCAGTTACATTGGTATATTGTACTCTCCCAAGTCCTTAGTACAGTCCTCTGCACAAAGTAAGCACTCAATAACTACGATCGGCTGACTGACTGGGTATTGAATCTCCACAATACAGATGAAGAAACTGAAGCACAAAAATGCTAAGTAACTTGCCCAAAGTCAACAGAAGGCAAGATTCAGAGCAGGATTAGAAACCATCTCCTCTTACTCCCAGGCCTATGCTTTTTCCTTTAGATCATGTTGCTGTACCTCTTGATGCTGTGAAATTAATCTCCTCTTCCCACATCTACAAAGCTCTTTGCTTCAGGTGATTCCCTGGACCTAGTGGAAAAAGCACAGGCTTGGGAGTCAAGGGACCTGGGTTCTAATTCCCGCTCTTCCAATTTTCTGTTGTGTGACTTCAAACAAGTGACTTAACTTCTTTCGGCCTCAGTTTCCTCATGTGTAAAATGGGAATTCAATACCTGTTATCCCACCTACTTAGATTGTGAGCCCTATGTGGGACAGAGACTGTGTCTGACCTGATGAATTTAGTGTTTAGAACAGTGCATGACACATAGTAAGCACATAATAATAACAATAACCCTTCCACTACTAAAATGGGGATTAAAAAATGTGAGTCCCACATGGGACAATCTGATTACCCTGTACCTACCCCAGCGCTTAGAACAGTCAGTGCTCTGTACATAGTAAGCGTTTAACAAATACCATAATTATTATTATCATTAAAATCATGGCAAAAAATGGTACTTATGCCTGCCTGCCAGCTTTCTGTTCAGGCCAAGTGATTTAAAAGTGGCGCTTCTATCAAGAATGGCATGCATAATATCACCCTATCTATAACACTTTTTATTTCTCCCAATTCAGATGGCCTCTCATGAAACCCTGGCAATTAATCAGCCCTCCTTTTATTTTCTAATACCTGCAGCCAGGACACTCCTGTGCTTTTCTTAATGAGTCCCCCAGCTTTCTGACTTTCTCATTAGGACTACTTATCAAGTTGCGCTTCGAGGTTGTGGCTGAACTCGGAAGAAATCCTGCCTTGAGCCATGCAATTCACAATTAGTATAAAAATATAATAACTAATGAAATAGCTGTAAAATGCTTTGCACACATAAAGGGGGTTGTGAATGCTAAATAATGAGAATGATTACACAAATAAGTGACAACTGCTTTTCAACCCAGAGGTAGGGCAAAGGGTTTCCACAATTTGTTTTGCTGTCTGTCTCCCCCTTTCAGACTGTGAGCCCATTCTTGGGCAGGGATTGTCTCTATTGCCGAACTGTACATTCCAATTGCTTAGTACATTGCTCTGCACACAGTAAGCGCTCAATAAATATATGAATATGCGTGATCCTTGATTTGGAAAGTGGGGGAAGAGGTTCTTTATGTGAACTCTTCATTGTCAGAAGGACAGCTGAAGCATTGAATCATTTCAGAATTTGCCAGGCAGTGAAATCAGTGTTTTGGGATGGGAAGAATTTTGGGGTGGTACAATGTAGGTCCCTGACTGCCTTGGTGAGCAAGCAAAATGTGGAATACTTCTTTTTTTAAGTTCAATTATACTGTCATCATTATTAATCATGATAATGAGCTTTGGGCCTCAGGAATGCAGTCTGGGCCTTCTTTGAAGTTCTGGTTTGAATCCATTATAACCATGCAATGCCTCAGATCAGGTTCCATATGCTAGCGCTTGAAAAAGGAGGTGACTTAGAAATTGGGGTAAGGAGTAGAGGGAGTGGAGGCAGATGGATCCAATATCCCTTTTATTTAATTACACAGCTGTTTGAAGGCCACATTTAAATACTTTCTGGCTCATTTACATTTATGACTTTTTTTCTATGAGATTGGAAAAAACACAGAGAATGTGTTTTGCTTCTGTTGTACTCTTTCAAGGGTTTAGTGCCATTCTCTGGCTTCAGTAGTCTCTCAATAAATCTCAGTGATGGATAGGAATGCATAGAAACCAACTTCTAATAACCCCAAAAATAGAGAAGAAAGACAACAGATAGCAGATGCACAGAAAATATCAAACGCACAGGCTAGAAACTATAAGTGAATCTGTGTGGCCTAGTTGAAAAAACATGGGCATGGGAAATAAGAAACCTGGGTTCTAATTCCAGATCTATAAATTTTTCTAACGTTTGACCTTGGGTAAGTCACTTCACCTCACTGTGTCTCAGTTTTCTCATCTGTTAAAATGGGGATAAGATTCATGTTCTCCTCACCCTTAGACAATGAGCTCCACGTGGGTAGTGGACTCTGTCCACTCTAATTATCCCATACTTACCCCATCGTTTAGCATATAGTAAGCAATCTGTATTTATTGAACTTACTATGTCCATAACATACTAAGTGCTTGAGAAAGTACAATACAACATAATTAACAGACATGTTCCATTCCCTTAATGAGAAGTACTTGATAAATAATACAATTATTGTTTTAAATGAAAGGATGACATTTTTAAAGAGTATTTTTGTCCTGATGACTACCAAATAGTAATTCAAGAAACCCCCAGCTCCAGTCTCTAGGAGGAAAATTACTTCTGAAACTCTCCATGACTCCCCTAACCCTGACACCCCACCACCTAATCTCATAACAAGGCTTAAGTTCCAAAGTCCTCAGGTCCCATATCATTTTTTAAAATTTATTTTAAAAAAATCTGTCTATTGTTTAAGAGCTGATCATATAGTCAGGCCAAATGCAACTTAAGAAGGTTGCCAAATTCTTCACAGCTTTGATCTCAGAGAAATCAGTATTCAGAAACTTGGCTTCAAGAACCATTCTGGATGCTTTCTCCATACAATCCAGAAATCAACTCCAATAAACTAAAACTAGACATCTGAGCAAGCCCTCTCCCTGGATTCAGAAGCAATCCCACCTCCCCATCACCAGAGGAATTTATTGGAAAGCAAATCAGAATCCGTATCATCTCACTGAGCACCAGATACCATTGAGTTATGCTTGAATTTCTTTGCCAAGAAGCATTTTCTAGGAATGCTACAAAATAGCTACTATCTGGGTACCTTCCCACTACTAGCATTCTCTTCTGGAGGCTTTTGTCTCTTGTCTTAACACAGAAACAGCCCAGAGAAATGAACACATGATGAATAACACCTGCAGTCACTTTCCACCAATGAGAAAGTAGCAGGTGAACACCAGGTGCTTTAGAAGTCTATTTCTTAAGCTTGTTTTTTCTTTATTCAACCTCCACTTCAGATGTCCCTACCTCCTTAACAAATTGGCTCTTCCATGATGTTTGTACTTCATGCCACCCAAGCAAACTAACTACAAAGAAAACTATTTCTCCTGTTCATGACTTGATCTTCCGGGCAGGAAACTATTTCCTGGAAGGTGCTGAGGTGACTTTTTGGCCAAGCTTTTAAAGAAAAATGAAATGGAGGGTGGAGGCAATTATCCAGAAACATTTGGGCAAGAAAACCTGACAAATCAAAATTAAGCAAAGCACACATGATTTTGGATCAAACCTTTAAAATCCACATTTCTTCTTGGCACAAATGCTTGTTGCCTCTTATCATTGAACAAAAAATCTGTGATTTTTGATCCAATTTATAAGGGACTACAAAAACCATTTCTTCAAGATCTAACTGACCCTTTTCCTTCTGTAAGACTATCTTCAAGCAGGGCTACTCTGGCTGAACTGGGGCCCAGCAAAGTAGTAAAGATTCTAATATCCCAGAGTAAGACAGTTAAAGTTATTTTTATGCTTCACCTGTTGTCTCTAATCTGCAAAACACAGTACAGTTGAATGTTGATAATGCAGAGGTAGCAGTGAACCAGTTCTTAAAGCACCTTGGAGAAGGGAAAGAAATTTTAAAGGTGGCAGCCACAAATCAGTCATACCTATTGAGCACTTACTATGTGCTGAGCACTGTTCTAAGAGCTTGGTAGAGTGCAATGCAACAGTATCAGCAGACACATTCCGAATGAGAGAGAATGGAGTGGAAGATCTGGAAATCCAGCCTGGAGGACTGTAAATGTCCAACAGACAGTTACTCTCCTCCCATACCTACCCCATTCAAAGCCTTACTGAAGCCACCCCTCCTCCAAGAAGCCTTTCCTGACTAAACCCTCTATCCTCTTCTCCCACTCCCTTCTGCATTGTCCTGACTTGCTCCCATTATTCATCCTGCCTCCCAGTCCAACAGCACTTATGTCTTATTGTCTTTGACTTTGTTCTTCTCTGCAATTTCTGTCTACACATGGAGCTTCTCAGAAGAATTAAAATCTCATATATAATCTTTGGTTTTCATCCTCAGACAACTCATCCACTTGAATTCAGAAAGATGGTTTGACAAATATGTAGTTTGTAGCAGTAATAGTAGTAATGGCATTTTTGAAACATTTACTGGGTGCATTGTGCTGTTTTAACTGTTGGGAAAAGTACAAGAGAAGCATGAGAATCATCCAATCACCCCCTGCCCACAGGGATGTTACACTCTAAAGGGGAAGTCAGACAGAAAAATGTTTACAAAAGATCAGAATAAATGTTTGACTCTACAAATGATTCTACTGTTGAGAAAGGGTATAAATAAATACATAAGTGCCACTTGACTGAATTCACCAAATAACTGTTCAGCACTGCCTCAAAAAAATGTAATCTTGTTATTCAGACTTGAAAGGGTAATTTAAGAGTAGCTTAAATGAATTAATCCACTTTCGGAAGTGCCCTACTCCCAAATATTAATGTTCTCATTTGCAAAATCTGGATGCTGCTCTGCACCCACATACCTATCAAGAGCCAAAATCTCCAAGCTTCCTTAGTCATAGGCCTAGATGCCCATTCGCTCCTGGAATTAGAATCTCCATTTGGCCTCAGCAAACATTTATGGCCTAGCCAACAATTTCACTGACAGCCCAGGACCCTTGGGATGCTGTGATCTAGGGTTCATAGAAGTTCCTAAAATCTTTCATTAAACTAATTTAATTTTAACATGACAGTTGCGAAAGAAAAATAGAAGAAAAAAGCTTGGTTTGTTCTTCTTTCTTGGTAGAATAGAATGTAACTAGTTGAATGAGAGACCTCATACATCTTTATTTACTCTGTAATGAATTGTAGACCCGAGCTATAATTAGTGGCTGCAAGGTAGGTTGGTATTAGACACATTAATGGGTCTGAGTTATAAAGCAAATGTGACTAGACTGTACTGGTTGAATGACCTGATTTTACTTAACCGACATTTGCTTGACGTGGTCAGGGGTGGTTCAATAGATTGTCACACTCTGGGTCCTTCAAGGTTGTGCCTGAACAGCCTGACTGGGATGTCAGGGAACACAATTACCCAGCTTTTGAGAAGGGTAGGCAGAGATGAGAAACCGACCACTTGAGAGAGTGGGTTTACAGTCCATGTAAATATTGGGGAGAATTTTTAACTTCTCTGTGCCTCAATTACTCCATCTGTAAAATGGGGATTAAGACTATGAGCCCCATGTGGGACAACCTTATTACCTTGTATCTACCCTAGTGCTTAGAACTGTGCTTGGCACAAAGTGCTTAACTAGTACCATAATAATAATTCTCCTCTTAATCTGCTAATAGTGAGTTTTATCCCCATGGGATTGGTGATAATGATAAATTTGAAGGGGGAATCAACAATTCCTTCCATATCATGTGGACAGGAAAAGAGCATCTCGTACGTGCCACAAAAGTGCCTGCAGCCATTTTGGACTTTGCCTCTTTGTGCTCTGTTCTTCACAATGCCTCTGCTCTAAGAGAATTACTCCATGTCTAATGGATGTTCCCTAAACTGTGAAGCTACCCAAATATTCAGCTTCAACTTTTAGGCACCAAAATCAGGTATTCCAGGATCCACGCTAAAACCCTTCAGGATGTTCCTCAGTGCTCTGCCTCAACTTCAAGAAATGTTTTCTAGAAGTTTTTTGGGAACATTTTGAGAAAAACAAAACAAAAAATACTTCTGTCTACTCCTATGGGATCCTTAAAATATTTGGTTTTAAAAAATAAATAAAAACAGAACTCTTTTTCCCACAGACTAGCATTTTATGTACAGTTTACTGGGCTTAAATGGTCAAAAAGACCAGAAGTTACTATTGTTGAGGAGTTTGCAATCTAGAGTTGGGTGCAGCTTCATACAGCTGAAAACTTGAATGTTTTGGATTCTTTTAAAACTCACTTTGAGCCTGAACTGACAGCTTCCTGAGGTGGAAGCTGGGAGTGCCCACGGCAAACTGTGAAGAAGAAATCATCTGATGTTATTCACACTCATGGGATCTTCACAAGCTCTGATTAAGTGGCTCCCTGTGGCAAATCAGAACATGTTCTCAGACAAATCAGGCGTTTTCAAACCAAAGCCTGAGGTAGAACCTGGCGGCTCCTTGGGTGAAAGGTTGAGGCCCATATGTCATCGACTCTCTGAGTTTAGATTTGGGGAAGAGGGTGAGGGAATAGGGGGACGATGGGTGGAGAAAATGTAGACAATGTATTCACACAACATACAGCTTTGCGGGACCTGAGAGGCTGCCCTGATATGGAATCATCTTTTCCCAGATAAACACTAGGTCCTCTGCTCTTACTTCCCATATTCTCTCAACACCAACCCTAATAGCCCACCACTCATTTCTCAGCCTAAGAGATGCTTGAATAGATAATAATAATAATAATAATAATAATAGTATTTGTTAAGCTCTTCCTACATGCTAGGCACTGTACTTAGTGCTGGGGTAGATACAAGCAAATCAGGTTGGAAACAGTCTCACATGGGGTTCATAGTCTCAATCCCCATTTTACAGATGAGGTAACTGAGACACATTGAAGTTAAGTGTGTTATCTCTATGATGCAGTGTATTGATTTTAGTGTCTTCCACATATAGGGTGAGTATCTAGTAAGCACTAACTATGTGCAAAGCACTGTACTATCTGCCAGGAAAGAACTGTGTGGATTAGGAATAGACCTATCCCAAGAGGCCAGTTCCTAGAGCACAGGCCTGGGAATCAGGAGGTCATGAATTCTAATACCCATTCTGCCACTTGTCTGCTATGTGACCTTGGGCAAATCACTTCACTTCTCTGTGTCTCAGTTACCTCATCTGTAAAATGGGATTAAGACTATATGAGCCCGACGTGGGACAGGAACTGTGTCCAGCCCTATTATCTTGTGCCTACTCCAGAACTTAGAACAGGGCCTGGAACAAATGCCATGATAGTAATTATTATTATTATCATTAATGAGAAGGAAGGGGAAGCATTAGTGACAGACACATAAGAGAAAGCCACTTCTAGATTGTAAACTTACAGTGGGGAGGGAATGAGTCTGTTTACTGTTATGTTGTACTCTCCCTAGTGCTTAGTACAGTGCTGTCCACACAGTAAGCACTCAGTAAATACTATTGACTGACTGATTGACTGGCCAAAAAAAATATAAAAAACAAAGACAGTAAATGAGACGGAAAGATGACAGCAAATGAGAATCTCCTACTCCCTTCTGCATTGCCCTGGCTTGCTCCCTATGCTCTTCCCTTCTCTCCCCACCCCACAGCACTTAATTTATTAAATTAAATAGCTGTAATTTATACATTTCTATTAATGTCTGTTTATTTGTATAGATGTTTGTCTCCCCCCACCCCCGCCAGACTGTGAGCTCGTTGTGGGCAGATATTGTCACTCTTTACTGTTGTACTGTACTTTCTCAGTGCTCTGCACACAGTAAGCACTTAATAAATATGACTGAAGGAATGAGCTACAGGATTTCTAGCTCCTCCAAGTTCCTCACAGCTCAGTTACAACAGGGAAATTGTCCTTGCCCTAGCTGTTACAGCACACCCCTCTAGAGGGGGAATTTTGCTTCTCCTAATAGTGTTGAGGATTCCCAACCTCTATTCCTGCTGTCACTGACCAACACTGAAGCAGGGCTGGATGGCTGGGAAACTCTAGGGTGAGGTAGTTGGGGAACTGAAATAACAGAACTCTCCTCTTTGCCATTCACTCAACAGATCTTTTATGATGAACTGAGGCCTTTTTACATCATCTTAAAGGGAAATGATGTTTTCATCTCTTTCCATCCTATACGCCTCCTTGACCAACAGCAAAGGACAGCTCTAGCTCCACTGTCACATGTTGAGGCTGAATTATACGTGGAAACTGTGAATGCATTATAAATCAGTCAGCAGTATTTACTGAGTGCTTACTCTTTGACAAGAACTGTACTATGAACTAAGTAGAATACAAGAGATTTTACCTGTATTATGGGAAAAATCACATTAGAGTACCAGGTGAGTCAATGAGAATACATGTATTAAGGAAAGTCAGACTGAAGATTACCAGTGGGATGGATTTTTTTCCCTACAAATTCCTGTATTTCCTACCACTAGCAAAACGTTTCACTCCCTTGCTACTCATTGTTTCTCTACTGTATTATCAAGTTCAGAAACGCAAAGAAATGCAAAGTTCCGTATGTCCAGCACAATGAAACTGAAGTGGAAGATGGAAAGCACAGCAGCCTTGACTATTGACATGTATTTGTGTATATCCATTTCCTTTCTAAACTGAAACTACTTGCTCCAGAACAGACTTGTGTGGTGAGGATAATGTTCTCCATTGCTTCACCATTTTATCACCAAATCATAAAAAGAAAATCTGTCCTATAACATGAGTGATCTTCCTCGCTCTCAGCATTAGAATCTATCTCCCCACAAAGCAAAGGAGTGGATTTAGTCTCAGATATTGAAATAAAAAATGTTCAAATAGTTTTTTGGGACAAGAAGGAGTTTGAATGATGATTGGCAGGTGGTGGGGATACCAGTTTCACCCCAGTTAGCAGGGCAGATAGATTAGCAGAATAAATGCAAGCTGAATTCAAAACACATTAACATTTACAAGCATACACCTAGAAACATGGCAGGAGTGCCAATGTGCCTAGAGCCTACATTTTCTCTTGCACATGGGCACCTATCACAGTGCAAAAGAAGTGCTTTAATACCTCCCAAATACCCGAACACATCCATAAAACTGAGTAAGTATTCCCTTTAGGGTGGATGGCTCCATTATTTTAATTAATATTGTCTGGTTACATGAAATGCCCAGAACAGTTGCAAAGAAAAATTTTCACAAACCTATTATTTGTCATGTATTAGGTCAAAGGCATCTGAAACCTGGGATGACTGAGCTAGAAATGTGAACATGCTGAATACTCAGTCAGCCTGAACTCAGGACTGCCCCTTTTGCCTCCTCATGTCTCCTCCTGCTATTTAAATGCATCTTTTAAAGCCCATATGATCTCACATAATTGTCCAAGTACTGGAGTTGGCAGAGTCCATCCATTATTAAAGATCACGATGCCCGGGCTTGTTCTGAGCCACTATGATGCATTATGCCAATATCACATAGCTCAGTGCAATTCCAAAAAAAATTCAGAGGCATTAATTGTAAGTATATTAGCTCCTGCAGACCCAAAGACTCGGTGCAATTTCAATCTAGATTCCTTCACGGAAAAAGATGCTGGAAAGTCATCAGAAGCATAATCTATTTGACTAACATGTGGGGTAGGCAGTTTGAAGTTTATATTCTAAGAAAGGAGAGGAATGGATTCAGGATAGTTTAGAGAAATATCCTAGAACACAGACAACGTGTAGAAGATTGAGTTTGGTGATTATAATCAATGTTGATTATTGAGTGCGCACTATGAGCAGGGCACTGTACTAAACCCTCGAGGAAAGCTGCAGTTTTGCTTATTTTTTTATTGTATTTGTTAAGTGCTTACTATCTGCCAGGCACTGTACTAAGTGCTGGGGTAGGTACAAGTTATTCAGGTTGAACTCAGTCCCCGTCAATCGTCATTGTACAGATGAGGGAATTCGGCACCGAGAAGTGAAATGACTTCACCAAGGTCAAACAGAAGACAAATGCTGGAGCCTGGATTAGAACCCAGGCCCTTCTGACTCTCAGGCCCTTGTTCTACCCACTAGGCAATGATGTTTCCCTTCGTTAATAATAATAATAATGTTGGTATTTGTTAAGCGCTTACTAGGTGCCGAGCACTGTTCTAAGCGGGGGAGTTACAGGGTAATCAGGTTGTCCCACGTGGGGCTCACACACTTTTAATCCCTATTTTACAGATGAGGGAACTGAAGTACAGAGAAGTTAAGTGACTTGCCCACAGTCACACAGCTGACAAGTGGCAGAGCCCGGGAGTCGAACTCATGACCTCTGACTCCGAAGCCCAGGCTCTTTCCACTGAGCCACGCTGCTTCTCCAACCTTGGGGAGCCACTTACAGTTCAGTCTTCTCACTGTTTTTGGCTGCTGGGAGTCAGAACCCTGGCAACTTGTGGAGTGGGGCAGAGCAGTCCAGGAGAAAACTCAGCTACGCTGAAGTTTCCCTAGAGTTGTCAGTTCTGGGCCAGACTACTTCCATGTGGCCTGAGAAACTCACAAGGGCAAGGGGAGATCAGAGGGGAGAGAGTAAAGTGGAGAGGAGAGGGGAAAAGAAAAAGTGGGCGGGAGACTAGAGGGGTGAGGGAGAGAAGAGGAGTGAGGAGAGAATAGAGGGGTGTGGGGAGAAGAGAAGGGTAAGGGGAGAGGAGAGGGATAAGGGGAGATAAGAGAAGTGAGGGGAGAATAGAGAGAAGACAGGCGAAGGGTGAGGGAAGGGAGGAATGGAGAGGGGAGGTAAATTGAATGGAAGAGTCACATGCTGAAACATATTGCACTCCCTCCTAAGATGCTCTCTCTTTGGCTAGAGTTTCTGGTTTCATCTGGAGACAAATGTTTAAGCTTCCTCTAGAATTTTTCTAACTGCTTGCTTTTTTTGATTTCTGGACCCGCCACCCAGCAAGAAGATGAGAAAGGGGATTCTTGGCACTCCAACTCCCGAGGTACCTCCATGTTGATCGAACTGTGTTTCCTCTGCATTCGATCCTCACCAATAACCCTCTAAACTGTGAGCTTCACTCTAGGCTGTAAGCTCCTAGTGGGCAGGGAACTGGTCTATTAATTCTGTTGTATTGTAGTCACCCGAGCACTTAATATGTTGTTCTGCACACCGTAACTGCTCAAAAAATACAACGGATTAATTGATTACTATCCCTAAGTCTTTATTTGAAATTTACAGAAGTCCAACCACTGCAAGGTATATACTTCCTCTATATCCCCTTGGGCATCCCAAATAATTTTAGGACTGATGTCACCACATTCCTTGAGGCTTTTAAACATCCCCTAGACACTTTGGATCATTTCCTAAATGCTTTCAAATGTCCTCAGATCCATGAGGGGAAGGAAAAGCCTAGATGAAAGAGCATGGGATGAGGAGTCAGAGGACCTGGGTTCTAAGCCTAGATCCACTGATTCTCTACTACGTGATCGTGGGCCAGTCACTTAATTTCTCTGGGCCTCAGCCACTTCAACTATAAAATGGGGATTAATTCATCCTGCCTCCAACTTAGATTGTGAGTCCCATGAGGTACAGGCTGGGTCCAACATGACAAACTTGCATCTACCCCAGTGTTTAGAACAGTGCTTGACACATATTAAGGGCTTAACAAATACTATAAAAAGTCTTCATCTGTTGAACTTTTCTAAGCTCTAAATACAGCAATTTTCACTCACTAAGCACTCAATATATACCACCAATAGATGCCAGAATGGGCTGTACCTCAAATGGTGATTCAGGAATATTTCAGGACGGCCTCCTTGGAGGTGCTGGTTACTGAATGCATTCTGCATTCTTCCAGGAGAGTCAACAATCCATGTTAATCCCTGGAAGAAGTAAAAATCTCTAGCAAGAAGAAAAGCAGTAAAAAGCTAATGGGCAGGGACCTGGTCTATTAACTCTGTTGTATTGTACTCTCCCAAGCACTTAGTATGGTGTTCTGCACAAAATAAGTGTTCAGAAAATACAACAGATTAATTGCCAGAACTTTGTTAGTGGAGAACTTCCTTCTAATAAACTTCTCACTTCATGGGATTTATGGAATGCTCACATTAAGGAAAACAAATATTTTAATAAGCACTTTTCTGTTGTTGCTGACAACTGCAGACCACTTAGTAAATGAGTTTTTATTGAAGTCCCAAAGTAATCAACCACACTATTGTTTAAAACCTCCTAAAGAGAAAACAAATGAGGTGAAGACCAGTGACAATGAGAAAAAAGCCCTGAGAAATTTTTCCTGTTTATACACACTTCAGCTATCTACAACAGCTTACCAATCACAGTAAAAAAAATTCACAGTCCTGTGTTGATGCATTTTCAAGGAGAAGAGGCTGGGAGTCCTCTCAACTTACTGTTTTTTAACCTGACAATAATGTTCATTAGGAGGGACTCTTCTGTTTATCTTTTAATTGGATCCTTTGTCCACCAGAAACTGCATATTTGACCCTGAAAAAATCACACAAAAATCACACAAAAAAAAGGGATTAGAACCACTGCATTGCTAAGCTTTGGAACTTCTCAATTCTCCAAGTTCCTACTTCTTTCATAGTGTATACATAAGAATGACCTCTCCATGTGGCATGTGTCTAGAAGGCTTCCTCTATTATGAGCATTTTACTGTTAAACTACATTAATTTTGTGGTTTGTAAAACTTTTGAGTAGCATTCCTAAGTGAAGCAATGAAAGCTCAAAGTATAAAGAAGTTCATATTTGATTATTTGCCCATTTACAACAAATTTTGATTACAACTCTGTTATTTTGTATCATCACTAGGCAAAATAAGCATAACAGACTACGACTCCCTCTGGATTATGAAGATAAAGCACAGAAATGCCATTTACATTTTTCAGTCTTTCATCAGAGCAACAGTTCCATGCATGCAAGGAAATTAAAATTCAGAACTTAATTGGATTTTCATTCTCCCCCTTTAACAGGTAATATTGTTTTTCTTCTATTTATTATTGTATTCAAATGTAGGATTTAATTTTAGGAGTGCATCTCTGAAGGTTAAAGGCCTTTAGTAGTAAATGGTTCATTTGGACACATTAAAAATCTATCATCCCTCCATGCTTTGAAGGCATGACTACTGGTGTTGCTGATTTTTCAGTTTTATTCTCAAACAAAGGAAAGGCTAGGATCGATGTTTAGGTACACAAAAATATATGCCTCAGCCAATCTATCTCTGTATGCTCATTCTGCTTGGCATTTCCAAGACAAGTGAAACAAGAATTGTAGAATTGGTTCACATATTTATGAAAGCATGTGCCAGAATGAAGAATGTCTTTAAGACTTCCCTCCCATTGATCCTTAGCATTTTGAAATACAGTATGAGAAGCAGCGTGGCTTAGTGGCAAGAGCACGGGCTTGGGAGCCAGAGGTCTTAGGTTCTAATCCCAGCTCTGCCACTTGTCAGCTGTGTGACTTTGGGCAAGTCACTTAACTTCTCCGTGCCTCAGTTACCTCATCTGTAAAATGGGGATTGACTCTGAGCCCCACATGGCACACCCTACTTACCTTGTATCTACCCCAGTGCTTTGAACAGTGCTTGGCACATAGTAATCACTTAACAGATACCATTATTATCCCCCGATTAGACTGTAAGCCCCCCTATTAGTCTGTAAGCCCATCAAAGGGCAGGGACTGTCTCTATCTGTTACCAATTCGTACATTCCAAGCACTTAGTACAGTGCTCTGCACATAGTAAGTGCTCAATAAATACTAATGAATGAATGAATGAACATGATCCACTGGAGTGTTTTCAAAATCTTTTAATTTCCTCTCCTATAAGGTTGAATCAAATTCAAATACCAACTTAATTTTGGTTTCATGGTTTGTTCTGCCCTCCTCTTCCTCATTCGCCCAAATGATCCTGTTCAGAAGTTATGTTACTCTATGGGTAGATGCAAAAATATTGGACTGACCACAGGGAAGAATGAAAGGCAAAATTACCCAGTACAGAATTGGATCAGTCATCAGATATCAGTTCTCTAAGTTGGAGATCCTCTATATGGGCAAGGAAAGGGGAATGAATGGGGGAAAGTCCAAGGATTTAATGCAAAATCAGAAGGTCATTGCATGACACCCTCCCCCCTCCCCCATGTTAGACGAGGAGGAATTTTTTTAGAGCTTCCTCTCTAGCCACCAAAAAAAGTTCAGGATCTGGATTCTGGGGAAGCCAATGTGAGGTAATCCCTGCACCCTTTTTTATGGTATTTGTTAAGCACTTACTATGTGCCAGGCGCTCTACTAAATTCTGGTGTAGATACAAGCTAATCAAGCTAGAAACAGTCCATGACCGAGATGGGGCTCACACTCTTAATCCTCATTTTACAGATGAGATAACTGAGGCAAAGTGAAGTGAAGTGACTTGTTCAAGTTCACACAGCAGACAAGTAGAAGAGCTGGGTTTAGAACCCAGGTCCTTCTGATTCCCAGGCCTGTGCTCTATCCACTAGACTACCCTGCTTCTCTGTAGACTGTAAGCTTCTTCTATAGACTATAAGTTCCTTGTAGGCAGGAAATGTATCTACCAACTCAGTTGTATTATGATTTCTCAAGCATTTAATTCAGTGCTCTGCACACTGTAAGCACTCAATAAATACCACTGATTTAACAGATTGATCACTGGTCAGCTGCATGCAGCTTGAACCCAAACTGAAGTAGAAAAAAGGTGCATTCCAGGCAGAGGATCTACAGAATTGTTCCATCTGCGTAATTTAAAATATCATCAAATGTCATTGCAAAAATGTAGGTGATTTGTTTTATTAAATAACACTGTCGATCAACTCTGCTCGATTTTTTCATTCCTTTACTCTTTAACCCACGCCACCCTGTTGCCTTTCTTTTCTGCACACATCTAAGAAATGCCTTGATGCCTTGAAACTCCAAGTTCAAATTCCAGCTGGGTTGACGCAACCTTTCCTCTTCTAGAGACAGATAAATTCTATCACACACAATTTTCTCAGCAAGGAACCTTTTGGATGTGATCTTAAATAGAGACCTGATATGCCCTAAATACACAGGACATATCCCATTCAGAACTTTCCTAAGGAGCAAGCATTTGCCCTGAAGTTGGAGCTTATCTGCCATGTCTTTTCAGGTAGGTCTGAGAGAAACTGACTAATCCCCAAAGCTCTAGGACATTGATCCCCTTAAAAATAGTTTGAGGTGCTGTCACTTCCATCCCAGCTCAGGACTTTGGCCGCTTTGCCGTATCTATTGATGCACACTTTCTGGTTGTTCCAAGGGACCCGGATGTGCACTTCAATCCTTCCCTTGGAAAACACCCATTTTCCTATCCCACAGGTATTGAGCTCTTGCAAGAGCCTGTATTAAGGAGGACTCAAGATGAACTACTCACTCATTCTGGCATCACAAAAGCCATTCATTCATTCTGTCGTATTTATTGAGCGTTTACTGTTTGCGGAGGCTCTACTAAGCACTTGGGAGAGAACAAAATAACAAATGGACACATTCTCTTTCCACAATGACATGGTGCAAAGAGCCCAAATGGACTCACCTTGTTGGCAGATGGTTTCTGAGCCCTCTTCTAGCAATCTAGCTAAAAGAAATAGTAAGAAGTTGTCCTTTCAAAGATCGAGTGCAGGTGTGTCAGGCCCTCACTTAGTTCAAGAGCAGTCTCCCCAGGTGAAGGACACTATCCCATTCCAGTGCACAATCCCTAGGATAATATCTAGGATAATAATCCCTGGATAATATCAGGGTGTCTCAGCACTCTGAGCTACCAACCCTTGGGGCTACTTTGCACAGTGCGGTCCATTTTCTTTCAAATATATCATCAAATGTCGAATGTACACACCTCTTCAAAGGATACTAATACACAGATAAAAAGTGGGAACATTTCTGAGCTGATAAACGATTTTACATTAAATGAGGAAAAAACTCAGTATTCTCAACAGATATTTCATCATTTGAAGCTGTTCTAGAGGACTCTTCAACTGTGGGAAGTGATTACCGACCTGGCCATCAAGCAATGAGGTAAGGACATCTTGATTCCAGAGGAGGCAGAACACCCATTCACTGAAAACTCATACTTTATGACACTGAATAAAACAGGGAAAGAACCTGAGTGAATATCTAATTATAAGCCCGTCAAGCAAGGTTGGGGGTTTTAGATCTCATTACGTCAACTGCACAGAATGTAGACCATCGCCTAGACCAAGTTCCCCTTCTTTGTCATCCAAGCAACCCATCAGAATCTAACCCCTTGATGTCTGCGTTACTGTTACAACCTCCTTGCTGGTTTCCTAGTCTCCCGCTTCTCCCCAATCCAGTTCATCCTCCATACAAAGGCAAGAAACTTTCTCTTCAAGCACCTGATCAAAAATCACCTCATTCTCTTGATCAAAAATCACCACTTGAATTAATAATAATAATAATAATAATAATAATAATGTTGGTATTTGTTAACCCCTTACTATGTGCAGAGCACTGTTCTAAGTGCTGGGGTAGATTTACAGGGTAATCAGGTTGTCCCACGTGAGGCTCACAGTCATAATCCCCATTTTACAGATGAGGTAACTGAGGCACAGAGAAGTTAAGTGACTTGCCCTCAGTCATGCAGCTGCCAAGTGGCAGAGCCAGGATTAGAGCCCATGACCTCTGACTCTCAAGCCCGGGCTCTTTCCACTGAGCCATGCTGCTTCTCTACTTGAGTTGGTGGACCTGGGTTCTAATCTTGCTCTTCTATCTGCCTGTTGTGTGACCTGAGTCAAGTCACTTCACTGTGCCTCAGTTTCCCCATCCATAAAATGGGGTTTGAACACCTGTTCCCCTTCCTACTTAAACTGTGAGCTCCATGTGGAATAGGGATTGTGTCAGACCTGATTAAGTGGTCAGTACATAGTAAGGGCTTAATATATATGACAGCTATTAGTAGGAGAAATGACTGGAGAGCAGGAAGCATCAGTAAACCCAAGGACTGTATTCAATCATTTCTTGGTAGTTTTACCTGGAACCTGGAAGAGTAGTTAGGAAAGACAGTGACTTTTAAAGGGAAAATCAGAGAGGAGCCATAGTGAAAGAATTCCTAGTCATCCTATGCATAGACAAAGCATGTTCCCAAAATCAAGCAGAAAGTCATGTTGAGAAAGCACTGAATTTACAGACAAAATTGTTGGAGGGCAGTGGAGGAGACCTTCTCCAAGAAAGCAATCAAAACAAATAGTCCTTATTCACAAAGGATGGTGAGAATGGTAAGAAATGGCCAAGACTGAATGATGGCAGGTGATTCATAGCAACAGTGGATTCCTATCAATTAACCAAACATATTTATTGAATTCTTACTGGGGCAAAGAGCTTTATTAAGTGCTTGGGAGAGTGCAATATAGCAGAGTTGGTAGATATGTTCCCTGTCCACAACGAGCTTATGGACATTGATATAAATAATTGATTTGTAGATATGTACATAAATGCTGTGCAGCTGAGGGTGGGGTGAATACCAAATGTCCTTAGGGTACAGAAACAAATGCACAGATAATGCAGAAGAGAGGAGGAGTGGGGGGAAAGGAGGGCTAACTGGGGAAGTCTTCAAGGAAAATGTGATTCATTCATTCATTCAGTTGCATTTATTGAGCACTTACTGAGCACTGTATTAAACTCTTGGAAAGTAAGGCTTTGCAGGTGGGGAGAGTGTTGGTCTGGGATATGTGGGAGAGGGGGATGGATTCGCAGGCCAGAGGGAGGACGTGGGAAAGGGGTAGATGGTGCCCCGCTCCGGTCTATTCTTCACTCCGCTGCCCGGCTCATCTTCCTGCAGAAACGATCTGGGCATGTCACTCCCCTTCTTAAACAACTCCAGTGGTTGCCTATCGACCTCCGCTCCAAACAAAAACTCCTCACTCTAGGCTTCAAGGCTCTCCATCACCTTGCCCCTTCCTACCTCTCCTCCCTTCTCTCTTTCTACCGCCCACCCCGCACGCTCCGCTCCTCTGCCGCCCACCTCCTCACCGTCCCTCGGTCTCGCCCATCCCGCCGTCGACCCCTGGGTCACGTCCTCCCGCGGTCCCGGAACGCCCTCCCTCCTCACCTCCGCCAAACTGATTCTCTTTCCCTCTTCAAAACCCTACTTAAAAATCACCTCCTCCAAGAGGCATTCCCAGACTGAGCTCCTCTTCCCCCTCTACTCCCTCTGCCATCCCCCCTTTACCTCTCCGCAGCTAAAGCCTCATTTTCCCCTTTTCCCTCTGCTCCTCCACCTCTCCCTTCCCATCCCCACAGCACCGTACTCGTCCGCTCAACTGTATATATTTTCGTTACCCTATTTATTTTGTTAATGAATTGTACATCGCCTCGATTCTATTTAGTTGCCATTGTTTTTACGAGATGTTCTTCCCCTCGACGCTGTTTATTGCCATTGTTCTCGTCTGTCCGTCTCCCCCGATTAGACTGTAAGCCCGTCAAACGGCAGGGACTGTCTCTATCTGTTGCCGACTTGTTCATCCCAAGCGCTTAGTACAGTGCTCTGCACATAGTAAGCGCTCAATAAATAAATACTATTGAGATAGATGAACTTGGGACACATAGAACAAGCAGGCCCTAGAGGGCTGGTGCCTAGTGATAGATCAATGGGTTAAGATAGGAGGAGGCGAGCTGATTGAGTGTCTTTAAGGAGTTTCCATCCGATGCAGAGATAGATGGGCAACCACTGGAGGTTCTTGAGGAATGGGGAGACATGGACAGAACAGCTGTGGTTTTCTAAGGGCTGGCAGCTTTGGTTTTCTAGGGACCGCTAGTTGTGGTTTTCTACAGGGCACACAGTTCTGGTTTTCAACAGGTAACACAACCGTGGTTTTCTAGGGGGTCACACAGCTGTGGTTTCCCAGGGGCCGCACAGCTGTGATTTTCTAGGGGGCATGGGTCACACAGATGTGGTTTCCTACATGTCACAGTTCTGATTTTCCAGAGGCCGTACAACTGTGGTTTTCTAGGGGCTGTGCAGCTGTGGGTACTTGGGAGAGGAGCCAGTATCTGTGAGTCAGCATCCGTTAACCCCCCTCCATTACAGGTCATAGTTTTCAGAACACTGAATTTGTTGGGATCCCTCCAGAAATGTTCAGCATCACAGGATAGGGATGATTCATTCCCAATTGGGGAGTGGGAATGAAAATTTCTCTCACATCAAGCAGTACGGCCTAGTGGGAATCAGGAGACCTGGGCTCTAGTGACCTTGAGCAAGTCATTTACCCTTACATCTTTTATGGTACTTGTTAAGCACTGTACTAAGGGTTGGGCAGATACAAGATACTCAGGTTGAACACAGGCCCTGTCCCATATGGTACCACAGTCTAAATAGGAGGGAATAAGATTTAATCCCTATTTTACATATGACAAAACTACTGCATAGAGAAGTGAAGCGACTTGACCCTAGACACAGAGCAGCCAAGTGGTGGATCTGGGATCAGAACCCTCATTTTCTGACGCCCAGACCTGCGCTCTTTCAGCTAGGCCATACTGCTTCCCTAGTATCTTCATCTATAAAATGGGGTTAAAATACTTGCTCTCTATCTTAGACTATGAGCCTCATATGGGATGGGGACTGTGTCCAATTTGGTTATCTGGTAACCACCCCAGTGCTCAGCACAGTATATGGCACTAATAAGTGCTTTTTTAAGAATGATATTTGTTTAGTGCTTACTCCGTGCCAGGCACTGTTCTAAGTCCCGGGGTAGGTACCCAGTAATCGGTTGGACGCAGTCTTTGCCCTACATGGGGCTCGCAGTCTCAATCCCCATTTTATAGATGAGGTAACAGAGGCACAGAGAAGTGAACTTACTTGTCCAAGGTCACACAGCAGACAAGTGCCTAATATATACTCTCATGATTACTATTATTGTTAAGAAGACTGACTTTGAGGATATAGAGTAGCTAATTCTGCTTATTATTTTCCTTCTTGGTAGGTGTACACAACTCCATCAAGCGACATTTGGAGGGACATAACAAATTTCCAACTGTCCTACGATGTTTCCAGTTCCATATCTTTATGTATAGACAATTTAGATGGCAACGTCTGTAAGTGCATGCGAAAGCAATAGTTTGTCAAGGTGGGTGATCACAATCACAGAGCTGGAAAGGGGATCAAAAGCTTATCTGATCTAGCTCCCTGCTCTCCGACTGGTAAGCAATTTTGCCCCATTCCAGAAGGAAGGTCACCTTCTACTCCCAGTTCTGCCATAATGCATGTGTTCATTCTAAATTTTGGCTAGAACACGCTAATGGCACTAGGAACATTCTTCCTAGCACGAGGTTGGATACTGAGCATTAGGATGTCGGAAGAAAGAGGTCTGCTCTGGCTTATAATTATTATTATTATTATGGTACTTGTTAAGCACTTTCTATGTGCAAAGCACTGTTCTAAGCAATGGGATAAAGATAAATTAAATCAGGTTGGACATAGTTCCTGCCCCACACTGGGCTCATACTCTTCATCCCCATTTTTCACAGATGAGATAACTGAGACCCAGAGAAGTTAAGTGACGTTCCCAAGGCCACAGAGCAGACATGTGGCTGAGCTGGGATTAGAACCCGCATCCTCGGACTCCCAGGCTAGTTCTCTATCCACTAAACCATCCTGCTTCTCCTAGTAAGCGCTTAACAAGTACCCTAATTATTATATTGAGTCAGGCATGACTGAGGACTACATAGTAGAGCAGCGTCACTTAGTATAAAGAACAGGGGCTGGGAATCAGGGGATCTGGGTTCTAATTCCAACTCTGCCACTTGCCTGCTATGTAGTTTAGGCAAGTCTCAACTTCTCTGTGCCTCAGTTACCTCATCTGCAAAATGGGGTAGTGAATATATGTTCTCACTGCCCTATAAACTGTGAGTCCCATATGGGACAGGGACTGTGTGCATTCTCATTACCTTAGGATTTTCTCCAAAGCTTAGAACAGTGCTTGGCACATAGTAAATGTTTAACAAATACCTTAACTCCATGGTTTTTGTTTTTTTCAAAAAAAAATACTCCCACATAATAAGAGTACTGTATCTCCTAAAAGATCTCCAGTGGATTCACAATTTTCCTCAGTCGCCTATTCCACCGACTGCTTTACCACCCCAAGAAAGTCCAGAAATCCTTGCTGTCCCTTGTCAAATCAATCAATTAATGGTATTGATTGAGGACTCACTATGTGCTGAGCACTGATCTAAGCATTTGGGAGAGTACAATACAGAAGAATTATCAGACACATGCCCTGCCCATAACGAGCTTACAGTCTAGAGGGGAAGACAGATATTACTATGAATAAGTAATTTATAATAAATAATTTAAAGATATGTACATAAGTGCTATGGGGTTGGGGATGAGGCAAATATCAGTTTGACTGATTGACTGCCTCCCCCACCCCCATGCCAACCTGGAGTCACTATCCCTGCCGGTGGTGTTGTTCACACAGGGGCAGTGGGTACAATAGCCAGTAGGCAGGCAGGGGTGAGGCACCCTGAGAAGTGCAAGCAATAATTTTACAGACAAAATCCATTCACAGGAAGGGAACATAGCACAGTGTCTATGTTGGGCACTTAGCAGTATATACCTCAACAGGAGACTGCCAAGCCATCTGCCTCAGGGGGTGCTGCTCATGCTAGCCAGTTCTCTTCAGGATGCCAAAACTGGGCTGCAGCCCTACTTCAGAATCCTTAAAGTAACTTTTGGGAACAAACACACTGCTTTCTATTTACTGCAGTCACTGAGTTAGGAAATTTATATCCACAGCTCCATCCCACAATATTTGTTAAATTTATGGAGCGTCAAACCAGGTTTGGCATTTTGTTCGTGGGGAACTCTGGGCCATCTCAATTAACGCCCGTAGAGCCTCATCTGCCCACATTCATCACTCTGTCAAGCCATGGTATTCACCTATTGAGTGCTGAGCACTGTTCTAAGCACTTAGAAGAGTATAACAGTCACAAGGAACACATTCCTGCCCTCAAGAGGCATATAATTTATTAAAAGGATATAGATACAAATTATTTACAAAGAGTGAAAGCAGAAGGAAGAGTAAGGATCTAGCAGAAGGCAAAACAAATATATTCCAATGAAATAGCTGAAAAGGGAGTATATATAATAATAATAATAATGGTATTTATTAAGCACATACTATGTGCAAAGCATTGTTCTAAGCCCTGGGGTAGATACAAGGTAATCAGGTTGGCCCACGCTGGGTTCACAGTATTAACACCCATTTTACAGATGAGATAACTGAGGCACGGAGAACTTAGGTGACTTGCCCAAAATCACACAGCTGATAAGTGGCAGGGTCAGAATTTGAACCCAAGTCCTCTGGTCCCAAGCCCATGCTCTTTCCACTAAGCCATGTTGCTTCTGAGAGGGAGGGCGAGAGAAAGAGAGAGAGAGAGAGAGGAAGATATAGAGAGATGGGATGTAGAGAGATGGGGGTAGCTGAGTCCTGAGATTAGGAGTAAAATATATTATTGTTGAGGGTAAGTGATGGGTTTGGTGGGACAGGGAAGTTGTGAATTAGGTGGGGAAGTTTTTCTGGCAGAGTTGAGAACTGAAGAGAAACAGGATGGCCTAGTGAGAAGCAGTGTGGCCTGGTGGGAAATGGCATGGCCTAGTGAGAAGAACACGGGTCTGGGAGTCCCAGGACCAGGGTTTTAACTCCAGCTCTGCCAATTGCCTGCTGTGTGACCATGGACAAGTCACTTCACTTCTCTGAGCCTCAGTTCCCTCATCTGTATAATGGAGATTCAATGCCTGTTCTCTCTTCTGTCAACACTATGACCCCGATGCGGGTCAGAGACAATGTTCAACCAGTTTTCGTGATTCTAACCCAGCATTTAGCACAGCACTTGGTGCAGAGTAAGTCCTTAACAAATATCAACTTTATTATTTTTAGGGCTTGTATATATTTATTACCCTATTTATTTTGTTCATGAGGTGTACATCCCCTTGATTCTCTTTATCGTGATTAAGTTCTCTTGTTTTTGTCCGTCTGTTTCTCCCGATTAGACTGTAAGTCCGTCAGTGGGCAGGGATGGTCTCTATCTGTTGCTGAATTGCACATTCCAAACGCTTAGTACAGTGCTCTGCACATAGTAAGCGCTCAATAAATAATATTGAATGAATGAATACGGAGTCTGCTCTGAGGTCTTCTCAAGAAGATCCCCCTACCCTCCAACACTGATCCAGGATCACTGGGTCCATTTACTGTCTCTTTTATTGTAATCACCCAAGTGCTTGTATAGTGCTCTGCCCACAGTAAGCTCTCAGTGAATATGATTAACTAATTGATATGCCTTAATTGGGCCCACTGTCGGTGTCCAGGACATGCTTCCCCCAACACCCCAAATTGCCCACGTTCAAAGGTTATCGCATAACTGAATCTGGATAACTGCACCTGGTGGTTTCAAACAACATCCAACTGCATTGCCCAACTGAGTCAGGTGGAAGTCTGGAAGCAGCTGGGGTTTTGTACAATAACCTGGGATCAGTGAATGTGGGTGACAGGCAGAAGTCTAGACTCCCACTGCATCATGGCCACCTCACCAGAATGCATTTCCCTGTTTATAAATATGTATGCCTGTCTCCCCCCTTTGAGTGGGAGCTCCTTGTGGGCAGGAAACATCCTTTCGGCTTCCGTTGCCATTCAGTCAATCGTATTTACTGAGCACTTACAATGTGCGGAGCACTGTACTAAGTGCTTGGTAGAGTACAAAATAATAATCATCTGACGTATTTCCTGCCCACGAGCTTAGTCTAGAGCATTTTTTTCCCCAAAACACTTGTTGTGGTGCAGTCGGTTGTGTTTATTGTGTGCTTACTCGGCAGAGCACTGTACTAAATGCTTGAGAGAGGACAATAGAGTTAGAAAGTTATTAAGTTATTAGAAGTAAATTAGACTTAGAGAAGCAGCATGGCCTAGCGGAAAGAGCATGGACCTGGGAGGCAGAGGACCTGGGTTCTAATCCTGCTATATCATTTGTCTGCTGTGTGACCTTGGGCAAGTCACTTCACTTCTTTCTGCCTCAGTTACCTCATCTGTAAAATAAGCATTGAGACTGTGAGCCCCATGTGAGACATGGACTATGTCCAATCTGATTAGCTTGTTTCGAACCTAGCCCTTTGTACTGTGCCTGGCTATAGTAAGCGCTTAACAAATACCATTAAAATAAACCCGAAAATCAACTGAAATCAAACAGGGATGTCCCATACAGTGTAAATGGATGGCGAATTGGAAATTGAATTGGGATAATTGCAGCCCAATATTTAGGAGCTCAGAGAAAAATCAACTCTTTGGAGCTCTGTATATCTTTTTGCCAGGTAAAATGAAATTGTCTTGGGCAGAAGCTAAAATAGGTGGTAATTAGAAAAATTCATCCATAATTCAGATTATCTTAATTGTTGCTCCGAGATTCCCTAAATGGGCAGCATGCTATTCCCCGCAGTAATAACAAAAGAACCTAATTAAGAGACACTGACAAGGGAAACGTAAAATTAGACATCGCAATTGTCCTGACGAATTTTACTTCTTCATGTTCCAAAGAAACAAACAATCCATTGTATGGTTTCTAAAGAAGGCAAATGCTGTTTCCCTTTCCAAATGCAAGCACCCCTTCTCTGGCTTCCCCACCCCACATTCAGAGAGTATTCTACAGAAATCAAAATGAATCCCAAACTGCAGTTAGTCAATGACCAGGACTCTTAATGAACAGGAATTGCTGTAATTAAAATGAATCTCCTTTTTCAGTTTTCCTAATTGTTGCCCTGCAGGCACTGCAGAGAATCTGCGAGCGGCCTGGTCTATCCCCTATGAAATATGGGTGAGGAATAACGGCATTAGAAAGAAGTGGAGGGAAGAACAGTCTTGAGCTTTTCTTCGAGCTGAAAAATAAATCCCTTCCCTCCCCAGGCCTGCTGGAATTCTATGTTGTTTACCAAAAGGCAGTAGAGGAGAAAAATGACTCAAGTATCTGTTCTTATAAAGTCCAGTTGCAATAGGCTTGGTCCATCAGCACCTCTCAGGAATGGGCTACCACTTGAAACTGCTAAAAACCAAAAGAAATGATGAAATTTGCAGTTTGGTAAACTGAAATCCCAGGTGCTGTGTTCAACAAAGACTTAACCACATGGCGGGTGTATGGGCTTCCTCCTCCCCAAATAATAACATCAAAATTTTGAATTGACTGAAGATGAGCCACGGAAAGCTCAAGTGGTTCCAAATAATGAAAAGTGGGAGGAAGTGGCAAACCACGCCTAGAGGTCGACGGGTGCCTGAATTGAGCAATAGAACAAAGCAGCAGCCGCTGATTCAAACCCAACTGTAGTCCAGCAGGGTAAGATGACTGTAGGTGACAGCAACACTCATCCTGAATGGGCGGTGGTACCCAAAAGATAAGCCAGGAACTGATGACTAGGTAATAGAAGCCCTATTGCCCAATCACCTAATGATCGCCAGCACCACTGGCATTATCTTGGAATCTGAACCAAGTGAATTATGGTGACAGTGGGCTCTTCACTGCATCGTCTTTCTCTGGGCGTACATTTGATCAGTGAGCTAATTATCAATCAATCAGTGGTACTGATTGAGCATTTTCTGTGCAGAGCACAGTACTGAGTGCTTCAGAGAGAACAATGCAACAGAATTAGTAGGCACTTTCCCTGCTCACAAGGAGATTACAGTCTAGAGTTTTGGTAAGTATATAAGTCTGATTCTTAGCTGAAAGGAGTCTAGGTCTTATTGAGTTTATGCCAACTTAACAGGGGGTGGGAGAATGCAGAATGCAACCCTCTGTCTATCCCTTGCCCAGTCCAAGGACACTATGCCCAAATCATTCTCCCGCCAGCACCTCCAACAACCACTTTGGGGAAATCAATCAAACAATAGTATTAATTGGGCATCTACTAAATAGAGGGTGGAGGGGAGGGCATTAGCTCAGACTGCTGGTGCACAGACATCAGTATTCTGTTGGAAGAAGGCAATTGGTTGTTTCACATGGAGAACGGGGAAGGTTCTGCACACAGTAAGCACTCAATAAATATGATTGATCGAATGAATGAAATGGAAGGAACTTGACCTGCTCTCTGCAGCATTCAATGCTGAATAGCTGCATGCTCTAGAGTTCAGGATGGCAGAGTAACCTGGGATACTGGAAAGAGTGTGGGCCTGGGTTTCAGGGGATTGGGTTCACACCCCACCTCCATCACTTGCCTGCTGTGAAACCTTGGGCAAGTCATTTAACTTCTCTGTGCCTCAGTTTCCTCATCTAAGAACTGGGGATTCAGGACTGGTTAGACTGTGAGTCCCACTTAGACTGTGAGTCCTATGAATCTAACCCAGTGCTTAGTACAAAGCTTGGCATATAGTAAGCATTTAACAAATACCACTATTATTATTAGACTCCATAAAGTTGATAATGAGTTATCTATTCTAGAGCTGGAAGGAGAGTTTCTCGTTTTGTGAAATCTTTTATGGCTCCATATAAAATAATGGGTCATATGAATGTTATTGTTCCTAAAAGCAGCTTGTAGAAGGTGCGTGGCCTAATGAAAAGTGGATGGATCTGGGAGTCAGAAGGAGCTGGGTTCTGATCCCAGACCCTCCACCTGACTGCTGTGTGACTCTGGACAAGTCACTTAACTTCTCTGTGCCTCAGTTACCTCATCTGTAAAATGGGGGCTAAGACTGTGAGCCCCATGTGTGACAGGGACTGTGTCCTTCTTGATTTGCATTAGGCTTGCATCTACTCCAGACCTTAATAGAGTGACAGACACTTAGTAAGCACCTAAAAAATACCATTATTTTTATTACATTTTATTTTTATTATAAAAAAGAAGTTGCCTACAAAGCTAACTGGGTGTGAAATCCAATAATCAAGCATCCCACTCCATGATGGATATGTAATCAGTGTCCAACGCCCACCTCTAAAGGAAGAGAAATAATCACAGGTTTGAACCTGTGCACACTTTTTCAAGAGGATTCTTAAGATTTCCCAACATCAAAAGAACAACGCACGGCTTCTTCACTGGCATCGATCTACACACATATATTCTTCTTATTGGCTATGAAAATAGCTTTTCGAGGTCTCTTTCCGGTCTATGGTTCTTTGATCCTATTTGCATATGGTTTATGAGCCCAGTTCAATGTTGGCAGAAACTCAGTGGCAACAGGGCATAATGAAAATTCCTGAAAATCGCATACTCCTCGCTCTTTAGAAGATGCTGTTTTCAATCAAGATGGACGGGATGTGAAACAACAGCGGTGTTTCATTAGAAATATACTTGAGGAAAAGGAATACAGTTTATAATATACGTTTCTTTTTTTGCATGCCATTTTAAACTTCACCAGGCCAACTTTTCTTGCCCTCGTGCAGATTGATTGCCCTGAAGGCAAGCTCACAATGACACAGCGGGAGGATTGAAGCAACCCCGCCCCTGCAGGCTTTGCTGCAAGGAAGCATAAAACCATTTCCTGTTGCAGCTGGCATCTTGACACGCTGACTCAATGGCACGGGGCCCTCATCCCCACCCCTCTTTCATTCTCCGCACCAGGGAACCCAAAGAAGGAATACAACCTCCTCCTCTCCCTCCTACTGGTGTCCTGAAGGTTGGAAGTTTGCCTCTCTTCCATGCTCTAAAATCCACGTTTGCAAAGGGGGCAACTAGATGAGTCAGCTATTCACATTTTAGATCCTGCTTTGAAATGGTTTCCCCAAGCTTTCATTTTCCACTGTGGGAGGCTTTGGAAATTTCAGGACAAGTTGACATGGGCATTGAATATCAGCTCTCTGTGCTTAGAACAGTGCTCTGCACACAGTCAGCACTCAATAAATATGATTGATTGATTGACTGTGGCTGTGGATCACGTCTGATAGAGTCCCATCACTGCAGATCTTGGGCCCAGTACTTCATTTTTTTCTGTCATAGATAATGTTCCTCTCCATCACCCTGTGATTCCCTCTATAGGATGAATAGCATATGCCAACTGATTCCAGAGGCACCTGCAGGATTTATTGCATCACGCCCCACCAAACTCAACTTTCCTTGTAGTAGTTGCTCATCCTGAGGTAATTTATGGTATTCATTAAGCAATGGTGAGGAGGGGGTAATTACAAAGTAAATAGATTAGACCCAACCTCTAGCCTATCTGGGCTACCCATCGAAATGGGTGTAAACAGCCCAAAGGCAATGATAGTGAATTAGCATAATTCACCACCACGTTCCTAACAGCAAAACTTCACTGCTGGGTGACCATGGGTAAACCACTTACCCTCTCTGAGCCCAGCTTCCTCATCTTAAAATGGTTGTAATAATATGTCTTTCCCTACTTCAAAAGTCTTCTTGTGTGGACAAAATGTGAGAAGTTATGTAAAATGCGTTGAAAAAAATCAATGCTATACAAGCTCACGGGGTCATTATTACCACTGTCAATCCATTACAGGCGGCTAAAGGATAAATGTCAAAATAGACAGACCCACTGGCTCAGGGAAAAAGGAATAGGTCACACTGGGGCAATCTCACTTTTTTACTTCTAGGGCCCAGGTGGCCCATGAACTCCTTTGGGAGAGAGTCTTTGGGACTCTAATGGCCTCTGGGACATAAGTAGTACTTAAATGGAGAAATATGTCACTCCCAATCATTTCTGGAAAGGAATTGCAAAGTATTGAATCTGTGGTCCTTATTTCAGCGGTTAGAGGTGTTTCTTTTCAGTAAGGCACAAAAGAGCCATTTTGAAGACAGGCTGAGAGAGATGAATTGAGTTAAAAAGCCTTATTTTACAAAACCATTTTTCTGATCCTAACCACATTTTAGCGAGAGAGAAATAATGGATGGTAATGTTATTAAGAACCTGGCAACCCTGTGCTTATCTCATTGCAAGTTGTAATAGAAAGCTCCCTAATGAAATTAGAGTACCTACTTTCCTCAATGTTGCCTTTCCAGAGTGATGTATCTATTCAATATTTCGTAGCAATTATCTAATGACTGTCAAGAAATGCCTCAGTGATGAGAAAAATTAATGAAAAATGATCAACTAAACATTATTTTAAAGAAGTAAATGTAATGGAAATCCGGCCAAATCAAAACAAACTGTAAATATTTGGAGCATTTAGTAAAAATAAAAATTTACTATCTGTGAAAGCAAATCCTTAACACATTGCCAGTGGAACCGATATCTTAACAACCCTAAGGTTAAGTGTTGTATGGGTAGGTTTTGAAACTCCTCAGTGTTGCTGACTCTATTCATGACGGTGGAGGATGGATGGACAGATGATATGGTACTAAAGCGTAAGTGGGACATCCAAGAATGGGATAGACCATGTCTTCCAGTTCAAGCTGTTCCTAGGAAGAACATATGGATAACAGAAGAAAACCCGAGACCAGCTCTCCCATTCTAAACCAGAAACAAAGTTAGAGTGAGGGTGAACAAAATAGCCCTTCTGATGAGTAATCACAGTGGGGAGGCCTGGGGATCAGGTAAGTTCAAGGCATCAGGAAGATTGGAAAATCCAGAGGGCAGCAATAACCTGAATCATTCTGTACTCTGGGGTAGGTAGGAGATAATCAATCAGTCATTCAGTTCTATTTACTGAGCGCTTACTATATGAAGACCACTGAATTACGTTCTTGGGAGAGTACAATATAACAATAAACAGACACAGTCCCTGCTCACAACGAGTTTAGAGTCTAGAGGTGGAGGCAGACATTAATATAAATCAATTATTTAAGTACTGTGGGACTGGGAGGGAAAATGAACCAAGGGAACTTGTCAGGGCGGTGTAGAAGGGAGAGGGAGAAGAGGAAAGGAGGGTTTAGTCAGGGAAGGCCACTTAGAGGAGATGTGCTTTCAAAAAGGCTTCGAAATGGTGGGGACAGTAAGCAGAACAGACATGACCTCTGATCCCGATGAGGCTCACACTCTAAATATGAGAGGGAACAGGCATTTGTGTGTACATGTTACAGATGAAGAAACTGAGACTCAAAGAAGTTAAGTGATTTTCGCCAAGGTTACGGTGTAGGCAAATGGTGGAGCCAAGGCTGGAACCAGTCCAGGTTTCCTGGATCTCAGTCCTATGCTCGCTCTACTAGGCCATGTATCTTCTAAGATGAATCCTAGGGACCACTGACAAGCATCATGGCCAGGAATAACCAGTCAGTGGAAGTAATCTGATCCCTTCTTTTGCTCCTGACTTGGCTGAACTCATATAGGTTTAAAAATAGTTATTTAATACCCAATTCACATTACATATGCATTTTCAAAGGACTGATGCGGTAATGAATGAATCCACCATTTTCACACTTTATAACCACCCTTTCTACATGAATACTGGGAATCACGACTCTATTTTGCTATGTAAATATTTACCCCGATTAGTTTTGTGCTTTACAAACAGTGCTTAAATAAAGGTTTACAGGAAACGTAAGCCTCTTTGGGCTCCTATCAGTTAAAATTAGACCTATAAATCTTTCTAGTTTGCTTTATTGATCTTAGGGAAAATTTATAAAATAAATTACCATGGTGACAAATTAAATATTCTAATGATCATATTTGAAAGGTATCTCAGCAGTGTCAATAAGACTGCAGATCAGAGGAAATGAAAACTACACTGAGCAATCATGAACTTTGTGCTCTCTCTTTTAGGACTGAATTTTTCATTTATTCTTGCCTACTAAATTAATCCAAAGATCTAAGCAAATTCACCAATGATCTAAGGCAAACTTGATGTAACAATAATACCTTTGAATTTCACAGCCCTCTTCTCCTAAGAACTCAAAGAGCTTTCATATAAAATATCTTATTTCTTCTCGTAATATCCCTGGGAGATAGAATGGGGCTGGTATGTTTAATCCCATTTATTGTATTGGAAAGTTGAGGCACAAAGAGGTCAAAGGATCTTGTCTAAGGTCACACAGTTAGGGACTATAACTCTGATCAGTAGTCTTTTGTCAAGATCCACCTGCCTGCCACATATAGAAAATATGTCACTGGGAAATCCTTTATTTAGAAACTTGTATTTTGAGCTCTGTAATGGAGGGAGCTGCATTTTTAAGATGCTTTATTAGTTAATCAATCTTATTTATTGGGTGCTTACTGTGTATGGAGTGCTGTACTAAATGTTTGTGAGAGTGTAACAGAGTTGGTAGATTAGTTCCCTGCCCACAGGGGACTTAAATTTTAGAGGAGGAGACAGAAATTAAAATGAATTCTGGGAGTGGCGTATCAAGCACCCCTGAATCCTAGTGGCCTTCACGGAAGATTAGAATTGGAGCCCCTTAATATCTAAAGTGATTAATTTCATCCAAGGGAATTAGGACAGTTTCACTCTCTCTGCTGCTTTTTGCATTTCCAATCTGACCTCCACATTATCAGTCTATGAAGGGCAAATATAAGATGATTTCACTTTCTCATGAAAGAGCTACTGCTCTTCAAAGCAGGACAACCATCCTTTTTCTGCTTAAACATAAGAGTAGCACAAACATAGGGATTTTTTAACTAGACCTTGAAATTGCAGCTATCACAGGACTGACAGAACTAAAAAAAAAATTTAAAAAAATCTCACCTGGCTCCCCGGAGGGTATTTCAGAAAAGAGGGTTCAGGCACTGAAGCCTGTTTCCTCCTTTAACTTATGATCTTCACCACGGTTTACTATCTGATTTGATAATTTGGATTATAGAACACCTGTTAAGTCCTTCGCCTACCATGCACAGATCATGATATCTTGAACAGGAAACAGTGAGTCTAATTTCCCCTTCATACCCAAGACTGATGATGAAGAGAAAAGTTTCCCCCAGCCAATGCGTAATTCTGACCATGAGGAAAGGAGATGAGAATTTTTCAACAGCTCCTGGAAACTACACTCTAGCGGAGAGGCTGTTGTGAGAATTACTGTAGCTAGTGACAGATACTATATCTCTATCACATACCAGCTTACGTTTCTTTATAATAATAATAATGTTGGTATTTGTTAAGTGTTTTATGTCTTTGTGCAGCTAAGAGTAGAAGCAGCGTGGCCTAGCGGAGACAACAAGGGCCTGGAGTTCCTGCTCTAATTTCAGCTCCGCCACCTGTCAGCAGTGTGACCTTGGGCGAGTCACTTAACTTCTCTGTGCCTTCATCTGGAAAATGGGGGCTAATAATGTCAGCCCCATGTGGGATGGGGCTGTGTTTAACCTGAATTGCTTGTATCCACCCCATCACTAAGTACAGTGCCTGGCACATAGTGAGCGCTTAACAAATACTACTATTATAATTCTGATGCATTGCTAAAGAAATACAACAAAATGTCTTTAAGGCAATGGAGCTAAGTGCAGCTGTAGTTTCTACTGCTCCCTCAATGCTTCTGGAGTAAAGGGGTGTTGGAGGTTCCCTAGAGTTTCTTTGGGAGCCTAGAAGACTGGATTGAGGGAGAGAATTGAGCCCCTGAACAGAAGTAAGAGGAATGATGGCTTTGTACCCTTTAAGCACCTCAATATTTATGTAAATACTCAATTATTTTCCCTATCCCAAAACTATTTTTGTCTGTCACCCCCTGTAGAGTGAAGTTCCTTTTTTTGCTATGGTATTAAGTGCTTACTATATTCCAGACACTGTACTAAGCACTGGGGAAGGTACAAGCTAATCAGGTTGGACACATTCAATGTCCCACAATGGGACTGATAGTCTGAAGCTCCGATTTACAGTCGAGGTAACTGAAGTATAGAGAAAGTAAGTAATTTACCCAAGTCGCACAGCACACAAGTGATGAAAGCAGGATTAGAACCCAGGTCCTTCTAACTCCCAGGCCTTTGCTCTATCCACTAGGTTATGATGCTGCTTGTGGATAAGTGGCACAGTGGAAAGAGCACGGGCTTGGGAGTCAGAGGTCATGGGTTCTAATCCCTGCTCCATCTCTTGTCAGCTATGTGACTTTGGGCAAGTCACTAAACTTCTCTGGGCCTCAGTTACCTCATCTGTAAAATGGGGATGAAGACTGTGAGCCCCATGAGGGACAATCTGATCACCTTGTATCTTCCCAGAGCTTAGAACAGTGCTTTGCACATAGTAAGTGCTTAACAAATACCAAAAAAAAAATAATATTGTACTTTTTATAGCACTCTGTACAATGCTCTGCACACATTAAACCCTTAATACATATTGACTGATTAATTCTAAAATTTAGGTTTCATTAGTAATTGTTCATACTATATAACTCCCTTGTTGACTCACTTTTCTCACTATATCCTACTTTGAACTCCTTGTTCCTCTCACGCTTGTCTTCTTTTGTTACCTTTTTACAACTTTCTGCTTCCTTTCTCTGGCTCACACTCACCCACCTTCCTGGAACTCCATTTTTTATGTGTTATTATTATAGTATTTGTTGAGTGCTTGCTATGTGCCAGGCACTGTATAAAGCACTGAGGTCATTACAAGGCAATCAGGTTGGACACAGTTCCTGTCCCACATAGGACTTAGATTCTTAATCCTCATTTTACAGAGGCACAGTGAAGTTAAGTGACTTGTCCAATGTCACACAGTTTAGATTAGAACTGAGATCCTCTGACTCCTATCCCCATGCTCTTTCCACTTGGCAACACTCCTTCTCTTTCCTTTCCCCTTCGGATCTGCCATGCCACAGCTTTCCCCATCATTGAAGAGCACCTGAAAGCACAACTCTTCTAGGAAGCCTTCCCTGATTAAATGTGACTTTCTCAAGTCACTCCCATCCCATGATCATCCTCAGGACTTACATTTATACACCCTACCGCTTCTGCATATTCTCATCTTAGGTTAACTGACATTCATTCATTCAATCATATTTACTGAGCGCTTACTGTATGCAGAGCACTGTACTAAGCACTTGGGAAGTATAATTCAGCCACAGATAGAGGCAATCCCTACCCAACAACGGGCTCACCATCTAGAAGACATGGAATCATCTATTTATCTATTTATACTTTTGCTATCAACAGCCACTGAACTTTTTTATGGTATTTGTTAAGCGTTTACTATGTGTCAAGCACTGTTCTAAGTGCTGGGGTAGATACAAGTTAATCAATAAGACTCAGTACCTATTCCGCACAAGGCTCACAGTCAAAGTAGCGGTGAGAACAGATATGGAATCCCCATTTTGAAATTGAGGAAACTGAGGCAGAAAGAAGTGGCAATGGCTTGTCTCTGCTCGCTCTTACTGTAGGCTGTTAGTTTCTGGAAGGTGGTGACTAGGTCTCAGTAATAATTAATGACTGCGGCATTCATTAATGCTTACTATGTGCCAAGCACTGTACTAAGAACTAAAGAAGCTACAACATAATCAGGTCAGACACACATATACAATTCCTATCCAACGTGGGGCTCACACTCTGGAGGGAAGCAAGGGAAAACAGGTATTTAAGCCCCATTTATAGATGAGGAAACTGAGGTATGAAAAGTTAAGTGACTTGCCCAAGGTCGCAGAGCAGGCAAGTGAAAAAAACAGGATTAGAATCCAGCTCCTCTGTCTTTCAGGCATGTGCTCTTTCAACTTGGCCACACTGCTTCTCAACTCTATTGTATCTTCCCAGGCAGATAGTACGATGCTCTGCTACCCTGTGGGTGCTCAAGAAATACTACTGATGAATTGATTGAACTCCTTTATCTTTTAAAAGAACAGGGTAATGAACACTGGTTGAAAATATAATTTCTAAACATGATCGTCATTTAGCTCTGGCCTCAAAAATCATTTCAGCACTCTCATTCAAATTCAGGTATATCTCTGCAAATAAAGGAAGTCACATATTACAGTTGTGTATCTACAGTTGTGTATCATGGATATGGCATCTATCTTGTCGCTGGACCCCTTTCCCACATCCTCCCTCTGGCCTAAAACTCCCTCCCCCTACATCAGACCACCACTCTCTCAACCTTCAAAGCATGATTAAGGTCACATCTCCTCCAAGAGGCCTTCCATGATTAGACCCTCTTTTCCCCAGCTCCACCTCCCTTCTGTGTCACCTATGCGCTTGGACTTGTGACTTTGGGGCATTTGGTATTTGCCCCACTCCCAACCCTACAACTCTAACATACCTATCTATAAATTACATATCACATTGTTTCCTTCACTTCGGTGTCAGAATTTAAATGTTCTTAGCAATAATCTGTGTACATGGAAATGTATAGATGCTCACACACACACAGTTACACACTTATACACCCTGGAACAAAGAACGAGAGAGAGGTGGAGAAACAGAGAGAGACAGAGCGAAATACAGAACAATTGCTAGGCCAGATACAAGGCGAGAGGCAAGATGAGTGACAGAGCAAGAGAAAGTGAGAGAGATAGGGAGACAGAGACAGGAAGGGAGGGTTAGAGAGAGAGAGATTATATTTGGAATCTTTAGGAAAATAATAATAGTTTCTGCAATTTCACATTATGAAAAATTTGAGAAGGAAAAGTTATGCTATGCCAAAGGCTGAAAATAATACCTCTATACAACAGAGAAAACAGAACTAAAAGAATGCATTGCTTTTTCCACTGAGCAGTATTTTTCCATATTTTATAAAATATAATGAGCTTCTTTTGTTCTGACATCTTACTGAAGGCACATGCTCAGTTTACATTTTATAATATTGAGTTTTGCAACTTCCATAAGAAGAAATCATGGTATGAAACAAGCTGAAAGTCATGTAATTCAAATTCTTTGGGCCAGTAATAGCCATTCAGAAACTTCATCCCTACAATCTAATTATTTTTTTTTTTTGAGAACCACCACCAAAAAAAAAAATGAAGGCGAGGCAGAGAGAGGAAAGCTTGAAGAGCAGTGGTGTCTGAACTGTCTCTTTGTGTAAATACAACAGAAGTCCCCTGCATCTCCTGTTAAGTATTACTTGAGGCAGCACTGGTCTGCAAAACTGTAGAATTTCTGCTCTCTATGACTCCTCCTGTTAGAGGAAAATGGGGAAAAAAAGTTCAGATGTGGGACCATTTTATTCTGAACTCTGCCACTGATTTGTTGGTTGACCTTAGCAAGGTACTTACCCTTTCTGTGCCTCAGTTCCCTTGATGGAAAAATACTGTCAATCAATCAGTAGCATTTATTGAGCACTTGCCGTGTGCAGAGCACTGTACTGAATGCTTGGGAGAGTGTAATACAACAGAATTGGTAGACACATTCCCTGCCCATGCTGTCTATGTCAAATGAGTGTTAATTGGCATTATTTTAATTGCGGTGTTTTGTATGTAAATTAATCAATCAATGGTATTTATTGAGTGCTTACTGTTTGAAGAGCACTGTATTAAGTTCTTGGGAAAGTTCAATGCAGCAGAGTGGGTACACACATTCCCTGCCAACAGGGAGCTTACAAACTGGAAGTCAAGGTTGCCAATTCTTCCATTGCACATGTTTTCAATATACTTTTGGATACACTTTATAAAGGGTATGCTCTTCCGACCACCTGAATTTGCTGGGACTACAACCCTGTACTCTCCAGCAGTAAATGGTTGACTAGAATCACCACTCGTCAGTCCTATAACTGGGAAGGACTTGGGAGTATTGATCCAGGACTTTGTTCGAGTTAAATTGGGCAAAACTGGGACTAGGGTTGGTTGTATTGGAACATGCTGGAGGTTTATAGGTTGGCTGGGCTCTAACTTACATATCTGCCTCTAATCAAGGATGGATTAGCTAAGGTGAACAGACTGTGACTGCATTCTTTTTTTTTATAACTTTAATAAATATTGAGGACGGATGATTGGATCAGGAGTTGTAGAGTTGTAGATTTATGGAGAGAAACTGAATTATCTTTGGCAAAAAGGGCCAAATAAGTATAAAGGCTCAGCATGATAAATACATATTTGAAAGTAAAAGAGAATGAAGAGCCAAAAGAGAGATTTAAAGAGCAGGAAGAATTCACAGTAAGATTATTGAATGATAAAGACGTGAACCCACAGTGATTTCTGAGGATCTCAAGGAGTAGGAAGTTAAAATGATATAATATTTAAGAGGATCAAAAATTCCTAGTAACTGTGGAGACATCTTAAGGTTTGTTGCTTGTTAAAGGAAACAATAGACTCAAAAACTCTTTATTATTGGCTGTCCTGAAACAAAGCATGTGGTAAGCAGCTGAACAAAGTAGGAAAATGCACAGATGAACAGTAAACATATTAGAAAATGTTACTTGAAATAGAATATATAGGGACAGAGGATTGTCAAGGATAAAAATGTAGAGTTACTAATATACTTGGAGTAAACTTAAATTTGGAAGAAAATTGATGTGATGAATTATTTCGAAGAGTAAGAGAGAAAGTTTTACAGTATGGGTTTTCACCTGTATCATCTATCTTATTAAAAATGAATGTATAGTTTATATAGGATAAGTTTATTGGATAAATGAAGTATTGAGGAAATTTTGTATTCTAAATGGGCACAGTTGGATTGTTGTTCCTGGATCACCTTAAAATTTTTAAAATTAAAATTTACAAGGATACATGGGATATGTAGTGTGAAGCATTTTGGAAATACAACCCTACATACTTTCAAGATATTACAGTATTACTGTTGAAATGTTAAATGCATACATTTATAAAAATAACCAAAATCACTATGGAATTCAGGTTGGATTTATGAAAGAAGACCCTTAGGCCAGGATTAAAGACAACCCCAATGACCTGCATAATATAAGCCCAAAAGACCTGCTTTTAGCATAGATTATCTAGGAATCTGAGGAAAAAGTAGGTTTGCCTGCCTCGTTCAATGTACTCTGCACTGTGATTACTGGACTGAAGACCATACTCAGTCAATCAATCTCTGCTAATTTTCCTCAGTAAATTATTGTGCAGTACTATACTCCATGCTTGGAAAAGTAACTCCATATGTTTATCATAGCCGTTTTCAGTAGAATTAATCTGCCAGGCTAGTGACGATCCAAGGGAATACAGAATACAGTCTTCAGGCGTTTATGAAGTAATTACTGCTGTCACCATTCAATCATCTCACTTGTGGAGAAAATTGTGTGGCCTAGTGGAAAGAGACAAGGTCTGGGAGTCAGAAAACCTGAGTTCTAATTCCAGCCCTCCCACTAGCTTGCTGTGTTTCCTTGTTCAAGAAGTCACTTCACTTCTCTGTGCCTTGGTTTCCTCATCTGTAAAATGGGAATTCATTATTTGCTGTACATCCTGCTTAAACTGAGAGCCCCGTATGGTTTAAGGATTGCATCCAACCTGATTATCTTGTGCCTACCCTAGTATTTAGTACAGCGTTTGGCATATAAGTGCTTAACAGATGCTACAATAGATGGTGTTAGATTGTCATTTTTGTCTCATTTTGCGAAGATTTTTCAGACCAAATGCCCCTTGGTGGTTGGTTCTGACTAAAGATCCTGACAAAAGTCACTTGCTGGCATGATACAGTATAAACTCCATTGCCTTAGATTATATGATTATAACTTGGTCAAGGATAATGGAAGAATTTGCTTTCCATAAAAACAGCCACATACACATGCCCCTGTTTATGGGTCACTGACTTCCCAAAAACTGGTATCCCCAAACCCTTCAAAACTTGCTTCCTAATTCTGCCCTCCTCCCTCCACCCCTGCCTAGTAAAAACCAAGACATCCGTGTGCTGAAAAGAACATCTGTGCATATTTCCTGCTGATTAAAGCCCCAGATAATGAACAATAAAAAAACAACAAATGACAGCTGTAGGTTAGAAATTTCAAACAGACTCTTTACTCAATCTCCTTTCTCTGCAGAGCATAATGGCTTGATTACAAAGCTACATGAGCTCATAGGGAGGCTGCCCTTTACAATCTGGATCCTACCAACTGAAAATGTACCACCCCTCCTCAAACATTTCTTTTTGGCTATTTAAATTCAGCACTACTAATTCAACAATTAAAGGTCTGTGAGTCAATAGATTGTCCTCTTGATCAATTGATCAATAGAATTGACTGAGCTCCTTTTTTAAACTTTTTTAAGGTATTTGTTAAGTGCTCACTATGTGTCAAATACTGTCCTAAGTGCTGGGGTAGATACAAGTTAATTAAGATGGACACAGTCCTTATCCCGCATGGGGTCTAATTGTATCCCCTTGGGAGAATACAACAGACTTAAAAGACACCAGCTCTCCCAGGAGTTTACAATCTACAAATCCCAAATTTACAAATATCCATTGAATGATTTTTCCAGTGTGACAGTCAGCATTATCTACACTGGTTTCTCAGGGATATTGCAAAGGTCATGAGGAGCTCTGGAGGACTCCTTGCTGACCTCTCTGCCTCTCCCCCTCTCCAGTCTATAGTTCACTCTGCTTCCCAGATCATTCCTCTGAAAAACGGTTCAGTCCACATCTCCCCACTCCTCAAGAGCCTCGCAAGGTTGCCCATCCACCCCTCTAATCAGAAACTCCTTTACCATCAGCTTTAAAGCAGGGCAGTTCCAGGGTGATACTCACTGCTTATTGAAAAGTAACTCCAGCCAATCATGACCTGACACTTACCACTTTCTAAGAATCCAATAACATGAATTCTTCACTTGGCGGAGGGGCTATGAGTTGGCTACTAACTTTGTGGAATTGTTGCAGATATATCTGGTTAGATGTGATGTAACAAATCTTTTTCCAGCCTCTTCACAAAGATACTAGATGGTGGTTTGCCATCCTTAATGGACTGTGTCCTTATTCATCATCTCACCTCAAGTGAATTCTTCGCTTCTTCCCATCAGTCCTTTCAATGAATGTCTCCTCCTGGGCTGCCTCATTGCACACCATTTCTTAATGCAGATGGCATCCAACACACATTTCCTTTGCCTTTCTGATCTCTATATATTCCTCCTCCCTTTCCATCTTTCCGAGATAGCATACATTCCTATCACTAAATGTCCAAAAAAGACAGCCATTCTGCCAGAAGCTGGGGGGAAAATGGTACTTTTTATCAGTCTGAAGTCACTCTGAATTTTTCTATATTTCCCTGAATTCTGAGATTACCTTGGCTCCCAAGAATTAAAAATTAGTTGTAGATCTGACCTCTTTTTGTCTCTCTGCTTACCCCAAAATCAAAAGTAGTGCAAGAACATTTTATTATTTCTATCCAGTCTCTGTGAAATACTACTTCATCCCTTGATCATTCACAACCTTGACAACTGCAGCAGTGTTGCCTAGCAGTTAGAGCCCAGGCCCAGGAGTCAGAAGGTCCTGGTTTCTAATCCCAGCTCTGTCTTTATCTGCTGTGTGACCATGGGCAAGTCACTTAACTTTTCTGTACCTCACTTACCCCATCTGTAAAATGGGATTAGGACTGAGAGCCCCATTTGGGACATGGACTGTGTTCCTCCTGATTAACTTGTATTTACCCCAAAGCTTAGTCCAGTGCCTGGCACATAATGTTTAACAAATACCATAAAAAAAACCCAAACTGCAGTTTCTATTTTATGGCTACCGAAAGTCTCTAAATCTTTAAGGGGCCAAGATTTGGGAAAACATTCCTCTCTGAATAGGTCTCCCATTCCCCCTTTCCTTAGTTTACTGTTCCATCTCCAAATTCAATTTGAAATTACTTTTTTTCCTCCATGGACAATTACCATTTCGCTAGCCTCATATTACAGCTCCAAGGCTACTTGGCCAATCACAATTCTCTTCCTAGCTTGTCAACTTTTCCATTTCCTTGTTGATTTCCTACTGTTCACTTGCACAACACCCATCTCCTCAAAACATTTGACTCCTTTCCTCTGACTCCAAAAGTGCCATATCACTCCTTGACTTTAAACTACCCTACACAACATTTCTGATTATGCTACTGAAGCTGATTTAAAGTCACTGAAATGATGGGTGACAGCTGAGCTCATGCAATGGAATGGCCAATATCGTGGAAGATTTACAAGCTTTATGAAATGTTTTGGCATTGCGGCCAAACCTAACACATATCCACCATTTCTATTTATGGGTGATCTTGGGCATCATATTTTGCCGAGGAAGCAGCATAAAAGTAGCAGATGTCTGGAATCTGAAAGTGGAAAGAATTTGGACCCAGGTTTCTTCCTCTGTTAATTCTTTTCTTGCTGATGGGGCAGTTCACTGACTTCCTAGTCAGTGGGGAGCTGGGGCTGCAACCTATTAAAGAATGTCACTTTTTATATAAAAGCATGTACCATTGCCAGGAATTGCTTAGAACTGGAGTTTTTTCTTTCCATGAATAAGTAGGACCCCTTTAAATTAAATCACATGAACATTAAAGACAGAGGCAGAAAACTCCCCAAAACAAGCTCTCTTTTCTTTTAAGCATAGTAATAATCTTCTTAAATGAAATGGAGGCAGAAGTTCTGCCTCTTTGATGAATAACACTTTTTTAAAAAAGCAGTTAATGATGTGTGAAACTCCAGTTTCCTTCAAGTCATATTGAAATCTCCCCTATGTAGAAACATCTTATAAATAGATTAACGCTATTGCCGTAATAATATTTTTCTGTTAATCTTTCATACCATGAAAAACAACTTAAAAAAGACTATTTAAAGACCATGGCATAATGGAAAGTAGTTCAACCCCATTTGCTTCATACTATCAGCAGTAACTAAGCATTCATGAAAAGCCTTGTTTAAGTAAAGCAGTTAGTTGCCCTTCTCTACCTAGTTTAACCTTAAAAGGCAGAATTAATAATAGATTTAAGGGAAAAGCTTCGATTAGGAGGCTTAGATTCCGGGGTAAGCATTACTGCCAGTTAAATGTGTCTGGTAAATATTAGGTGAGCTAATATTTGGCTTAAAGGTAAGTCCAGGAATATTCTCAGTCATTCCCATTTCTTTTCAGCAAACTACATTGCTGGATGATAATCTAACTAGGGGAGAAGCCAGAGTCTGGTCAGAGAGACTCTGTAGCCCAAGTATTTCTAGGAGGATAATAACACCACTCAATAAGAAGATGCTGTGCCTGAGGTTAAATACTCCAGAACCACCAGGGTGAAAAGGATGGGCTTCAATAGTGGCATTCCATTATCTTCTGCTCACTTACACTAATTTCTCCATCCCATTTTGCCACAGAAAGGAACTTAGCAGGGGGCCACAACAAGGGTGGCATTTCACAGGAGATGTTTGTTAGGATTCGTCTGTGAATGCCAACGAATCTACCAATCTCTACAAGAGAACGAACTATGACCTGACATCGTGCTGCCCCCCATCTGCCTCCTCTGGACTGTAAGGTTGTGGTGGACAGGGAATGTATCTGTTATATTGTACTCTTCCAAGAGCTTAGTACGGTGCTCTGCACATGGTAAGTGCTCAATAAATATGATTGAATGAATGAATGCCAGTCATATGACCCAATCTAATTCAGGCCTGGCAGCCAATTACCATGCGTTGGCCATGCAGCTGCGATGGAGGCCCAGGCATGACCCTAGTGTGCACATCTGAGTGGGTATGAATACTACCAGGCCCCAAGGGCCCGGTTGGCCCGTGGTGGGGTCAACTCTGCTGGGACACAGCAGACAGCCAAGGCCAGCATGGAAGCAGGAACTGACCCTGTCCTCTCGCTGCACTGTACTCCTCGGCCCAGGGGTCACTCATTCAATCATCCAGTCACATTTACTGAGCACTTACTGTGCGCAGAGCACTGAACTAAGCACTTGAGAGAGTACAATATAACAATAAACAGACACATTCCCAGTCCACAGTGAGCTTATAGTCACACCTGCCCTGGACCATTGCTGACCCTGAGGCCTCACAACTGGGAAGGGGAACCAACTTTTTGGGAGCTGGAGTAGCTCCCAAAAGCCTGACCAGGAAAGGGAAAAGAAAAGTCAACCCTGGATTTATTTTCTGTTTTAAAAAGGAAAACAGACACAAGAGTGGGAGAGAAGCAGCAGCTTGGTCCAGTGGAAAAGGCACAGGCCTGGGAGTCAGAAGACCTGAGTTTGAATCCCCAGCTCCACCATTTACCTGCTGTGTGACTTTGGAGAAGTCATGTAATTTCTTTGTGCCTCAATTTCCTCATGTGTAAAATGGGGATTCGATATCTGGTCCTACTTAGACAGTGAGCCCCATGTGGGACAGGGCCTGGATCTGATCTGATTCTCTTATATCCACCCCTGTGCTTAGTAGAGTGTTTTGTACATAATAAGCACTTAAAAAAGACAATAATTGAAAAAAAAAGAAACCTGGAAGGGGACTGATACACCAACAACCCTGGCCCTTCACCCCAATTCGAGAGGGTGTTGACACCATGCCTGGGATGAGTCTTTTCCTTGGCTCACACTTGGGTGAGGGCAACCCAGGCCCTGAGTACCATGTAGTAGATAGGAAAAACAAGTCCCCCTCCAAAATCATTCATGCTGGAACCAGCACATTGACCCTCATTCTTTCCCTGGGGTGACATGTACACTGTTCCCGCCCTACCTCTACCTCAGAGATAAAGCACCTATTCTCCCTACTTCTTCAATCGTGAGCTCCAGGTGGGATAGCGACTGAGTCTTATCTGAATATCAGAGTCACTCAATCACATTAACTGAGCATTTACTGTATTGTAGATCACTGTAGTAAGCACTTGGGAGACTACAGTATAACAGGCACATTCCCTATCCACAGCGAGCTTAGAGTCTAATAGTTGCTTCTGTTAAACACTCACTATGAACCAAGCATGATACTAAATGCTAGGATAATTACAAGATATTCAGGTCAGACACAGTTCCTGTGCCACATGAGGCTCATAATCTAAAAGGGAGGCAGAACAGGGATTGAATCCTCGAGTTACAGTTGAAACATTGGCCCAGAGAAGTTAAGTGACTTATCCAAGTTCACCTTGAGGCCAAATGGCAGAGCTGAGATTAGAATCCAGGGCCTCTGACTCACAGGCCTGGTCTTTTTCTATCTACCAAAGTGCTTAACCCAGAGGTTAGATCATAGGAAGGGTTTACTGCATAAAAATATGTTTGCCTGTACTTCTTTATTCCCTCATAAAGGCCACAGTTAAATAGGGGCTTGGTTTTTCCTGCTGCTGCTTTTTTTTATTACCCTTGCTTGAATTCAATAAAATATTAATATCAAAATTTGTGCTTTATATATAACTAGATGTTTGACAGGGTGGCTTCTCACTTTATGGATAATTTATTATGGAGGATATTAAATATGAACAGCAGCTATTTTCCCCTTGTGAGACCAATCCAATTTACCCAGGCAGCTCTAGTGTTCAGGTTCCAGCCCAAGTCCCACACGTCCTTTGGACACACTTTAATTTAGAAATAAAGCAAAACTAATAATTCTGATCTTCCTGGTGCACCTTAAAGCTTTTGCCCATGTCCTTAATCTGCTGCATACAAAAGGTTGCACTTTCAAGTTTTACTAGATGAAATAAACTGAACATAAAAATGATTTAATTTCCCCCTTTTTCCACATCAGCCACAGTTCAGGCTCAGTATCTGAACACTGGAAAGGGAAGTCTTCAGCTGGGAACCATTTTAAATCATATATTATGAAGTATTTATTAACATTAGTACCTATCTCCCCCTCTCGACTGTAAGCTCAGTGTGGGCAGGTAATGTATTTGCCAGCTCTGTTGCATTGTACTCTCTCAAGAGTGTAGAACAGTACTCTCTGGAAATAGTAAGCCCCCAATAAATGTCACTGATGATGATGACCATTTCTACTGCAGTAGAGAGCAGCACTCTTCCTTGAGGGTGATGACAATGAGGATGGAAACTCCTGTCAAATGATGGCCAAATCTCAGTCCACGTACTTACCTCACTGATTTTCTACTAAAACCCAGGCCACATGCTTCGCTCCTCTAATGCCAACCAACTCACTGAACCTTTGGTCTTGTCTATCTCATAGCCTATGCCTTGCCCACAACCTGCCTTTGGCCTGGAACTCTCTCCCCCTTCATATCCGCCAGATCACCGCTCTCCCCACCTTCAAAGCTGTACTACAATCACATCTCCTCCAAGAGCCCTTCCCCTACTAAACCCTCATATTTCTACCCCCCCTCCCATCTGTTTTACCCTCACACTTAGATTTTTACTCTTTCAGCACTCATGTGCATATCCATCTGTAATTTATTTTAATGTCTGTCCCCCCTCGAGACTGTAAACTCGTGGTGGGCAGGGAATGTATCTGTTTATTTTTATATTGTACTCTCACAAGTGCTTAGTATAGTGGTCTTCACACAGTAAGCACTCAATAAATATGACTGACTACCTGATACAAGCCATGTCCGTGTCTCACATAGAGATCACAGTCTTAATCAGCATTTTACAGATGAGAGAACTGAGGGCGAGAGAGTTAAATGACTTGCTCAAAGACACACAGCAGACAGGTAGTGGAGGTGGGACTAGGACCTGCGTCCTTCTGATTCCAGGCCTGTGATCTGACCACTAGACCACACTGCTTCTCTCTTTCACCCTTCCCTTTTGAAGTGTCACTACACTATATAAGATATAATAGAATTTTTTCCCCAGTTAAGAAGAACTATGAACTGTTGATTTCTATGCCTATTCCTGATCAGAAGATTGGTGGTGTTAGAGGAGGAAGGAGATGTTGCCTTAATAATATTGGTCTCAAAAGTTCAGTTGCTCTGGGCCACTGTTTCATGGTGACAGAGCAGAAAAGCCCTTACAAATAGTAGTCCTTCTCACTTGGTTTTTGCAGCTGAATGTTTCCTGTCCCATTATCTGCTGACACATTTGGAGTCACTATTGTCTATTTATGACCTCCCTTTTAGCTGAAGAAACTAAACCTCTCCCAGCACATTCCTATAATAAAAAATGTACATTATATACTACATTGGCTTCACACTATTTTAAAACATTTTACAAGGAATGAAGTGATTAATGTTTCATCCTCAAGGTGCACTGGAAACACACTCCCTTTTTTCTACTCATTCCTCTGTCAAGGTTTGGCACGACCTTTTGAATATTAAGCATGAAGCTGTGCCATTCCTTTGTGCACCACCACGATCATTTGACATAGTGAACAGAAAATGTTCTGAAATCAATCATGTCTTCAAACATGTAGGATGTACCGTCCTTTACTTCTTCTTAAAGGCACTGTGATGTAGAGATCATCAATGCTGGAAAAATCACTGCGATTTCATCACTTTAAAAAAAAAAAGGCATATAAGAGCTTACTATATGACAGGCACTATAGTAAGCTCTGCGGTAGATACAAGATAATTAGGTTGGACATGAACCATGATCCAGATGGAGCTTTCAATCTTAATCCCATTTTACAAGAGGCACAGAGAAGTAAAGTGACTTGTCCAAGATCACACAGCAGACAAGGGGCAGAGTTGAGATTAGAAGCCAGGTTCTTTGATTCCCAGGCTTGTACTCTATCCAATAGGCCACTTTGCTTCTTTTATCCTCTGGAGCCATTTTTATTTTCTGTAATTGGAATCCTCTCTTGTAACTATGGAGGAATAATAGCCTAACCGGGGGGACAAATGTTCCAAAAATCAAGGGCAATGAGGCATTCTAAATAATCAGTCAGTGGTATTTAGTGAGTAATACCTATGCAAATCACTGCACAAAGCATTTGGGAGAAGACAGTACAATAAAGTTGGTAGACACACAAAGCGCTGAATCCAGCAAATCCCAGGCAGCTACGAACAGCCATGGTGAAGAAGTAAACAATGAGTCCAGCGAGTCCAGACATTGATGGTACAACAGAGGGAGCATCCAGCGAATAAAATCCAGGAAAGCACTTGGGAAGTGCACCCTAGAGAGAGCAAAAGTGACTCTTGCTGAGAAGCAGCTAACAAATTTTCACTTCTGCTTAATGAAGGTTTTTCCACAACGAAGTTGAGAAATGTCCAGGAACTATAGGACAGGCTAACTCCATCAGATAACAATGTTTCGTATATAGGATTCTCAGATTTTTATTTAGTGAACGGGCTTGCCCCATGACTGGAAATGGATACAAGCCACTCCTTTTTTAATCTGTTTTCCAGTGCAGTCGTCACCTCGCTTTCCATTTCCTTCACTCTACTGTTCCCATCTTTGGGTCACTTTTTCTGAAGCTCTCCCTCCTTCTCATTAAACCGCTTCCTTCTCACAATAATAATAATGAGTGGTGATAATAATATTAATTTGTTAAACACTATTATCTACCAAACATTGTACTAAACTTTGGGCTAGCTCGAAGATAATCAGATGGGGCAGAGTCTTCAAATGCTCTCATCTGAAAAAACTACAAAAATCCACCCCTCTCACCCACTGCCCCATATCAATGCATTGGTCTGATGGATAAAGCACAGACCTGGGAGTCAAAAGGTTCTAATCCAGGCTCCACACTTGTCTGCTGTGTGACCTTGGGCAAGTTACTTCACTTCTCTGGGCCTCACTTCCCTCAACTATATATTGGGGATTGAGACTATAAGCCCCATGTGAGACTGGGACTGTATCCAATCCGATTTGCTTGAATCCATCCCAATGCTTATTGCAGTGCCTGGCACATAGTAAGTACTTAAAGAAAACCACAATAATTATTAATAATTATTAAATACAACAGCTCCAACCTATGCTTCTGCTGTTCACTTTTTTTTTAAAAAAAAAGTCTAGGCTCTCTTTCTTGTCCTTAGTGGCTCCTTGTAGGTCTGTGGTAATGTTTCTGTCCTGTCTCTTCTATTTGAAAGATTTTTAAGTTGAAACCAAGTCCCATTTTTCCTTTCTAATTCCCCCTCAGTCCCTAATACAGTAGTATTCTTCTTAAAGAGCGAGCTCAATCAATAGTGTTGACTGATGGGGGAGGTAACATGGTCAAGAAACTGACTTTTCTTTAAATGACCAGGGAGAAAGACTAATTAACATGGGTTAAGTCACTCCTGGTCACTTTGTCATCTTGTTAGGGATTCTAAGGACCTACTTTTCATTTGAAAGAGAAACCTTTCATCTGAAATGCACGTAGCTGTCAAGTATCTATTGAAGACTGGTAGAAAAATGAATCCGTGGTCTGGTCTACTTTATAAGGAATGCATTTGCTCCTCAGCAGCTTGCCCTGACTGTTAAGTACCACCTCTCGTGTTTTCTAATCTTAGCCCAGACTGGAGATTTTACTGACTGAATGCCTACAGTTTGATAGTCAGTCATACTTGAAGCCAGCTACTAAGGGAATAGGCAGTAACCACTGAGAGCCAAAGCCTAATTGAAAGTACAATCACCTCTGTGCAGGAGGGCTGTAGTCTGAAAGAACGATTTGGCTTCCCCACAAGAGACCGGGAAGAGAATGCTTTAAAATTTTGCTATTGTTCATGATATAAAATCATAAAATTTTAAACTTGAAAAATACTAGTTTAGAATATCTCAAAACACTACAAAAATCCACCCCTTTTAAAATCCAACCACTCACTGCCCCAAACCATTGCGTGTCATTGCCTGTTTCCTCAAATCCTGAGTAAAATGTATATATTCACACACACACATATATATATACCCCTATGTGTGAATATATAAAATGTATATATTCACACACACACACACACACACATATATGGGTATAACACACATATATATGGGTATATATATGTGTGTGAATATATACATTTTACTCAGGATTTGATATATATGTATATACCCCTATATATGAGAGTATTTGTGAATCAGGTATGCTTGTTCATCTTAAGAAAAGCTTTTTTCCTTATATTTAAATTTTAATGTTTCATATATTTCAGATTTCATATATTTATATGTATATAATTACACACACACACGGGCGAGAAGTACCCTTTGTACTTGAAAGAAGGCACCATAGACAATTAAATTTTCCTTGTGTGTATGTCTGAAAAGGCCAATGCAGAATTCAAGCTCTCAGCTGCATTATGCACACACAAAGGCCATCCCTATCTGTGTTAAGTTTGTTTTTCCAGCACCAGGTGCTGTTTCATGTAGGTGAACGTGCAGACTGCACTCCACTTTAAGGAATTTGTAAAGACAAATACAGAGAAACTCTGTTATTTTAGGACACAATAAACCATCGGCAAACCAAAGACTGAATGTACTGTGCTTGGAAATCCTTCATTCTCATATTTAATTGTGTAATTAGCAGAGGCCACTGAGAAATATTGATAATATACATGCAATATGGTAATACTGTAATATGAAAAACTTGGTAAGGTTTAGATTTTTTTTTTGTCCTAAATTCCAACAAGACAACAAGAAAGATATGTCTTGGGAAACTCTGTCAACCCACACTCCCTACTAGTGCTAGAAGAAGCACTAGTAGTAATAAACTTGTTTCTGACATACCCTTTTCTGAACACAACGCCGAGTCCGTGAAATTTTCTTCCACAGGTAGGAAACTCTTTTAGGTAGAGCAGTGTAAATCACCGGTATTTATGGAAAACTTACTGCATGCAAAAGTACAATAGAGTAGGTGGACAAGATCCCTGCCCTCAAAGAACTTACTGTGTAGTGGGAAAAGAGGTAGGTAAATTTGCAGGTGTTTTAAGGAACTGTTTCCTAAAAGCTGACACTCTTACTCAGGATTTGAGGAAGGTGTGGAAAAGAAATCATGTATAAAGACAGAGTGTATTTGTGAATCAGTTATGCTTGTTGATCTTGAAAAAAACTTTCCTCCTTCCTCACAGTTAAATTTGCCATGAATGTTTCAAATATCCAACAGATGACTAGAATGCTTCACTAGAGAGCTGAAGCTAAAACCCTTCCCCATTTCCAGCATATACACACCCGCATAGAAACAACAAAGCCTCTGTTTAAAAAAAAAAAAAAATGGAGGTTTAAAGAGCAATTTTTTTTTCAGGAAATTCTATCTTCTCCCATTTTCCACCTGATACGGCACATTTTAAGTTTGCTATGCTGCATTATCTTGGTGATGTGATGGAACACTGCCTCGCCGCTGCCACACACTCTGATGGGTATAATCTGGCATATCAGGAAAGATACTTGAGATTTTTCTGAAAACAACTTTGCCCTCTTAAAGTTCTTTTTTTTAGTTCTTCCAAACTCTTAAATTCCTCATGCCTTATGCCCTGTATTCTTCAGCATCGATCCAGGTGTTCTGGGAAAACTGGGAAGGAAAGGCCATATGAAACAAAGGAGTTCCTTTCATCTATTCAAACATAAAACTAGTGATCAAGAGCACCATATCCTATCTCTCTAACTTCCACTAATTGAGTTCTAAATATTCCAATCTAGGGATAATTAAGCACTTAATATGCACCAAGCCTTGTATTAAGCATTGAGGTAGATACTAGGTAATTGGGATGGATACATTCCCTGTCCCACACAGGGTCCACAGTCTTAATCTCCATTTCACAGATGAGGTAACTTAGGCATAGAGAAGTTAAGTGACTTGCCCAACATCACACACACAGCTGACAAGTGTCAAAGCCGGATTTAGAGCCCAGATCCGTCTGACTCCCAGGCCTGTGCTCTATCCACTGTCACACTGTTTCCTTTGATCACATCAATGCTGTTGTGAATTTACTAGTTTTGATTTCAATTTTCATTCCATAATCAATCAATGGCAGGCACTGAAGAATTACTGTGTTTGAAACACTGTACTAAGTGCTTGGGAGGGTATCCCAGCTGTGACACCTGTTAGCTGTGTGACTGCAGGCAAGTCACTGAACTTCTCTGTGCCTCAGTGACCTCATATGTAAAATGGGGATTAAGACTGTGAGCCTCACGTGGGACAACCTGATTATCTGTACCTACCTCAGCACTTAGAACAGTGCTCTGCACATAGTAATCGCTTAACAAATGCCAACATTATTATTATTACAATACAATAGTGTCGGTAGACATTCCCCTTGCTTCCTCCAAACATGTTCTCTTTGCTTCTCCTGGCATCCTTACATGTGTCTTCATTTTATGGTTTATACTTCCTCTTCCATTTGCCTCTTATATAGAGACATGTCCCTAATTCTAAAATAATGGTCCTTTTTTCCCAGGTTGCTTTGCTTTTTGACAGTTGAGCACTTTGTGCCAGGGACTGCACAAAGCACTGGGGTAGATACAAGATAATTAGATGGGATGCAGTACTTGCATAGTGCTCGCAGTTTAAGTCACAGCGAGAAGGATTTAATTTCCATTTTACAGATGAGCTAACTGAGGCACAGAGGAGTGAAGTGATTTGCCCAAGGTAACACAGCAGACAGGTGCCTGAGCAGAGATTAGAACTCAAGTCCTCTGACTCCCAGGGCTGTGTTCTTTCCATTAAACCATGCTAGTAGGCCAGGTTGATTCCCTTTGTCAGGATGGATACAAAGACGGCTCTTCAGCTGTGATGTCTGGAAGGGAGAGTTAACTCTCAAAACTGAAAGTGTATTCTTTTTGTTACAGTTTGCTGCTTTTCCATGCATCTAAATCATTAAAGTCTGAAACCCGTGCCATACACATTTTGCTACTCGGCCCACATAGGATTGAGTCAGGAGAGGAAAGGAGCAAAGAGTAAAAAGAGCACTGCCCCATACTGAAGTGTATTGGTAAAATTCCCCAGTGTCAAAAGGAACTCCCATTGCCACACAAAGTTATTTCCTCTTTAACCTTGGAATTATTATACCAGTTTTCAAGTGAGAAATTCCATTCAAATTTCAATAAAAGAAAAATGTATAATGTTCAGGGTCTCAAAATGCCACAAGGAGTCTTGCAGAATGTAGTAAGTTCAAAATTCATTCTCTAAAATGGATCTCAGGCCACTTGGCCCCTCCTCTCCAAAGACTTTTTGACCTTCACTTTAGTTTTCTAAACTACTGATTCCAGCCTTGTTCATCTTGGAGTTGATTATTTAATTAATGAATTATGGTATTTGTTAAGCACTTACTATGGACCAGGCACTATACTAAGGGCTGGGGTGGTTACAAACAAATTAGGCTAGACGCAGTCCCTCTCCCACATGGGGCTCACAGCCTCAACCATTTATTTCATCCTACCCCTTCATCTTGAAGGGTAAGCTTTGGGATTGAATAGGTAGTACTAAACTCTCAAGTGTCGTTTAGATTGCCTATCTAGGCTGTGTCTTCTTATAATAACAATAATGATGTTTGTTTAGCGCTTACTATGTGCCAGGCACTATACTGAGTGCTGAGCACTTTACTAAGCACTGAAAAGAGGACAGCATAAAAATGGGGGTAACCATCCTTCACTTAGCCTGGCCATCAAAATATATGAAAATCGACCTTATACTAAAAAAAAAAGCCAGAGAGCAGAAAGAACCTGTCAGTTTCTGGATGATGAACTAAGATGCTTCCAACCTTGCAGATATCATCTACTCTAATATGCTGGGAGTAGGTGACCTTATCTGCTCTTTCATGTCACATATTCTTTCTGATTCCATGCCTGAGAGTCAGAAGGACATGGGTTCTAAACCTGGCTCCACCATTTGTCTGCTGTGTAACCTTGAGCAAGTCACTTCACTTCTCGGTGCCTCAGTTCCCTCATCTGTAAAATGAGGATTAAGACTGTGAGCCCCATGTGGGACAGGGACTGTGTACAGCCAGATTAGCTTGCATCTAACCCAGCTCTTAGTAGAGTTCCTGGCACATAGTAAGGGTGTAGCAAGTACCTGTAAATATATTGATTAATATACTCTTCTTCCTTTCAAAACTCTTCTTCCCTGCCTCAAGATACTTATTTCAGAGTCTTGAATAAGGGTTCAAATTGTCCCCTGAAACAAAGGGAGTTCAAAGATGGGATGTTACATTAGGTTCTCCTTGGGTTTTGAGGAATAATTTTTTATGCTGGCTTGGTTCCTCAAATTTAATACTTGAACTAGGGTTAAAGATTAGGACTCCACTTAACTCTAACAAGAGCAGTGATGAAGGTGATGACAGAGAGAGCTGAGAGGGAGATTTCTTTCTCTGGGTAGAATGAGCTCTGGGCTCAGACCACAACTTGCCCACTGCCATGCTGACCAGAAGAAAAGGTCAGGGAGTAAATTGACAGGCAATGTACAAGACTGGGAGTTTTCTATCTCTATAGAGCATAGTTTTCTGTTATTGCTCCATTTGGTTCTCCTAAACACAGAAAGTGGCCTGGGGGCAAGGGTGTAGGAGGCTAGTGGGGCCAATAAAAGTGGGTATTTGTTTATTTTGTCTTAAGTTTAGACTGTTAGGAGTTGCTTATGAACATTTTCCTAATGAATGTGGTAATGTCCTACATTTTTACCTTGATTAAATTTTGCTAAAAGAGCAATTTTTATTTCTAAAAGGCAGATAGTCATAAGAGAAATTGGTCTATGCATGCTGGTGGCCTGTTCTGAGAGACTGAAATTATACTTAAAATGTCACATAGTAGCTTCGGGTTGAATCAGGCTATTATTGAACTATGAAGAACAAATGTAGGTGTGGAGGTGGAAGGAAGGCATTGAATCTGTAGCTCTAGAAGCGTCACATTTTCAATACTGTAAATGAATTTTAGAAAGAGAGAAAAATCAATCATTATTCTTTGTACCTTCTATAGCCTCAGTCCATTTGTAGAACATGATTTTTAACTGTTTATGCATCTGGATCTGTCCTATTTTCTCCCTTTATTTGCAACTTATTTCAGGGAAAGGGTTGTTCTTATTTTTTCCTTGTGCTTCCTTGTATATTGTGCGCAAAATGGTGTGATTTCAAAAATACTGCTCATTGAGTCTTTTCTTTGTGGTTCACTGCTGTGTTTAAGTATCTAATGATAGCAGCACTACCATATGCCATAAATATACAATTGCTAAAATGGCTTCTTCTTGGGGAAAAAAAAAAGAAATGTGACAAAGACAATTCTTTTGTGCCAGAAATAGGTTGTTTCAACTCCCCAAGCATGGGACTTGGAGCTTTCTTTATTTTACCAAGCCCCAATTATCCAAACATGCAGAAGCTTAACTTAATCTCATTCACCAAAACATAGAAAATACTCATTCTGTCAACTTGATAAATTCCTACAAAATGCAATTGTTCATTTGCTATTGGAAAACAAATGAAAAATAAGATTTTATGGAGTGAACAGGGCTCCATGTGATTGAGTGAACGATTTCATTTATTCTAGTTTTGAAAGGCTGAATTCTGATTTTCATTATGAGACTGGGAGAACTATGAATGGAAGACTCAAATATGGAAGCGGGATTTGACTCACATACATCTAAGTGATAAGGTACATCAGTACTTAGTAAAATAAATGTTTCACTTGAGAAAGCAGTCCCACTGACTCCCAAGCAATGATATAACATTTCCTCTATAATATCCTCGCTTAACTCATTGTGCAAAGCTGACATGTTCCAATATTAATATCTGACATAAAATGCATGGGGAGCTAGCAGCTGGAAATCTCAATTCCTTATGCCACCATATTCCCAGCACATCTCAGAGCAATTTAAAACTTGTGCGAGATACACACATTCCTTTTGGTCTGCCTTTTTATAGAGGATCTAGGCTTCTGAATTACAAATAGGGTTTTTTTCTTCACCTGTGACTAAGTCCTGTTGTTTCAGCTGCTCCTGGGATCTGTAACTGAAGCCCAATCCCCGATTACACATGGCTGAAAATGTCCTTTTGCAAGTATCCTTAGTTAAAATGATGAAGGAAACCAGGATCTATACATATATGATACTTGGTGAATTGCAGACACTAAACACTGAATTTATTTATAGCGATTCATAAACATTTGGGATTAATAAACGGATAGACATTTTAATCTAATGACTTCTTTCTGAGCAAATAGCAAGTTGTCATTGACAGAGAAAAGCTATTCCGCTTGATAGGTCTAAGAGAGAATAAGGTAGGAGTGACAGCCTATTCCAACCCAAATAACTAACATCTCTCAAGGATACTTTCTTTCAAATCAGATCAATGGATTAACACTGCTGTATTTTAAAAGTGCTGTGAGCTTATTAGAGCTTTTATTAGCCCTTAGATATATTCCAATTTAGTACAAACTCAATGACAGCATCAGGGAAAACAGCTGTATTTTTATGTGCATGTGTTTTAGTAGATTGGGGGTTTGGCCTCAAGGATTCATTTCAGTGTAATCTGCTAGAAAAGATAAGTAAAGCCAGATGTAATGTTTTATAAACCTCTAGACGGTGGCAACCAGGGTTGCTCGGTCTGAAACCAGCTCTGGAACATTCATTCTTTCATTCAATCGTATTTATTGAACACTTACCCCCAGGCCCATTCCATATTCATTCATTCAATCATATTTATTGAGCACTTACTGTAGGCAGAAGAAGGTAGATCACCTCTTCCCAGATGAAAAGGACATTTAGCATAATGTACAGGAAATAAGTAAGAAAACTTTGAAATATTTGTTGGGGTTGGATTAAAAAAATCAAGTGCTCAGCTTTCACTTTAGTGATAATGGTTTTCACTAACTCTGTTTATGAACATCCAGATAGAAAGTCAATCTGCAGGGTAGGCCATTTAACCAAATTAAATCCCAGTTAGCATTTGGAATGTTGTCAATAGCCATCTTTAGGTTTCTGAAGAGCTCCAGACGCTAGTGGTAATAGACCCAAAGATTTAATAGGTAAATAAATTAGATTTTGTACTTCCTGCTACCAAAACATGTTTTAACCATGCAATTAGTACTTAGGTATGTGACTTTAATGAGGAAAATTTTATGAACATTAAAATTCTCAAGAAGGACATTTATGCCATCAGTCAAGTTTATTTATTCTCAGAGGCATCAACCTAGCAGCACTAATAGGTACAATGGAAGCATTTGTGTTCCCCAGATTTGAACATGAATTTTGGAAAGAAAAATGATGACCACCTAAATGAAGTGCACTTCATAACTTGTTGAAGCCAGAAAACCTACACTCCACAAACTAAGCCTCCCATAGGAAACAATAAAATGTGCTTAAAAATTCTTTGCTGCTGCCTCTATCTGCAAGGTATTTTAATGTCTATCACCCTCACCAAACCATAAGCTCCTTGACAGCAGGGATCCCAGGTATCAACTCTCCCAGATGCTTAGTACAGTGCTCTGCATGGCCTAGTGGATAGAGTAAGGGCCTGGGTGTGTGACTGTGGCTCAGTGGATAGAGCCCGGGCTTGGGAGTCAGAGGTCATGGGTTCGAATCCCAGCTCTGCCCCTTGTCAGCTGTGTGACTGTGGGCAAGTCATTTCACTTCTCTGTGCCTCAGTTACCTCATCTGTAAAATGGGGATTAACTGTGAGCCTCATGTGGGACAACCTGATTACCCTGCATCTACCCCAGTGCTTAGAACAGTGCCCTGCACATAGTAAGTGCTTAACAAATACCAACATTATTATTATTATTATTATCTGTTGTGTGATCTTGAGCAAGCACTAAAGTTCTCTGTGCCTCACTTACCTCGTCTGTAAAATATGGATTAAGACCGTGAGCCCCATGTGGGACAGTGTCCAACCTGATTAGCTTGTATCTAACCCAGCGCTTAGAACAGTGCTTGACACATATTAAGTGCTTAACTAATACAATTAGTATTAATATTAATAATAAATTCCATTGATCAAAAAGGTAGATTCCCTCCACAGCCTAAACCGTTTCCCCAGTGTAGCAGCTGGTCATGCATTGTAAAAGAGTGGTTTCCATTAGTTTGATGCAATATCATAATGACTACAATGCACACACACACATACACTACACCAATACATCACACTTGCCTTCCTCCTTAAATAGACGTAGCCCAGGGAACAGGAGGCCAAGGAGATAGGGATTCCAAGTCATAAATGCCAAGTTCAGACAAAAGTGCACACAGCCAAAAGAAAATTCTGAGTTACATCAGGCACCGGGCCCATAAATTCCCTCCACGTTATGGCTTCTAGACTCAGCACTCTCGCTCCTCTGATCTGAGACTCCCTACGTGTGATAGCCCTACGGGATCACTTGCAACTGACTGTCCACAGCTGAGAGTCCCCAGTAAATGACAACAGGGCTGTAAATGAAGTGCTTTTCCTCTCCTATGCTCTCTCTCTCTCTGTCCATTATCTCTTCCTTTTCTCACATTTCTTCCTGCATTCACACATCTGTTGCTCATGCACAGACCTTTATCTTTCCCAGACATTTTCTACCCAGATCACTTGAAATCTTTGTCCCAGGCAGAGTTGGTCTGGTTGGCAGGCCTCCTCTTCCCATTTGCCTTGAGGTGCTAGGAATGGGTTCAATGGCCAGAGATTAATTGGAGAGGTGACATCCCCACTGTGACTTTATTACCACATGACTTGCCCCAATGCCGTGATCAGCAGAACAATTATTGCAGGCCCTGGAACTAGCTTCTGAGTCAGGTTCCCATCACTTTTCCCACATAGAGACTTGGCAGGCTAGGGAAGCAAGAACTTCTAAAGAAAAATCATGGTCCCTTCTTCCAGGAAGGATAGGCATAGAGAGGCAGCATAACCTAGTGGATAGAGCATGAGCCTGGAAGTTAGAAGGACCTGGGTTCTAATCCCGGCTCTACCCCTTGTCTGCCATGTGACCTTGGGCAAGTCACTTTACATCTCTGGGCCTCAGTTCCCGCATCTGTAAAATGGGGATTAAGACTGTGAGCCCCATGTGGGACAACCTTATTAGTTTGTATCTACTCCAGTACTTAGAACCGTGTTTGGCACATAGGAAGCACTTAACTAGTACCATAATGAATAATAATAATAATAAATAATGTTGGTGTTTGTTAAGCACTTACTATGTGCCTAACACTGTTCTAAGCGCTGGTGTAGACATAGGGGAATCAGGTTGTCCCAGCTGGGGCCAATCTTGTTTGTTTGTATTCTTCCTCCCACAACCCCCAGTGCTTAGTACAGTGCCTGGCACATAATAAACATTTAACTAATAACACAATTATCAATATTATAGACAAGGGGCCTGGAGTCATTCTTCTTTCTCTTGGAGACCAACAGAGGGGGAAAGAGCCTGACTGTGACAACAAAAGGCTACAGCCTGAGGCTAGCCAAAACCTCAAGTAAGAAGGGTCAAGTACCTGGGCCTCTTGGATTGCTGCAGGCAACAAACGGGCTTCATTAAAGAGACCAAATGGGGCATGGAAATCTGCATTTGCCCCTGGTCCACTCCTCTTCGTGTTTTGGTACCCAGAATGAAGTCTGGAAGCAGTTTGCTTTACTCAGAAGTGACTAACTTCCCACAGCATGCCCCCCACTCTTTGGTCTTTGAAAGAAATGACTGGGAGATGACCTTCAAAATACAACAGGTCCAGTACTCCAATCAGAAAGACTGGTCAGGCCCACATGTATGTGTGCATATGTAGATTTGATTATATATATGGTGGTAATTGTTAAGCACTTGCTATGTGTTAAGAACTGGGGTAGAAACAAGATAATCAGGTCAGAGACAGTCCCTGTCCCACACAGGTCTCACAATCTAAGTAGGAGGGAGAACAGAGGTTGAATCCCCATTTTACAGATGAGAGAACTGAGACCAAGGGAAGTTAAATGATTTGCCCAAGGTCACACAGCAGGCAAGTGGTAAAGCAGGGATTAAAACCCAGGTCCTCTGGCTCCCAGGCCTGTGCTCTATTCACTAGGCCATGTTGCTGCAAATGCTGGGAAGCCTGGGGTGAGCTGGCCTGGCTTGGTACCAGGATGGCTTGGCTGTCACTTCTGAGCTCCTCATCTGAGATCCACAACACCCTTCGGGGTCCTTTATCTCCACAGAAGTGGCAGGTAGAGAGATGTGGGAGTAACTAAGGAGCCTGAGTCAGGAATTCCCTGCTGAAAGTGCCACCAGAGACCTGGAAGAGCAGCCAACAGGAAGACCAGTTCAAACAGAGAGCGGCAGATCAGGGGATTTCAAACAGTGCCCCAGCACCCTAGATTATCATAATCTTCAATGTTGCAAATCACTGTGGATCCCATTTGTGTTTAGACCCGCTCTAGTAATAAATTACCTTTGCTTGAACTTTCATAATCAAAGTGTTTCCATCCAATTACACAATCTAATTATCAACTGGTTTAAAGAATAACTAAGAGATATGAAATTGTTCCCGTCCCAACAAACTCCTCAAACCTGTATTGCAATCAACTTAAATCAAGACTTTGGGTCTAAAACTTGCCTCAGAGATATTTGATCCATATGTTTAAAACCAAAGCCACAATGCTGGCTCTTTTCTATTGAAATACAGTCTGGATGCATTCCAGCCTTGGCATTTATTTTATTTTGGTTTCCAGTTGCTATTGATTCTGACTGTAGACCCCCAAGGACAGGTGTGGCACATCAAAGAGAGACTACACCTCAAGGAACAAACATCTGGACTCTTCCCAAAATATATCTGCGGGAATGGAGGAGACAGAAGAACCCTCAAAAATGAAGAGTCTTGGGCTCTGTTAGATTAGACAGGGAGGGGAATTCCAGAGATATTGCTCTTATGCAGTTCACATCCACAAGATACAAAGTGAAAGAGAGCACTGGCAAATATCTAGTGAATTAAGGCTACGTACAAGAAGGATTTGAGCAGTTTAGATCAAAGGAAATGAATGTGCTGATGTATTTATCTCGTCTCTTCCTCATCCACCCTGCCACTCAAAGTGATTCTGAGTTTATTTACATCCCCCTTAGCCCTCATGAATATATAGGGAATACAATCTCCTTATCTTCCAAGTCTTACTAAAAACCTCTCTCCTCCAAGAAGGCTTCCCTGACTAATCTCTCATATCCCCAGCCTATTCTCCCTCCCTTCTGTGTAGCCTTTGCACTTGGATCTTTACACCTAAGCACTTTGATGCTCATCCTGCCCTCTGTCCTATAGCACTTATGTACATTTCCTTCTACTCTGCCCCTTCCCATATTGGTAATTTACTTTAATGTCTATTAAGTGACTTGTCCAAAGTCATTCAGGAGGTAGATGGCAGAGTTAGAATTAGAAGTCAGCTCCTTCGATTCCCAGGCCATTATGCTTCTAGAACCTGAACCCAACAAATTACATTTTCAACTGTGGGAAAGCACATTCTGAAATATGAAGATTCTCAATAAGCATGGATTTTTGAGGAACACATTACGAACCTACCCTGGGGTACACCTGAGCTTGTATCATATTAAACCTCTGTTCACCTCATTATCTTGTCCTTTGTTTTATTAGTTGAGGAGGTGAAAAGGACTTGAGCTCCTAAGGGTTAGTTACCCTTAAGTGAAGAAGTTTCAAGGTTTGTCTCATTTGAAAAGTCTCAGTCCATATGAGAGCAGGATCCTTGCTTCATCTAAAGGTTGAGGGCAAATCACTGTTTGAGATGAGTGTTGGCAGTGGCAGTAGTAAAAGGAAAAAACATTGTAGAATTGGAATCCTGGGCCTTGTCCAGAACTCCTCCCTTTCCTCCCAGCTAGTGACCATGCTCATATGAGGTGGTTGGGAATCACATCTGGAACTAAGAGTCGCTGACCTTGTTTAAAAAAAAAAGCCAATCAGAAGAGAATAACAGGACGGAGACTACAAATAACAGGACGGAGACTACACAGGCTGCCTTATGAAAAGGGAGTAGTATCCTAAATTCATCACTTATGTTCATCTAAAGCTCATGATTAAAAAAAATGATGATAATCTGCCTTCCTAAATCATATGTATTGTTACAGGACAACCAAAATCACAGAATTGGTATATGAGGAAAGCACATATTTCTATATTCATATTGAAGTCAATGAAAGCTGAGGCAAATAGATTTTAATCATCTGGTCACCAATATCATCTCAGAAATATGTTCATGATGGATTAGATCTGTATAGAAGGGAGAGGATTTGAAGCGAATCAATGTGCTAATGAATTTTGATAAAAGTGAGGAAACAGGACTAATGTTTTCTAGAGTTGGATTCAGGACTCATAGCTGTCCTTTCTCTCTTCCAGAACCTTCTCTCCTGTAAGAATTCCTCCTTTCCTCTTTAGCATAGAGGGGACTTGGACAACACAGAGAGTCCACACAGCTATGGTGCCATTTATCTTCTTCATGGTGAAATTTGAAATATTCTCCTCTGGATTATCCAACTCTTGTCCTTGCAAGTCAATTCCAGCCCTATTCATTCTCCTATTTTATTTCTTCCTCACATCAGCCCGGTGTTTGGCAACCCGGAATGGGGTGAATATTTTAGAGTAGAGGAGCTGGGAAGAATAGATGACCAAGAAGGAGGAAGGAAAATTGAAACAGACAATGCAGGGACCAAATGCAATGATACAATAAAAGACAACCCTTACCTGCACCGAATACAGAAGGATGTGATAGTCATAAATCAATCAACCACATTTACTGAGCTCTTACTATATGAAGAACACCATACTAAGCACTTGAGAGAATACATCAGAAAAGAGTTGATAGACATGTTCCCTTGCCCCAAACAGGCTTGCACTCAAGAAGGGGAGATTGACATTAATAAAAATAAATACATTGCAGATATGTACATAATAATGATGGTATTTGTTAAGCACTTACTATGTACCAAGCACTGTTCTAAGTGCTGGGAATAAGTGCTGTGGGGCTGAGGAAGGGATGAATAAAGAGTCCAAATCCAAGAGCAAGAGTGATGCAAAAGGGAGTTAAAGAAGAGGAAATGAGGCCTTAGTCAAGGAAGACCTCTTGGAGGACATGTGCTTTTAATAAGTCTATGCAAGTGGGGAGAGAAGTCGTCTGTCAGATATGAAGAGGGAGGGCGTTCCAAGCCAGAGGTAGGTCATGGGAGAGTGGTTGAGGGTGGAATAGACTAAATGAAGGTACAGTGAATAGACTGGCATTAGAGAAGTGAAATGTGTAGGCTGGGTTATAGTAGGAGAGCAGTGAGGTAAGGTAGGCGGGGACAAAATGGTTGAGTGCTTTAAAGTCTATAGTAAGGTGTTCCTGTTTGATGGGGAGGTGGATGAGCAACTGCTGGAAGTTCTAGAGGAGTGGGGAAATGTGGGCTGAATGTTTTTGTAGAAAAATGATCCAGGCAACAGAGGGAAGTATGTACTGGAGTGGTGAGAGACCAGAGGCAGGAAGGTCAGTCAGCAAGGAGGTTGATGCGGTAATCAAGGTGGGTTAGGATAAGCGTTTGGATTAATGTGGCAGCAACATGGATGGAGGGGAAAGGGTAGATTTTAGTGATATTGTGAAGGTTGAACCATTATTCACATAAAGTAGGGGAATCCACATGTCTGTGAAAAATGCTATTTCCCCAGTGTATTTTTCCATAGGGTCGCACTGCAGAATTCCACTCCTTTGGAATTGGCTAGGAGATTACATCTTCTTTACTGCCTTCTCATTGATTTGTCCCTCAAAAGTAAATGAGAGTATTTCTGACACAAAGCAGAGAGCAATCTGCATGTAAATCAGCATTAGTCATTGACATTTGAGACTTGACAATAAGCCATCTCAGTCCCAGCTGTCCCTACAGACGCCAATCCCTTTTGTACATCAGAAACACGGAAAGCAAGTGGGACCAAGAATGAATAGAGATAAGACAGAGACCCTCTTCTCTGGAGAGTTTTTTTTTCAATCATCTTTGTTCTCTCTCACCCAAGAACACTCTCTGCTTAATGCCAAATGTAGATATCAATTTTTCTTTTGTCGCTTTAGTTCCAACTAATGCAGTTCCCTAAAAGTCTCACGTAAGCCACTTAGAATATATTTTCTCCAGTGTGGGGTTGCCAGCTGATAGACAGCTCCTTAAAGATTCAGGGCATTCACCATTTCGTTCTCTTCAATTCTCCAAAGGGGTTTTAAGATGAGCATTAAATGGCTCCTGTAAATAGTTACTATTACAAAAGAATACCTTGAATTGCCATTTTTCCATATCATTTCTTTTGCTAGAGGGTATAGTGGAAGTCCTGGACAGCAACCTAATTCCCACAAGTCTCCCTCTTCATGGCAAGACATTATTACTGAAGAAAAACAGCAAAACTGAGCTGGCTTTGGCACCCAAATACCACCATGTTGGCTCAAGGGTTTTGTACATGATGAAAAAAAGCTTTGGGGGATTACACAAATGTCCTTACTATTAAAAGACTGTTTTTCTTTCGTGGGAAAAAAAAAACCCAAGCACCTGATGACTTAACCTAGACAGATATCTCAACTGTATATATTTTCGTTACCCTATTTATTTTGTTAAGGAATTGTACATCGCCTTGATTCTATTTAGTTGCCATTGTTTTTACGAGATGTTCTTCCCCTTGACTCTATTTATTGCCATTGTTCTTGTCTGTCCGTCTCCCCCGATTAGACCGTAAGCCCGTCAAACGGCAGGGACTGTCTCTATCTGTTGCCGACTTGTTCATCCCAAGCGCTTAGTACAGTGCTCTGCACATAGTAAGCGCTCAATAAATACTATTGAATGAAAGATAAGGAGCGTGGCTCAGTGGAAAGAGCCTGGGCTTAGGAGTCAGAGGTTGTGGGTTCTAATCCCTGCGCCGCCACCTATCAGCTGTGTGACTGGGTAAGTCACTTAATGTTGGTATTTGTTAAGCGCTTACTTTGTGCAGAGCACTGTTCTAAGCGCTGGGGGAGGTACAGGGTCATCAGGTTGTCCCACGTGAGGCTCACAGTTAATCCCCATTTTACAGATGAGGTAAATGAGGCAAAGAGAAGTTAAGTGACTTGCCCACAGTCACACAGCTGACAAGTGGCAGAGCTGGGATTTGAACTCACGACCTCTGACTCCCAAGCCCAGGCTCTTTCCACTAAGCCACGCTGCTTCTCTCAATTACCTCATCTGTAAAATGGGGATTAAAACTTTGAGCCTCATGTGGGACAACCTGATTACCCTGTATCTACTCCAGCACTTCGAACAGTGCTCGGCACATAGTAAGTGCTTAACAAATACCAACATTATTATTATCTTCTGACAGGACAGAAGCAGGGGTGAGAGTGTCTTAGGACATGCTAACATAATTTTCACACACTCCAGGAAAAATGACCAAATTATGTAAGAGTGCATTGATTTTAAGGTTCTGTTCTGCCACTAGAAAAGATGAAGGTGAAGCAGAGGAGGGTCCTGCTCTCAGGGCCCCACTCTGGCGGCCGCTGCTATCTTGGTGATTACTGCTGGTTTCTCCAGGGGCCATGTTTCACTGGGGACTTCTGGTGCAACTGAAACTATGTGCTCTCTGCTAGGCAGCAGGAAGTCCCAATCTTACTTTCCCGCCGATTGGACCAGTTCAGCTGGGGAGGCTGATGGGACACTTCTAGATGCTGTTATCTCTTCTGTCTAGGTAGCAAGGGGCATCTGAGTGGCCTCAGGTAAACTGAACCACAATGGACTGTGGTGGAGCTGCTGCTCCTATTGGGGTCTTTCTTAACCCTGGTTGGAAGAAGCAGTGAAGGAAGTGACAACAGAAATGGGTGAATTTCATTTTCTTTTCTTTTTTCTTTCATCACTCCCCTGATTTCCCCCACTTACTGTCACTTCAAAAACTTGTGTGTCACCTGTGGTGGGTCACCTGTGCACTTCATTCATTCATTCAATAGTATTTATTGAGCGCTTACTATGTGCAGAGCACTGTACTAAGCGCTTGGGATGAACAAGTCAGCAACAGATAGAGACAGTCCCTGCCATTTGATGGGCTTACAGTCTAATCGGGGGAGACGGACAGACAAGAACAATGGCAATAAATAGAGTCAAGGGGAAGAACATCTCGTAAAAACAATGGCAACTAAATAGAATCAAGGCGATGTACAATTCATTAACAAAATAAATAGGGTAATGGAAATATATATAGTTGAGTGGACGAGTACAGTGCTGTGGGGATGGGAAGGGAGAGGTGGAGGAGCAGGGGGAAAAGGGGAAAAAGAGGGTTTAGCTGCGGAGAGGTAAAGGGGGGCTGGCAGAGGGAGTAGAGGGAGAAGAGGAGCTCAGTCTGGGAAGGCCTCTTGGAGGAGGTGAGTTTTAAGTAGGGTTTTGAAGAGGGGAAGAGAATCAGTTTGGCGGAGGCGAGGAGGGAGGGCATTCCAGGACCGCGGGAGGACGTGGCCCAGGGGTCGACGGCGGGATAGGCGAGACCGAGGGACGGCGAGGAGGTGGGCGGCAGAGGAGCGGAGCGTGCGGGGTGGGCGGTAGAAAGAGAGAAGGGAGGAGAGGTAGGAAGGGGCAAGGTGATGTAGAGCCTTGAAGCCTAGAGTGAGGAGTTTTTGTTTGGAGCGGAGGTTGATAGGCAACCACTGGAGTTGTTTAAGAAGGGGAGTGACATGCCCAGATCGTTTCTGCAGGAAGATGAGCCGGGCAGCGGAGTGAAGAATAGACCGGAGCGGGGCGAGAGAGGAGGAAGGGAGGTCAGAGAGAAGGCTGACACAGTAGTCTAGCCAGGATATAACGAGAGCCTGTAGCAGTAAGGTAGCCATTTGGGTGGAGAGGAAAGGGCGGATCTTGGCGATATTGTAGAGGTGAAACCGGCAGGTCTTGGTAACGGATAGGATGTGTGGGGTGAACGAGAGAGACGAGTCAAGGATGACACCGAGATTGCGGGCCTGAGAGACGGGAAGGATGGTCGTGCCATCCACGGTGATAGAGAAGTCTGGGAGAGGACCGGGTTTGGGAGGGAAGATGAGGAGCTCAGTCTTGCTCATGTTGAGTTTTAGGTGGCGGGTTCTCTACCACAAAGTATGTGGATACTCACCCTCCCCACACCCACAACCCTACAACACTGATGCATATACCTTTAAATGTCATAGATTCCCCTGCCTGTAAATTGTTTTAGTGTTTGTTTTTCCCCCTGCTATATTGTTATCACCTTGAAGGCAGGGTTGGTGTTTACTAACTTTATTGTACTCTCCAATAGTTAAGTGCCCTGCACAGAGTAAGCAACTCAATAAACATTATAGTATCCTCTCCTTTTCCTTCTCCTCTATTCTTTTCCCTCTCTCTCTCTAACCTTACCTCCATCTATCAATCAATCAATGGAATTTACTGAATATTTACTATGCGTGGAGCACTGTAATAAGTGCTTGGGAGAGTACAATACAATAGATTTAGTTGGGAGAAGCATCATGGCCTACTGGAAAGAGCATGGACCTAGGAGGCAGAGGACCTGGGTTCTAATTCCCATTAATACTCTGGTTTTCTGTTCTCCATTTTGACAATCTATGATATGTTTCAGCCATCTCAGCATCAGAGCAAGTACTATCCTAGTACCCAGTTTGAAAAAAACAGGTTCCAAGAAGCTGTGCAAGAATGCATAGAATCTGAGAATAGAAACTAATTTGGAAATAAATCCAAAAATGTTTCTCTAATCTTATTGTAAAATTCCTAAAATCATGGCAGCAACAAGTAAGTTTTGGCAAAGGATAACTTATTTTCTCTGTCTTAGATTATGGATGCTGCAAAGTGGCCTAAATAAGAATCAGACCAGCAAAAATCCCCAGAATGCATACTTCATTCTGAATTATAGTGCAAAAATATTCTGCAAACATTAGCATACCACTTTGTCTACTGATTTCTAGCTTTTTAACCTGGTATATCATGCAAAATATCCATTTCCTCCTGAGGAGCCGTCAAATTTCCATAAAAGGTCAAATTATTAATGATATCTCCCATCAGGAAGTATGGCTAAGTCTTGGTCCTGATACTTTCCGACTGAGAACCTGAGTGAAGAAATTGATTTTCGCTAGTGGATTATGTGGTTTCACTCACACTCTCACTCCTGCCATTGATATTCCCCCACAGGCTGCAATGAGCAGGTAGGCAGACAGGGATGCAGAGCAGTGCAAATTGCAGAACCCATCTGTAGCCAAAGCGACCTTGGCATTTGGTCAGTGCTGTGGTGTAATTCCATGACACAGAGGGCAGTCGCTTTGGTAGCTATAGTGGTCTTCGCTAATAATAACTGTGAAAATTGTGATATTTGTTAAATTCTTGAGATATTCCAAGCACTTGGATAGTTACAATGCAGTTCCTGTCCCACATAGGGCTCTCAGTCTAACTAGGAGGGAGAACAGCTGTGGAAAACTCATTTTACAGATGAAGAAACTGAGACACAGAGACGATAAGTGACTTGCCCAAGGCACACAGCAGGTAAGTTGGGGAGCCGGCACAAGAACCCAGGTTCTCTGACTTCCAGAGCTCTGCTTTTTCAACAGCCCACATGGCTTCTGTCTATATCTACCTTTGCCAATTTTTTTCCGGATTCCTGCTGGGCCTTTCCACTTCATGAATGTCCTGTATAGCTCTTCAGCCTGAAACCTTCACCATTAATGGCAGAGCCCCAGTAGACAGAATGACAACTAGAACCCTGGTGTCCTGATGTCCAAACCCCTGGTTTCCACTCGATCAAGAGCAGGGCCCTGGACAATTTAATTCGGTACCTCAACAACGACTTGAGAGAATACAATATAACATGAGTCGGTAGACATATTCCCCGCCATAACGAGTTCACACTTTACAGGGAGACACAGACATTAATATAAATGAATGAATTACGAATAGGTACATAAGTGCTGTGGGGTTGAAGGAGGGGTGAGTAAAGGGAGCAAATCAGGGAGATGCAGAAGGGAGTATGAAAAGAGAAAATCAGGGCTTAAGCAGGGAAGAAATGTGACTTCAGAAGGCTTTGACGGTAGGGAGAGTAATTGTCAGATATGAAGAGGGAGGACATACTAGGTCATGGGCAGGGTGTGAGTGAGAGTTTGGTGGCGAGATAGATGAGATTGAGCTACGGTGAGTTAGGTTGGCAGTAGAGGAGCAAAGTGGGCGGGCTTGGTTGTAATAGGAGAGCAGCGAGGTGAGGTAGGAGGAACAAGGTGATTGTGTTTTTAAAGCTGATGGTAAGAAGTTTCTGTTTGTTGCTGAGGTGGATGGGCAACTACTGGAGGTTCTTGAGGGATGGGGAAACATATCCTGAATGTTTCAGTAGAAAAATGATTCAGACAGCAGGGTGAAGTATGAAGTGGAGTGGGGAGACACAGGAGACAGGGAGGTCAGAAAGGAGGCTGATCGAGTAGTCATATCAGGATAGGATAAGTGCTTCGATTAACGTGGTAGTAGTTTAGGTGTAGAAGAAAGGGTCGATTTTAGTGACGTGAAGGTTGAACCGACAGAATTTAGTGATAGACTGAATATGTGAGTTCAATTAGAGAGATGAGTCAAAGATAATGCCAAGGTTAGGGCTCGTGAGACAGGAAGGCTGGTGGGGCTGTCTACAGTTATGTGAAAATCGGGGGAGGTCAGGGCTTGGGTTTGAAGATAAGAAATTCCATTTTGGACATGTTAAATTGCTAATCCTCACAAGTTGTGCATTAGGCAGCAAGAAAATGTTCCTATTATACATTATTATTATTTTCTACAACAATAATAATAATAATAATAATTGTAGTATTGTTAAAAACCTAGCATGTCCAAGCACAGCACTATACTCTAGGATAGCTACAAGATAATCAGGTCAGACACAGTCCAACATGAGGCTCACAGTCTAAAAGGTAGGAGAATAGGTAATTAATTCCCATAAAACAGATGAAGGAAACAAGGCACAGAGAGTTAACTTACTTATCCAAGGTTACATGGGAGGCAAGTGGGGGAGTCAGGATTAATAATAATAATGTTGGTATTTGTTAAGCGCTTACTATGTGCCGAGCACTGTTCTAAGCACTGGGGTAGACATAGGGGAATCAGGTTGTCCCACGTGGGGCTCACAGTCTTAATCCCCATTTTACAGATGAGGGAACTGAGGCACAGAGAAGTTAAGTGACTTGCCCACAGTCACACAGCCGACAAGTGGCAGAGCTGGGATTCGAACTCATGAGCCCTGACTCCAAAGCCCATGCTCAGGTCCCTTAACTCCTAAACCCGTGCTTTTTCCTCTAGACCACACTCCTTCCCAAAAAAACATCTTAGTAATACATTTTGACAGATGATTGGATTTAGTGGAATTGAGGTTCAGTCCTGGGTTTTCTGGCTACCCCACATTCCCAAGTGTTCCCTCCACATCGTTACTGCAGCAGGATAGCCTGACCAGGATAGCACTTAAAAGGTTACCATATGTTTGTATCATTCTCTCCTACTGCTGATTGCCTCTTGGGGTAGTTCTGCATTGGAGAAACTGCTCAATAGAGTGTTCCAGGAGTACTGGCTGTTAATTACTGCATTTGTAATTCTCCCATTAATAAACTCCTCAGGGTTCTTCACAGCAGGACCTCTAATGCCAAAAGTCTCTTCTGCATTTCAACTCCAGAAGCTGTTTGTTTAGCACACGGTCTGTTATCCCATCTTAAACAGGACCCCATGACTGGAAGAAATGTTGCTGAAATAGCACTTTGTGTTTCAAAGATCAAACAGGACTGTCCAAAGTTATCTTTGAGAATGCATATAATGAGTGTTCTAAGTCAACAGAACTCAGTTCCCTGCAGATATTCAAAAGGCATAACCCCCAACTTTAGGTCCCTAATAGGGTGGAGGTTTGCCTTTCAGTGAAGGATAATGCAGCAGAAGGTTCCTTTGTAGTGAAGGGCAGCTGTGAACCAGCATTCATTCATTCAATTGTATTTACTGAGCGCTGTGTGCAGAGCACTTTACTAAGTGCTTGGAGAGTACAATACAGCAGCTTGATGGAAATCAATGAGGCCCTCTCTCTGAGCTGATTGCAAGAGGACCATGAGATGAAATTGAGCCTAAACTTGTCCTCACTGTGATTGGCTGGTGGACCAAGCCCAGAAAAGGCACACTGGCTGACTGGGGCTGACCTGTGTGCCACTCTAATATTTGTAGTTGCTAACTTGGCTTAGTGGATAGGGCTGGGAGTCACGGACCTGGGTTCTAATCCCGGCTCTGCCACGTCTTCTGCATAACCTTAAGCAAGACACTTAACTTCTCTGGGCCTCAGTGACCTCATCTGTAAAATGGGGATTATGAGGATGAGTCCCTTGTGGGCCAGGGACTGTGTCCAACCTGATTAACTTGTATCTACCCCAGTGCTTAGAACAGTATTTGCCACAGAGTAGATACTTGAACAAATACTATTATTATTGGTGTCGTGCCATGCTAAGCAATTGAGGTATTGAGCAGAGAAGTAGCATAGCCTAATGGATAGAGCACAGGTCTGGGAGTCATAAATCATGGGTTCTAATCCTGGCTCCACCACTAGCCTGTGTGACCTTTTGCAAGTCACTTCGGTTCTCCGTGCCTCAGTTACCTCATGGAGATTAAAATGGAGATTAAGTCTGTGAACCTGATATGAGGCAGGGACCCTGTTGACTCACCAGTGTTTAGTACAGTGCCTGGCATATAGTATGTGCTTGACAAATACCATTATTATTATTATTGAGGGCTTACTGTGTGCAGCACACTGTAGTAAGCACTTGGGAGAATCCAGTTCCATAGAGCTGTTAGATATAGTCTCTAGACTTATGGCAGTTCCACTCTAGTGGGAGAGTTAAACACTAATATATATTACACATAGGGGAAGCAGCGGAATATAAAATGCAAGCTTGTCCCCAAGGCTGTACTGTCATAGTGGGCAGGGAACATGTCTATGAACTCCGTTGTTTTGTACTCTCCCAAGTGCTTAGCTCTGCAATCAGTAATTGTTCAATAAATATGATTGATTAATATGGACATTAGAGCTATGGGGGTGGGGTCAGTATCAAAGTGCTTAGTGGGATTTAGACTTTAGAATATAAATGATGGAGAAGGGAGAAAGAATACAGTGGGGAAGTGAGAGAGTAATTAGTTAAGGAAAGCTTCCTTGAAGGAGAACTCTCTTTAGTAGGGCTTTGAAAGTAAGGAGAGTGTTGAACTTTCAGATAGAAAGGGGAAGGGAATTCCTGACAGGAGGGGGTTTGAACAGAGGGTCAGTGGCAAGAGAGATGAGATTGAGGGACAGTAAGTTTGTGCTGGTGTAGACACAGTACAATCAGATCAGACTCAGTCCCTGCTCACATGGGGCTCTTAGTCTGAGAGGGAGGGCAAACAGGTATTTAATTCTCATTTCATAGATGAGGACACTGAGGTTTAGAGAAGTTAAGTGACTTGCCATAGTCACATGGCAGTTAAGTGGCAGAATCGGGATTAGAATTGACTCTCTCTGTCCTCTTTCCACTGGACCACTTAGGTTATCCACTGGCTTAACGAGATAAAACAACTGGGAATAATTATAAAATGCTGCCTTAATTCTCTCCAATTGCCATATTGAGAGTCCCCTGTCGGTTGCCTTTCGTGACCCATGAAAAGGCCACACTTTCTGTTTCTTTAATATTGAGAGATACAACTTTTAAGGTGACCTGTTCATTTTAATTCTAAACTTTAGAAAAAGCCAATTTAGCATTAAATGACTTAGACACTACTTCTGTGAAAAAATATCTGTACTAAATAATGCAGGGCCCTGATATAGTTTTCATTTATGCTGATTTAACTAGTCATCTAATGCTACAGTGTCACTGGCCCCATATCAAGTAGTACAAAGATAAAGAGAAAGCACCCATAATTTATGCTGAAGAAGAATAAAGTAATACTGCCTCCGAGAATGCTTCTGGCGCTTGCTGTATTTAGTAAGATGTTAGTAACCCATTCCTCAACTTCTGAACAAGACCTTTTTTGATATTGGATGAAAAGAGTTGTCATAAAAAAGCTTAAGAGAGTCCAGTTTTAAATCGACAATATCATGGAGAAACACTTAGAATGAAGTATAGAGAAGCAGCTCAACCTAATGGAAATATCACATACCTAGGAGTCAGTGGACCTGGGTTCAAATCCAGACTCTCCTACTTGCCTACTGTGTAACCTTGGGCAAGTCACTTAACTTCTCTGCTTCAGTCACCTCAACTGTAAACATGGGGATTAAGACTGTGAGCCCCATGTGGGACAAGGTCTGAGTCCAACCCTGATATCTTGTATTTACCCCAGAGGTTGGTGCCTGGAACATAATAAGCACTTAAATGACATAAAAATAATGATAAAAAACAAATAAATAAAATAAAGACCTCTGATTACATTCCTGCTTTTTACCTTTTTTATGATATCTGTTAAGGGAATACTATTTACTAGGCACTGTACTAAGTGCTGGGGTAGATACAAAATCATCAGGGTAGACGCAGACCCCATCCCATGTAAAGTTTCAGTCTTAATCTATATTTTACAGATTAGCTAATTGAGGCACAGAGAAGGTAAGTGACTATGTGGGGTACCTCCGAAATGTCACTTCTCGACTATCTGTGGAATCAGTCATTTGTATGTTTTCAGTAACGACTCTGGGAAGAACATTGTACTAAGCATGTGAGTGAGTATAGGAGAGTTAGCAAGCATGATCCCTGCCCTCAGGCCTCTTGAAGTCTAGTGGAGGAGAAAAATACTAAAATAAATCACAGGGAGGGGGAAGCAATACCGTACAAAGGCATGTTCATATACAAAGGCATGTTTATACGAATCCCCCAGCAGCTATGTTGGATATCCAAGGGATACAGAAACACTGAAGTGGCAGGAGAAACGCGGAAACAGTGGAGAGAGGAGAGATTAATCAGGGAAGGCTCCCTGAAAGAGAGGTGATTTCACAAGGGACTTGAAGATGGGGAAGTATAGCTTGACTGAGGAGGGAATTGCAGATAGCAGAAAAAGCAATAGCAAGAGAGTGTCGGAGAGACAAGAACAAAACACAGTGAGTGAATTACTTGAGAGGAGCAAGGTCCTCTTATGATCTATCTTCCCTACTATATTGTAAGTTCCTTGAGGTCAGGGATCAGGTTGATTAACAGTTGTACTCTCCCAATAGCTTAGTACCATACTCTGCACTGAATAATTGTTCCGTGGAGGTAGGGAGGTCGCAAGGAGGCTGATGCAGTAGTCGATATGGGATGTGACAAATGCTTGGACCTGCATGATGACAGATTCGATGGAGAAAAAGGGATGGATTCTGAAGATGCTGTAAAGAAGGGACCAACAGGATTTTGTGCCTGAATAAATATAGAGGTTGAAAGAGAGAGGAATCAAGGACAATGTCAAGGTTGTTAGCTTGAGAGATGGGGAAAATGGTAAAAGCATTGTCAACAGCGATGGGAAAGTTAGATGGAAGAAGAGATTCGTGAAGGGAAGATGAAGAGTTCAGTTTTGTATAAGATGAGTTTGAGGGGCTGGTGGGACACTCAAGTAGGGACGTTCTGAAGGCAGGAGGAGGCACAGGATTTCAGAGAATGAGAGAGGCTGAGGCTTGTGAAGTAGATTTGGGTGTGGTCTTGGTAAGGAATAGTAGAATGCTATAATGCCACCTCCCATTCAGTAGGATTTAGTGAGTGTTTAAGACATGTGGTGTACTGTACTAAGCTCTTGAAAGACTAGGTACAACCCCTGCCCTCAAGGAATTTACAGTCCAATGGCATATTCTCCTTTAAGGATTCTCCACAAGTTAGGTTGCTCCAACCTCATTCATTTGTATCTTCCAGCACTCTGGGACTTTCCATATGACCAACGATGCTTGTTCTTACTCCAGGTTAAGTCTGTTTCCTTTTTTTTTGATCCTCTACAGATACGGATAAAAACCCATTAGCATGATTCTCATAAAAACTCCTCATCTACTTGATGACCTTAATTAGCCTTCTCTTTCCCTGATGAAACAACTCCGTCTCCTTGATCCACTCTTCAAAGGGCATTCATCTGTCCTTTAAATCTGATTGGTTGCTCCTCCGATTTTCTGTGTCCTCCCTTTCTTCTTCATGGGCAACCTAAACACCAGAACAGTAGCCACATTTCCTCTCCTAGGCATCAAACTAAAAGACGGGGCTTTTAGTCCTGACTTCCTTTTCTCCAAGGGCCAGTCCAAGTAGAAATGGTGGCCAGAAGGGATTACAGACCTCCCCACCCAAGTGCCCGCTCTGGTCCAATTCCAAGCACATAGATGAGCCAGATTTGAAGGAAGCGATTCTTTAAAAAAAAAAAAAGGCATTTCAGAGTTTGTCATTTGGATGGTGAAGCCAAAGGAACATTTTTAATAGTAACAGCTGCTCAGGATAGCAAACACCTGCACTGCTTAGGAATTGGTGATTGCATTGTGGGTTGTGCTTTTTCTAGAAGCCTCTGCAAGCTGTTTGGTTGATTTCCTGCAAGGATGAATTAGTTATCTGGACATTTGGAAATAATAACAAGTGCTGTCACAGAAAAGTTCATGGGGTTTCCTGCCCTCACTTATTATACTGTTTGCTACCAGTGATTTGTTCTGAGTACCTTTGGGAGAGAAATATCACAAGAGATTGAAACCATTTTAGAATATCCAAGAAGTTTTTCAATATCTAATCCACTATTGACAACGGTGCATTAAGCTACTACCTACAATTAGCTCCTCCTAGATCATTTCATCATCCCCCTTACTTGGATGTCTAATCATTTCATGACATATTAAGAATAGATGATCCCCTATTTGAGTAGCCTGACAATCACAAATGTGGCAATTTTTAAATACCCAATAGGTGGACATAGTACTTTTGGGTGAATAGGTCATGAATAAATACTTCTCCAACCAGTCACTTGCATTTGCACTTCTTAGACCTGGGCACCTGTACATCAATGAACAGAGAAGCAATGTGGCTTAGTGGAAAGAGCCCAGGCGTGGGAGGCAGAAGGCGTGGGTTCTAATCCCATCTCCGCCATTTGTCTGCTGTGGGACTTTGGGCAAGTCACTTAACTTCTCTGTCTGTTACCTCATCTGTAAAATGGGGATTAAGACTGTGAGCCCCATGTGGGACAACCTGCTTACCTTGTATCTACCCCAGCACTTAGAACATTGCTTGGCACATAGTAAGTGCTTAACACCATAAGTATTATTAGTATTATTATTATTATTAGCAATGGCAAAACAACAGGTAAGAGGATTACTGACCCATCGGAGGGTCAAGCTGTTACTATGCGTTAGCTAGACTATGGTCTAGTTGTCCATGTTAGGTGGAAAACCAGGTACTCAAACTCAGGAGTTGATAGGACACATGCATTTCTTTCTTCAACCATTTGATATTCCCTGCATTGTGGACATTTATAGGAACAAGAAAAAAAATGAGCAGGCACTAAAGGAAGCAATTTTGTTTGCGATCTTATTTTAAACACTGATAAGACTTTTTATAATTAAATCTTTATAATGAACCACCCATTTATAGGATTTTTTTTTAACCAATGACATAGAGCTCATTACAGAATTGAATCATTGTTTGTGAAGGTCTCCATACAAAGAACTTCTATACAACACAGTCCCTCTTGCAGTTCCTCCCCACAAATTGGCTTTATTATAAAGAAGTCATCCCAGACTTTGAATGTGCTTTTTGAAAACGGCCAATAAACCCAGAAAAAAAGAATAGAAAAAAACTAGTAAGATAGTTATTTGTAGATGACAGAGTTTTAAAGCCTGAGCATTGTGGAGACAAGTTTCTGGAAAACAGAAAACATTTCTTTGCAGAGTATGAATTCTATCATTCTATCTTATGGTGATACAAACTTGGGAGAGGGAACACAAAGTAAGACTGTATGGAAGCTGTCAGATATCGTTTTTCTCCCCTCTCCAAACTACACAAATATGCAAAATAACAATAGTTGAAAACATCTTATGTCAGTTTTTTCAAGATAGAAAGGAAAATGGACTATAGTATACTAAGACAAAGAAGAGCTAACAAGGGCCATTAATCATGGATCTAAATCAGAAATGGAAACACTGTTTTAACAGCTGTTGTATCAATATAATGTTCAAGAGATAAAATTAGATGTGATTCTCCTTACAAGAGATCTTAGAAAATTTGATATTTATCAAGCTGGTGATAGAGCCTGGAAACTTAAGAGGTGCCCTAAGTCATAACAGTGAAACAATCTCAAAGGCAGCTCCTTTAAAGACCACTTCTTTTGCCAAACATGTCTGGAACACTGGTATTCCTTGGTCACACTAATATACCCCTGCTGCGTGACATGTTCTAGGACTAGATCTGTTCCAGGGATGGAAAATTGCAGGACCATGCTGATACACTCCAATAAAAAGCATTTACTTATGTAGCCTTGGTTCCTTGAGACCCACATGTATACCTTTATTTATCAGATTATGCCTTTTCAACTAGGATGTGGTCAGATTTTATAACAAGCCACATATACAAGTGGATTTCTCCAGAGTCCTGGCAATAAACTGCTTTAAGAAATATTGTGGTGATGGAAAGTCAGTGATCAATTAGTGGTTTGGAGAGCTTCCCACATGCTGATGAAAGCTCATTCCCTGCATTTTTTTTAATAGTTTGCACAGTTTTAGTCTTGGCCTCTAATCCATATTATATCTCAATGCTGACTGATGCCATAGTCTACTGAGAGTCAGATCAAATGATGCCGTATTCATATGGCAAGTTTACACTTGATCATCATGGTCGGTTCTATCAGGTACTAGAGGTGGAGTAAGGAGGTTATAAGACTAAATAGCATTTCCTTGTCTTTTAATGGGCTGGTAAAATGCATTCAGCTTTTGAAACAAGTCACCACAAGAGTTGCAGGGGATCAAGCGAGAGGTATGTGTCTATTAAAATGTATCAGTGACCTCCAGTGGAATACTGGGAAGTGAGTGCATGCTTAGCTGTAGAAGAGTCTATTGCATTAGCATATGCAATTCAGAATTTACCCAGTCCTAGAGGAACCATGGCCTTGCATTGCTATGGGCAGGTAATGTGTTTGCTAATTTTGTTGTATTGCCCTCACCCAAGCACTTAATTCAGTGCTCTGCACATAGTCAGTGCACAACAAATACCATTAACTGATTGATGAGGAAAAAGAGTCTGGAGTTTAAACTGGATGTAGCATTGATGAAAGGCATGCAGAGAACTGAACAACTGTCTGAAGGGTTTGGTTTGTTCTGGCTCAGGTCTCATCTTCTCTGGGCTTGGATTAGCCGCATCGGTGGTTTGCACTGCCCCAAATGCACTAGAAAATTGTTCAGTTCTGTTCATGAATCCCTAGCCTGTGAGCCCCTCTGTTAAAATCCTGTGGCCAGTAAGGAATCTCAGCTCCAATAAAATGCCAGTTCAGAATTCAGTCATCCAACTGATAGAGATGGGGGACTTTGCATAGATGCAAGGATGATGATCTAAACAATAATAGATGTGATTCACCCATCTCCCATGAAATCTCAGGCACTTATTTGACATGTGACTTAATGACTTCAGGTTGGCTGCCTTAATCAGTACTGCAAGCACTATGAAAGACTGTCCAGGCGGCAAGCCAGGTTATGAAAGAGGGCACGCTAATTCGGTTTTTCAGGCAGCTTTCAGATTTTCCAGAGAGCTTATTCTTTTCCAGCCAAAGGAGATGAGAGATTTTATATCAAGGTCACTGAGTACTTTCAGGGCCTTCTGAAGAGTTGCATTAGATCACCAGCTGATAGTTCAGTGTCCAGTTGGTTAACACATCACTACGCTGAACAAGCGATTTGACTTTTGCCAGCACCCTGTTCGTTTGTGAAAATGTAGATTTCCCCTTCCTCTTTTCCCCACAGTCCATTGACTCTATAATCTGTGCCATTTTAGGAGCTTTAAAGTGGGGGCGATTGCATCTTATTTCCCTGTTGTATGGGATTTGTCACTTGATCAGAGAGAAACTAATTGGGGGCAAAAATTGGAAAAATAGGTAATAGGCAAAATGAGTAACAACTGTGGTATTTGTGAAGCTCTTACTCCTACTTTTGGGGCCGTGTAAGTCAAGGGCAGGAACAAATCAACTTTATTTACTAAATATACCCTAGTAGACTCAGAGAAGCAGCATGACCTAGTGGGAAGTCAACTTTTCTGGTAACCAGGGGATTTGTGTTCTATTCTGGGCTCTGATACTTACCTGTTGTTTGACAATAGGTAAGTCACAACTTCTCTAACTCAATCTCATCTGTAAAATGAGAATTCAAAACCTGTTCTCCCTGTGGGCCCAGTATGGGATAAGGACTGTGGCCATCCTGATTATCTTGTATCAGACATAATGCTTACTTCAGGAACACAGTAAGCATATAACAAATACTACAGTTAATGCTATGGGCTCAGTTACTCTGTTTCTCCAATATACTACTGCATCAAAAGGATCGTTATTTTCAAACAGTGAGAATATTCAGGATTTGTAACTCGCTACATGCCAGAAATAAGGGTCATCCACTCTTTTTGTTGGGGGACCTCATCCATCGACACCTTTAACGAGAAGGAAACACCAACAAGAAAGAAAGGGACATAGAATGAGTCCATCAGCGATATTTATTGAATGCTTACTGTGGCACAGTACTGTACTAAGCCCTTGGGAGAGTACAATATGCTTGGAAAAGTATGTGGCAGAAGACGTCAAAGACCCCGCCGTAATCATTATCTTCAAGAATTGTTACATATGCCGATTGTGGGTACTACAAGATTATCTGTTTCCACTGCAGACAAGATCTTAGACTCTTACAGACAGATTCCTGAAGAATACACTTAACTAGCACTTTCTCAATTGCAATGTAGACTAAACCAAACTTCACAGCAGGTATGAGACCTATTATCATTTTAGATATCACAAAACCATTTTGCACTTTCAACAAGACTCAGGCAACTGCTAAGCAATTTTCCTCTGAGAGGATACACTGAAGGTGCCCTCTGAAAACTTTCTCCCTTTGCCACTGAAGTAAAGCAGCACTGGGCAATAGATCCAGTCCTGTCCAGTTTATTCCATACTGCCATGCATGCATGGGAAACTTTTCTAACTCGAAGTCAAAACACATCATTAAAAGTCTGAGTTGGTCATTCAAAACAGCTGGATGCCTCTGTAAACTGTAAGCTCTCTGTGGGCAGGGAATGTTTCTATCAATATTAGTATTTTCAGTATCCTCCTAATGTACCTTAGTATAACTTAATCATCTCTATCTTGCTGAAGACCCCTTATTCACATCCTCCCTCTGACCTGGAACTCTGTCCCTCTTCATGTCCAACAGATCACCACTCTCCCCGCCTTTAAAGTCTTATTAAAATCACATCTACTCCAAGAGTCCTTCACCTTGTAAACCTTTATTTCCCCTCATAATAATTTTGGTATTTGTTATGCACTTTCTATGTGCCAGACACTGTACTAAGCCCTGGGGTGAAAACAAACAAATCGTGTTGAACACCATCCCTGTCCCACGTGGGGCTCACAGACTCAATCCGAACACCATCCCTGTCCCACGTCGGGCTCACAGTCTCAATCCCCATTTTACAGATGAGGTACCTGAGGTCCAGAGAAGTGAAGTGACTTGTCTAAGGTCATACAGCAGACAAATGCAGAGTCAGGATTAGAACCCATGACCTTCTGACACCCTGGCCCGTGCTCTATCCACTATACCATACTGCTTAAAGGTCTTGAGCAGTTGGTGGGGGCAACAAGCATGGGTGCCAGTGAGGGAGGAGAAGTCATGGGGCTGAGCAGAAATAAGGGCAGTGTTAAAACACATAAAGATGAATTTTAAGTGGTTGAAGGCAGCCTTATCCAGGATTTTCACCTCAATACAACACAGCACGAACACAAGACTGGTGTATGTCTACTCTGGAGCTGATATAGGCTGAGAGTTATTGATGCAAGAAAAACTGAGGGATAGGGGGTGATGGGGATGAGGCCATGGATTTTTGCATCAAGGGAGGGGAATCTGTATATGGAGCCCAGATGGAATAGGATGGCCTAGGATAAGTAGAGGGGATGTAGAGACAGGAGATTTCTGTGCAGGAAGAGAACAGTTTGTAGGGATGGATTTTGGGAGAGAAGAAATGATAGTTGGTTTCAGTCAGAGTGGTATTCAGTATTGATAAGGTTAGAAATGGCGCAAAGACTAGTAATGATGAAATCCAGTGGGTGGGGTTTTTTATGGTATTTGTTATGCACTTGCTTCGTGTCCAACACTATTCTTAAATGTTGGGGTAGCTACAAATTAATTAGATCAGACACAGTCCCTGTCTTGCAGTGCAACCTAGTGGAAGGAATACAGGCCTAGGAGTGAGGGGCCCTGGGTTCTAATCCCAGTTCTGCCAATTGCTGGCTGTGTGACCATAGGTAAATCACTTCACTACCCTGTGCCTCAGTTTCCTCAATTGTAAAATGGGGGCTCAATACCTGTCTTCCTTCCAACTTAGATCACGTGTTTAAATTGGAAGGATGAAGTAGAAGGTCAGCAGAGTTGAGAAGTGAGAGAAAGTGGGCAGTTGGGGTTCATTAGGAACAGCTACATGGATTTTAAAGTCCCAGAGAGAAGAGTACATACATAACAGTGGCATCAAAATCGCTCAGAAAATTGGTGGCGCAGTCACATCTAAGACATTTCTTCATGCTCCTTCTTTCTCAGAATTGTCATCCAATACCTAAGGGAACTGTCCCATTCTCTTATGGGGCATGAAAGGAGCAGATAAGGAAGAGTAAAAAAAAAATCTTATTCTCCAGCGGCACTACAAGCAATAAACTGGGGACCCCACACTAGATCTCACAGCTCAAGAAAACATTCCCAAGTGATAAGAGGAAGAGAAACTCAATATCTGGAACCTGAAAGTGCACCTAAGATTTCATATAACAAGTCAAGAGCCGAGTCTCAAAAAGAAGAGAAAATTTCATCTGAATAGGACCTCTACATTCATTATGAATTTATAAGGTGAATGTTCAATAAGAAGATCAGTGTCTCTAGTAATCTAACCACTTACACCTGAAAACTTTCAGGATCAAAAAGTCCAAACAGGATAACAAAGGCAACAAGAGCGTACACAATACAAAATTAAAGTATAAAAATCCAATATTCATGCAAGAGGTCCACATGCTTTACCCCTTCTTTACTAACACATTCTGGGCTGGGGTAATGTAGAAAATATCTTTCTTTACCTCATCTTCTTTATCTGTCAAATAGAGGTTACAGCACTGACCTCCATTTTAGAGGGCAGACAGGAATAACAAATACCAAATGATCAAAAAGTGCTTCCTGAAATATAAATTGCTATGTGAAAATAATGGAAGAGATAATATTTAAATTCATATAGATAGTAAATAGAGGTCAGCAAAGAGGGCCTGAAAATAAATACCATTCCACATTGCCAGGCAAACCATCTGTTACCCTCAGAAATGCAGAATCAGCAGCAGCGGCAAGTCAGAGAGATTAGAGGTCCCAAAACCTAAGCCAAAATTCTATGAGCTCTCCAAGGGGATAACCCACTCTCATATTCTCCAGTATTTTCTCAATAGCAGTTTGGAAAAGGACCCAGCCACTGCTGGGCAAGGAATGGTTTGTTGGAAATCCTGTGCCTGATTGCTGAGAGAAAGAGTTTTCACTTGGGGGTCCTGGAATGCCCTCCCTCCTCACCTCCGCCAAACTAATTCTCTTCCCCTCTTCAAAACCCTACTTAGAGCCCACCTCCTCCAAGAGACCTTCCCAGACTGAGTTTCCCCTTTTCTTTCTGCTCCCTCTGCTCCCCCTCTACCCCCCCACCCACCTCCCCTCAGCTAAGCCCTCTTTTCCCCCTTTCCCTTTGCTCCTCCCCCTCTCCCTTCTCCTCCCCTCAGCACTGTGCTCGTCCACTCAATTGTATATATTTTCATTACCCTATTTATCTTGTTAATGAGATGTACATCACCTTGATTCTATTTATTGCTATTGTTTTAATGAGATGTTCATCCCCCCGATTCTATTCATTGCTATTGTTTTTGTCTGTCTGTCTCCCCCGATTAGACTGTAAGCCCATCAATGGGCAGGGACTGTATCTGTTGCCGATTTGTACATTCCAAGCACTTAGTACAGTGCTCTGCACATAGTAAACACTCAATAAATACTATTGAATGAATGAATGGGGGTAACCTGCTGAGTGATTTTCTCCAAATGTTTTTGAGCTACACTCCCTCCTCCAGTCAGTTAATCAGTAGCTTTTAATGGGCAAAAGTCCTCCCAAAGTCACATCTCCTCCAGAAGGCCTTCCCCAGTTAATCTCTCCCACAAAGTAGCATGATGTAGTGGCTAGAGCATGGGCCTGGGAGTCAGAATGTCATGGGTTCTAATCCCACCTCCATTACTTGCCTGCTGTGTGACCTTGTGCAAGTCATTTCATTTCCTCTGTGTCTCACTTACCTCATCTGTAAAACGGGGATTGAGACTGTGAGCCCCATGCAGGGCCAGGGACTATGTCCACTCTGATTTACTTTCATCCACACCCCAGCACTTAGTTCAGTATCTAGCACATAGTAAGTGTTTAACAAATGTCACAATTATTATTAATGCCACCTTAGTACTTCCATGCCACCTAAGCAGCTGGCTAATCACCCTTCTCCCTTCCAACAGCATTTATGGTTATAGCATTAACTTGGTTGAATCTCCCCATCTGTAATCCATTTTAGTGTTTGTCTTGCCAGCTAGATTTTGAATTCCTTGGAGTCAAAGTTTGGGTCTATTTATTCTAGTATACCTTTGCAATCATTAGCACAATGCACTGCCCAGAGTGAGCGCTTAATAAATACTACTGATTGAAAATACAAGGCATTAAGCACTTGGGAGAGTAATTTAGAATTATTAGGCTCAATCCCTACCCTTGTGTATCTTACAGTTCAGTAGAGGGGATAGACACAAAATAATTCACAAACAAGAAGTGTTCCAACATTCGAGTGGGTAAGTATGTGCAAAAACATGATGAGGGGATGTGAATACAACAAGAGGTTGTTAGGTGCTCGGTTGATCATAGTAAGACTATAACATGGCTATGCATAAGATGTTAACAGCCTGCCATTAGTTAATAGCTACCCCTGTTCAAGCCCCAGTTCCTCCAGTCTTATAAATGATTCACTCTCATCTGCAGTATGACCTATTATCCCTGCACTTCAGCTATTTCCTACTTCCAAAACTCTGAGGGGCACCTCCAACCACTATAAAGTGGACACCTTGAGAAATTGGAATGTCTTGAAGCAGAGTTTGAGTATCCTGCACTAAACTGATGTCTAGGGAAGCGGCATGGCCTAGTGGGAAGAGCACAGGCCTGCAAACGGGAGGAGCTGAGTTCTAATGGTGTTCCTACTCTGCAGCTTACTTCTGTGTAACCTAAGGCAAGTCATTATATGTCTCCATGCTTTAGTTCCCTCATCTGCAGAATGAGGATTCAACACCAGCGCTCCTTCCTACTTAGAATGTGTGCCACAAGTGGGAGCTGATTATCATGTATCTACCCCAGTGCTTAGTATAGTGCTTGGCACTTAGTAAGCACTTAAATAATAATAAATAATTGTGGTACTTGTTCAGTCTATATTCATAGTGTTCAAAGTACCAAAAGCAAAGCAATTAACATAAGTGACTCACTACAACCTACTACAACCCATCATGCACACTTCACTCCTCTAATGCTCATTGTAACTCTATCTCACCACCAACCTCTTGCCCACATCTGTGCCTATGGCCTGGAATATCTTCCTTCTTCATCTCCAAAAAAAGATCACTCTCCCTACATTCAAAGTCTTATGGAAGGCACTTCTCTTCCCAAGAGGCCTTTCTTGATTAAGCCCTTATTTCCTTGTCTCCCTTTCCTCTCTATTTTGCCCTCTTCAGTGAGCTCTCCTTCATCCCCATAGCACATATATATCCATAATTTATTTATATTAATGTTTGTCTCCCTTTCTAGATTGTAAGCTTGTTGTAGGCAGGGAACATATCTACCAACTCTGTTATATTGTACTCTCCCAAGTGCTTAGTACAGTGCTCTAAACACAGAAGGAGCTAAATAAATGACTGATTGATTGAATGATTGACTTACCCACCATATGCAGTGTAAGGGACAATTCACCCAAAGACCTTTTAAGAGTGCATAACAGGTATAGGAATATGGACTCTAGTCTGGAGCGGAGTTTAGTCCAATTTGGGAACTTTTAAATGAAAAGAACTCATACAATTGATGAAGCTGTAACATACACACACCCACACAGTGAAATTGCTACAAGTAAATAGAGCTAACTTTTCTACATTGTTTTCCGTCTAGAATCTACACAACAACCTACACTCGGCTTCAAAGCCAACTGTTTTCTAGCAGAGATGACCCCAAAGAAAAATTATCTGGAAGATGATTGTCTGGGTTCTTCACAAAGGTGATATGCAGGATGACAGGGAGAAAAATGGAAATGCAGTACCTCTAAAGGCAGGTCTGTGAGGTAGATTCTAGCCCCTTCGGGGAATCGAGGAAATCTGCATTGCAAAATCATAAGACTCTTTTACTAAAGAGAAAAATCATGCCGAACAAGCAAAATTGTCTTGAACACTGAACTTTTCTGCTGACAACCTGGAAAAAAAAAGACTTTTTTTTTTTTAAACTCAGCACCCAAAGGTAATTAGCAAACAGAAAAGTGATTTCAAATATTGTTATCTGCTTGACTGCTGTGCTGAAAGGAATTTCCCTGGTTTAAAAAGCTTCAAGTTGGACTCTGGAGGATCAAGGGAGAATGGAAGAGGCATCTGGAGAGTACTGTGGAAAAAGGCGTTTGAAGAGCACTGTGGGAAGAGATATTTGAAGAGCATTCTGCAGAGGAGTTCCTACCCACATCCAGTGGGGAAGCCCAGACAAATCTCTCCTCCCTCCACGGGGACTTTCCAAACTGTACTCCTTTACTCGCCTAAATGTTTAATTCCCATGTGTTATCTGGAAAGCCCTATGAGATTTTGTAACAGGATCCCAGTGTATACTCTATTTCCTCACTCACTGTAGAGCGACTAATATTCAGTTTAAACACAAATCTGTTCAGCTGTCTTACAGATGGTGCATTACTATATTCTAATCCCAGATGATTGCCTGAAAACAGCAGAGCCATTTGGAATTGTGGGTGATTCCTATCTTCTGTTAATGTTGTGGCCTGATGAAGGAAACATCAATTTTTAAATATGCAAGAAGCAAAGAAACCTGAGTAACTGGGGAAAAATTATTTTGCTATTTATAGAATAAATAGAATTTGAGAAAATGGTACTCAAAAAACACTCAAACCCACAACTTTCTCCCTTTTGTACCCCTATGGGACATATCAGCAGATCTCATAGTAAATGGTTATAGTCATTATGAATATAGTATCAGGATCTAGACAAATCAAAAGACATACATTTCTCCAGTATTTCCTTCAGACCCTTTTCTCAAACATGATAACTGTATATCTTCCACCTTGTTACCAGATCTAGCTGAAATTCCTGTTTTGTTTGACTGTTAGGGATCATTTTGGACATTCTGTGGCTGAGTGACACAAGGGGGGAACCTACTCAGATAAAAAGTCTCGAGTATTAGAGAATGACAGAGCTCCTGAAAGAGTTCCAAATTTAAAAAAAAGAAGATGCAAAGATAGATTATCGAGATTCCTAACATGAATCAATCTCTGTAAGGAAAAGATATCCTAATCTGCAAATTGAAACTACCCAACAATTAAAACATCTCACCTTATTTGTTAAAAGGGAAACACTAGAACCAGGAACATGGCTAGGGATGATAACTACAGTAATTCATTTCATTAGCAACCAAGTTTACATAACTCCAATTTGGAACTTTATAGTGAGCTGAATTAGACTATTCCTCTAATCTCATGAACAGAATGTGGCATTATACTGTTGTGTGACTACTTGTAGATGTGGAGAAATCAAATAATACACAAGGTAGAGTAAAGCCAGAAGAAGATATCAGCATGCATAGGGAATTTTTCCTGGTGAAAATATCTATGTTTCTGATTACGGCATGTAGTATAATGCAATTTGAAGAGAACAATTCTGTCATCACTCTGTTCCTGTTATAAAATGTTTCTGGCTAAAAAAACCCAAATTGTAGCCAATATTTATGTGAGACATGTCATGTTGACAACTAGGAAACTATGTTCTAGGCCTTCTGAAGATGAGGAAAATGTCAGTGGAATCATATTGATCAAAGGAGGACTCCACTTGGATCCAAATGTCTGATTTACTTTCTGCATTAATTCATTAATTCAATCATATTTATTAAACACTTACTGTGTGCAAAGCACTGTACTAAGCACATGGGAGAGTACAATATAAAAATAAACAGGCACATTCCCTATCCACATCATCATTTCCACCTGGGTTCATCCACTGCTGAATCCAACTCTATTTTCGTTTCCTATTTCTAAACTCATACATTCTCATGATGCCTTAAACTTTACTGTCAAACCACTTCAGGGCATCATCCATTGGCTTTTAGAATGGATGGAGAGAGTTATTTTAGTGCTTCCAAGAGCAGAGAATGAATTAAAAAATAAGTAAGTACTATGGAAAGGAATTAATGTAGAAAGGTTAGGGTTGGGGTTAGGTGCTGTGAATTGATGAGGGAAGACTTCCTGAGGGGTGGTGATTTTAGGTGGGCTTTGAAGTTGGGGAGAGTGGAAGTCTGGCAGAATAGGGGAGACAGATTAAATAGGTAAAAGAAAATCCCTGCCCTCAAGGAGCTTACCCTCTAGCAAGAGGGAAAGAAGCAAAATAATTCTCAGATAGCAGAAAGAATAGAATGTTCACATGGAAAAGCTCAAACACTAATATGTACAGTTGTGCTACTGGGTGACTTGAAGTGCAAAATCCTGGAGCAGTAATTGGGGAAGAAGAAAATTAATCAAAGAATAATAATATATTATAATAACATGTTACAGTGATTTATTGAGCATTTATGTATTATATAATTGTTATATATTTGATGTTATATATTATAATTATTTTAATTACAGTATATGTTAAGTTCTTACTATATGTCAAGCACCCTGCTAAGCACTGGGGGAGACATAACATAATCAGATTGGACAGAGTCCCTCTCCCACCCCTATTCTAGACTGTAAACTCATTGTAGTTAGGGAATGTGTTTGTTCATTGTTATACTGTACACTCCCAAGTGCTTAGTACAGTGCTCAGCACACAGTAAGTGCTCAAAAAATACAACTGAATGACTGAATGAACATGAGGTGCTTCCTCTAAGGAGGAGAGAAAACTTATAGTTGATCCCCATTTTACGGATAAGAAAATTGAGGCACAGAGACATTAGGTGACTTGTCCAAGTTCACACAGCAGATAAATCCTGGTCCTCTGACTACCAGGCCCATGCTCTTTCCCCTTGTCCCACAGTGCTGACTATGGACCTGTCTCTTCCTTTTTCTCTACTGTAGCTTCCTTCCTATATGCCTTTTTGAACTTTTCTTCATCCTGCTTGTCCTCCTCAGGGTAGTTTTGGATCACTGGACCTGATAGCTGGAAATCTTAGTCCAGCCCTGTTTCATTTTTCTCCAGCCCAGGAATCATTTCTCTTCTGAAGTTGAAGGAAGAGACAGTAGCCTTGAAAAACAGATCTCCCAACCCCATGCTATGCACGTGAGACCTCAAACAATATCTGTTGTCAGCCTCAGATAAAATTTTCCAATGTAAAAGAGTTGTAATGGAAAATGGAGTGAGTAAAGGTTAGGTATGGAACTACCAAGGTGTGAGTCATCTGACTAAACGCCAATAGAAAAGAATTTAGACCGTCCCTACAGAGGTACAAGAGAGGTGTAAGGGGTAAATAAGGAAGATGATAAGACACCAGAATGAAGGGCCAAGTTATTTTGAACCTGTTCTCCAGCCTGCAGGTCCTGAGAGTGCCATAATGTGTCTTCTGATTCCACCTGTGATTCCCTCAATGCCTCCCATCTGCTTCTAAAGAGAAGCCATGCCCAGTTAGCAGCTGAGTGGGCTGGTGCCCACTCTGGGTGATATTTTTAGGAAGATTTAAAGTGATGATGGAAAAGAGACCAAATGGGAGTAGCCTTATATTGGTGGTGCTCCACACCCCTCCCATGATTTGCCTCGCCCAAAACTCGGCCAACTCTACGTGTCATAATTAAATGTCATTACAAGGACAACACTTAACACCCTCATGCTGGGAATAGAGGAAGATTTATCAGCAGGAGTGACCTTAGATTTAAGAGGTCTATCAATCTATCATTAGTATGTACCGAGTGCTGATTCTGTGCAGACCAGGGTACTGTGTTCTTGGGAGAGTACAGGAACTGTGATTGACCTGATTAGCTTGTATCAACACCAGACCTTAATAAAGTACCTGAAACATAGTAATACCATAAAAAAATACAATCCCATAACAAAAATGAGATTAGTAGACATGTTTCTCAAGGAGTTTATGATCTAGAGGGGAAGACATTAAAACAAAAAATGGGCAGAAAAGAAGCAACCAAGTTTAAAGATATAAAATACATTTATGGGGAATAATAATTACGGTATTTGTTAAGTGCTTACTATGTGCCAGGCACTGTACTAAGCCCTGGGTTGAATATAAGCAAATAGGGATGGATTCAGTCCTTGTCCTATGTGGGGCTGACACTCATCGCCATTTTACAGATGAAGTAACTGGGGCACTGAGAAGTGAAGTGACTTGGTCCAGGTCACACAGCAGACAAGTGGCAGAGCCACAATTAGAACCCATGACTTTCTGACTCCCAGGTCCATGCTTTGTCCACTAGGCCACGGTCGGGGTGTCACTAAGTGCTTAGTGGGTGATGATTCAGGTGCATGGGCAATGCAGTCGGGTAGGGGAGATAGCAGGGAGAGATGAAGGATCAATCAGGTAAGGCTTTCTGGAGGAGATGAGATTTGAATAGGGCATTGGAGGAGGCTACCAGATGTGAAAAGGGAAGGAGTTTCAGGCAGGAGGGCAGGTGTGATCAAGAGGACAACAACCAGAGATATGAGAGAGAGGCACACATATATTTAGAGAAAATTATATTTACATTTCTAAGAGCAGTTATCTTTGGCTTGTTTCTGCAGCCAAATTAATATCTTAATAATTTCAGATGATTTTTCATCTGAACTAATGACTAATTACTACAACGTCAATAGATTAAAGAGGAAAGTACAGAAAGCTGATTTCAGATGACAGGTGCATCTCTGTATTTCACTGCTCTATTTAGTCATTAAACTTTAACAAGGCTATGCTATGACCTCTGTAGCCAATGCTTGAACTCAATTTGAAAAGCACAACGGTGCCTTTTCCATCTTTGATGCATTTTTATTTTACTGCAATTACAGATTTCCAACCAGGCCAGAGGGTTGTGCCCAGGGCCTGGAATGCCCCTACCCTACAATTCCATCAGCCTGCACCCCTCTCCACTTCCAAAGCTTTCCTAGTAAGGGAAATAGTATTTACTAGGTGCTTACTGGGGTGTAGAGCACTGTATTAAGTGCTGGGAGAGAATCCGCATACTGGGAATTAGATCCAATCCCCGTACCCTGGGGAGGTAACAATCTAAGAGTATAAAGGGAGAGAGACTGTAAACTCATTGTGGGAAGGGAAAGTATCTGTTTACTGTTAAATTGTAGTCTCTACAAGCACTTAGAACCGTGTTTTGCACACAGTAAGCGTTCAATAAATATGACTGAATGAATGAATGAGGAGTGAATAAAGACACATAAGGAATCATGAAACAAGAATGCATTAAAATGAAAGATAAGGACAAATATACAAAATAAAAACAAAAATCAGCAGGGTAATGTGGCTTAGAGGAGCTGAATTGCAGGCTCTTTATGGCTCTGAGTCCAAGGCACACCCATGGCCACATCACCCACCTGTCTCCTCCTCCCAGTTAGTCAGTCAATCATATTTATTGGGCCTTCACATTGCCCAAAGCACTGTTTAAAGTGCTTGGAAGAGTACAACAATAAACAGACACATTACCTGCCCACGATGAGATTAATTATCAACACCTTGTACCTTTTCAACTGCTTCACTGGCTCTGACACTTCGTACTTACTTGTTCATGCCCACCCTCAGCACTTGTTCATTGATGTATATTCTATTGAATTTTCTATTTTACTTATTCTGATTCTAATTTCTGTAACTATTTCTATGTCAGGCTTCCAGTAAAAGTGCAAGCATCTTGAGGTCAGGAGATGTGTAAAAAGAATAATAATGATGATAGCTTTTGCAAAGTGCTGACTATGTACACGGAGTATATACCCAGTAATTAGTTCAGTCCCTGTCCCACCATGAGCTCTCAATCTGTCTTCTGATTTGGTTGGACTAGTGCTTAGTGTACAGTTAGCACTCAATAGATACTATTGGTTGACTGAGTCCCAAATGCTTAGCACAATGAATTGCACTCAGTAGGCACTCATATATATTACTATCACTACTCAATTTACAGAGTAATCTAAATGATTTATTTTCAAAGAAACTCTGCTGTCCAGACTGAAAATATTTAAGGCAAAGGCTTAAACCAGTCTTTGTTGGATCAATTAAGCTTTAGGAAGAAAATGAAGCCATGGATTTTTTTTTTCCAGTCACTGCTTAATTTTAAAATTTTTCTCCCAACAAGATCTAGGTTGAAATATTAAGCAAGCTGACAAAATTCAAAGTTTCACAAGTAAAGACTGTATGCTAGTTTTTGGTACAGCGGGGAAAGGCCAGTTTTCTGATCAGAGACTATAATCTTGCTTTTAGAAGAGAAACAGAAGAATGGCATATATATCTCTATATCTATATCATATATGGATAGACATATAGATATATAGACATATCATATATAGATAAAATATAGATATAGATATATATGCAGACAGTGTAAAGAGCACGGGCTTTGGAGTCAGAGGTCATGGGTTCGAATCCCAGCTCTGCCACTTGGCAGCTGTGTGACTGTGGGCAAGTCACTTAACTTCTCTGTGCCTCAGTTACCTCATCTGTAAAATGGGGATGAAGACTGTGAGCCCCACGTGGGACAACCTGATTCCCCTGTGTCTACCCCAGCTCTTAGAACAGTGCTCTTCACATAGTAAGCACTTAACAAATACCAACATTTGTGGACTTTTCAAGGATTTAAAAGTTCCCTTAGGATACCACTTGAACAAATTTCATTGAGCTTAATGAAAGTAATTTTTTTCAATTATTGTATGTATTGATAGGATTACTTTAACCATGTATAATTGCACAATTGATGTAGTATGTGCAATCACTTAACTGCAACATGTAATTGCAACTTTATAATGTGTCACAAACATGTAAATCCCCTTAAATGGAGCCTTTCTCTGGGGAAGCTGCATGTTCAGGATTCTCTCTTCTCCCCCACCAAGATTTTTAAACTAGAAAAAGTGTGAGGTGATGAGTTAAAATGTCTCTGTTTTACTCTACTTAAAATCTATGCTGAATAGACTACCAAAGGTGGTGGAAATTAACAAACTGATATTACTGACTCTTCCTAGGTCCCATAAGCTTCCAGTGAAAAGGTAGAGATTAGAATGGCCATGCAACCTGAATGGCCTAGGGGAAAGAACATTAGCCCTGGACTCAGAGGACCTGGGTTCTAATCCCTGCTCTGCTACTTGCATGCTGGGTAACCTTGGACAAGTCACTTACCTTCTCTGTGCTTCAATTTCCTCAACTGTAAAATGGGGATTGAATCCCTGTTCTCCCTCCTACATAGATTATGAAACCCACATGGGGCAGGGACTGTGCCCAGCATGATTACTTTGCATCCACCCCACTGCTGAGAAAAGTGCTTAACACACTAAGTACTTGACAAATAACACAATTACTATTATTCAAATAAATTTAAGAAGGATTTTTTTTTATGGGGAAGCTTCCCACTAGTTGTTCCCCATATGAAGTAAGGACTAAACAGAACAATCATAACAACTGGTTTACAATTAAAGCAGCCAAAATTTGGGATGGAAATAAGGAAAAACATTTATGACTACTAGTTACTGCTAAAACTCTGGAGAGAGAGAGAGTGTGTTTCAAATCTCTATTCATGAAGATCTGTAAGGAAAGATTTGTCCTTCATCTGTCCTGAATGATTTAGTCACCACCTGGCTGGAAGTGAGGAAGTGGAACAGGGGATTTCTTAGAGTCTTTTCCAGATTGCAAAATACCACGATTTAGCTACGAATAGTCTTCTAGTGCCTGGAATGAAAAATAATAAGAATAATAACAACAATTACTATTATTATTATGGTACTTGCTGTGCATTGCCATGTACTGCTCCAAACACTGCGGTAGATTCAAGTTAATCAGGTTGGAGACAGTCCCTGTCCCACATGAGGTTCACCTCTTAATCCCCATTTTACGGATGAGGGAACTGAGGCGCAGAGAAGTGATTTGCCCAAGGTCACACAGCAGACAAGTGACAGAGACAGGATTGGAACCCAGGTCCTTCTGACATCTAAGCTAATGCTCTTTTCCGTAGGCCATGCTGCCTCTATTCAGGATGTATGGCCATTCTAATTTCTACCTTTTCACTGGAGGCCTGGTGACAACTTCTAGGCCCATGCTCTATCCACTAAGATATGCTGCTTCCCTAACATGCAGTGCAAAACTACTGACTTACTCCTAGGGCTGACACAGGTGATGAGTCTAATACCCCTTCTCTTTTTTCCCCAAAATATTTCCTTTTGGCCAACTTGGTTCCAAATAATTTTTAGGCACAGGTATTAGCATCACTTGTGAAAATTCCTATTATCTCATTGTTTTCTCACTCTTTCTTCCTTTGGTTTAGAAATTGTGAAATTGATCTTTACGGTGGGCAGCAGGAAGAAGAGTCGACCTAAATTGAATTTTCAATAGTTGTCAGACCTGGGGAAGAAAAGTTAATGCTGCTTGTTTCCACCAAGAAAGTCAAAGAAAGAACAAAATAGAAAAACACAGTCCATTACTCTGTCATCTATTGAGAATTCACTCAGAGCATCTTTAAGTGTGTTATCTCTACTGAGACTTCACAAAGAATTGGAGTTGTGTCCCTAAAAGTCTGACCTACATGTCACTGCAGTGAAACAGTCAGAAGTTAGGAAATACCATGCCATCAGTGGTGAAGTTTCCGGATTCTGATATATTTCATATATATATATATATATATATATATATATATCACCCAGGGTATCTTGCATGAGGGAAAGGGTCACTGGGAATCATGGCATTAGCTGCTTAACAGAAATGATGAAGATCACAGTAGCTACTCAAATGACTAACCTCAAATCAGCCTGCTGGTCTGTGGTGCTAAAGCACTATACTTCAGTCTCTCTGGTGATGAATTGTATGGAAAATGATGGCAGACACTCTACAGTTTGCTAGCTGCCTATTTGCTTGTTGCACCCACCGCCCCAGTGGGAACACAACTGGCAAGATGAGGGTGCGTGTGCCACCGAGTCAACCACTAGCCCAAAAATCAATTCCTTCACACAAGTCTCCATAGATCATAATATTCTTGAGAGCAGGGGCCACGTCCGTTAACTCTATTGTACTTTCCCAACAGCTTGGTTGAGTGTTCCTCACAGAATAAGTACTCATTAAATACCACTGACATCAATTTGTGAATGGACGAGGTTCATCCATTACTTTTATGATGAGAGAGTTCTCTAATCACTCAGCAGGATCGGACTACTTATTCTGTTCACAGCGCTGTTGTGCATTTAGGAGAATAGAATAGAGTGAATAGACAGGATGGATAGAGGACCATAGGCCTGGGGGTCAGGAGGACCTGGGTTCTAATCCCAGTTCTGCCACTTTGCTGTGTGATCTTCTAGACTGTGAGCCTGTTGTTGGGTAGGGATTGTTTCTCTCTGTTACCAAATTGTACTATCCAAGTGCTTAGTACAGTGCTCTACACACAGTAGGCACTCAATAAATAATAATAACGTTGGTATTTGTTAAGTGCTTACTATGTGCAGAGCACTGTTCTAAGCACTGGGGTAGAGAGAGGGTAATCAGGTTGTCCCACATGAGGCTCACAATTCTTAATCCCCATTTTACAGATGAGGTCACTGAGGCACAGAGAAGTTAAGTGACTTGCCCACAGTCACACCACTGACAAGCGGCAGAGCCGGGATTCAAACCCATGACCTCTGACTCCCAAGTCCGGGCTCTTTCCACTGAGTCACAATACGATTGAATGAATGAATGATCTCAGGTAAGTCACTTAACTTCTCTGTGCCTTAGTTACCTCATCTGTAAAATGGGGATAAAAGACTTGTGAACCCCATGTGGGCCAGGGACTGTGTCCAACTCAGTTTGCTTGTATCTACCCCAGCGCTTACTGCAATGCTGGGCACATAGGAAGCAATTAACAAATACCAATATTTAAGGAACTTGAGGTCCCTCATCACCACTGATTAGCAGTTAATACCAATTATGGCCTTCATATCGTTACTGACAGAAATAAGCCAAATCATTTCTTCTTGAAGCTGTTGCTGTCAGTCACATTTAACTAGAAATACTACCCCTGCAATCAAGTGAACTATAGCAAACAATTAAACAACTAATTTCAATGTTTAGTTAGCTACGAACTCCCAGACTGGCCTTTCACAGAAGTGACCTTGTTGAACAAACAGCAAGAGAAAGGAAAAATAAGGCACCAGAGCTCATACCTCTACCATGACAAGTTAAATTATCTATCCCTTTCTCCTCGGTCCTGAAGCCCCACTGTTGCCAGAATATGGGAATTCCCCCACTCCTCTCCCATCTGGAAAAGCTCCAAAAGCTATTAGAAAAAGGACACTTGGACACGAGTTGAATCTTCACCATATCCAAAAACCTTCTAGTCTTTTTCCTTCCTAGAACCTGGGCAATCTTCAGGAGTCCAATCAATTAATCGATCAATTTATTGAGTGCTTACTATGTTCAGAGCAGCGTGGCTCACTGGAAAGAGCACGGGCTTTGGAGTCAGAGGTCATGGGTTCGAACCCCAGCTCTGCCACTTGCCAGCTGTGTGACTTTGGGCAAATCACTTAACTTCTCGGTGCCTCAGTTCCCTCATCTGTAAAATGGGGATTAAGACTGTGAGCCCCACGTGGGACAACTTGATTCCCCTGTGTCTACCCCAGCGCTTAGAACAGTGCTTGGCACATAGTAAGCGCTTAACAAAACCAACATTATTATTATTATTATTATTCAGAGCACTGTACTGAATGCTTGGGAGGGTATAATACAACAGAATTGGTAGACACATTCCTTGCTCACAACAAGCTTAAGGTACTATTTGAAACCCAAACTCATCCTGAAATTGCTGTACCACCCCCATCATAACTCATCTTCCTCAAAGAACTACCCACCCCTCAGGCAAGAGGAACAAAGTGAGAGGGGTGGGAAGCAGCCAGGACTTCCCCATATCTTGCTGCTGTTAAGATGGAGAGTATCTGATTAGGCTCCTCCTCCCTTTAAATAGTTTACAATAGTACATCCCTTCCATAAGGCCCGGTCTCTTCCGGACAAATTGCTATGATGATTACGGTGACTGTCAAACTCTTACTATGTACCAACCACCATACCAAGTACTAGAAAAAGGTAATTACATTGGAAAGGAATTGAACCCAGGCCTCTTACATGGTAGGCAATAATTTTACCACTGAACTAGAAGCAGCATAGCTTAATGGAAAGAGCACAAGCCTAGGAGCCCGAGAACCTGGGTTCTAATTCCCATTCTGTTACCTGTCAGTTGTGTGACCTTGGGCAAGTCCCTTAACTTCTCTGTGCCTCCGTTATCTCATCTGTAAAATGAGGACAGAGACTGTGAGTCCCATATGAGACAGGGACTATGTCCAACAGATTTGCTTATGCCTGGCACATAGTAAGCACTTAACAAATACCATAATTATAGTGTCTGGCACCGAGTTAGTGTTTAACAAATATCATAAAAAAAACTAACAGTGCACACTAAGGACACTCTGGATTTTGGCCTGTTTTCCATAATGCATCCTTTTTGATGATGGCTTCCAAAGATCACAAGAGGACCAAAGGGTAACGTTAGCCTCTCACTTCCTGGCTTTGTTGATCATGCCATCATGCTGTTAAACACTGATACCAGAATCTTAATGAACTGCTAATGGAATCAAATGTCTTTGTCAGATCTATGAAAACCTGTAACAATCTTGGTGTTACTCTGTCCAGTGTTCCTCTATCTGCCATGCTGTGAAGATCATGGATGATTTGCCATGCTATGATCTGGAGCCACATTGTGATTCAGGGAGTATTCAGCAAATGACACTCTTTAGTAGCCAATCCATAAGTTCTCTGCCCAGGAACTAGCCTCAGAAATGGCTGCAAACCACCCTTCTTCCTTTCTTCTTGAAGATGGGATAACGGTAACATTGTCAAAAACCAGTGTGGCCTAGTGGATAGAGGATGGACCTGGTAGTCAGAAGTTCCTGGATTTGAATTCCATATACCATAAAAAAAAAAAGAAAAAGAATCTGCGTTCTAAGTCCAGCTCCTACCACTAGCCTGTCCTGAAACTTAGGTCTAGTTAACACTTCTGGGCCTGAGTTGCCTCACCTCTAAAATGGGGATTCAATTTCTTATACAATTTCTGGTTTCCTTTGGTTATGGGGGTGGGTAGCAAAACTAAACTCGCTTTGCAAATTTAATCTTATTTGAATCATAACAATCTCAAATCTGTTTTATAAGTTTTTATGGTATTTATTAAGTGCTTACAATGTGCCAGGCACTGTACTAAGAACTGGGATAGATACAAGGTAATCGGGTGGGATCAGCCCATGGTCCACATGGCTCTCACAGTGCTAATCCCCATTTTATAGATGAAATAACTGAGGCACAGAGAAGTTAAGTGGCTTGCCCCAGGTCAAATAGCAGACAAGTGGCAGAAATGAGATTAGAACCCAGATCCTTCTCACTCCCAGGCCCATGCTGTGTCCACTAGACCACACTCTGGAGTCATCAGCACAGGATTAGTAAAGATTTGAAAATGAAATTTTCATGCGAACACAAGTCAAGTTTACTTGAACCTAAGGAAGAAAAACCGTTGAAGTGGGAAACTAAATTGTTCACAGCCAGGAGCTAAAATAATTTTTTGAAAAATGGAAAAAAAAAAGGCTAAAGCAGTAAGTCCTTTCAAGCCCAGATCAGACTTTCTACATTACGTTTGGAGATGCTCAATATTCGTCTCTCCAAAGAATTCACTAATAATAATAACTGTGGAATTTAAATGCTTACTACGTGCCAAGCACTGGACTAAGCGCTGGGGTGGATGAGCAATTTGAGAATGGAATGAGGAGTAGGCTGTGGACTGCTTTTGCCAACAAATAAACCCTACTTTCCCTTCTCATACAGCATTGACCAATAATCAAGTCACATGACAGTGAAATTGAATCAAGACCAGCTGTCTGATAGGTGGGTGGACTTCCCTTGCAAAGGAGTGGAGATTATTAAATACTTTCTTGATCCCACCCCTGAATTTGTGACATGGATGGGTAGTCACTGAAAAGTCAGCAACTTCTTCTGTATTCCTGGCAGAAAGAACACCTGAAAAATCCCTGAGTTAGAGGGGACCAAAGCAGAGAGGCTAATTAGTGGAGCCGATTGAGTAGGGGAGATGGGGAGCAGGGGAACTGATCATGGGCCAAGAATGTGTTCATTTATTGTTGTATCGACCTCGCCCAAGTGCTTTGTATAGTGCTTTGCACATAGTAAATGCTCAATAAATACGATTGAATGAATGAATGCAGAGCATGGTACTAAGCACTTGGGAGAGTACCATATAGCGAAGTTGGTAGACACATTTGCTGCCCACAATAAGCTTACAGTCCAGAGGGGGCGATAAAGATTACAGATACATAACTGCTGTGGGGCTGACAAAACAACCCAAGTGCAAGGATGATGCAAAAGGGAGGAGTAGGGGAAATGAGGGCTTAGTCAGAGAAGGCTTCTTGGAGATGATGGGATTTTAATAAGACTTTGAAAGTGGGGAGAATGACGGTCTGTCAGATAAGAAGAGGCAGGGAATTTCAGGCCAGAGGCAGGACATGGGGAAGGGATTGGCTGTGAGATAGATGAGGTAGAGGTAGTCAGTAGGTTGTCCTGGAGGAGCAAATTGAGCATGCCGGTTGTAGTAGGAAATCAGAGCGGTAATATAGGAGGGAGCCAGGTGATCTCACCTCCTCCAAGAAGCCTTCCCAGACTGAACTCTCCTTTTCCCTCTGCTCCCTCTACCCCCCCCTTCACCTCTCTGCAGCTCCTTTCCTCTGCTCCTCCCCCTCTCCCTTCCCATCCCCTCAGCACTGTACTCGTCCACTCAACTGTATATATCTTCATTACCCTATTTATTTTGTTAATGAGACGTACATCACCTTGATTCTTTTTATTTGCTATTGTTTTAATGAGATGTTCAACCCCTTGATTCTATTTATTGCTATTGTTCTTGTAGGTCCGTCTTCCCCGATTAGACTGTAAGCCCGTCAAAGGGCAGGGACTGTCTCTATCTGTTACCGATTTGTACAGTCCAAGCGCTTAGTACAGTGCTCTGCACATAGTAAGAGCTCAATAAATACTATTGAATGAATGAATCAAGTGCTTTAAAGCCAACGGTAAGGAGTTCCTGACTGATGTGAGGGTGGATGGGCAACCATTGGAGGTTCTTGAGGAGTGGGGAGACATGGACTGAATGATTTTGTAAAAAAAAAAAAAAAAGATCCAGCCAGCAGAGTAAAGTAGGGATGGGGTGGGGAGAGACAGGAAGTAGTGAGGTCAGTAAAGAGTCAGATGCAGGGTAGGATAAGTGGTTGGATTCATGTGGTAGCAGTTTGAGTGGATAGGAAATGGTGGAATTTAGCATTGTTGTTGAGGTCAAACCAAGAGGACATGGTGACAGAATGAATAGGAGGGTTGAATGAGAGAGATGAGTCTAAGATAATGCCAAATTTACAGATTGAAGAAAATTTTATTCAGGATTTTCACTATTCTTGCATCTAAGGCTATAATCCTGTTAATTGGCAAAATCCCTCCCAACAACCCTATCAGGCTCTCCCCAATAACCCTGAATCAGTGGCTGTTGCAGAAACTGATTAAACTCCCCGTGATCACAAAGCATATGATTCCAGTATACTGATTTTGTTCCCTTCCACAAACAATACATGTTATTTCATTTTAAGCCAATTAGATGCTCTGTTTCTATCTTTAACAAACAGATTTACAGCTTACTGTACTCTAAACAATTGAAAATCAGCTTTGATTGCTCCAGTCATTAAAGGAAGTGGATATCAGTGCTAAAAATGAATTTTTAAAAGTTTAAAACAAAAAAAAGGACCACTGCAAGGAAACAAATGTTTGGCAGCTCTTTTCCCATAGCAATGCTTTGCATTTGCTCTGTCAATCTTTCAGTCAACAAGAGCTGTTAGGAAAAAATTTAAAAAGCCCTGTCAGTATGGCACTCGTCTCCACCACCGGGGAAGTAATAAAAATAATAATAATGTTGGTATTTGTTAAGCGCTTACTATGTGTAGAGCACTGTTCTAAGCGCTGGGATAGATACAGGGTAATCAGGTTGTCCCACGTGAGGCTCACAGTCTTAATCCCCATTTGACAGATGAGGTAACTGAGGCACAGAGAAGTGAAGTTACTTGCCCACAGTCACACAGCTGACAAGTGGCAGAGCTGTGATTCGAACCCATGACCTCTGACTCCGAAGCCCGGGCTCTTTCCACTGAGCCACGCTGCTTCTAGACACCACCATTGTCAGAGCCATGAAAATGGCCCATCCCAAGGACTTGATGGCTTCTACAAGTAGGGAAGGGATGCTCTACTCTTTTTAAATGGTATTTTTTTAACCCCTTACTATGTGTCAAATACTGTTCAAAGCACCAGGGTAGATACAATTTAAATTAGGTTGGATACAGTCCCTGTCCCACATGGGGCTCACAGTCTAAGTGGGCAGGAGAATAGAGGCATGGAGAAGTCAAGTGACTCACCCAAGGTCACACAGCAACTAATTGGCAGATCTGGGATTAGAACCCAAGTCCTCTGACTCGGAGGCCCAGCTCTTTCCTGTAGGTCATGCTGCCTCTCCACTTAAAACACACAAGTTCTTCCTCTACATATGGAACAATGAGGAGATTCCACAGCATCTCAAAGATGTCATCATCATTATCATCTTCAAGAAGAAAAGTGAGAGCTGAGATTCCGGCAATCATCGAGGCATTTTATTACTCTTCATTACTGACAAGGTTTTAGCCAAAGTACTCCTGGATAGTTACTAAAGAATATTATAGGCCCAACTTTCCCGCAATCACAGTGTGGCTTCACGCCAGAGTGTGGTCAGTGGACAACAGATTGATTCAAGACCAGGACATCCTCTGAAGCAGTGCAGCCTAGTGGATGAAACACAGGCCTGGGAGTCAGAGGACATGGGTTCTAATCATAGCTCTGCCACTCCCTATGTGATCGTGGGCAAGTCACTTAATTTCTCTGGTTCTCAGTTTCCACAAGCGCAAAACAGAGATTTAACACCTGTTCTCATGAGGGAGAGGGATTGTAACAGGTCCGATTAACTTGCATCGACCGCAGAGCTTAGTACAGTGCTATACATATAATAAGCTCAACTACCATGAGATAACAAGTAGGAGAAGTTCAGGGAGCAACATCAGGACTTCCATATGGCCTTCATAGACCACGACACCATCGGTAGAGTTGGACTCTGGACATTATCAAATTTTGCTGTCCTGTGCAACAATAGACAAGTAAAAAATGTAATCAAGGCCAGGATATCATTTGAGAGACTGTCAAACTGGGACCATAACCATCACCAAATTCTGACTTGGGCCCAGAGCTGTAGAACTACCCAATATTCTCTCTGACTATGAGATCTGAAATCCCCACAAATGCCATAGCCAACTCCTTGAACATTTCCATCACCAATAGTTATGGATCGCACCCAACTGCCTCAAATGGCAGGACATGTTCATAAACAGCAAAAACCTTGAACAAGGACTTCTAGCATTGAAGCGCTCCTCAGGGCAACACAGCTGTGCTAGTTGAGTCATGTGTGAAGAATAGACAACATGTTCACAAAGAGCAAAAACCTGGAACGAGGTCTTCTAGTATTGAAGCTATTCTCAGGGCAACACAGCTGTGTCAGGTGGGATGTGTGAGAAGAATAGACAATTGCAGGATACCCAACAGCTGCTCTATGCAAACTGAAATTGGGAAATCAAAAACAAGGAGGGCAGAGGAAATAACTTCAGGATACAACAAATCACAGCCTTAGATAATGTTGCACCTTAGCTGAAAGTTGGGAGTCAATTAGAATAGAGAGTATATTGGGATATAATTTGATTAGGAAAAGAGCAGCTCTGTTGGAGCAAAAGCTTCCTAAGAATTGGGAAACAAGGAGGCTAAGGCTAAAACAGCATTAGGAGCCACAAGCAACAAATCTGATGGCACCACAGGGATCAGTTTTCTGTGCACACAATGCAAATAGAACTGTAGGTTCTACACTGACCTGCTAAGTGACGCATCCACCCAGCAACCCTAGCCTCTCAGCCACACTGCCCTTCTGTTAGGCTCCTTGTTGTCATTTCAGGCCTGAAATCCCATCCTGCCATGCACCTTAACAGCCAAAAGGACAAAAGCAACTGCAATCACTCATTCATTCATTCGTATTTACTGCGCATTTACTGTGCGCAAAGCACTGTACTAAGCGCTTGGGAGAGTACAATATAACAATAAACAGACACATTCCCTACCCTTAATGAGTTTACAGTCTGGAGGCCCCAACAATGTTTTAAGAGTGAATTAGGCTGAGGGGGCTATTGTAGCCGCAGTATTCACTGTGATCACGGCCTATCCGAATCAATTCATTGGCTTTTGATGCCTACCCCAGAGCTTTTTTGTGTGTGTGCAGTATTTACGTGCTTACTATGTGTCGAGCACTGTTCTAAGCGCTGGGGTAGATACAAGTTAATCAGGTCAGGAGCAGTTCCTGTCCCACAGCTGGACTCACAGTCTTAATCCACATTTTGCAGATGAGGTAACTGAGGCACAGAGAAGTGACTTGCCCAAGGTCACACAGCAGAGAAGTGGCAGATCTGGTTTTAGAAGCTAGGTCCATGCTCTAATAACTAGGCCATGCTGCTTTTCACGTAGAACATTGCTTGACACATAGTAAGAAATCAACAAATACAATGATGATAAGAAGATGAAAATAATAACAACAACAACAATAACAAAGAGCTCATACCTCTGTTCCCCTATTTACAGTACCCCACTGCTTTTGTTTGTTCTGGGTGTTTTTACTTTTTGTGCATTTGTCCTTGTCTTATGTTGTTGTAGTGTTTGTATGATTTCATCACTCCTTTTGATTTGCTGCCCCTACCCCTTACCCAGAGGGAGCTCCACCATCCAGGGAGAATGGGAATCAAGAGAATTGTTGCCATGCAGAATGTTATGGAAAGGGAAAACAGTCCAGGGTGTGAAGGAACAGCTATAGGGACTTGCCCTCTCCTAGCACTCAAGGCCTCAGCTTCTAGATTTCCACTCTTTGGGTGAAATGCGCTATTCAGGGAAGAAGGCTAAGGGCAAGTTACCTGATTGAGCTTGCCCTACACATGATACTGTTTCTGGACCAAGAAAGCCAGTGCTTACTTCAGCAGTCACCCAGGTGCCTTCCTCCATGATCTATTAACAATAATAATAATAATGGTATTTGTTAAGCACTTACAGTGATTCAAACTCTGTACTAAGGCTGGGGTAGATATGAAATAATGAGGCCCCACATGGGGCCTCTAGACCATAAGCTCACTGTGGGCAGGGAATGTGTCCATTTATTGTTATACTGTACTCTCCCAAGTACTTAGTACAATGCTCTGCACACAGTAAGCACTCAATAAATACAATTTATTGTATTGTATAAATAAATAAATGGGCTCACAATCTATGTAGGATGGCAAACAGGTATTGATTCTCCTTTCTATAGAAGAGGGAACTAAGGCCTAAGGAAGTTAAGTGACTTCCTCAAGGTCACACAGCAGCAAGGGACAGCGCCGGGAGTAGAACCCAGGTCCTCTACTCCCAGGCCTGTGCTCATTCCATTAGACCAAAAAGCCAAGTTATTGTTTCATACAACAAGCCTCTGACCTTTTCTGATCCATTTCCCCTCTAAGGAGGATATGACAGCTTTGAATGTGCTTGTGGGATAAATGAAAAAGCATATGGATTTCCAGGAGAAATGAGACTTGTAATACTAAACTTTATCATTTAAAAGGGATCACTGTCATACATACTCAACCTAAACTATTTTTATCTCCTGGTAGATTGTGAATGGATCTACTCAAGATGCACTCAAAAAGAACAGTTACTCAGAATAGATGAGCTATCATGTCTGCGTTTCAGTTTAATAAGGGAAAAATAGGGGGATCTTACCATGGTCCTTGAAATGAAATAGGTCTGCTAATGGAACTCTCTAGGAAGGGCTCTGTAGAAGACCCAAACCTCAATCATCATACCAGAGAATGTTACTTGAAAACAAACCTCTCTCTCTGATGCCTTCCTCTTGCACCTATGAATGTTTATTGTGCGGCAGAATGACATGGAATTATACCCTGCAGGGAGCAAAACTGGTATAAACAGATACGAGCACTCAACTTGCTGAGCTACAACATCAAAACAACTTCTGGACTAGAGAGACAAGCCATTATGGAAACATGATGAGGAAGTTATTTAGTGGTTAGATTGGATGTATTTCAGTTAGGGTCAGGCTGACGATTACATCGCTCAGAATGGCTGAGTGGGAGTAAGCCTTACAGCCCAGGGGTGCAGAAACCAGAAGATGTAGGCTAAACCACCAGCTCTAATCCTGACCTTGGATTGACCTAGGCCAAGAGCACCATTGAGGAGCAAGTTCACCCCAAATGCAGGAAGAGAGAGTCAGGGAACTCTTGGTAACTTCTCCTTAACCCACCCCTGCCCAATGACCTGGCAAAGTGCATGATTAGCCACATTTCACACAGCTCCCCCAAATATTTTTTTTGAAAAGGATTCTCTGCTAAGACAAATGTCCGTTGAAAAAAGTAATTACCCTTTATTTGAACTTTAGAGCCAGAATGTTCTGCCTATTTAAGGAGAAAAACATGACAGAGGAGAGAAATTATACTTCTCTGAATATTTTTCCTCTGCATCCTCTCTTCCTTCTAACTACTGCCTCCTTTCATGAAGAGAATGTGAGCTGCCCATGATCTCTACAGAGCCCCAAACCTGTTCCAAGTTCAAGGAGAATGCACAGCGCAGTTGAGAGCCAGCCCCTACCAGCCTTTCTGACTGACAGATAGGAATTGACAGAAGTGTATAAGAGAACTGTTCAGGGAGCTTGAAGCTGGACTGCAAAGAGCTCTGAGGGCATATGTTAAAAGACAGAGAGTATCGCACTCTAGACTGTCCACATATCTCATTTCTATTCAAAATTTTGCACAAAGAAACCAGGGTTTTGTGATGTTTTTAAAATTATGCATCCCAGCTGAGAGCCATTTTTTCTCTAAAATGCTTGCTTTGTGCTCCAACTAAATAGTAATGAAAAGGTGACACGAATGGAAACCTGATAACTTGTGTTCCTGTTATCAATTTTCAGGCCTGAAAATTCTTCAGCTAGTCATAGAGAAATCCTTGTTCTTCTGAAGATGTCATAAAAGCCAGTGTTAACCTTTATCAATTATTGGGGTCACTTACAATATTTAGTCAAAAATGGAGGATCAACTACTAATGCTACCCAGTGAGTATACAGAATAAAATAGAGGGAGAAGGAAAATACAGACTGTGAGCTCCTTTTGGGCAGGAACTGCGTCTTCTACGTCTGTTATACTATCCTAAGCTTTGAGAAGCAGGCAAGTCACTCAGTTTCTCTGTGGCTCAGGTTACTCATTTGTAGAATGGGGATTAAATACCTGTTCCCCATTCACTTTATTGATAATAACAATAACTGTGGTATTGAGAAGCAGCATAGCTCAATGGAAAGAGCACGGGCTTGGGAGTCAGAAGTCATTGTTTCTAATCCCAGCTCTGCCACTTGTCAGCTGTGTAACTTTGGGCAAGTCACTTAACTTCCTGTGCCTCAGTTCCCTCATCTGTAAAATGGGTATTAAGACTGTGAGCCCCACGTGAGACAACCTGATTACCCTGTATCCTCCCCAGCGCTTAGAACAGTGCTTAGTATGTAGTAAGGGCTTAACAAATACCAATATTATTGTTGTTATTTGTTAAAGCCTTTCCACAGGCCAAAAACTGTACTGACCCCTGGAGTAGGTACGAACCAATCGTCTCTGTTCCATATAGGGCTCACAGCCTAAGAGGGTGAGAAAGCAGGTATTTAATCCCCATTTTATATATTAGGAAAGTTAGGCACAGAGACAATAGGTAGTTTGCCCACGGTCGCACAGCAGGCAGGTGTTGAAGCTGGGATTAGAACTCAGGTTCTTTGATTCCCAGGCTCATGCTCTTTCTGCTACAGGAAAGGAGCCACACCTAATCTCTATACCTCATATATATCCCAGCCCTGTTCAGTTCCAGGAATTATAGTAGTGCTTAAACACCACAAATAACACTGATGATGTTGATGTTGGTATTTAAGTGCTTATTATGTGCCAAGCATTGTTCTAAGTGCTGGGGTAGATACAGGATAATCAGGTTGTCCTATGTGGGGCTCACAGTCTTAATCCCCATTTTACAGATGATGTCACTGAGGCACAGAGAAGTGAATTGACTTGCCCAAAGTCACACAGCTGACAAGTGGCGGAGCTAGGATTAGAACCTACGACCTTTGACCCCAAGCCCATGCTCTTTCCACTATGCCGCTGTGCTTCTGTAATCATTATTACTAAGTACAGTGCTCTGCACACAGTAGGCACTAAATACACATTTAGAGGCTTTTCTCTAAGAGTTATAAATCATATTTATTGAGCTCTTACTGTGTGCAGAGCTATTAGGCAACATGTTTTTCCGGTTAGAAGTCTCAAAACAAGCCCTCCCAGGTGGTTATTTTTTTTTTGCCTTGAGAAAACTGGGATGCAGAGAATTGAATTGACATACCAAGATCATATACAGTGCCGGTGAGAAAGCTGTGAAAGGCTCTATGTTGAGAGTCCCCAGATTCAAGGTTGAAGTTCCACTAGATAGTAAGCTCCTTAAGGGCAGGGATCTTGTGTACTCTTTTGAACTTGCCCAAGTATTTATTTCAGGAGTCTGCACACAGTGCATGCACAAATACCATAAAAAGGTCTAAAGTCATTTAGTGCTTCTGAGAAGGCTAAAGCCCGGTCTGTGAATAACTTACTTTGTCAGTCCATGCATTCATACATCAGCTGAGCAGCTGTTCCATTTTTACCTTATTAAAACATCTTTTTTCTTTTGCTTTCTTTTCAAATACTCCTCCACCCGATTCTGAAGGGTATCATTTCTAAAACAAATACTTGGCTTTCTTGAGACACTTTCACCTCATGTTCTATTATGACATACCCCACCCAGTTGGTCACTTCCAGTTATGAGCATTCAAAATAAAAACAGGCATCTCACTGGGCTTGACTGGAATCCTTAGTAAAATGAAAATGTGCTTCCTCCTTACATCCCTGCCTCCAATTGTTTCTTCCCACCTCAATCCTCTGGTGCCTTGACCAGAACTTGGCCCCGGTAAACTTTATAAACCAGACTTTTCTATGGAGAAAATGCCTGTATGTTTGAAAACAAAGCCAGAGTTCCTCTGAGGAAATGGAATTTTCATTCCATCAATGGAGTACAAAAAAATTTCTTTCCTACAGCTCTAAATCCTAGTCAGAGCTGCTAGCCTACTGACAATTTGCTGGGTATAATGGCATTCCCATTGCAAATTGCCAAAAAAACAAGGAGAAATGCAGATTTGGGACAAAAACATCATACAAGATCTGTCAGAAAAGGCTTTTATATTTAAGTGATAGACATCACATTGTATACCCAAAAGAAAATTGTTCTCCAGGCAGAAAAAGAGATGAGACATTATTTCAGAAAAAGGAAAATGCTGAGTTATTCAAAAATGGATCAGTGAGACAAAAAAAAAGAATTATGTTGATCACTTTCACCTGGCTCACATCCATTAGTATATATTTTCCAGTTTTCTGAGTTCTTAACATTAATTTTGGAATGGGAATTTTATGACTGGGGAGAAGACAAATATCCATTTCCCCATTACTGATCTTAAGGCCTAAGGTCATATATCCACTGGAATAGAAATTTCTCTTTTAGCAGCTAGAGGGTTGAATTAAAAGAGAAGGTAAAAATTACAGGGAAGCTGTGCAACCTTTCCTAGATCGCTAGCCTGATTCTAGCCAAATATGAACTTGGGCCCTTCCTCTCCTCCCCATCTTTCTTTGTCATTTCATTCCCACTGAGCATCGCACAGTAGACTGGAGAGTGATTGAGAATATATTAACATAGTTTTACACTCTCCATGCAGGACTGGAATGCCAATGCGCTAATAAAGGTGTGTGACAGTTCAGAATACAGTAGATGATGTGTTCATTTCTGTAGGGTTAGTCTCTACAGACACATTCAAAGAGAAAAATGCTGGACTTTTCAGGAATTGGTAATAAGCTTCCAATTGCTGAAGGAAATGATTAGCCAAGGTAAAACTATTCCACCCCCAAAACTCAAATAGGGGTGTGCTGCGAGGGAAGTGGTTTCTCTTCGTGTGGTATCAGATGAATAAAATATCAGATTGGGCCTCCGCAAAAATCAATCAGCAGGTTGATTCTCCTTTCCCCTAGTGTGCTGCTTCTTTCTGGTGGAGCTAATTGACCTCTGACCTGTTTATTGCTTTATTGCCATAGATTTAGCACCAATTTATTCATCAACATCTGGTGGTCTGAAAATTGTGTTTTACATTATTAGCTCTCAAATGGATAGCTAATGCTGTTTAATGGGGCAGTTATGAGCTATTATGGATTCATTTTTTCTCATTTTACTAATGAATAGAAAACCTTCATCAGATAAATGGGTGCCAGTTGGCTTGATTTCAGAACAACCAATTATCGATAGAAAAATGTATAGGCTCCAGAAGGGTGAGTCCTGAAGATATGCACATGTGTCAAGGAAGAATTCCTTCCACCAGGCTCCATCTGTACAGAGGGGTCAAGAAAAACATCTTTGGTCACATGATCCATAGCCAAGTGGGAAAGCAATATGATACTTTTCAAGCCTCTCAGATCTAAACTCACGAAATCTGTGACTTCCATTTTAGATAGATTTACACACCTGTGGCCGAGTCACAGAGGAATGTTGGCAGAAATCTGGATGCCTCTCTGACCTCGTCCACCTTAAAGTCACTCACCTACTTCAATTCAACCCTCTCCTCTGCATAGCATGTCTCCTTCCTAATTCACTCCCATACCCAATGCCCCCGCCAGCTGTTACAGGCATTTAACTCCTTCCTCAAACTTTCTGTCCCCCGACCCCCATCATCTCTTTCCCATAATGACCTGGACACGTACTTCATCAATAAAATTCAAGCATTAAGCATGATCTTCCAAAAATCTCCCCTACTCTTTTCCAAACCCCGCCTCCATCCTCCGCTCTCTGCTCTCCCTATCCTCCCTGAAGTAACTCAAGGTGAGATCTCTTGCTTCCTCTCTAAATCTACCCCCTCCACCTGTGCTTCTGACCCCATCCCTTCATATTTTTTTGAAACACCCACCCCCTCCCTTCTTTTCTCCTTGACCGCTATCTCCAACTGTTCACTTTTCAGCAACTTCTTCCCTAGTGCTTTCAAACATGCTTATGTATCCTCTCTCCTAAAAAAATCTTCCTTTGATCCCATGGTTCCATCCACTATCACCCTATCTCCCTCATGACATCTCTCCACACTTCTTAAGAGAGTTGTTTACATTCACTGTTTCCACTTCCTTTCCCCCAATTCTGTCCTTGATCACCTCCGTTCTGGCTTCCCCCCGACTTCATTCCACTGAAACAGGCCTCTCTAAGGCAAGTGATGACTTTCCTCTCACCAAATCTGACAGCCTCTACTCTATCCTAAGCTTACTAAACCTCTCAGCTGCCTTTGACACCGTAGACCATCCCCATCTCCTTGAAACTTTAACCAAACTTGGCTTCACTGACACTGCTTTCTCTTGGCTCTCCCATCTCTCTGACCACTCTTTCTCAGTTTCCTTTGTTGGCACCTCCTCTGCCTATTCTGCTCTAATAGTGGGGACCCTAAAGGCTCATTTCTAGGTTCCCTCCTGTTCTCCATCTACACCCACTCCTTTGGAACTCTCATTCACTCCCAAGTCTTCAGGTACCATCTCTATGTGGATGATTCCCAACTCTAAAACTGCAGCCCTGACCTCACTCCTTCCTTGCAATCTCATAGTTCCTTCAGCCTTCAGGACATCTCTATATGATTATCCCACTGACACCTCAAACTAAACTTGCCCAACACTGAAAAATCTATCTTCCCATCCAAACCCTGTCCTCCCCCAGACATTCCCATAATTATAGACAACATCCCTATCCTCCCTCTTTCACATGCCCTTGCCATTTTCCTTGACTCATCTCTCTCCTTCCACCCACATATTCAATCTGTCACCAAAATCTGTCAGCTCCAATGTCACAACACAGCTAACATCTCTCTCCTCTTCATCCAAAATGCTGCCATACTGACCCAAGCACTTAAGCTATCCTGCCTTGACTACCGCATCTGCCATCTCAGTGACCTCCCGGCTTGTGTCTCTCCCTACTCCAGTCCATACTTCACTCTGCTGCATTGATCATTTTTCTAAAAACAACATTCAGTCTATGTCTCCCCATTCCTCAAGAACCTCCAACTGCTGACCAGGCAGAAACTCCTTACCACCAGCTTTAAAGCACTCAATAAGCTCACCCTCTCCTACCTCACCTAACTGATCTACTACAACCCAGCCTGCAAACTTCACTTAATAATAATAATAATAATAATGTTGATATTTGTTAAGCGCTTACTATGTGCCAAGCACTGTTTTAAGTGCTGGGGTAGACACAGGGGAATCAGGGTGCCCCACGTGGGGCTCACAGTCTCAATCCCCATTTTACAGATGAGGGAACTGAGGCACCGAGAAGTTAAGTGACTTGCCCAAAGTCACACAGCTGGCAAGTGGCAGAGCTGGGGTTCGAACTCATGACCTCTGACTCCAAAGCCCGTGCTCTTTCCAGTGAGCCACGCTGCTTCTCTAGCACCTGCTCATTCACTGTGCTCTGATTTCATCTATCTCTCTGCCTACTCCTTTCCCATGACCTCCCTCAAGCCTGGAACTCCCTTCCCATCAATATAGGCCAGACCACTCCTCTCTCCACCTTCAAAGCATTACTAAGCTCACAACTCCTTCAAGTAGCAGTCCCTGCTTAAGCCCTCTTTCCCCCAGCTCTCACTCATTCATTCATTCATTCACAAGTATTTATTGAGCGCTTACTATGTGCAGAGCACTGTACTAAGAGCTTGGAATGTACAAATCGGTAACAGATAGAGACAGCCCCTGCCCTTTGACGGGCTTACAGTCTAATCGGGGGAGACGGACACACAAGAACAGTAGCAATCTATGCACTTGGATCTGTGACTTTTGGGCATTTGATATTTGCCTCACCCTCAAACCCACAACACTTATGACTATAACTTTGAATTATGTGTTTTAAATTATGTATTTATATTAATGTCCATCTCCCCCTCTAGACTGTAAGTTCTTAGTGGGCAGGGGATGTTTCCGCTAAAGCTGTTGTATTGTACTCTCGCAAGCACTTAGTACAGTGCTCTGCACATAGTAAGCACTCATTGAATAGGGTGGATTGATTGACTAGGTGAATTAACCTCTCAGTGAAATAGAGGCTTCAACCCAAAATCCTCAAACAATGCAATTAAACATCTCCTAAAGATAAGATTTAAGGAATTATCTTCCCAAAACCCATGTTTTTCCTTGGTAATAAATGAGATGTGTAGGAAGGGAGGGCCAGATTTTGACACTTGGCCTCCCAATGCCAGGAAAAATTTACTGTCTTCCCCCTACGCTGATCTATATGACAGTATTACATTATGCTGTGCTACCAAGCAATCATATTTATTGAGTCTTCGCTGTGTGCAGACCACTGTACTAAGTGCTTGGGAGAGTACAATATAACAAAAGACCAAGTAGACATGTTCCCTGTCCACAGTGTATCTACATTCTAGAGGGGGGAGACAGATATTTATAGTAAGCGCTCAATAAATACTATTGAATGAATGAATGAATATTTATAGGAATAAATTACAGTTACATACAATCGTTCTGTAGGACTAATGGGGGGTGAATAAAGGGTCCAAGTGCAAGGACAATACAGGAGGGAGGGAGATAAGAAGAAATGAGGGCTTAGTTGAGAAGGTCTCTTGGAAGAAATTTTAAGGCTTGGAAGGTGGTGGGAAGGGAGAGTGATCCTCTGTCAGATGTAAAAAGGGAGGACATTCCAGAACAAAGGCAGGAGCTTGGCAAGAAAAAAGGCAGGACACTGGTGAAATAGATGGAATCGAGGTACAGCGAATAGGTTTGTAAGCCCGTCAAATGGCAGGGACTGTCTCTATCTGTTGCCGACTTGTTTATTCCAAGCGCTTAGTACAGTGCTCTGCACATAGTAAGCGTGCAATAAATACTATTGAATGAAAGGTTGGCATTAGAGAAATGTAGTTTGCAGGCTGAATTAAGAAATCAGGAAGCTAAGGTAGGAGGGGGCAAAGTGATTGGGTGATTCACTTTGGGTGATTCCTTAGTCTTTGATAAGGAGGTTCTGTTTGATGATACAGAGGTGGATGGGCAACCACTGGAGGTCCTTGAGGAGTGGGAAAACTAGGAGAGAGGTAAGGGTTGGAGATGAAGATTTGAGAATCATCTGCATAGAGATGGTAGTTGAAACCATGAGAGTGAATGAGTTCTCTAAGGGAGTGGGTGTAGTTGAAGAAAAGGAGGGGACGTAGAACTGAGCCTTGAGGGACTCCCATTGTGAGGGGGTAGGAGGCAAAATAGGAGCTGGCAAAAATACTGAGAATGAGCACCCACTGAGGTACAAGAGAACCAGAAAAAAGTAGTGTCAGTGAAGCAAAGATTGGATATTTCCAGAAGGAGGTGCTCGACTGTGTCACAGGTCACTGAGCGGTCTATGTAGAGGTCTGCTCTTGCCCCCGTACACAGAGTACTCCTAACTCTCCCACCTTGTTCCAAATTCATTTCATTCATCTCCCAGGTCTTTTCACACCAACACGGCATCCAACTCTACCTGAACCACCTGCCTCCCTGACTCCAATGTGGTGCCCTGTCTGAAGCCAGCCTCAGAGGGAATCCATTTGCTCATTCATATCACTGGTGGGTGTGAGAGAGTCCTTCTAAAGATGATGAGCATGATGAGAAGTAAATGTCCCAGTGCTCTATCCGTGCTCCTGGTTTCCCTGTTTAGAATCAATCAATCAGTGATATTTACTGTGAATGCTTACTGTAGGAACAGCGTAATAAGATAGACTTGGTAGATCTCTGCCCTTAAGGAACTTACAATCTAGTTGAGGGGGTGAAGGTCTGGGACAGAATGTCTGCTTAAATTTCTAATTTACTGTCAGAGTTAGAAGGCCCTGAGGAGAACAAAGCTCAATAAATGTGGCAGTTAAGTTTGACAAGAAAAAGGAGGGCTCAAAAACATAATGATGGTATTTTAAAAAAAAAAGTATTTGTTAATTGCTTACTATGTGCTAGGCACTGTTCTAAGCTCTAGGGTAGATAAAAGTAATCAGTTTGGACCCAATCCCATCCCATGCGGGGCTCACAAGACTAATCCCCATTTTACAGATGAGGTTACTGAGGCATAGAGACATGAAGTGACTTGCCCAAAGTCACACAGCAGACAAGTGTTGTGTCTAATCCCGGCATTGTCCCTTGTCTGTTGTGTGACCTTAAGTGAGTCACTTAACTTCTCTGTGCCTCAGTTCCTTTAACTTTAAAATGGGGATTAAAAGTGTGAGCCCCGTGTGGGACAACCTGATTACCCTGTATCCACCCCAGCGCTTAGAAGGTGCTTGGCACATAGTAAGCGCTTAACAAATACCATCACTATTATTATTATTATTATGTGGAGGAGCTGCGACTAGAACCCAGGTACTTCTGACTCCCAGGCCTGTGCTCGATCCACTAGACCAGACTTCTCCAAGCCATAAGCCCTCATTCTCCCTATCCATCCTCCCCTCTGTGTCAACTGTGCACCTGACTGTGTACTCCTTAACCACTCTGATACTTCACCCCCTCAGCACTTCATGTAAATATCCTTATACTTCCACTCTTTCCCCTAGCTGTAATTCATTTTAATGTCTCTCACCCCTGTAGACTTTATGCTCCTTGTGGGGAGGGATTACATCCGCCCACTCTATTATTCTATACTCTCCCAATTGCTTATCACATTGCTCTGCTAACTGTTGGATAGAACAGATGAAAGATGACCTAGCAGGTCTCCCCTGTCAAACTACTACACTCTATCTAAATATCGTCATTATGTGAAGGTCCATTTTAATTTTATTATTCCAGGCTACATCGCTGCTGTCATTTTGAAGAGAGCATATCTAATCCAGAGTCACCGAAGCACAGAGAGACAATGCCAAGTCTGAAATATCTGCGGGTCTCACGAAGCAAACAGCACAGATGGCTGTTGGACTCATTTCTGAAAAATTCAGTACATCTCTAATATTTATGCCCAATTTCCCTCCACTTGGTCCTCTATACCGAACACTGCTGTCCCAAACTCTGCCCTTTACTACCCCCTGAGGGATACTCACTTCAGCCTCTGTTCCCAAGAACGGTCCATTTAAAAAACAGACCCTGTAATTTAAAATGGTTTAAATGAGACTTCTTCAGTAAGGACACATCCTGAAAGAGCTGCTTTCTTGGATATAAGTCCCAGGCAGGATGCTAATGGTAAGGGAGGGGGTATGAAATGGATTCTTCTCTTCAACTTGCTATGTTCCAGCACCCGTTCTGATTTATTTTAAAAGTTTACTAGATGCTTGAACATTTCTTTGAAAGAGCATGTCGTATGTCGGCATTTTTCCTCTCTGTAATTCATTTTAATGTCCATCTCACTCTGTAAGCTCACTGTGGGCTGGGCTGGAATCTACCAACTCCAACATATTATACTTTCTTAGTGCTCATTAAAGCACTAAGTAACTGTTAGTTGGAACAGCTGACATGTAAAGGTAAAAAGTATGCCTAGTAATAAAAATATTCATTCAACTGTATTTACTGAGCACTTACTGTGTGTTCAGAGCACTGTCCCAAGCACTTGGGAGAGTAAAAAATAATGATAGACACATTCCCTGCCCAAGGCTATATCTACTGTTTGTCAGATTTTCCTAGTCTATGAGTCCCTGAACGTCAAGGTGAAATGAGAAGTTGGTTATTTATCCAGATAAATCAATAGAGAAGCAGTGCTGTCTACTGGACAGAACACAGGCCTAGGAGTCAGAGTGACCTAGGTTCTAATGCTGCATCTGCCACTTCTCTGCTCTGTGACTTTGGGAAAGTCACTCGGCTTCTCTGGGCCTCAGTTACCTCATCTGCAGAATGGGGATTAAGACTGTGAGCCTCATGTGGGACATGGACTGTGTCCAACTTGATATGCTTGTAACTACCCCAGCACTTAGTACATTGCTTGGTACATAATAAGTACTTCCATAAAATTCCATTAAAAAAAGGCAGAGAGCCAAACCAGTTCATTGTAGCAAGACAGAACACTTTTTGTCCTTAAAAATACATGGGTTTTTTTGTGTGAGTATGATCCAAATAATCACTTCAGCCCTCTGCTTCATTTGCTCCTTTTACCCAGAGCCACTACCAGGTACTTTTGGAGGAGAATGAACTCTCTCTGAGCCCTACTGCAGCTCTCCTTAATTAATTTCTGCTTTATTTCCTAAGTGGTGACACAGTCCATTTTACCATAGCTTAGGAAAGCTGGAAGGAAGTGGGAAGTAATTTCTCCCCATTAGAAGATTTTAATCTGGCAAAGAAGCTACAGATGGAGGAGAAAGGGGAAGATTTCTCTTTTTCATACTCTTACTCAAAAAAGGGAATCATGACTCATTTCTATTTATTTTGATTAAATTAATTCAAGTGACTAGCATTCTTGACATTCAGGGAACATAATGATCTACCTTGTCGCTACCACTCAGAGCATCCTCTGTGAGGCCAATAAAAGGAAAAGGAAGCCCTAAAAATGGACAGCATTTTTGTCTTACCCATGAAGTAGGCTAGAAAGGAATATTTTGCTCCTCTTGGAATGCTATTGGTAAAGGCAGCATTCAGTTGAACTCTCATCACTAGCAAAGGGTAAAAAGGGTCCTGCTAAAGCTATTTATAAGAAGTGGACATAGCCAGGTCAGTGCACTATGGAACAACTCTTAGGGCTTTGTAAATATTGCTGCTAAACACCTTCCAGTAGAGGCAAAGAGGTCTTCGGTGTTAATCACAAATATGTCATCGTTAAACTGTGTGTGATCCTGAATAACTAAACTTCAACATGATGAAAGCAAATGTTTTGGCCAATTTTATTTTTTGCATGTAGAGATTCTAAATTTCAAAAAGTAAAATCCATAAACAATGTGGCCTAATGGAAAGAACACGCGACTGGTAGTCAGAAACCTTGGGTTCTAATCCTGCTCCGCCATTTGCCTGCTCCATGACCTTAGACAAGTCACTCAATTTGTCTCTCTGTAAAATGGGGATCCAATAGGTATCTTCTTCCTCCTTCTTAGCCTGACTCCCAGGTGGGACAGGGACTGTGTCCCATCTGAATATCTTGTATGTACTCCAGCGCTTAACACAGCGCTTGTGCTTGGCACGAGAAACAGTGTGGCTTAGTGGATAGAGCACAGGTCATGGAGTAAGAAGGACCTGGGTTCTAATCCTGGCTCTCCCACATTTTGCTGTTTGACTTGGGCAAGTCATTTAACTTCTCTGGGCTTCAGTTACCTCATCTGTAAAATGGGGATTAAGAGTGTGAGCCCCATGTGTGACAGGGATTGCATCCAATCCGATTACCTTGTTTCTACCTCAGGGCTTAGATCAGTGCTTGGCACATAAAACACACTTAACAAGTACAATAATTACATAGGAAGCACTTAAATACCAAAATTGCTATTATCTCCAACATTTACTTGTTGACATTGGTTTGTTTCAGATACAAGGGCTACAAACTAAGCAGGCAAGGATCACACAGGCCAGGAGCAACTCTAATCCAGTTTCTGATCATTCAGCACCCAAAGGCCAAGTTTCTAGTGGAAAAGCAAGTGAGGAATTGAAATAATCTGGAGAACACAAGGAAAAGTTCAAGTCTTAGATTTGAATTAACTTAATTTTCCACTTGGCTTGGTGCATGAACAAATGAACCCAGAAACAAAAACTCTCAGCCTCTGCCCTCCTTCTATGTGTTTCTGTGGTAAAGAACTTTTCATTATCAATAGATTAGTTAAATCATACCCAAATCTTGCCAAATCACAAGCCTGCTTTACTGCCCTCAGTATTAGTCAAACATAGTTTTTAACCAAAATAATCATATTCTAGCAGATGCTCTGCTTGAAGGTCAAATGAGCAATTAACATCATTGTAAATTTTTCTTATCCATGTGACATCCCCAAAGAAGTCTGTTCTAATAAAACAGCAAAGATATTTGAAATGCTTGAAGAAACAACATCTTGCAGGAATAAGTTTTGTAAATGCTGTGCAAACTGCACAACTTTGCCAATGGGGATGGAATGCTTTAAATACTGAGGAATATTTGATCATAGTTGTTCTAGCACATCCACATCTATAAGACCTCAAAATAGGTAGACACTAGGAGACACTAGGAAACACCAAATTTCCAAACAAGGGCAACCTAAGGATTTGATTTTGAAATGAGAGTTATGCCAAAGTGAATTATGCAATTTGCTTCTGTGGAAAGATCTGTGTCTAACCCTGAAGCAACACTATGTGCCTCAGTGGAAAGAGCACGGGCTTGGAAGTCAGAAATCATGGGTTCGAATGCCGGCTCTGCCAATTGGCACCTGTTTGATTGTGGGTAAGTCACTTAACTCCTCTGTGCCTCAGTTACCTCATCAGTAAAATGGGGATGAAGACTGTGAGCCTCAGGAGGGACATCCTGATTACCCTACCCCAGTGCTTAGAACAGTGTTCTGCACATAGTAAATGCTTAACAAATACCAACATTATTATTACTACAATTTTTCAGTTTTCTGCCATTTTCAAAAACACAAATATGTATCTTTGGGTCCCGAGGCATCCTCTCGGTGAGTCAATCGATCGTATTTATTGAGCACTTACCGTGTGCCGAACACTGTCCTAAGTGCTTGGGAGAGAACACTATAACAGTATAACAGACTCATTCCCTATCCACAACGAGCTTGCAGTTGAAAGAAGAAGCACCTAGCCTGAGCAATGTACTAATTTCCTTGCAGGGTTTCTATCCTTGGTGAGAGTGACACAAGTCTATAAAACAAAGGTAGACTCTTCCTTCATCTGCAGTGGTACTTTCAACATAACGTTAATGAATCCTCTTAATGAACCTGTCAAGTTTCATATTTGCAATTTACACTTCAAGCATGATGCCAGCACACAGAATCCCCTTTACAACAAGCCCCATACATCCTGTCAGGGAGCCTATTATTTCTGAAAGATGGAGACTCAAAAAATTTGCATGTGGTGAAATCCATGTGGTAATAAATCCCTTCTGGTTCTCTAGACTTTTTGGTATTTTAATTATAGTCCCAAACTCTAATGCAGGCATTACTCAATGACAGAAAGATGCGATAAATTGGGTTTTTCCATCCTGCCTTGGGATTTGAGGAGAGGAAAGATTATTACTTTTTTCCTTTTTGACTATCATTAAATCATTATTGCTCTGCAAATAAACTATTTATTAAGCATCACAATATGATAAGTGCAGCACATAAAAGCATGCTCACTGTTAATGTATTTTTTTTCCTAAACACAGCAAATTTGGGCAGATTAAATAACCTTCTAGCATCTTGGTCCAACTTGGGAAAATCAGTTAAAAGTTTCTAACACAACTGGGCTTAGAAAAATCTCTCTTATTTAGAGGTAAAAGGAAAAAAAATCTATGCTTTTGTAGGGAGTTTGTAGCATATTTACTGTTCTCAGATGGATACTGAAAGCTCCTTTAAATGCTGCTTGATAGAGCATGGATTCTTTTCAGCTCTAGTGATGTAAACAAAGTATAACTGAAAACAAAATATACTGACACTAAAACAAGTTTTTTCTTTTTGTGGCCTCTCAGAATTTAATATACTTTTGAAGTTTTGATTTTAAGTTTCAAAAATGTTTCACTTGCACTTGGAATGCTGTGAGAAATTCTGTTTTGCCACATCTCAAGAATGACATAAAAGAGCCAGAAAAATCACCATGAAGTAGGGAAGGAGATATTTGTTTTTGTTTTGTTTTAATGATACTTCTTAAGTGCTTTGTATGTGCCAGACACTGTACTAAGCACTGGTATAGATACAAGTCAATTAGGTCAGACACAGTTCCTGTCCCACATAGGGCTCACAGTCTTAAACCCAGGGTGTGGGATTAAGAGGACCTGGGTTCTAATCCCTGCCCTGCCACTTGTCTGCTGTGTGACCTTGGACAAGTTCTTTAACTTCTCTATGTCAGTTGCTTCATCTGTAAAATGGTGATTAAGATTGTGAGCCTTGTTGTGTCCAACCTGATTAAATTGTATCTACCCCAACACTTAGTATAATGCCTGGAGCATAGTAAGTGTATAACAAATACCATTTAAAAAAAGGTAATGGATATCACAAGGTAGCAGATACCTCATATCAATCAATCAATGGTATTTACTGAGCACGTACTGTGTGCAGAGTACTGTAGTAAGTGCTTGGGAGAGTATAACGTAAGAGAGATGGCAGACATGTTCCCTGTCCACACGGCAATTGGCAACTGGAACAATCTGCTCAGATTATAAAGCTAAAGGACCATTCATGGTAGTATTGATTAAAAACTCCAAATTTCCAAACAAGGGAAACTTAAGGATTTGATTTTAAAATGAGAATTATGCCAAAGTGAATTAGGAAATTTGCTTCTGTGGAAGGGTTTTTGAATTGATCAATAGTATAAGAAGTTGTTTGGACACTTGTTATTCACCTCACTCTCAGCCCCACAACATTTATGTAAATATCATTAATTTATTTATTTATATCAATGTCTGTCTCTCCCCAAACTGTAAACTCACTGTGGGCAGGAAATGTGTCTACCAACTCTGTCATATTATACTCTCCCAACTGCTTAGAACAATAAATATTGATTGATTGACTGATGGATTGATAAGTTGCTCCACGGGTCATATCAATGGGCTAAGTGCATGAGAGAGTACAGTGGAAGTAGAAGGACTGAACTGTGACCGCAAAAGAAAATTCAGGGGAAAGGAAGACAGACACAATATAATTTGCAGATATGAGAAATAAGGACCCCATTCCCGCTCATTTTATAAAATCAATCACCCTCCCCTTCTCCACTTCCATCTTTAACCACTCACTCCCTAAAGGCTTCTTCCCCTCTGCCTTCAACTGGATGTCCGCCCGCCACCTAAAACTCAACATACCCAAGACTGAGCTCATTATCTTCCCTCCCAAAACCTGTCCTCTCCCTGACTTTCCCATCACTGCAGACGGCACTATCATCCTTCCCATCTCACAGGCCCGCAACCTTGGTGTCATCCTTGACTCTACTCTCTCATTCACCCTACATATCCAATCTGTCACCAAAACCTGCCAGTCTCACCTTCACAAAATCACCAAGATGTGCCCTTTCCTCTCCATCCAAACTGCTACCTTGCTGGTACAGCTCTCATAATATCCTGACTGGATTATTGTATCAGCCTCCACTCTGATCACCCATCCTCCTGTCTCTCCCCAATTCAATTTATACTTCATTCTGCTGCCTGGATTATCTTTCTACAGAAATGTTCTGGGCATGTCACTCCCCTCAAAAACCTCCAATGGTTGCCTATCAACCTTCGCATGAAGCAAAAACTCCTCACTCTTGGCTTCAAAGCTCTCCATCACCTTGCCCCCTCCTACCTCACCTCTCTTCTCTCCTTCTACAGCCCACCCTGTACACTCCACTCCTCTGCCGTTAACCTCCTCACTGTGCCTTGTTCTCGCCTGTACCCACCGTTGACCCCTGAGCCATGTCCTACCACTGTCCTGAAATGCCCTCCCTCCTCATGTCTGCCAAACTAACTCTCTTCCCCTCTTCAAAACCATACTGAGAGCTCACCTCCACCAGGAGGCCTTCCCAGACTGAGCCCTCTCTTTCCTTCTGCCCTTCCTCCCCTCCCCATTCTCCCTTCTCCCACCCTCTGCTCTACCCCCTTCCCCTCCCCACAGCACTTGTGTGTATTTGTATATATTATTTATTGCTCTATTTTATTAACGATGTGCATATATCTATGACTATCTATTTTGATGGTATTGATGTCTAACTACTTGTTTTGTTTTGCTGTCTGTTTTCCCCTTTCAGACTGTGATCCTGTTGTTGGATAGGGATTGTCTCTGTTGCCTAATTGTACATTGCAAGTGCTAAATACAGTGCTTGCACACAGTAAGAGCTCAATAAATATGAATGAATGAAAGTGCTTAAACAGTAGAGCATGAAAATTAGTAGATACAAAATTGCTTAAGGAGGATGTGAATGAATGAATGCCAAGGTGAGGTTGAATGAATGAATGAATGTAGAAGAGCTGATAGTGAAAAGGATATGTCTGGGAGAAGATCGCTCCTACAGTGCACTGAAGCACCCACCTCCAAGGACTGCTCCTACAGTGCACTGAAGCACCACCGAGGACTTCACATCTCTCCCCTTTCTGGATTCTCTGTAAATTGGAGAATGGTAGAATTTTGTGCAAAATGCTGAATCCTAAGAAAGTAACTATAGTGTGGGCTGCGACCATTTTGTCAAAAATTTGCCAATCTCCCTTAAAATCCAGTCACAATAGAATCAGGCAAACGAACAAAATTCTGAAAGGAGTTCAAGATGTCAAAGGGAGAAATGAGTATTCAGGAAAGCCAACAAAGCAGTGCCAAAATCATTTCAGTGAGCAATCTCAGCAAATCTGAAAGAATAAGATGAGGAAAAGATTTCTGGGGGGAAAAAAGCAAAGAGATAAAGGAGTGAATAGGCTTGGGCCATTCAAAAAGAGCTCAAACAATATAAACCTGATAGAGATCATTACAAAATGGTGTCAGTAATCCAGCCCTCTGTTCACATCTTTCCTTCAAATGGCACAGGTGTCCTTTGCCTTTTTCCAATTTGAATCTGCCTTTGATGTTCACAAGCAGGCAACGTCCAAAGGCTTCAGAATTCAGAGATGAAACTGTGACCTTCCACCTCTCAATTTCACAATTAAACATAGAATAGAATGGCGGTTCTATATTATCTAAAAAGCACTTCATTCTCTAGGTAAGGGGGATTAAATGAGATGATTAGAAGAGCTCAATCACTAATTTCAAAGAAATTTGATCACATGTGGTTAATACTCCCATTTTTTCATTGTGATTGAAGAGCTCTCACTGCACTCTTTGCCTTAATCATATCTACTTTCTCAGGTAAAGGAGATTTCCATTTTGATATAATTTCTCTCTCCGATGTCACTAAACATCCCATTTCTCTTTCCAGCTGAAGCAGGGAATAAGAAAAAGTTCCACACTATTTTTTTTCCCTTTTTAAACTTTAAGTTATGGGATTTTTTCATAGAAAACATCTCATTTGATGGATAGGATTTATTTTACTTTATTGTCCCTGACCCTTTCACTCTCATTTTAGTTTGTTGCATTAAGAGATTACCTATTCCCTTCCATTACAAAAGTTCAATGGGCAGGAAAGCATTCAAAAGGAGGACTACTTATTTCTAATTTTTGAATGAGGCAAATGTAATTGGAAAAATGTTTTTTTCTTTCCCAAACCCATAAATGTGTCCTAAGGATAATAATAATTGTTAATAATTGTAATATTAAGTTCTGGGGGAAATTCAGGATAATCAGATGGGGCACAGTCCCTGCCTCACATACGCTCATAGTCAAGGCCAGAGGGAGAACAGGTATTTAATCCTCATTTATCTGATGAGGAAACTGAGACAAAGAAATTAAATAATTTACTTTAGGTCACACTGCAGACAACTGGAGAGGTCAGGACTAGAACCCAGGTCCCTGACTCCCAGGCCTGTGCTCTTTTCATTAGGTCACGCTGCTTCTCGCGACTGATAAGTCACTAATTAGTGAACACACACACAAGAATATATTCCAATTGGTTGTAAATTTATGAATGTGCTTAAGTCAGGTAAAAAGCCCACCTGTGATAAGAATCTTTCTCCATTACTGTGTACCAGTAATCAGATTGCACAGTAGTGGTTCAAAGTGTTTAACAAGTTTAGCATTCTCACCACAGTCTGCCAGATCCCATTAGAAGTTTGTTCTTAACTTCATTTGAGTTATAAGCTGATATACGTTTGGAACACCAGAGTCTTCAGGCAATAAAATTTTAGTTATGGCCCTTGCTTGAAATCTAGGGAGATCCTAATTAACTTGTTTAATTTTCTGATCCCAAGAAAATCCCCTTGGAATCTATTACAATTAGTGCAATGTAAATAATAGTAGCCCTATATAGCATGGGGTAATTTTATTTTGGGAGGAGGAAGAGGGATTGAGTTGAGTAACAATTTAGGGCAAAAGACAGAAATGAATACTATTTTTCATCATCACTTTTTCCATACCTTTTTATTATAAACTAATGAAAGAGAAAGAAGAATCCCCTGAAACTATTTTCAAAGGAAGCCCTCCCCATTTCAAGACCATTTTTAACCCATCTCTTAGAAGATTCCCAGAAGGGAGTTTGAAAGTTCTTAATGAGAACAGCAGTTGAACTGATACTAGTTTAAAGAACTGCAAGTATCAGCGATCAGGTCATTTCAGTAACGGATAAAGCTTTGAAATGAAGCTGATAATAGAGATGTTTATGAGAAGAGAGGGCCGAACTCCTGGAATGGAAATTGACCTGTCACACTGGAGCAGCCATCATGGAGTACGATTTGGCTGCCTTCCAGATTTGATACCGACATCACCTCTGACGTGGCATTAGATCCCCTGACTCCCAGTCCTGCATTCTTTCCGCTGGGCCCTGCTACTTCTCGGAAACTCCACCACCTCCAGGGGTTTTTCCCAGATTGTTTTTTTCTTATCAGGTCACATCTGCCCCCAATCATCTCAGCACCTTTGCATCTGCTCAGCACTTATGCATTAACTATTGGAAGCATTTTTATATATCAATTTACAGAATTTACGGTTTCAGTCAGTTGTGTTAATTGAGTACTTACTGTGTGCCTAACCCTGTACTAAGTGCTTGGGAGAATGCAAGATAATAGACTTGATAGACATGTTCCCTGCCCACAAAGAGCTTATATTCCAGAGGATTTAAGTGCTTCCTCCTCTTATTTGAAAATAACGTGTCTGTCTCTCCTATTTTGTTATAAGCAACTTGAGGGCATCGCTTCCATCTCTATTTTACTCTCTTGTGCACTTCTACGGGGTCCTGCATGCAATAGGCACCAGCTCTGAAACTAGAAAAGATTTATTAGTGAAACTACCCATATGGCCCCATGACATCACACCCAATACACTGGGCATCAGGATAATGTGATGATGTCACAGGTTGGGCAGGAGATAGAAAACCCTTAGGAAGGGGCAGTTATTCCCACCCCCCATCTTTTCTGACACCTGGAAGGGTTTTCCCACTGCCCAGTGGGAGCAAGCATGGCCACAGTTCACTTTGGGCAAGGACTGTGAGGGTGGGCTGGTCCACTGCCACTTGGACTTGAGTCCTCCCTCCATCCTCCTGCAAGCTCCCCGCCTCACTCCACGCCCCCACACTTCCCAGGCCCAACCCTGGGCACCCAGAGGTGATGGGGGAGAGGAAAGACTGGTCCACCATCATGCCTTTGGCCTCCCGGAATTTGGGCAGGGGTCAGGGAGCAACGAAGTTCACCTTGGTGTTAGGGAGGAGGGGCCGCGGCCCACCGGGGCCCTCCCGTCCTGGCAGCAATGCATTCGGTCGTTCCCTGCAGGTTGTCGATACCCTGGGCAGGGAAGGTGTCGCTTTCCAGTCCCTTATTGACCGCCACCCCCTTCACCCACGGGATCCTACCTAGAGCCCAACTGTCTGGCTCCAGCTGCTGGCAGGGGTGTTAGGTACCCCAACCGGCTGTGTCAAACCACTTCTGGTCCTTCTCCTGATTCTGCAGCTGAGTCAAAGCCAACCTTAGTCCCAGCACAAGTAGAATCTCCGTAAATATTATTCATTGATGATTTAGTGTACGGGGTCACCACCTCTTAAGAACTACTCAGGAGCACAAAATACTTGTGTCTAGATGGACTTGGTATACAAGGATTCTCCTGCCTCTCTGGTAAAATCCAGGCCCAGTTAACCACTGGCCCTTCCATACTGTGGCAAACCAACTGCTGGCATTTTCCCACTTAACCCCCTACAGGCAGTACAGAGAAGCTGTGTGGCTCAGTGGAAAGAGCTCGGGCTTGGGAGTCAGAGGTCATGGGTTCGAATCCAGGCTCTGCCACTTGTCAGCTGTGTGACTGTGGGCAAGTCACTTAACTTCTCTGTGCCTCAGTTACCTCATCTGTAAAATGGGGATTATAAAATGGGGATTAACTGTGAGCCTCACGTGGGACAACCTTATTACCCCGTATCTACCCCAGCGCTTAGAACAGTGCTTTGCACATAGTAAGCGCTTAACAAATACCAACGCTAACCACAGACTTGGCATCTATGCATAGTAGATAAAGCACAGGTCTGGGAATCAGAAGATCATGAGTTCTATTCCCAGCTCCACCACTTGTCTGCTGTGTGACCTTGGGCAAGTCACTTCACTGTGCCTCAGTTACCTCATCTGTAAAATGAGGATTGAGACTGTGCACCCCATGTGGGACACGGACTGTGTTCAAGCGCTTACTAGTGCTCTGCACATAGTAAGCATTCAAATACGATTGACTGAACCCCATTTGCTTGTATCCACCTCAGTGCTTAGTACAGTGCCTGGCACTAAGTAAGCGCTTAAATGCTACAATAATCATTATTATAATTACTCCAGTGTCAGATCCTAAGGCAATGGCTCGAGTTCCTGTACTTACCCTCCATCTACTCCGCAGTCTTCCACTAGACACGTCTGGGCTCCTGCAGGTGGAAGTCTTAATGGGGCAGGGGTGGGAGCCGGAAGATAAGATTCAGAGGCTCGAAATACTGCAGGGCCATAGATTGTGCAGGGATTTTAAGATGTCAGAGTCTCATGTGGGGTTTTAAGGTCCCAGGGCCAGGATCTCATGTGGTGGTCTTGAGGTGGTATGACTGGAGCTTCAAATGGGGATCACAGCGGGCTGTGGTTGAAGCTTCTTGCAATCGTCATGAGGTGTTGGTGTTAGGGTTTCATGTAGGTCGTGAGATATCGGGCCTTCATGTGAGTCGAGAGGTGCCGGGGCTGGGGCATCATGCAGGTGTGGAGAGGTGCCGCTACCAGAGATTCATCCAGGTGTTGGGAGGTGCAGCGGCAGCAGGTGCAAAACCAGGTGGAGCCACCCCAGGTAGAGCCAGCTACTATCTCCTGGGTCCAGAGTGCAGGCCTGGGAGTCAGAGGACCTGGGCTCTAATCTGGACTCCACGCGGTGCTGTGTGACTTAGGGCAAGTCACTTCACTTCTCTGTGCCTCAGATACCTCATCTGTAAAATGGGGATTAAGACTGGGAGCGCCATGTGGGACATGTGCTGTGTCCAACCTATTAGCTTGTATTTACTTGTATTAGCCGAAGCAGCGTGGCTCAATGGAAAGATCCCGGGCTTGGGAGTCAGAGGTCATGGGTTCGAATCTCAACTCTGCCACTTGTCAGCTGTGTGACTGTGGGCAAGTCATTTAACTTCTCTGTGCCTCAGTTCCCTCATCTGTAAAATGGCGATGAAGACTTTGAGCCCCATGTGGGGCAATCTGATTACTCTGTATCTATCCCAGCGCTTAGAACAGTGCTCTACACATAGTAAGCACTTAACAAATACCAACATTATTATCTACCCCAGCGCTTAGAATAGTGCTTGACATGTAGGAAGTACTAAGCAAATACCACAATTATCATCATCATTATTATTCCTTGAAGCCCCCAGACCTGGCATGTTTTTCCCCATGAACATTGGCTCTAACTCCTTGGACAGCACCCTAGGCTAAGCCCAGCTTCACCCTGGCAGCACAATCTCTGTGGAAGAACCCCTGGGGAAAGACCTCAACTTCCAAGGGAAGGTCAAGATGCTGTGGTCATGGGCTGGGCTTGGATCTCTAAGAAATGGGGACAGCAGGATTCTGGCCATGGTCACTTTTCTCTCCTCAAAATATCAGGGAAAGAGTGAGGCCCAAGATCAGCCCGGGTGGACTGCGGGGGCTTCAGCACCAGGTCTTTTCTGAAAACATTATGTGCAGGCTAACCCTGATCAAGCCAATGGACCGGAGAGGAGGGGGAATGTCCCATGAAAATACCCGGCATTGGCAACAGCACTGCAACCTGCCTGTTTTGGGGCAGGGATTGTATCTGTTGCCGAATTGTACATTCCAAGCATTTAGTACAGTTCTATGCACACCGTAAGGGCTTAATAAATACGATTGAATGATGAAGCTGACAAACGTACAGGCCTTAGAGTGAGGAGAAATGGATTTTCATTGCAGGATTGCCACCTGCCTGTTTCATTGATGCTTGTCCCGTCACTTAACGTCTCTATTCCTCAGTTTCCTAATCTGTAAAATGGGAGTAAATACCTCTGCACCCTCCCCCTTAGACTGTGTCACCCAAATGGGACAGGGATTGTGTCTAATCGTATTTCATCTGTCCCAGCAAGAGGTACAGTTCTTAACACATAGTAAGTGCTTAAGAAATATTATTATTATGGCTAAAATAGAAAAATTGCTCTCATTTCCCTCTCCAGACATGGACAATACTTAACAAGTCATTGAAAATCTTTAGGATCTTCCCGTCACAGCCATTACTATTATTATGGTATTTAATAATAATGTTGGTATTTGTTAAGCGCTTACTATGTGCCGAGCACTGTTCTAAGCGCTGGGGTAGACACGGGAATCAGGTTGTCCCACGTGGGGCTCACAGTCTTCATCCCCATTTTACAGATGAGAGAACTGGGGCATAGAGAAGTTAAGTGACTTGCCCACAGTCACACAGCTGACAAGCGGCAGAGCCGGGATTCAAACTCATGACCTCTGACTCCAAAGCCCGTGCTCTTTCCACTGAGCCACGTTGCATTTCTTAAGCACTGACTGTGTGGTCGGAAACTATTCGAGGTGCTGGGGTGGATACAAATTAAACAGGTCGGACACAGTCCCTGTCCCACGTAGAGCTCATAGCCAAGTCACTAAAGACTGTTTTCAAATTTATCATCCACTGGCTTAAAATGGCTCTACTTTCTGGATACTGATATTTCAACTTGTTTTGGTAATTTGTATGATTTTAGTTCCATTTCTTTTCCTCTTCCAACTAAAGGAAAAGCTGCAGGACACAGGCCAAATTGCAAGTATGTGAACATTCTATAAATTCAATCTTATTATTCATTCTTTACTTGCTTTTTGAATGGCTTTCATTTTTTTAAAGCATGCTCAAAATGCTGAAAGGATTAAGAAGTATGTTAAATTCATTGCAGAAGAGAAGTTCTGGCTCAATCAGGATGGAACACAGTTAGACCATTCATTGCTCATTTTTCATTATGACTGCCTTGGTCCTTTATGGGGCAATGTTTGGAACAGTCCAGGTGCAAACAAGTTCACCTACCTAGGAGCCTTCTGTCTTCTTGTCTAACACCAACAAAGTGATTTGTCATGTCCCAGTGCGGTTAAGCCTGACACCTTACTCCTTGTGATCAGGGAACACATCTACCAACTCTATTGTATTGAATTCTCCCAAGTGCTTAATACCATGCTCTGCACATGGTAAGGGCTCAATCAAAATACCACTGACTGATTGATTGAATGACTGGAAGCAGTGAACCTGGCAAGAGAGAAGCTTTCGAAAAGCAGCGTGGGTTAGTGGAAAGTACAAGGGCTGGGAAATCAAAGGACCTGGGTTCTAATGCCAGCTCTGACACTTTCCTGCTGTGTGACCTTGCACAAGTCACTTAACCTTTCTCTGCCTCAGTTTCCTCATCTGTACAGGGCATTCAGTAGCAGTTCTCTTGCCTCCTTGGACTGTGAGCCTCATGTGGGACAGGGTCTGTGTCCAACCTGATTATCTCATATCGACCCCAGTGTTTGGCTTATAGTAAGCACTTAAATACCACAATCATTTATTATCATTACTATTATAAAGCAGAGCAGGTGTGGCAGAGACAAGAAGAGAAATGAGAGCAGCTGCTGGTTACGCAGAGTCCTAACTTCCAACACCTGCTCTGGACTCTACACTGGACAACCTTGGTAATAATAAATGGGGGCTTTTCTACTCAGTATGTGTGAAACACCATATTAAGTGCTGGGGGTGATAAGATATAAGCAGATCAAATATAGTTCCTGTCCCACATAAGGCTCAGTACCTAAGAAGGAGGGAGAAGAGGAGTTGTATCCCCAATTTATAAGGTAATTGAGGCAAAGAAAAGTTAAATGACATGCCCAAGATCCCACAGCTCTTTCCACTAATGTTGGCATTTGTTAAGCACTTACTATGTGCAGAGCACTGTTCTAAGCACTGGGGTAGATACAGGGTAATCGGGTTGTCCCACGTGAGGCTCACAGTCTTCATCCCCATTTTACAGATGAGGTACCTGAGGCACAGAGAAGTTAAGTGACTTGCCCAAGTTCACACAAATGACACAGCTGTATATGGGGTGGCGGGGGGAGTTCCAGGCCAGAGGGATGACTTGAGCAAGGAGTAAGAGGCAAGATGGATAAGATTGAAATTCATTAATTCAATCTTGTTTATTGAGCGCTTACTGTGTGGAGAGCACTGTACTAAGAACTTGGAATGCACAATTCAGCAACAGATAGAGACAATCCCTACCCAACAATATAGTGAGTAGGTTGGCACTGGAAGAGCTAAGTGCATGGGCTGGATTGTAGTAGATCAACGACATAAGGTGGGAAGGGGCTGAGTTGATTTAGTGTTTTAAAGAGGATGGATCAAGACACACAAAACAAAGTGAAGGGGTGCAAAGACAACAACATCTCAGATCAAACCCCATCTTTCCACCAAATCTAGACATAGTGCACACTTTGCATATGCCACCCACATACCCAGAGGCACTTAGGGCCCTCACAATGGAATGAGACAAATATGATGAGCATCGTTCTTTCGTCAATAACCCTTTTGGTTTCAAACAGAGCCATCTGCACTTATCTGGGAGCCAAAGTGTCCTCGTTCTCTCTGGTTATTACTTCCTCAGATCGTCCATTGATTTTCCTCTGGTATTCATTACTTCCATAGCCATTTTTCAGGATGAGATAAGCATCTATTATTGCATGAATCATGCCTTTTATGCAATCAAACTCTGAATAACTCAGTCTGAACTCAGACATTATTATGGTGGCCAGGATGCCACTCTTCTCTTAGCACTTTTCAAATGAAATCTGCAATGGATCTCAGGGGACTTTCTATTCAGAGTTATCGGTAGGGTTCTTTCTTTCTCATTTATTCTTCTTGAATCTCCCAAGACTCTAAGTCTAACATCGGACAGGAATTACATCTATCACATCTACTGTATGCTCAATATAGAGTCTAGGATTTTGCAGTGGCTCAATAAGTATAAACCCATGATGACATCAACTCACGTTTTCTGAATCCCTGCCAAGAACACTCATACATGTTCATAGAAACAATGATGAAATAATGATTCACAACTTGGATTTTTAAAATGCAGAAAACTGTTTTTGCCAAAAGGGAAAGGTCTTCTAATAGAATCCACCCCTGAATTAAGGAAGCAACAGTCAGAAAAAGATTTGACATAACACATATCTTCCTTACAGCTATGCCTGAGGCTAACACTAATGCAAGTTGGGTCTCTTATTTCTAAATGAAACCTAAATTAATTGTTACTCACACCAACGAATAGAGAGCTTCTGGCAAACCTTAATAGTGCAGATCCTCAAAAATTGTTCGGACCAGAAAAGCGTTCATTACCATATTTTGGATATTCATTTCCGGACCTTCAAGGCATTTTCTCAACTCTATGCCACATGCCGTTTTCACTGCAAAAGAACAGACACCTCCTCAGGCCACTGGGGCATTTCATCTTACCAATCTTAAAAAGAATTAAGTTGGAAGCAGGAAATGAAATATGTATGGATGAAAAGGCTCACCAAAGTCAGCAGGGATAGTTTAGGGCTCTAGGGGCCCTGACACACTAGTTTGGTGCAGAAGTGTTCTAAAGGTTTGTGTTTTTAATTTGAGCCTACAGAAGTCAGTGATACAAGTTAATGGCATGACTAGCTATTTTTCTCCTATGGGGAATAATAAGAACAGGAGAAAGCGATTTGTGACTTAGATATGGACCAGTCATGGGAATACTCAAATCTACCAGCCCACATGTTTGTTCACCAGACTCATCTCCACTGGAGACCATTTTGAGCCCCAAACACTTTCTATCTACTTGTTTCCTTGCCATTGTCCCATCCTCACCTACCTCCACCCTGCACTATTCTCCACCTAAGCAAGCCTACAGTCTGTCAGAAGTGATTTAAGCCCAGAAGAGAACTGGAACCACTGAGGATGATTTTAACCATAATTTCAGAGTCTACAGGCTTAAAAGAACTTCAAAGTGTTATCCAGTCTATCCTTCTTTATCAGAACAGGCCAACACTCTAGCTATTTCAGGTTGAGAGTTCTTAATCTTCCCCATGTCATCCTCAGATGTCAAGCCCAAGGATGCCTTATCCAGCCAGGTGCATCCTCCTAGAATGATGCTTTGTGATCTTCCTTTTTATCCTGATGACTGAGGCAACTGAAACACTCATTAGGTTCTAAAAGAGGGAAATTAAAGTTAATTCAGACCACCTGCTGCCTTTTAAGACATCCCAATGCCATATATGCCCAGGGCTTGTGAATTATTGGAAATATTGGAAATACTGTAATATTGGAAATATACTTTTCCAAGATGGCCTACCATCTTTCACCACCGCATGTTTAGAGAGTTAAAATGGATTGGCTACTTGAGAGGAGCTATGCCTTAACCTATTGGATAAATGTAAGATGATGGGTAGCCCTTCTAAGAGGTATCCAGCAGAGTGAAGGCAATACGCAGTAGCCATATGGATAGCAAAGCAGCAGAATCATGGAGTAACTGCCAAATTGGAGGTATGAGCGAAGCGCTGGCTCCAGGTGAGCTTCCCCAGAGTCAGTGGACCTGGCAGCAGGTTGTTTTTTCCAAAGACCCTTGGCGTGTGCATACGTGAAGGATGTTGCCCTTCAAGCACATTACCTAGTATAATGTTTAATTTAAAGGAGAGTCATCTCTCAGGTCAGGCTATTTAAAGATTTCCCTTCATTATGTAAATAATTAATTAGTTTCTGCAGACTTTCTATAAATAACTGGGGCTCATAAATCATTGTCAACCATTCCAACATCAAATCCCCAACCACAGATTTTCTCCTTTCCCCAGTTGACTGCATCTGTTCAACAGCTAGGTAAATGCATACATGTTGTTCTTATTTAGAAACCTGTGACCCTCTCTCTGTGTCTATTTTTATACAGATGTAGAGTTATGTATCTCTCAGAAGTCACACTGGGTGTCAGAGGACTTTGGTTTTCATCCTAGTTCTGCTACTTACCTATCTGTATTAATATTAAATAATCATAGATATATACATTCATGTCTTTAGTCAAAATAGCTGGATTACCTTATTTGAAGATGATAATACTAGTAGTGATTCTCCACATATATCTTTGTGCAGATACATGTCCTTTGAGTTCAAAAATAACACTATTAGTGGTGAGATTGGCACATACTCTGTATGAATATTTTTTCCTTGCTGGACTGTTTCAGGACCTAGGATCATATTTAACTCAGCCTGTTAAACTCACAACCTTCTCAAATCCTCTGTTACCAAAGAGTAACCCCAATATCAAATGTCTCAGACCGCTACTACTGGTTATCCGAGGCTGCCATTTTACCTGAGATTTGGCTTCATTATTTCTTTAAAACGGTTTTTCCTTTCTCTTTGTTTACAGTAGTTCCTGGGATAGCCTGCTGACATCCATTCACTTCTTAGGTGTTGCCCCGTGACACTGTTTTATAATACTGACAATAAATTTGGTATTAGACTGTAAACTCCTTGTGGGCAGAGAACATGTCTACCAAATCTGTTGTACTGTACTCTCCCAAGTGCTTAGTACAGTGCTCTGCACATAGTATGTGCATAATAAGTACCATTTATTAAGTATTTACTATGTGCCAAGCAATGTACTAAGAACAAGGATAGAGAAAAGATTAATTAGGTTGGGCAGTTCACAGAATGGGTCTCACAGACGAAGTGGGATGGAGAACAGATATTTAATTCCTTTTTTGAAGATGAGGAAACTGAGGCCCAGGGAAATGTTGAGACTTGCCCAAGATCACAGAGCGGTCAAGTGGCAGAGCCAGGATTAGAAAACAGATCCTCTGACTCCCAGGCCCATCCTCTTTCCACTAGACTATGCTGATTAGCATTCCTTTCAATGTCCAGGGGCTGATTGTTTCAGGATTTTGTCTTAGGATCTTCTTATTGGTGATCTTGAGGGGTTCTGGGCCACAGCCGACAGAATTTTCTTTGTAGCCTCTCTGGTAAATCCAGGACTCACAATAATATAGAAAGTTGTATACAATTGCCATTTGGACCCGAGTGCTAATCTCAGCTCTGCAACTGGCCTGCTGGGTGAGACCTGGGGCAAGACATTTAGCTCTTCTGTGCCTCAGTTTCCTCATCTGTAAAGTGGAGATTCAATAACTATCCTCCCACCAAGAGTCCCATGTGGTACAGGTACCTGTGTCCAGCCTGATTAACTTATACCTACCTAATACTTAATATGATTTTTGGCTCATAGTAAGATTTTAACAAGTACCATAAAAAAATCTTCTTTGAATATCCATATGACTGGCAATAGGAGCCAGGGGAGCAGCATGGCTTAGTGGGTCTGGGAATCAAAAGGACCTGGGTTCTAATCCCAACTTTGCCACATGTGTGCTGTGTGACCTTGAACAAGTCACTTAACTACTCTGGATCTCGGTTACCTCATCTGTAAAATGGGGATTAAGAGTGTGAGCCCCATGTGGGACAGGGACTGTGCCCAACCTGATTAACTTGTATCTACCCCAGTGCTTAGAACAGTACTTGTCATATAGCAAATGCTTAACAAGTACCATTATTATTATTAATATTAATAAGTCTGAATAAATTGGAAATCACCTATATTCAGGAAATCCTACACCTAGCCAAAGATTTAATCAACAACACAAAAATTTAAAGCAGTCACTAAATTCTATTACCTAAAAGACCCCAGATCACTAACAGAGATAGAAATCAGAACAAAAAAAGACAAGTGTGGGTTTGGAAAATTGCACCATACTTGGACAAAACATGGCATCTAGCTCATACCCAGGTTGAAGATCAACAAGGCTGTTCTGTTGTCAACTTTCTATATAGCTACCTCATTATACCCTTGACACAATGATAATTTTCTTTATGTTTTGCCATATTCAGTTTGAGAAGAGTATTTGATTTTCAGAGATTTTCTTCACTAATCAATCTTTGGGAAATTTTTCAGAAATAGAGTGTCTTCTTCAAAAATACAAGTTATCCAATAAGTGCAACGTGAACAATTTCACCTTCTAGAACAGTGATGTACACCTGTTTGAAGAGTCAGGAAAACAGGATGCAGAGTACACATATTATACTTAAATATTTCTTTTTAATTCTCATTAAGCTTTGGCAATATTTTCACAAATCCCATGTTTGAAGAACAATGAGGTGTAAAGATTTCCCATTTTCCTATTTCTTTATGCTGCACTGGTGGCCACAAAACTAAATTAGAATAAATGGTTGGACATTAATCATTTCAGTCACACCCACCTGCATGGCTAGGCTCATGTCAGCATCATCATCTTCAGGTATGAAGGATAACTTCTCTTATCTCTCTACAAGAAAATCTGTCTTGATTTGTGAATGATCGGAAAACGTGTTGGGAAGAAAAGTGCTCAGAAGTAGGAGTGGAGAAAAAAAAAGGAAAGAAAGAAAAGAACAAATACATCAGACAAATAAAACAACTAGCGGATGTTTCTTTTTAGTGATCACACAAGATTTGTATTTTTCTGGGAAAAAGTGGTCTCTCCTGTCGAAGTTCTTTACACCCTGCCATCCAGAGAAACAAACTGCCTCATTAGCTCCTGGTATTTTTTTTTTCTTATATTGGCCCCTTCCGTGGATACACTCCATTAGGATTCCATCCTACATATATCTAGCGTGAAAGGTTACTAAGGAAACCTGTATCCCATAGCAGTCATTTGTCCTACCAAAGAAAACCTGTATACTCTGGAACACTTTCTCTTAATACAGTGGGCAGGAAGAGTCACTCTCCCCTGTGACTATGACCAAACCTCCTCAATTAATCTCCCATCCCTATGAATCTGCTTCAAGGAAGCTGACTCCTCAGGTAGAAAAGAAGTTGAAGAGGTCATTTGATTCTATTCCTCATTTCAAGTCAGCCTGAATCTTGGATTTCCCAGGTAGCTGAGAATATAGTCTTTTATTAGAGAGCTCTATGCAAATAAAAGTTCACAACAGTCCTTAATAACCTATTCTGATGTTTAACCACCTTCATTTGCCATTTAACTGTACTCTGAAAAGCATCAGCTGTTATTTTCATCCAGATGAATGTTGCTCCATTGATGAAAAATCTTCAGTTGAGTTCTTTCCTAGTTAGACTTAGCTAGAAGCAGCATGGCCTAGTGAAGAGAGCAAGGGTCTGGAAGTCAGAAGGACTTAGGTTATAATTCTGACTCTGCCAACTGTTTGCTGTGCCACCTCGGGCAAGTCACTTAAATTCTCTGTGCCTCAGTTTCCTCAAGCATAATATGGTACTTAATACCTTTTCTCCCTCAGACTATGATGAGGAACAGGGATTGTGTCTGACCTAACTAAATAATAACTGTGGTATTTGGTAAGTGCTTATCGTGTGCCTGAAACTGTACTGAGTGCTGGAGTGGATACAAACAAATTGGTTTAGACACAGTCTCTGTCAAGCTTGGGGCTCACAGTCTCAATTTCCATTTTACAAATGAGGTAACAGGCACAGAGAAGTTAAGTGACTTGCCCAAGGTCACAGAAGAAACATGGCAGAGCCAAGATTAGAACCCATGACCTTCTGACTCCCAGGCCCATGCTCTATCTACTCTTCCCCCCACCAAACCCCCTCTTCACCCCCTCCCCCCTTCTCTCTTCCCCACCCATGCCCCATCCCAGTCCTCTTGTCCCACCGCCACCCCTCATCCCCCTCTCCCCGTCCAGGGCCCCGCCACCTCCTTCCCATCCAAACCCTCCCATCCCCCCGCCCTTCCCCCCCTCCTCCCCTTGCACCCACAGCTACTTTCAAGTGTGGCCTCTGGAACCCCCGCTCTATTACAGGCAAGCTACCTTTCATCCATGACCTTTTCCTCTCCCGCTCTCTCCTCCTCCTCGCCCTTTCGGAAACGTGGCTGTCTCCCGAAGACACGGTCTCCGCCGCCGCTCTCTCCAGCGGAGGCCTCTCCTTCTCCCACTCCCCCAGACTCACCGGTAAGGGAGGAGGCGTCGGCTTCCTCCTCTCGCCCCGATGCCGCTTCCGCACTATCCCTCCTCCCCCCTCCCTCTCCTTCCCCTCCTTCGAAGCCCATGTCATTCGCCTCTACCACCCACTCCAGTTACTTGTCGCCGTCATCTACCGCCCTCCCGGTCCCACCTCCGACTTCTTCAACCACCTTGACCCCTTTCTCACCTTCCTTCTCTCCTTCTCTCTGCCCACTCTGATCCTTGGAGACTTCAACATCCATACGGATGTACCCGACGACTCCTCTGCCGCCCGCCTGCTATCCCTCCTCGACTCTGCCGACCTCCTCCTCCACCATACCGCGCCCACTCACCGACTCGGTCACACCCTCGATCTCGTCATCTCCTACCGCTGCACTATCTCCTCCCTCACCAACTCTGAAATCCCTCTCTCTGACCATAACCTTCTCACCTGCCTCATCTCTCACACTCCCTCCCCCTGCAAATCTTCGCTACTGCCCCACAGAGACCTCCGCTCTCTCGATCCCATCCGTCTTTCCAATAGCATCTCTCCTCACCTCGCCGCCCTGTCCTCTCTTCCCACTCTCGACGATCGGGTCTCCGCTCTCAACTCCACCCTCTCTACTCATCTCGACTCTCTCGCCCCCCTTTCCCTCCGCCGCTCTCGCTCCACTAACCCACAGCCCTGGATCACCTCCTCCGTCCGCCTCCTACGCTCCTATGCTCGAGCTGCTGAGCGCTGCTGGCGAAAGTCCAAGCACCAAGCCGACCTCACACACTTCAAATTTATCCTTTCCTGCCTTAACTCTGCCCTCTCCTCCGCCAGGCAAAGCTTCTTCTCCTCCCTCATCGACACCCATGCCCGTCACCCCCGCCGATTGTTCCGGACCTTTAACTCTCTCCTTAGGCCCCCTGTTCCTCCCCCTCCCCCATCTCTCACCCCCAATGATCTGGCCACCTATTTCCTCACGAAAATCAACACGATCAGGTCTGAGCTCCCCAAAGTCACCCCTCCGCCTCTCCCCTCCCCCCCACCAACCCCCTCCCCTACTTTCCCATCCTTCCCTGCAGTATCCTCAGAGGAGATCTCCTCCCTCCTCGCAAGTGCCACCCCCTCCACCTGCGCCTCGGACCCCATTCCCTCTCACCTTCTTAAAAGCATCGCCCCTGCCCTCCTCCCTTCCTTAACTTCTATTTTTAACCACTCAATCTCCAATGGCTCCTTCCCCTCTGCCTTCAAACATGCCCACGTCTCCCCCATCTTAAAAAAACCCGCTCTTGACCCCACTTCCCCCTCCAGTTATCGTCCTATCTCCCTACTACCCTTCCTTTCCAAAATCCTAGAACGAGTCGTCTACAATCGATGCCTAGAATTCCTTAACTCCCATTCTCTCCTAGACCCCCTCCAATCTGGCTTCGGTCCCCTCCACTCTACCGAGACTGCTCTCTCTAAGGTCACCCATGACCTCCTTCTTGCCAAATCCAATGGCTCCTACTCCATTCTGATCCTCCTTGACCTCTCTGCTGCCTTTGACACTGTCGACCATCCCCTCCTCCTCCATACCTTATCTCACCTTGGCTTCACGGACTCTGTCCTCTCCTGGTTCTCCTCTTACCTCTCTGGCCGATCATTCTCGGTCTCCTATGCCGGAGCCTCCTCCCCCTCCCATCCTTTAACTGTCGGAGTTCCTCAAGGGTCAGTTCTTGGCCCTCTTCTGTTCTCCATTTACACTCACTCCCTCGGTGAACTCATCCGCTCTCACGGCTTCGACTACCATCTCTACGCAGATGACACACAGATCTACATCTCCGCCCCTGTCCTCTCCCCCTCCCTTCAGGCTCACATCTCCTCCTGCCTCCGGGACGTCTCCACCTGGATGTCGGCCCACCACCTAAAACTCAACATGAGCAAGACTGAGCTCCTCATCTTCCCTCCCAAACCCGGTCCGCTCCCAGACTTCTCTATCACCGTGGATGGCACGACCATCCTTCCCGTCTCTCAGGCCCGCAATCTCGGTGTCATCCTTGACTCGTCCCTCTCGTTCACCCCACACATCCTATCCGTTACCAAGACCTGCCGGTTTCACCTCTACAATATCGCCAAGATCCGCCCTTTCCTCTCCACCCAAACGGCTACCTTACTATTACGGGCTCTCGTTATATCCCGGCTAGACTACTGTGTCAGCCTTCTCTCTGACCTCCCTTCCTCCTCTCTCGCCCTGCTCCGGTCTATTCTTCACTCTGCTGCCCGGCTCATCTTCCTGCAGAAAGATCTGGGCATGTCACTCCCCTTCTTAAACAACTCCAGTGGTTGCTATCGACCTCCGCCCCAAACAAAAACTCCTCACTCTAGGCTTCAAGGCTCTCCATCACCTTGCCCCTTCCTACCTCTCCTCCCTTCTCTCTTTCTACCGCCCACCCCGCACGCTCCGCTCCTCTGCCGCCCACCTCCTCGCCGTCCCTCGGTCTCGCCTATCCCGCCGTCGACCCCTGCGTCACGTCCTCCCACGGTCCTGGAACGCCCTCCCTCCTCACCTCCGCCAAACTGATTCTCTTTCCCTCTTCAAAACCCTACTTAAAAATCACCTCCTCCAAGAGGCCTTCCCAGACTGAGCTCCTCTTCCCCCTCTACTCCCTCTGCCATCCCCCCTTTACCTCTCCGCAGCTAAAGCCTCATTTTCCCCTTTTCCCTCTGCTCCTCCACCTCTCCCTTCCCATCCCCACAGCACTGTACTCGTCCGCTCAACTGTATATATTTTCGTTACCCTATTTATTTTGTTAATGAATTGTACATCGCCTTGATTCTATTTATTTGCCATTGTTTTTACGAGATGTTCTTCCCCTCGACGCTGTTTATTGCCATTGTTCTCGTCTGTCCGTCTCCCCCGATTAGACTGTAAGCCCGTCAAACGGCAGGGACTGTCTCTATCTGTTGCCGACCTGTTCATCCCAAGCGCTTAGTACAGTGCTCTGCACATAGTAAGCGCTCAATAAATACTATTGAATGAATACTACACCCTGTCTATTCTAAGTGCTTAATACAGTGCTCTGCACAAGGTGGACACTCAGTAAATACAACTGACTGATGTATCAGAATGTGAACACTTGTGTATAATCACTCAGACTTCATGCCACGCTTTTCTCTATTTCTCTCAAACAGATGAGACTCTGAGAGCCTCAGGTTACCTTTGTAGCCTAGAAGAGGAAATCAGGCTGAAACTGTGATACAAATAATTCAAATCTTTATAGTCACACCAACCTATATAGAGAGGAGATATGGGTCTTCAGGGTGTTTCACAACACATCTGGGTATTTTCCAGAAGTGAATCTGATAGACTGAATCTACTCAAATTAGAGTTTGCAAATTCTCTCATTTACCTGCTGTTGCTTTGAAGTTCACAGAGACTAGTTTGTAATGAATCAGACTAGAGAGTCCATAAACTCCTCATGACAGTGAAAATTCTTTCAGCATCAGTTTATGGATGATTTGAATGTGCCAGGACTGTTAACTGTAACGTTAGATAGGGATCAGAAATGTAAATACATCCTGGAGAAAAAGTGCAGTGTTCTGAACAGGTTGAACTCTTCAGGGCCCCAAAGAGGTTGCCCAATAGCCATTCTAGGGATAAGCAAAGAGTCCAGAATGACGCAGGGACATTGATAGTCTCATCATCCTACATTGCTTTTCATCTTTAATACTGATGAGACAGAGAAGCAGTGTCCCCTATTGGAAGGAGCACAAGTCTGGGAATCAGAGGACTGGGGTTTTAATCTGAGCTCCAACCCTTGTCTGCTGTGTGACTTTGGATGAGTCATTTAACTGCTCTATGCCTCAGTTACATCATCTGTGAAAAAGGCCGTTTAAAACAGTGAGCCCCAGGTGAGATGTGGATTGGGTTCAACCTGATTATCTTGTATCTCCCCAGCAATTAATACAGTGCCTGATACATTCATTCAATTGTATTCCTTGAGCATTTACTGTGTACAGAGCACTGTACTATAAGTAAGGGCTTAAGGGCTTAATGAATAACAAAAAAAGAGACAATCTAATGACCAAAGAAACAGGCAGCCAGAGAGGGAGGGCAAGGGGCATTCCATGGTGCCTGTTAGAGGCATTGTTGTGTTATAATTTTTTTATAGTATTTATTAAGTGCTTACTATTGGCCAGGCACTGCATTAAGCTCTGCAAACTAGTCAGGTTGGACCCAGTCCCTGTTCCACAAGAGCCTCACAGTTTTAATCCTCATTTAACAGATGAGGTAACTGAGGCAGAGAGAAGTGTAGTGACTTGCCCAAGGCCACAGAGACAAATAGTGGTTTGGGGATTGGAACACAGGTCCTTCTAAAGCCCAGAACTGTGCCCTACCCCCTAGACCGTACTGCTTCTCACTTCCAAGGAGGTGGTACCCCTTCTATACAGGGGGATCTTATGCCATGGCAAAGCTAAGAAATAGTATCTTAGCAGGATCACTGGAAAGGACCCCAAAGTAGAGTAAAGCAGAGAGCCAAATGAAGACTTGGGTGGACCCAAGTCCATTGCTGTTGAGAATGCAGGAGTCTTTCATAGTCCCTCACATGAAGAAAGAGATTAAAAGATACAATAGGAGACAGTCCTCTGAACTATAGTGGGAATCTATTGAGAAGAAAAAGAGAGGTGCGATAATTTAGAGCATTTTAATGCAACCCTACTAAGAGTAGAAGCATTAGAACTCACCTCTCTTACAGTAACAGCCTGGAGTGGTGCCAAGATGAAACTCCATTCACCAAGTCATGTATTAGAACAGAAAAGTTACCTCTCACCCAATCTCCAGGAGAGATTTTGGTTGAGGGAATAGAATTATTTGGTTCCTTGTCCCATGACCTACCATTAAATTATACTTTTCAGGAGGGACCGAGTTCCCAAGAAAGTGATTGCTTTTGTCTCAACCTCCTCAGAAGGGCACCTAATGCATTTATACGCCTACACGGCTCAGCAGACACTCAGGCCTGTGGAGAGTGAGCAAGCCATGTTGCCCAAACTACCAGTTCATAGCCTGTAATCAACTTGTCCTTCAGAGTGTCTCTTCACTTGATTCAAGCCCACCTTGCCAAAGAACTAAATATATACCTGAAATCATAGACAAGTGTATCTTGAGATTGAATGCACTGTTAATACACAAGTGTCATTACCTACCTCAACCACCTAGCACCTGCATATATGGCAGAGATTAATCAATCAATGGTGTTTATTGATCTGTGATCTGAGGGGGAGATCTGTGCCAATTGTGCCAATACACTGAATTCTGCAGAGAGGAAGAGGCTGCTGCTTTCAAGGCTGCTTGCATATGGAATTATCCCTCAATTTTCATTTGGCATCAACTGGAGTGGATGTAATAACAAACATCTCCAGGCAATTTATAAGCTGAATTTGCCTCTACCTAACATGTAGAAACTAAGGAAGGGAGGTCTGCAAACAGAGAAGAACATCAGCTGAGCACAATTGGTAGAGATGGAGGCTGAGGGGCAGTGACCTTATCTTTTTTTTTTTTTTAAAAAAAAAAGGTGTTTGTCATTTAGTACAAGTTAAGCACTGTTCCAAAAGCTAAGGTAGATATTGTCTACTGTAGAGGCGATGTGTGACTTGCTCTGCCCCTTGGCCTAGAGTAGGCCTCAGTATGCTTAGCAGGGAAATGGACAATGTTCAATCTCATCTATATCGTTGCCAACCTCCCACCCACATCCTGCCTCTGGCCTGGAATGCCCTCCCTTCTCATATCCAACAATTGCTCTTTCTCCCCCAGATTCAAAGCCTTATTGAGGGCACATCTCCTCTAAGAGGCCTTCCCTGATTAAGCCCTCCTTTCCTCTTCTTCCACTCCCTTCTGCAACGTTCTGAATTGCTCCCGTTATTCATCCCCCGCACCCAGCTCCACAGCCGCAGCCATATATGTAATTTATATTAATGTCTCTAGATTGTAAACTCATTGTGGGTAGGAAATGTGTCAGTTCACTGTTGTATTATACTCTCCCAGACACTCAGTACAGTGCTCTCTACATAGTAAGCGCTCAATAAATATGATTGTATGAATGAATTTTTTTTTTTAAGAAGGGTGTGTATACAATCATAAGTGGAGAATCCTCAGTGGAAAATCTGGGGATGGTAGAGGGAGAAATTCAAGATGTGAAATGGATTAAACAATCATTTATTGAGTGCTTACTGTGTGCAGAGCACTGTATTAAGCACTTGGGGGAGTAAAATAATACAACAGGGCTGGTCGACACAATCCTTTTCTACAATGAGCTTGCAGCCTAAAGGGCTTAAGAAAGGTTTAGATAGATTTATGGGCAATAGAGGGAAATGTGAGATGGTCCATCTCAACCCATGAGGATAGATTTAAGAAGAGTAACTATTAGACTGTTATTCCCAGCATCCTTTGATGACCCCTACCTGAGAGAAAATATTAAGTCTGAGGACCATTAGTCTTTACCAACGTTATATCTCAGGTTTTGTTAAATGGTATAGTGGATAGAACACAGGCCTGGGAGTCAGAAGGTCATGGGTTCTAATCCCGCCTCTGCCATTTGTCTGCTGTGTCACTTTAGGCGAGTCACTTCACTTATCTGTACCTCAGTTACCTCATCCATAAGATAGGGAATGAAAGAAACTGTGAGCCCTATGCAGGACAGGGACTGTGTCCATCCTGATTTGCTTGTATCCACCCCAGCGCTTAGTAGAGTGCCTGGCATGTAGCAAGAGCTTAGCAAATGCCATTATTCTAATTACTAATAAACACGTTACAATATGATTATAATGATATCATTTTTATTTGCTATCATTTCAAAGATATTCAGTTCTGTGACCACAGACTTCACCCATTCTCCATACCAGCCATTTTGTAACTTGTGCCTCTGAGCATTGTGGAGGTTGTGCAGAGTGTGTGTGAATGGCTCTGTGCAAACCATCACTATTACTACCCAAAGAACTCGAGCAGGTCCTGCTGACAAGACGACACACCTTTTACTCTTTAACTACTGCTGTCTGAGCAATGCTAACCTGACTGACAAGAGGCCAGAAAAGACACACTGCTGTATTATCACGGGCAAAGTGGACAAATCTGAAATAAATTATTTCTTAAAGACATTCACTCACAGATGCAGCCTCACCATTCATTCATTCAATCATATTTATTGAGCATTTACTGTGTGCAGAGCACTGTACTATAATCAGTGCCATCTTCTAACGGAAGCACCACTCTGAGTGATGTATGCTATATTTCTTACCAAAATAAAATCAAAAATGATCCTGAAGCTCTTTATCTCTGTGTCCAAACCTGACTGAGAACACAAGGGAAGGGAGGGAGGGAAGGTGGGTGGGTGGTATGGTGTGATTCTTCATTTATGATGGGGCCAAAAACCAGAGTTGTTGGGTGTTAATGTTTAAAAAACAAAAACTTCTCTCCACTTAATTTTACAACTTTTATGAAGCACTTGCGTGCAAAGTACTGGGGTGGATCCATGATAATCACAATTTCTGGGTTCTAGAGGCTCATAAACACAAGAGAGAGAGAGAGAGAGAGAGAGAGGGAGATAGCAAGCATCATATACCCATGTTATGTATGAACAAGCAAATATCATATCCACATTTTACACTGAGGTACAGATAGATTGCCCAGGGTCACACAGTTGAAAAGTGACAGGGCTGAGGCTAGAACAATAATCTCTGGACTTTGAAACTCATGTTCTTTCTACTGAGGCATGTTGCCTCTGAGGAACAGTGAAACTATCCTAGGTATTAGTGCATTTCCTTCCTCCCTTTGCTGTTAACTGTGTATTACTGCCTGCTTTCAGCCTCCAAATTTCTTTCTGGTGTGTGTACATAAACCACACACACACACACACACTGACTTTGGTTCAAATTATTTGGAAATTTTAAGTAACTGTATTCTGTCTTTTTTGTGGGTGTAAGAAAGGCAGAAATATCTGGATCATTTGGTCAAAATTGGTTTTTTCATCTAAATTACCTGGTTAAATTGCCCATTTGAGCCATTGCAAATCATTAAATGTGTCAAAGCATGGAACTGCCAAGAAACATCATCCCTAGTTTCATGAAGTTTTCCTGCTAAAGAAAGCAGATGGGCAAACATTCTGTGATTTCTGCTTTCTTGATTAACTGGGTCTGGTTTATGAACTTTGGTTAGGGGAGTGAGATTCATATAACCTTCATGCTCTCTCACCTATTGCTTGGGGTGTATTTGCAGGTTGAAAATGATTCTTTTGCTGGGAAGGTTTTTACCCTTGTATGGGGTTGTGACTGGAAACACCAACATGCCCCAGGCAACCCTCTTCATACTATCTCACATAAGCCTCTTCTGCTACATTAGATGTTGTTTTTGTAGGATAGGAGGAGATGGGCATCAGCTGAGTGGTAGGAGATGTTCTAAAGAAGGAGAGAAAGATGCTGCAGTTGATATCAAGTGAAAGATGGCTCCAGGAATATATAATAGTGTGAAAGAAGAGGTAGAGATGGAAAGGAAGAAAGGGAATCAAGGGAGGGGAGAGAAGACTGGTTTGGCAGGAATGAAGAGAAGAGACAAAGGAGTTGAAGAACTGATGTAGGCAAGAATAAGTGGAGAGCAGGTTAAAAAAGAAAAGTGTTATGGAGCAAATAGCTGCTCATTTAAAATAACTCCTGACACCACATATTTCCCCACACCGTAAACAGAAACTGCCTTGTTCTATACTAAATGAAAGGGAGATTTGTCTCCTATCTGCTTCATCTATCCAGTTGGGGTGAAAGTAATTTTGTTTGAAGTCCAAAAGGACAGTTTTCTATTATTTTCCCATGAAACTGTGCCCTCAGCTGTGGATCTTGAATGACCGAGGAGTGAACCTGATTGATAGATAATCCCACCCCTGAATTGAGAGGGGAACTAATTCTTCCTTGTATGTTCTTGTTTATTAGCTCCTTATGTTTTTTTCTTCTTCATTTGATCTGCTCTTTTTGTGGGTTAAGTGTTAGATTTGAGCTACAGCCTCAGTGGTATTTGAGCACTCACCCCGCACAAGGCATTATACTAGGCACTTGGGAAAGTACAATAAATTTTGGTAGACACAGTCATTACCCTTAAGGAACTGACATCTGAGGGTGTCCTCCCCTCCCCCCCGCAACCCTTTATATTTCACAGTGACTCCACAGTTTAGCAGAGCTTTGCTAGCTAAGGAAAGAAGAAAAAAGGAGTGGTGTATTCTAGTGAAAGCTCTTTATTGACAGGGAACATGTCATTCTTTTATTCTGTGCTTCCTAGGTGCCTGGTTTACTGCCTTGCCCCAAGTGGGTGCACAATAAATACTATTATTAGTACTTTTATTGCTGGGAAAGAGGGAGAATGGGACACTGGAGGTGAGCAGAGAGAGAGTGTAGAAAGTAAGAGAAGCAGCATGGTGTAATGGATAGAGCACGGGCCTGGGAGTCATAAGGTCTTGGGTGCTAATTCTGCCTCTGCCACTTATCTGCTGTGTGACCTTGGGCAAATCACTTCACTTCTTTGGGCCTCACGCCCCCTCATCCGTAAAATGAGGATTAAGACTGTGAGCTCCACGATGGACAGGGGCTGCGTCCAATCCAATTGTCTTGCATTCAGCCCAGCACTTAATACAATGCCTGGCACATAGTAAGCGCTTAATAAATACCACAATTATTATTATTAAGATTCTTTTTTTCCCCCATGGCATTTGTTAAGTGCTTACTATGTACCAGGCACTGTACTAAACATGGGGGTAGACATAAGATAAATTGGGCTGGACACAGTCCCGGCACCACATGGGGCTCACAGTCTTCATCCCCATTTTACAGGTAGGGGACTGTGAACAGAGTTAAGTGACTTCCCCAAGGTCACACAATAGATAAGTGGCAGAGTCAGCATTAGAACCCAGGTCCTTCTGCCTCCCATGCCCATGCTCTACCCACTAGACCAGGCTGCCTCTTGCTTTTTCTACCAACTTTACTGAGTTTTCCCAAGCTCTTAGTTCAGTGCTCAACACAGGATAGCTGCTCAACAATAACACTGATTGATTGATTGAGACAAGATCCCCTAGGAATGGGAAAAAGTTGGAAATCACTCAGAGAATCAATCATTTATTGAGCATTTACTCTGTGCCAGAGGCAGGATGCGGGCAAGGGGTCAGTGACAAGATAGATGAGATTGAGGTACAGTGATTAGGTTGGCATGAGCACACTGGATTAGAGTAGGAAATCAGGAAGCTAAAATAGGAGAGGACAAGGTGATTTAGTGCTTTAAAGCAATGGTAAGGAAGACTTTCTATTCATCTGGGGGTACGAACCGGGTGTAGGGGAGCGGGAGGAAACACAAAGCTAGAAAGAACTTATCAATCAATAATTTTGTATTTATTGAATGAGTGCTCACTGCATGCAGAGCACTAAATTAATCATTTGGGAGAGTAAAATATAACTAAAGACACATTCCCTGCCCACAGGGAAGTTGATAAAACAAATCTAAGGGAAAAAAAGGATTAGATTATTTTTCTAATGAGGAAGGATCCAGTTGCCCATCACTGGGGCTTAATTTGAAAATCAAATAACTTCAACAAGTTTCAGAAGCTTTATTCTAGGTGTCCATGGATACTCAGCTTGAGGGTAACAAATTTGCTGCATCTTCAATGCAGGAAAAACAAGTAAAAAGTACTTTTCTAAAGTGGGGTGGGTGATACACCTTCCAGGCAGGGCTGTCAATCAGGCAGGCTCCTGGACCAATTAGGAATATGCCTTAGGAAACAGGCACACAATAAAAACTTATCTCCTGCCTGGCCTCAAACAAATGACTTCCAGCAGATTCTTAGACACTGTCACAAAAATCATGACAGTAAATCCCTGTACAATACTCTGAAAATGAAACTGAAAACACTGTTCCACTCTCACATCCAGTCTAGAGCCAAATCCCGCTTGGCTTTCCTACACAACATCTCCCAGATCCACACCTTCCTCCCCTCCCTACCACCCTGATGTGAGCTCAGGTCTTGCTACAGCTAGATTACTGCATGGGCTTCCTCATTGTTCTCCCATCCTGCAGACTTTCCTCCAGATCTAGACTGCTGCGCCCATCATCTTCCTGAAGCATCGCTTAGGGCCACATCTCTCCTCAAAACCCTCCACTGTTTCCCTGATCACATCAAACAAAACTCAGTGGAAAGAGCATGGGCTTGGAGTCAGAGGTCATGAGTTCGAATCCCAGCTCAGCCACTTAGCTGTGTGACTGTGGGCAAGTCACTTAACTTCTCTGTGCCTGAGTTACCTCATCTGTAAAATGGGGATTAACTGTGAGCCTCACGTGGGACGACCTGATTACCCTGTATCTACCCCAGCGCTTACAACAGTGCTCGGCACATAGTAAGCGCTTAACAAATACCAACATTATTATTATTAAAACTTGGAATTGGCTTCAAGACTGTCCTCCAGCAGGCCCCATCTTAGTTATCTGCTCTCTTCAGTGGTTAATGTCCAATGCCCTGTCTTTGCTCCACTCCCAACCTACCTTCTACCCTAATCTTGCCTGTGACTCGCCTGCTTCCATTCCCTCAGCTGACACTCTGTTCAACCGGCCTGGAATTCTCTCCCTCTCCACATCATATATACCGTGGCTCTCCCCGCATTCAAAGCACTCCTGAAGCCTTACCTCCTCCAACAAGTTTTCCCCGATTGAGTTTCCAACACCCTAAACCCATCATGTCATTTATTTTGACCATCTAATTGTAAAAGAGTTTTATGTATGTCTCCCATCAATGATATTTAGTGAGCACATACTGGGAAGTGAGCACTATATTAAATATTTGGGAAAGTACAATACATTAGAATTGGTGGTCACAATCCCTGCCCATGAACAGCATATAGTCTGAGAGCAGGGAATGTATCACTTCTTTATTTGGATATTCCCAAGTGCCTAATACGGTTCACTGCACCAGTCAGGGCCTCAATAAATACTGCTACTATTATCACTACCAATTTGGGATACTTTTCTTCCAGGATATGTTGGTTTTGCTCCCTTCAGACTCAGATTCAGGCATTGATTAAATTATCCAGAAAATGACATTTCTCTGCCACGGAGATGCTGCCAAAAATGTCTACAACCAGTGAACTGCTCAGCAGTTGAGAAAGATAAAAAGAATCTGAGCAGTTACAGCCTGCTGCTTAATTAGCATAGTGTTCTTTGCCAGGTTCCCCATAAAAGGGGAGTGGACATTGGTATTCTTGATCTCAAATGAGGTCCTTAACATGCTTTGAGTAGCGTAAGGTGGACTTGGGGAAAAGAGAGCCTCTCTGAAATAATAATAGCAATAATAATGATAATAAATATGGTATGCACTTACTATGCACCTACCCTTGTGCTAAATACTAGGGTAGATACCATGCAATCTGACCAGCACAATCCCTGTACCTCATGGTGCCCTCAGCCTAAAATGGTGAGGGAACAGGTATTTAATCCCCATTTTGCAGATGAGGAAACTGAGGCACAGAGAAGTCACACAGTAGACAAGTGGCAAAGCCCTGATTAGAACATTGGCTGCCAGACCCCCAGTCCTGTGTTTTTTCCATTAGGCGACACACTTTCCTTGTGCAAGGTCCTCTTTCCACCTGGAGTATGCAGGGTTGATAGCTGCAGAGCAGATCTCCTGTTTTGCGCTCTCTCTCTTAAAAATTGACAGATGTTTTAAAATCATAAGCCTGATCCTTTTTAGGGGACATCATTGCATATATCCTGCAAAATTTTGTATGCTTCCCCTCCTGCACCTCAGTTCTGTGCTCCACAGAGTATGGCAATATTCTTCACCTCAAACAGGCAGCACCTCCTCTGTGTTCTTTCTTCTGGTTGTACCTTTCTCTCTGCTATTCTTCTCTGGCCTTGTTGTCCCACTCTTTTGGGTATATTTGCTGTCAATGTATTTGTGTGAGTGTATGCATCCTTATGTGTTGAGTCTTTGAGAGCCTGACAACTTCCATGTGGGTGACCTCTGTATGCAGAGGCCGAAATCCTAGTATTTGTATAAATGAATGTTTTGGTGTCCCTGTATATACTGATGAATCGTATAATATATACACACACCCAAGAACACTCAATTGTGCTATAAACACAGCAGTTGAATTGTTGAAGGACCTCACATTTTGAACTGAGATTGGAAGAAGGCTTCAACGGAGAAAAGTTGTGAAGAGCCAGTTGTAGACCATGAGATAAGGTTAGAAAAAAGTGTTAAAAGCACAACTCAATCCCTTCGATAAGCAACCTGATCCTAGATGAGGAATTTCAGTGAAAGAAAAAACCCCGGTTAAAGTATCATTATATATGCCTTGCCACGATTATCTCAGCACTAACTAGAAGAGCTAGGGAACACCCACACTGTATTTGCATCAAGGGGCTACTTTTATATTCAACAGTTTGGGGGAATGTGATTGTAATAGGGAAGATTAGAACAATTTAAGTCTAATTAGCTATAATAAAAATAATGTTATTTGTTAAGCACTTACTATGTATCAAGCACTAAGTGCTGGGGAAGATGCAAGGTAATCAGATTGTCCCACTTGGGACTCACAGTCTTAATCCACATTTTCCAGATGAGGTAACTGAGGCATAGAGAAGTTAAGTGGTTTGCCCAAGGCCAAACAGCAGACAGGTGGTGGATCTGGGATTAGAACCCACATCCTCTGACTCCCAAGCCCGGGCTGTTTCCATTAAGCCACGCTGCTTCTAAATACCATTCATTGATTAGTATTTACCAGCCATGATTAGAAAACACAGGTGCACACCAAAAGGAATGAGGAATTTTCTCCTCAGGAAGGGTTACGGCATCTGGTATCTGATGCCCTGTGGATAAAACATTCATTTTAGCCTGCTCTCTGCTCAAGAGTGTTTGTTTAGGAATTATCGCTTCTGCCTGTTTTAGAAATATTTTGGCAGTCATTCATTAAATGTCATCACAGAAACAAGGGAGCAGATCGAGCATGAAAATAAGACTTAGCCTTTACTGGTTTGGATCAAACTAGCCAGGATTGTACTTAGTTTTTTAGGGAAGAGCTGGATGACTAACTGATAGTTTCAGTTGATTTGCTATAATGAGTGAACAGTGTTGTTTACTGAGGGCTAAGCACTGTAGCAACCAACCGCTGCTATTTATTGAGCACCGACTCTGTGAAGAGCACTGTATAAACGGTTGAGCAAGCGCAATAGAGTGGGTAGTCACTTCAGAGAGTACAAAAGAAGCAAGACAGCTATTCTCTGCTCTCAAAGCTCTTCACTCTGAAAAGGAGCCAGATGAGAAAATTAAAAGGGCAACATCAACAGTTTATGTTGCACACCCAGTGTTCTGGGCACCATCCTGAGCACTTAGGATCCAGCCCATTTTTTTGAGGGTCCCCCATTCATTCATTCAATAGTATTTATTGAGCGCTTACTATGTGCAGAGCACTGTACTAAGCGCTTGGGATGAACAAGTCGGCAACAGATAGAGACAGTCCCTGCCGTTTGACGGGCTTACAGTCTAATCGGGTCCCCCCTGTGGGCTATGTTCTCGGGGGTTGCTCAGCAGACACCTGTTGAAGCAGCGTGGCTCAGTGGAAAGAGCTCGGGCTTGGGAGTCAGAGGTCATGGGTTCTAATCCCAGCTCTGCTGCTTGCCAGGTGTGTGACTTTGGGCAAGTCACTTAGCTTCTCTGTGCCTCAGTTACCTCATCTGTAAAATGGAGATTAAAACTGTGAGCCCCACGTGGGACATCCTGATCAGCTTGTATTCCCCCCAGTGCTTAGAACAGTGCTTTGTACATACTAAGCACTTAAATACCACCATTAATAACTCTCATCCTCCTGCCCCCCCAAGAAAATTCACACACACAAACACATACACACACAAGATAGGTTTCCAAAGGTGGAAATAATCATGCCAATTGAGAAGCAGCACGGTCTAATGGATAGAACATGGGCCTGGGAGTCAGAAGAACTGGGCTTTAATCCTGGCTCTGCTTGTCTGCTGTGTGAGACCTTGGGCAAGTCACTGAACTTCTCTGTGCCTTAGTTACCTCATCTTTAACTCGATTATTACTGTGAGCCCACCACAGGGGACATGGACTGGACTGTGTCCAACTTGATTAATTTGATTAGTTTGTCTCTACCCTGGTTTTAAATACACTATCATATAGTAAGCACTTAAAAATATAACACACAAAAATGATTTTATTTTTTCATGGTATTTAATTAAGCACTTACTATATGTTAAGCACCATTTTAAGTACTGGGATAGATACAAATCTATCAGGTTAGACACAGTCCCAGTCCCACATGGGATTTGCAGTCTAAGTATGAGGGAGAAAATGAATTGAATTTCCCATTTTATAGATACAGAGAAATCAAGCGACCTGACCAAGCTCACAAAGAAGTCAAGTGGTGGAGCCAGGATTTCAACCCAAATCCTGACTCCATGGCTTTTGCTCTTTCCACTAGGTCATGCTGCTTCTCTGGAGAAGTCAGATTTTGCCTGCAAGTGGAGTTGAAAAAATCCTACTCTTTGAAGGAATATCACCAATGCCTCATCTGACAGAGAAAGAATATCTTTGCTAGTACTCCATGAACTCACTGCGGGAAGGCCCAAATACCAAGAACATATTCAGAGAGAAGAGGGAATGGAAAGTCCTTCCGTAACAGCACGAGAAGCAGCTTGGCCTAGTGGAAAGATCATGGGCCTGGGAGTCAGAGGGCTTGGGTTCTAATCTCACCCCTGTCAATTTCTTGGTGTGTGACCTTGACAAGTCACTTCACTTGTCTGGGCCTCAGTTCCTCAACTGTAAAATGGGGATTAAATGCCTGTTCTCTCTCCTATTTGGGCTAAAAACCCCATGTGGGACAGTAACTGTTTCCAACCTGATTAACTTGTATCTGCCCTAGTGCTTAGAATAGTGTTTGGTACATAGTAAGGGCTTAGCAAATACCTTGATAACATGAGGGCTTCACTGTTAAAGGAGAAATTGTATGGTGGGATTTATGCTTTTACCATATAACTGTGGTATTTGCCAAGCTCCTACTGTGTGCCAAGCACTGTACTAAACACTGAAGTAGATAGAAGATAATCAGGTCCCACAAGGAATTCGCAATCTGAGAAGGAGGGAGAAAAGGTTTTGAATCCCCATTTTGCATATGAAGGAACTAAGGCACAGAGAAGTGAAGCAACCTGCCCAAGGTCACACAGCAAATGAGTGGTGGGGCCGGGATTAGAATCCTGGGCCTTCTGATGCCCAGGCCCATGTTATATCCACTGGCAACACTGCTATGCAAAACCAACATCACAGTCCATCCAGAGAAATGTCAGGGGTCTAAAAGAAAGATCCCCAAATCCTCAACAGTGCTCTATCCAAAATGTGTAATGAGAACAGGTACTATGGCAGAGCTGACAGTATCTTTAATGGATTTTTTCTAATGAAGCCTGTAATTTTTGTTCCCATATGACTTGAGTTCTACAGATCAGGGAAGAAGAAAGCAGAATCATAGATGAAGGCTGAAACCTCTTCAGGAAGTAAATGATGTTTCAGCTGACTTTTGCTGTCCTATTTCTAAGAATGTTTTTCTGGGATGAATATATCTTTCATCTGGATTTAGGTGCATTCATCTTCACTTTACTATCAGCACATGTCAACTGTCTCTGCTTTAAACTTGGCATTTTCTTTTTCTCTTGGCAAAGATGAGTTGTCTTTTAAGTCTCAGGCTTCACATTTTTGAAACATACATGGACTACCTAATAGAAACTCATCAGAAATGGCATCAGTCTTTGTATGGAGGCATTTCTTTTTGTTTTACCCATTTCATAGTTCCCATTAATGAAAATCACTCACTAGTCTGTTTTACGTTCTCCACATTCAGAGAGAACATCGACATCTGTGACAGCTTCACTCCAGTGTCAATTATTCTTTATTTCTCAGGCCATCACATTGCCTGGAATCGAGGCTCTTAAATTCTTCATTGCATTTAACTCTCTTAATCTATTGCTCCTCTGACATCTATTTTAAACTGAATAGAAACTTTGCTTTTTAACTTGAGTTTTTTAACTCTGTTCCTGGTCTTGATGTTCAAATTCATTTTTTTTTTCCAGGGAAGCTTTTTTTTTTCCCTTAAGCTTAAGCCTGTAGAAGTAGTTTTTAGGACTGTACTGAGAGATGAAAAACCATTCTGAGATTATCTATCTGTTCTGAGAGTATGCTATATTGATCATTTCCAGCATGGCTTAGTGGATAGAGCATGGGCCTGGGAGTCAGAAGGACCTGGTTTCTAATCCTGCTTTCGTCTCATGTCCGCGGTGTTACCTTGGGCAAGTCACTTCATTTCTCTGGGCCTCAGTTACCCTCATCTGTAAAATGGGGATTAAGATAGGGAACCCCATATGGGACAGGGACAGTGTCCAATCTGATTAACTTGTATCTACCCCAGTGCTTAGAACAGTGCTTGGCACATAGTAAACACTAACAAATACCATAATTATTATTTCCACTAGTAAGTTCCTTAAGGATAGGGAACTTTTTTATTCATTGTATCGTATTTATTAAGCGCTTACTGTGTGCAGAGCACCGTACCAAGCACTTGGAACGTGCAATTCGGCAACAGATAGAGACAATCCCTGCCCAACAACGGGCACACAGTCTAAAAGGGGGGAGACAGCAAATCAAAACGGGCATCAATACCATCAAAATAGATAAATAAAATCATAGATATATACACATCATTAATTAAATAGAGTAATAAATAATATATGTGAATATACACAAGTGCTGTGGGGAAGGGAAGAGGTAGAGCAGAGGGAGGAAGTGGGAGCAGAAGGGAGGGGAGGAGGGGGGAGAGGGAAAGGGAGGGCTCAGTCTACTGTTTTTGCTACTGTTCTACTCCCCAAACATTAATACCAGCCTAGCACCCAAAAGACTCTCAATAAATGGCACTTGTGGATTTATCCCACACTCTTTCAGCTTCCTATCAATATTAGAAAACTCCAGGCCCAAACATCAATCCATGGTATTTATCCAGCATTTACGTGCAAAGATCACGGTACTAAATGCTTGGGAAAGTACAAAGCAGTAGAGTCAATAGATGGGATCCCTGCCCACGGAGGTTAAAGAGTCGAGAGGGGGCAACATATTAAAATAGATTATGGATGGGGTAATAGAGTACAAAAATGTTTAGATTGCTGGTGTAGGGCTGGGGATGGTATCAAAGTGATTAAGGGGTACACAGACAAGCGCATAGTCAAAGAGGTGAGGAGAAATGTGGACTTAGAGAAGGACTCTTGGAGATGTAACTCTGGGAGGGTTTTGAAGATGGGGAGAGGGAAGATGGGGAAATAAATAATTGTATTTATTTACTGTGTTTGTGTGCAGACCCCTTTGGGAGAGTACAATAATATACAGCCCGTTCCAATCCAAACTTCTGAAACACCATGCATCAGTAGCAGGGGGGCATTTTCTCAAGGATTTGACTGAGAAAAAAGTCATTTCTGCTCTATTGGTTGCTTACCTTTCATGTCACTGTGTAAGAAGTAGGGATCCTTCAGTCTACGTCACAGGTGTACTCTGGGTATAAGCCATAAATTAGATAAAGAAGAATCTTTGGGAGAAGCAGCATGACTCAGTGGAAAGAGCCCGGGCTTGGGAATCAGAGGTCATGGGTTCGAATCCCAGCTCGGCCACTTGTCAGCTGTGTGACTGTGGGCAAATCACTTAACTTCTCTGTGCCTCAGTTACCTCATCTGTAAAATGGGGATTAAGACTGTGAGCCTCATGTGGGACAACCCCCAGCGCTTAGAACAGTGCTCGGCACATAGTAAGCGCTTAACAAATACCAACATTATTAACCTGACTACCTTGTATCTACCCCAGTGCTTAGAACAGTGCTCTGCACATAGTAAGCGCTTAACAAATACCATAATAATAATAATAAAGTAGATTTGGTTTTGAAAGAGCAGTTGTACATATGAGTGTGATATTGGTCTAGGCATGACACTGCTACATTTTTTAGTATCTACATCAACCTTGTTGTATGCTGTAGTACTTTGCATTTGGACATCCTTACAGAATTCAATATGATAAAACAACTAGCTGGTGTGAAAAACATTCTCCTTGCGGTGGACATAAAATATAGGAGTCAATCACAAATATTGTCTGTAATGATGTTAGCCACAAACCATCTGCCTCCTAGCCTATTAACCACTTTTTATTAGAATTCTATTTGCCCATAACACAAGGCTCTTCAAATATACAACATCATGTTGTAGCAGAAAAGGCAGCCTGGTGACAGGAAAGTTTGTCCTTAGAAAATGAGGTGGAATTTTCTGCACCAGAGGCAAGTTATGAAGAGAATTTGAACTTATTCACTATTTTCCAGCATCATCCCCAAATCATAGAATTTACTATGTGTTAGGCATTCTCTATGTACTGGGACAGAATAACACAAGCATAAGCATATTGGATATAGTCTCTTTCCCACATGGGGCTTATCATCTCAGAGAGGGAGAATATGTATTTAAATCTCATTTTAGATAAGGAAACTGATGCACAGAGAAGTCAAGTGACTTGCCTAAGGTCATACAGCCAGCAATGGAACAAGAGTTAGGATTAGAACCCAGGTCCCCGACTCCTAGGCTCATGCTCTTTACCTTAGACCACACCGCCCATTACTATTTGCCCTGAAATTCACTTTATTGTCTATCTTCCCTGCTACACTGTAAGCCCCTTGAGGCCAGAGGTCATGTTGATTAACTCAATTTTATTCATCCAAGCTCTTTATATAGTTTTAAATATTCATTCATTCAATCGTATTTGAGCACTCGCTGTGTGCAGAGCACTGAACTACGATTGATTCGAGTCTGCTATGACTTCCTCCAGGAGAATTTTGCCCTCGCTTTCAGATCAGTAATTCTGCCTTGGATTACTGAAGAGTTCCTTCTTTCCATGAGTCGGTTTCTTTAGTCTCCAGCGAAAACTCTGTTTGCTCATTGCTGTCTTTCACCATTAACTTCAAGAAATATCCAGTAAAGAATCCCTAAATCCATAACCCAGCAAGTCACCTAGAGAACAAACAAGATGCTTAATACACAGTGCTCTGCGTGCAGTAAGAGCTCCATACCACAGATTGATAAAATGAAAAATCTTGCTGAGGTTAAGGCTTGTGAAGATATCAGTCGATTGTATTTGAGTGTTTACTGTGTCCAGAGCACTGTACTAAGTGCTTGGGAGAGTACAGTACCACAGAGTTGATAGATAGGTCTCCTGCCCACAGTGAGCTTACAATCTAGAGAGAAAGTTCCTTAAGGGACATAGTACTGTAACTCATTCCCTTCTCCCATCTAAGCCTTCTGCAAAAAAAAAAAAAAAAAAAATCAGCAACTACACAAGACCCAAACCTTTCATCACTGAGAAATACATCTCTCTTTTTTGTCCAGAAGAGGCCAAAAAACAGTACTTCTCCATAGTTATAAACACCTTTAATTATAAGGCTCTTTTCACTCACTGGGTGTTCATAGAATTACACCTCAGTGCCAAACCATTTTGCTTTTGAAACTCCATTACATAATTGGAGCTAGACAAAATGGCATAAAATTAGACTGGAATGATTTTTTTTTTCTGCTGGAACAAGAGCTATAATCTTGGCACAGAGAGATGGTTCCCAGAAATTTGAAAAAGAAAAAAAGGGGGGATCAAAAGAGAAAGATCTAGTCACGAGGGGTATGTGTGGCAGAGGGAAGGGTATGATCAAGAGATGGAGAATGCTAGTTGTCACATTCTAGAAAGAAAACTTGACCTTGAGGGTGGGAAATTGTTATATTCTCAAAAATGATGATTACCCGCAATAGAGAAGTGACATTCTGGGTCACATATGCAAATAAAAAATGCTTGCTTTATTGTTCTGCATGCCCACTCTTCATGGAAAGATTTGGTTTTGTACATCTGTATCGGAACTCCAAATATCCCCAAAACCCAAACCATTTTCAGCAGCTTTTAGGAGTATACTGGGTTCTGAGCTCTATATCATGCATAAAAATTAGGAGATATGATCTGGACCCTCAAAAGAACTTCTTGAAGTCTAGCAGCCATCTGTGGTTTTATTCTGGACTTTTAGTTTCTAATTGTGACCACAGGTCAACACCTATTCAAAAAGCATGGCAGAATACAGGGTATGGTTCTTGAGTTACAGTGAGCTCTTCTCTGAGCCAAATATGACTCTCAAGCTGTGGGCGGGGAGTTTGGCATTTAAAATACCCGTTCAGGGTTTTGGCCTCCTCTCCCTTCCTTTCCTGCTGGCAGCAACAATTACTGCTAAGCCAAAGAAGTACATCACAGTGACGTCGTTAAATCGGTTCTTGTTCAGTGTGATGTAACATCTCGTCACATGGGGTCCCATAAAGCTAAGTAGTACAGGGTCACCAGTTGGAAGGTTTAATCCACTTAATCCAACCCAGCCACTGCCAAAAAGGATTGAGTGGGTGAGAGTCAGGGGTGGGGACAGCCAGGACTTTTTAAAAAGTTACAGTGAAGGAAGCTATGTTCATATGTGTTCGAACTGGGTGTTTGTTTTTTCCTGCACCAACCATTCAAAGATCTCAGGTTGCCAAACCCTGCTGCAAGTGAATTATCCATAGGACAAACAAGAGCACAGAAAAGCAGCATGGCCTAGTGGAAAGAGCATGGGCATTGGAGTCAGAGGTCCTGGGTTCTAATTCTGGCTGTGCCAATCACTTGCTGTGACCTCGGGTGAGTCACTTGACTTCTCTGTGACTCAGCTTCCTCAACTGTAAAATGGAGATTTGATGTTCTCTCTCCTAATTAGACTCTGAGCCCTAACAAGACAGGGACTGTGTCTGACCTAAATGACCTTCACCTACCCCAGTGCTTAGAACAGTGTTTGACACATAATAAGTAATAAATACCATTAAAAAATTAGGCAAATCATGCTGCATCATAGTCTAAGGGTTTGATCATTTGGAAGGTGCTTTTTTTTTTGTAAATGTAGATGCTGAAAGCATTAGTGACAATTTAAGACAATATGTGATTTAAAAAGAATCTTGGTTTCACATGACACACCTAAGACTATATTAAGAGAGAATGATGTGCTAAGGCTTCTGCTAAGGCTGAGAAGATCTGGAGATTAATTCAGGCTCTGTCCTGCCCTGCAAAGACCATTCATTCTGCAGGGGAAAGCACAGACACACAGGTAAAACAACAGAATCTGAATAGCAACCACAATAAAATAATTATTCTAGTATTTAAGCACCTACTGTGTGCCAGGCACTGTACTAAGCAACATAGTGGATATAAGCAAATCAGATTGGACACAATCCCTGTCCTACTTGGAGCTCAGTCTCAATTCCCATTTTATATTTGAGGTAACTAAGGCACAGAGAAGTAGTTAAGTGACTTGTCCAAGGTCGCACAGCAGACAAGTGGCAGAGCCAGAATCAGAACCCTTGACCTTCTGACTCCCAGGCCTGTGCTTTATTCACTGCGCCACGCTGCTTCTCTAAAGGCCCGATTCCATCCTAAACTGCATCAGGGCTTTGCCCTGCCTGCCCTGTTGCAAATTATTATGGAACTTTCCTACAGTCAAAGTGTTGAAGAAGGATAATAATAATAATAATAATGTTGGTATTTGTTAAGCGCTTACTATGTGCCGAGCACTGTTCTAAGCGCTGGGGTAGACAGGGGAATCAGGTTGTCCCACGTGGGGCTCACAGTCTTAATCCCCATTTTACAGATGAGGGAACTGAGGCACAGAGAAGTTAAGTGACTTGCCCACAGTCACACAGCCGACAAGTGGCAGAGCTGGGATTCGAACTCATGAGCCCTGACTCCAAAGCCCGTGCTCTTTCCACTGAGCCACGCTGCTTCTCCAAGCTTGCTTGGCCTGGCTCCCGGTCTGAAGGGATGGAGGCTCAGGGAGGACACCAGTAATAATGCTGCAGGTCTGTCTCTCCCTGTAGACTGTCAGCTTCTTGTGGATGGGGAAAGATTTTCTACCAACTCTCTGGTATTGTCCTCTGTCAAGTGTTTAGTACAGTGCTCTGCCCACAGTAAGGTCTCAAAAATACCACTATTAAGCAATTGTTATGTACCATGATCCATGCTGAGCCCTGGGATAGAAACAAAATAATCAGTTCATCAGTCCCTGAGCTAGGAGATGCCAGGCTTCTTCCCACCCATCTCTCTTTTATAAGTAGATGGTTTGAGAAAATATGGTGCAACAGACTTAAGCAGGATAACTTAATTGTTGAAGCAGGGAATCAAATCAGCTGCAGTTTAACCAGAACCTGTCCCTGTACGTTCAGCTGGGCTGGCTTTGTCACATCACGAAACTGGCCCAGCCCCAGATCCTGCTCACAATATAGTCAACCCAGCACTGCCTCTTGGTAAATCTGAATACTTCCAGAATGTTTGCCCGATTTAAACATTCAGAGAAAGGGCTAGGCACCACACCGGAGACCGATGGGAGAACGGTGCTTTATATCAGAGCACAGGAAGGAAAGATGTGCTGGTTCCACCTTCCAAGTCGATCAATATTTATTGAGCGCTTACTGTCTGCAGAGCACTGCACTAAGCACTTGGGAGAGTAAAATGCAACAAAGTTGGTAGACACAATCCCTGCCCTCAAAGACCTTACAGACTGGAGCAGGTGGTGTTTGTATGTCCTGGAATAAAGAGAAGACTTGTCTTCATGTTCTTTTTATTCTTGGGAGGCTTGGGTGATACAAATTTGAGTCTTACAAGAATAGGAAATGCATTTTTCTGGAACTTGAAGAAATTCCAACACTTGGAGTTGGGGCAGGTAATTGGCAAAAATAATTTACTTGACATTAAAAATGTGTTATTTTCACGTTCAAACAATGAGAAAAAGCAGATGTATAAAAATGAATAATGAATGCAAATAGGCAGCATTTCGGCTTATAGAAACAGCCATACGGGTAGACTTCTTCCTATAATTGTGTCTGCTTCTGCCATAATTCTGTCTTAAGTACAAATGACTGTATTGCTTCAAAGAACTTGCTGTAAATGCTATTTCCTGGAGGAAAAGATAAGTACTAGGAGCTATAATTCAAATGGAAAGAAGAGGCAGCCACATTCCCTAGCAACACAAGTTTAGGGAAAAAAGATGCCCATTTATAACACCAGAAAACTAGCCCAAATAGTTCAAATTGTCCATTTCTCAATGAACAGAAAGAAAAACAAAGAATTATTTAAAAGCTTTTGCAGTAAAAAGCTCTCCCAGGAGTAGGGAAGCAGGAATTGGTGATGAAGCCTGCTTCCTTGACCTTTGATAGGAGTAAGATGATTTAAGTTTGTGTTTGATTTTTAACACAATCCTCACACTCCTTTGGGTAGGCCAGTGCCTCCAGAGTCCTAGTAAAGAGATTTTTTCCATAACCTTGGAGTCCTGAGAAATACAATAAGCCCTGGAATGCAAGTCTCTGCTCCTGCTTGCCATACAACTGCCTTCCCAACTCAAAAAAACCCCCAAAACCACAACTCAAAAACCACCTCCTCCAGAAAGCTTTCCCTGATTGAATGCCATCCACCTTCCTTCCCTCCCACCAACCCAATTCATTATCCAAACATTTATCCTAAGTATGATTATCCCAAGATTCTTCTCCTTAAAAACTGTAGCACTCACGCATGGGCAAGATTAATGCAGTAAAGAATCCATCTTGCATAAGAGGGACAAGAGTGTATTTAAAGGCAGCCAACAAAAGAGAAGCCCATGGCTCTCCTGCCTTCGGCAAAACGGAGTAGGAAGGGGAGGTGAAGGCCTGGGGCTTCTATTTTAATCAGAATTAGTTGTGATGTTTATTAATAATAATACTGGTGGTATTTTGTTAAGCATTTATTATATGCTGAGCCCTGTACTAAACTCTGGGGTAAATTCAAGATAAGTAGGTCAGAATCAGTCTCTGTCCCTCATGGTGCTCAAAGTAAAAGGGGGAGGGAGACTAGTTCTTTAATACTCCTCACTTAACAGATGAGGAAACTAAGGCAGAGAGAAAAATAGAGGCAAATTCTACTTGTCACCTCAAACACTGGTGAAAAAACCACAGCTAGTTTTGAAAGGTTTTGGGCTACTTGGTACAGACCTTAGGTAAACATTATTAAAGGCTTAGAATGACTATCAAACGACTCTGGTATTTGTGTTCTGGGTTCTAATTCCAGCCCTGTCACTTGTCTGCTTTGTAACTTTGGGAAGTCACAACTGAAGATAACTTTCCTAGTAGATTTTATGATTTATGCTGTATATGTAGTAACCCAGTTCTTCCTGATCTAGCAACTCACACCCATTAGAGTCATAGGTTGTTAAATAACTTTGGCTACAAAGACATTGGTTTTCATGTGTGTTTCTGATCATATACTGAATTCTCTAGGTTGTGCTTATTTGTAGATTGTTGGCTGCAAAAATACTGAAGCATCAGAACAAAGTCTTTCTCTAATACCATGTGAATTTGATATTTTTCACAGTGACACTACATTCCCAATTGGCCATTTACTCCATTTGACTTATTAATGATATTCCCATTTATGCATCAGGTAGCAATAAGAGTAATTCCTACACATCTAATTGGCAGTGCCTGCAATTGCCTCTCTATTAAAGGCTGGGTGACATGATCTACTTTGGATGAGAAGCAGTGTGGCCTAGTGCAAAGAGCACTGTCTTGGGGAGTTGGAGGATATGGATCCTTTTTCCAGCTTTACCACTTACCTGCTGTGTCACCTTGGGCAAGTCACATAACTTTTCTAACCCTTAGTTTCCTCTTCTAACGGGGATTACAAACCTCTTCTCCCTCTTTAGAGAAGCAGCATGGCTCAGTGGAAAGAGCATGGGCTTGGGAGTCAGAAGTCATGGGTTCTAACCCTGGCTCTGCTACTTGTCTGCTGTGTGACTTTGGGCAAGTCACTTCTCTGTGCCTCAATTCCCTCATCTGTAAAATGGGGATGAAGACTGTGAGCCCCATGTGGGACAACCTGATTACCTTGTATCTACCCCAGAGCTTAGAATAGTGCTTGGCATATAATAAAGCACTTAAATACCACCATTATTATTATTATTACTTAGACTGTGAGCCCCCTATAATACAAGGACTGTGTCTGATCAGATTATCTTGTATTTACCCCAGTGCTTATTAGAATAATTAACACATAGTGTGCATTTTAACATCACAGGTATTAGTTCCCTACAGAAGCTCAGCTCTAAGACTGAACACAATACCTGGCTCCTAATTCCCTTTAATCACCATTTTTGATATTTTCCACTAAATTCTCACAGCCAAAGTCAGGGGGAGATTTTAGCAAGCTATTGAGGGAAGTCAGACCGAAGCCTCACTATTGAGACAATATATTTTTTTTACTGAAACTATGTCATCCAGGTTCTTTGTCTACTCTGCCCAAATTTGCTTGATAATTGAACAACTGTCCACTTCACTTGACCTGTTGTATGTTACATACGTAATATGAGAAGCAGCACAGTTTAGGGGAAAGGGCGTAGGTCTGGGAGTCAAAGGACCTGGGCTCTAAGCCTGGCTCCCCACTTACCTGTTGTGAGACCTAGGGGAAGTCATTTAACTTCTCTGTGCCTCAGTTACCTCATCTGCAAAATGAGGCTTCACTATCTGTTCTCCCTCCTGCTTAGACTGTGAGCCCTACATAGGACCTGAGGATCTTATATTTACCCAAGTATTTAGTACACTACTTAGCACATAATAAGCACTTAAGAAATCCTCTAGGCAGTAAGCACATTATGGGCAGGGAACATGTCTGTTAATTCTGTTGTACTGAAGCCTCCCAAACACTTAGAACAATGCTCTGCACATAGTAAGCACTCAATAAAAACCATTGATTAACAATTACCACAATTAATTCACAAGTCAGCTAAATCTTTTATGTCCCAAAATATACCATGACTTAAATGTCTAGGTTACTTCAGGTAAACAAATTTTTTTGGTCTAAAATACCCCAATAATTCAGGTCAAAATGTATTTTCAAACTTCAATCCTTCCCTTTAGGATAGTGGCTTTAAAACACACCTTTACAAAGAAGAATAAAAACCTGTCCAACCACACATGATAGTTATTGGCCCACAGTGTGACCCAAACATACCTGGTTGTAAGGCAACCCAAACTGGACAAGCCCTGATCCAGGTTGGCGAATCAGGAAGAGCACTCTGCTTTAGGTTCAGGACGAAGAACCAAGCCAAGAAACCATCCAGCTAGACCCAGTCTGGGATTGTCTGAACTTCTCAAATTCCAGAAATAAATAATTCAGTCTGACCTTAAAGCAGCAGCAAGGGGGTGGAAGAAGCCAAATTCATAGCTGTTAACGCTGCAGTTATCCAGGACATATTACTTGTAGGCCTCTTAGTTGAATGGCTACAGCAGGAACCAGCTCTAGGGAAACAATGAAGGAACTAGATGGAGAGTTTAGTAATTAGTCAATACTCTGCAGGTGGCCAGGGATGTAAAGAGAACAATGCATGGTGGGATTTGTAGCCCACACCTTTATACTCCTCCCCAGTCAGCGCCGTCATTTTAAAGGGCTAATCCTCTGTTTTAACAAAGATTAATTCTCAAAGATTTCTAATGATGGATGAGCACCAGCTGAAAATGTGAGATTTAAGTGATAGTTTATTGGTAAGCAATAAAAGAAGCCTTGAAGGATTTCCAGAACACAGGTCTTGCTCTGAAAATAACCTGCTCTAGATTATTGTTTACCTGAAAATTAAAGTCAGTTATATCTCAGCTGCCATTGACTCTGTGGACCACCTTCTTCACCTGGAAACATTGTCCAACCTTGGTTTCACTGACACTGTCCTGGCCTGGTTCTCCTCCTATTTCTCTGGCTGCTTATACTCAGTCTCTTTCACAGGGTTCTTCTCTGACTCCCACCCTCCAACTGTGGAAATCCCTAAAGGTTCAATTCTGGGTCCCTTTCTATTCTTCATCTCACCCAGTCTCTTGGCAAACTCATTCATTCCTATGGCTTCAACTACCATCTCCATGCAGATGATTCTCAAAGCTACATCTCCAGTAATGACCTCTCTCCTTTTCTGCAATCACGCATTTCCTCCTGCCTTCAGGACATCTCTACTTGGATGTATTGCCATCACTTTGATGGCAATGATGCTTTCACATCACTGTAGACAGCACCACCATCTTCCCTATCTCACAAGCCCATAGCTTTGTAGTTATCGTCAACTCATCGCTCTCATTCAGCCCATATATTCAATAGGTTACCAAATCCTGATGGTTCAACCTTCACAACATCGCTTAACTCTGCCCTTTCTTCATCATCCTAATTGCTACTATGCTGACACAAGCACTTATCCTATCCCACCTTCACTACTTCATCTGCCTGCTTCCTGACTTCCCTGCCTCCTATTTCTTCCCCACTGCAGTCCATACTTTATTCTGCTGCCTGGATTATTTTTTTTTAAACTTTTAGTCCATGCTTCCCTACTCCTCAAGAACCTCCCATGTTTGCCCATCTACCTCTGCAGCAAACAGAAACTCCTTACCATAGAATTTTAAGGTGCTCAATCACCTTGCTCCTTCTTAAAGAAGCAGTGTTGCCTAATGGAAAGAGCACGGGCCAGGGAGTCAGAGGACCAGGGTTCTAATCCTGGATCCTCCGCATGTCTGCTGCGACTTTGGACAAGTCCCTTAATTTCTCTGTACCTCAGGTAACCTCATCTGTAAAATGGAGATTCAATATTTCTTCACCCTCTTACCTAGATGGAGCCCCATGTGGGGCAGGGACAGTGTTTGGCATGATTATCTTGTAACTTCCTCATTGATTAGAACACTATGTGACTCATAGTAAGTGCTTAACAAATATCACAGTTATTATTATCTTATCTTGCTTTCCTACTACAACCCAGTCAGCATATTCTGTTCCTTCTAATGCCAACCTATTCTCTGTGCCTTTATCTAGTTGCTGACCCCTTGTCCACATCTTGCCTCTGGCCTGGAACTCCTCCCCTTTCATATTTGACAATCATTCTCCCCATCTTCAACACTTTATTAAAATCACATCTCCTCTAAGAGGTCTTTCCCAACTAAGATCTCATTTCCCCTACTCCCTCTCCCTTCTGCATCACCTTGACTTTGGACTTGTACCCTTTATTCACCCCATGCTCATCCCTACAGCACTTATATACATATTCATAATTTATTTTAATAACAATGATTATATTTGTGAAGTACTTATTATGTGTGAAGCACTGTTCTAAGTGCTGAGGTAGATACAAGCTAAGAAGGTTAGACACAGTCCCTGGCCCTCATAGGGCTCACAATTTTAATCCCCATTTTACAGATGAGGTAGCTGAGGCACAGAGAAGTGAATTGACTCACCCAAGGTCACACAGCAGACAAGTGGAGGAGCTGGAATTAGAACTTAGGTCCTTCTGACTTGCAGGCTAGTGCTCTATGCACTAAGCCATGCTGTCTGTCTCCCTCTCTAGACATTATGCTCCTTCTGGGCAATGATTTATCACCAACCCTGCTATTTTGTACACTCCCAAACACTTAGTACAGTGCTCTGCACAAGTAACACAAGTGATTGAGTTACAAAAAACAATGACAAGTTGCATCTTCTAATTCTGAGATGTTCATCTTTGCAAATTAATAACAGATATACCCCACCTTCTATCTGCAAAAGCCCTGAAAGATTTTTCATCCCTTCTTTGGGAAAAGCACTCACCCTTGAAGAAAAGCTTGCTCTTCCTTACAGCACACATCTAGTGAGAGAGTGATACTGGCCAAGGCCTCTAAACTTCAGGTAAACTTGGTTCCATTACTTGCCTCCAGCAACAAGCTTGAAGACAGAATGGGACTCTGGGCCCAAGAGGTGTTCACTTCGTGCCTGGCAATTTATAAACAAAGCCTTTATATTTTCAACTACGAACAACAGAAAGAATAACCTCAAGTAATGGCCCAGCACAGGTGCTGGAGGCCTGACTTCAGAGGAATTGTTATTCAATCTCTGCCTGCCAGGCAGGAGGTTTCTTCATTCTCTTACAGCACTTTTTATCCCATAATCCTTCACTGGCCATCTTTACCAAGCCAGAAACGTAACTACTTATTGACTGACATATTCACCTCATGTCTGGTTTATTGGGAGCCCCATAGGTAAAAAGTTTTGTTTTTAAATCTTCTCCCTGACTCAAGTTTATTGTACTCTCTGTTCAAGGGAAAGTGCTTGAAACTGAGTGGTGCCTTTGGCTGGCTTCAAATACCTCATAAAAATTCCATTTTTCCAAGCGCTCATGTCCCCTCCCCAACCCTTATTTATGAAATACTCTTTATGCGATCCATTTTATATTGTATTCCTCTGGGAATAAGAATAGATCCTGAATAGATTGTTATCATCTAAAGTGCTGTTAAAATAATTCTTCAGGCTTCCCCAAGCACTTAGAACAGTGGTCGGCACGAGTTGGCACTCAATATTGTTAATAACAGTATTAGTAGTAGTATTTAGCTACTGAGAGCTCACTTCTCCTACTGAGAGCTCACCTCCCCTACTGAGAGTTCACCTCATCCAGGAGACCTTCCCAGACTGAGCCCCCCTTTCCCTCTGCTCCCCGTCCCCTCCACCCAACCCTCTGCTCTTCCCCCTTCCCCTCCCCACAGCACTGTGCTCATTTGTATATATTATTTATTACCCTATTTATTTTGATAATGAGGTGTACATCTCCTTGATTCTATTTATCTTGATGATGTTGTCTTGTTTTTGTTTTGTTCTGTTTTGCTTTGCTGTCCCTCTCCCCCGTTTAGACTGTGAGCCCATCACTGGGCAGGGATTATCTCTATCTGCTGCCGAATTGTACATTCCAAGTGCTTAGTACAGTGCTCTGCACATAGTAAGTGCTCAAGAAATACTACTGAATGAATGAATGAATGAATAGTAGTAGTAATATACTATATTACAGGTCTAAGATGTGCAGAACATTGTACTAGGTGTTGGGAAAAGCAGTTCAACCTTCAAAAGATTGCTAAAATCCATTCTTTCCTCTCTATCCAAACAGCTACCATGTTAATCTAAGCACTTATCCTTTCCTGATTATTGCATCAGCCTCCTGGCTGACCTCCCCGCCTCCAGTCTCTCCCCACTCCAGTCCATATTTCACTCTGCTGTCTGGATCATTTTTCTACAAAACCATTCAGTTCATGATTCCCCACTCCTCAAGAAGCTCCAGTGGTTGCTCATCTACCTCGCGTCAAACAGAAACTCCTTTCCATAGGCTTTAAAGCATTTAAAGTATTTAAACCTTGCCCCCTCCTATCTTACCTCCCTGATTTCCTACTATAACCCAGTAGATGCACTTCGCTTTTCTAGCACCAACCAAATCACTATACCTTGATCTCATCTATTTCCCCACTTGCCCCTTGCCTATGTTCTGCCTCTGGTCTGGGATGTCCTCCCTCTTCAAAGCCGACAGACAATCACTCTCACCACCTTCTAAGCCTTATTAAAATCACATCTCCAAGAGGTCTTCCCTAACGAGGCCCACATTTCCTCTTGTTCCACTTCCTTCTACATCGCCCTTGAACTTGGATTTGTACCCTTGATTTCACCCCTCCTTCAGCCCCACAGCACATATGTATATATCTCTAAACTATTTTATTCATTTATATTAATGTCTGTTTTCCCCCTTAGACTGTAAGCTCTAATTTATTTATATTAATACCTGTCTCCCCCTTTATACTGTGAGCTCAATGTGGGCAGGGAACGTCTCCCAACTCTGTTATACTATGCTCTCCCAAATGCTTAGTACGGTGTTTTGCACAAAGTAAATGTTCTATAAATACCATTGGCATGATGATGATAATGATAAATCAGTTGCAAAACTCATGTAAGATAGGGATTTCATTCCTGTTAATTCCTGCTCTCTCTCCTACACCAGGAGTCCCTATGTAACCCAGAAACTATGTCCAATCTGATTGTCCCGAATCCCTCCTACCAGTGTTTAGCACTTAAAATATATCATTATTGTTACTATTATCAATTTTAATAATGTTCTTTGCCCTCACAGGGCTTACACTTAAATGGGGAAGGCAGACAAAAATTATTTACATATTAGGCAGGAGGAAGAATAAAATACAGCAGGAAGTACTACACTTGTGTCAACCTGTGAGCCCGTTGTGGACAGGGATTGTCTCTCTTTGTTGCTGAATTTTACTTTCCAAGTGTGTAGTACACTGCTCTGCACACAGTGAGCTCTCAATAAACACGATTGAATAAATGAGTGATATAGCTGAACAAATAATGGAACTCACAAATAAACTGATAAATTAAAAAAATGCATATATATGGCATTCACATGGATAAGTTCCTCATTGAGCTGGCCCATGGAAACTAGAGAAAGGCAAAACAAGAAGGACAATAAAGAACTCTCTCCTGGGTGCCCCCTGTTCTGCCTGCCCCCCCTAGGCCTCACCCCTTGGTTTCTTTCTATAGTTCCTGCTCTAAGCCTCTCTGAAACCAATCTGCCCCTGCCTTTCTGCCACTGGTTGGGATGAGCTACAAGGTGGGTATCAGGTAGACACACCTGATGCTTGTTCAGTAGCTTTTGATGGCCACCTAACATCTTTGTGGCATTAATATCAGTCAATTATTCGATCACTGATACTTATAATAATAATAATAATGTTGCTATTTGTTAAGCACTTACTATGTGCAGGGCACTGTTCTAAGCGCTGGGGTAGATACAGGGTAATCAGGTTGTCCCATGTGAGGCTCACAGTTAATCCCCATTTTACAGATGAGGTAACTGAGGCACAGAGAAGTGAAGTGACTTGCCCACAGTCACACAGCTGACAAGTGGCAGAGCCGGGAGTCGAACCCATGACCTCTGACTCCGAAGCCCAGGCTCTTTCCACTGAGCCATGCTGCTTCCCCTTATTGAAGGCCTACTGTGTGTAGAACAATGTACTAAGTGCTCAAGAAAGTAAAGTAGGTACAAATGATACTTGCCCTCAAGGAATTTACACTAAGTCCATTATATTCACAGTAGAAACCAAAAACATGATTTTGGAAGGAGAGGAGGATATTTCTTCTAGATAATCCCAAGGGCACAGAAATTGAAGGGCATTTGGCAGATCAGATCCCCAAACATGGAACTGTTTCAACTTGAATTTTAAAATGAGTTTTCATAGACTTGGTGGAAACAAGACAGTGCCAGAGAGCTGTCACGCTGATCTCCCTCTGAAGCCACTGAGTTTAGGAGAATAGAAGAGGGAGCGGGGAATTCCTTGGGTTAATGTTTTCAATTTAGACTGAATTCAGAGCCACAGTCATCAAGAACTGCACTCTCGCTTAAGCATCATTTCCATCACCACATAAAAGTAAATTAGTAGTTTTGTATTTTTATGCTACATTCTTTTGAAAAATTAAGCTTTGTAATTTTTTTCCTACTTTATGGATTTTTAAGAGTTAGAGTGAGCAGTGTTTACTTGAATTGAATATAAAATCAATTCTATCTTGATTACATTTGACTTCAATGAGTGCTAAGTAACGTGCCTTCCATTTAATCAGTGAGTAGTGCTGTAGCTACTCTTGGCATTTTAATCCAAAATTCACTCAAAAAATTTCCTGTCCAAGTTGCAGAAGGGAGACCCTGCATTTCAATGTCAAGGTGGGAGGTTTGTTCCTGCTCACTGAAAAGAGGTTCCAACTGCCTTTAATCATTGTTACCACACATTTTTTTGTAGGACTATATATATTGGTAAGTAAAAGTGGTTAGACTCGTTGTTGGCTTGTGTTTTCTTCTGGAACAGCCTCAGCTATATCCCTCAAAGAACTAATCCCCCAAAAAACCAGATTGGGTTCACTTTAATCTGTGCATAATGTTCTATTTGCTAGAAGCGTAATAATTGAACACACTTATTGTACTAGATTTAACAAGGAACAAAATATGAATTTACCATGGAGAGTGTGGATTTTACTTTTCACACAAGAAGACATTATCTCTTTCCAACTCCAAGGGAACAAAATATTTGGTGTTTAAATTGATACTTTTTGACAACCTTAAAAGAAATTGTTTTAAAATTATATATACTGAAATCACTGTTTGAAAATTGTAAGTATACATCAGCAGCCAGAATGGACTTCTTCCCCATTCTGCTGCCAGTAATTTGGAATTTAAACACATGCCCACCTGTTTCACTAATCAATCAACCAATTAATGGTATTTATTGAGGGCTTACCATGTGCAGAGCACTGCATTAAGCATTTGGGAGAGTACAATACAACAGAATAGGCAGGCACATACCCTGTCCATGTGAGCTTGCAGTCCAGAGTGGGAGACAGACATTCCTATGAATAAATTATTTCTTAGAATACAACGGTGGTCACATTAAATAATGACTCTATTATGATTTATTTTAATGCTTCTGTCCCCTACTAGGGTTGTAAGCTCCCTAAGGCAAGAATTGTGCCTACTTATTCCGTTATACTCTCCCAAGTCTTAGCACAGAGTATGAGCTCAACAAATACCATCAATTAATTGATCTTTCCTTGTGTGTCAGTCATCAATTTCCCCCACTTTTGCATTATGAAACCCCTGCTGTCAGCTGTCTGGAAGTCTGGGTTTTAATCCCAATTCCACCAGCTACAGCCTATGCTATCGGCAGTGAAGATTTATGACCGAAGAACCACCTATAGCCTTCTGCAAATGGACAAAGCCAGCAGAAATCTTGAAAAAAAAAAGCTGGCTAAGGCAGGCAGCAAAAACTGCAGCCGCTACCATGGCAACCACCTGATGGAGCATGATACTACAGTTCGGCATTGGCACCCTATCGTGGTCACTCTGGCTGTAAGCAAGCGGTGCAGATTAAAGGCCTTCATCAATCCACCATATTTATTGAGCACTTCCTCTGTGCAGAGCACTGTACTAAGCACTTAGGAAAGTACACTATAACAGAGTTGGTAGACATGTTTTGGTAGACACGTTTCCTGCTCTTCATGGGCACTTTGACTTGTTCTGCACCCCAATAAGTTTCTCGCTTGTTGCACTCCATACCCCAGCAGGAACTTGAATACTAGGGGCAAGAGAGTGCAAGTGGCTTGGTGCAAACCACTAGCGGCTTAATCAAATCCTTCAGGCAGGGTCTGGGGCCTATAGTGTCAGGATTAAGGTTAAGGTTCATCTGTCCTTGACAGGAGTTTCCATCATCATCCATTATAGGGCAAGGACAGTGACTGACTCGATAATCTGCTACCTTTTCCTCTGGCACGCAATACAGGGCTTTTGCCCAGAGGAAGTGCTTAATGTATGAAATTAATAATAAGAGTGCCATACAAGAAAGTTGTTGGGGCTCTACTTCCAGATGGGAAAAGCAGGTAGATTTTGATGGCAAATCAGGGAAGAAGAAAGAAAAAGATAGCAGATCAGGATAGGGGAAAGCTGGAGAACCAGATGTTTGATGACTCACTGGCTTCCCTTTCAGATCTCCCATATGGAATACATCTCCAAAGAGTCCACACCTCCTGAAAGAAGGTGTTGACATTGGAAGAGTTGATTCATCAATCCCAGAAGTCCAAACAGACCAACAAATCTATTCCTTTGCCTTTGGGATTTAGGGTTGTGCCTAAGCCTCTCTGGTGAGGCTCAACATGTTCTAAAAGACATACAGGAAGGGGAATTCTGCATGTACTGCACTTTTAAAAAATAGTTTTCCTCTTCTTCCATTTTTCATTCAGGGCAGGGTTTGCTTTTCAGAAATGAGTTATTTTTACATGGTTGTATAACCCATCTTATTACATGGGAGATGGTTCCTAATTGTCTGGAAGAGAACGGTTTTTTGTGCCAGTTGATGGGTAGTGAGACTATGCCATGCTCTGGATAATACAGCCTTCAGAATCCTGCTACTGAGTCATACGGAAGACTAGCCCTGAATGACCCAATTTGGCTGGTTAGATTGATCATATCCAGTGGATATTTCCTTAATACTCTAACTCCCCTTTACCTTGGTGATGACATCTCCCTTCAAGAATGCTGGAAAAACCTCATTTGGGGATCACGTTATCAACTAAATGAGTGATTATTGAAGCTAGTGGTTTTGCACATCGCCACTCACACGCTCTCATCCCTGTCAAATTCCCAATGGGGCAGGTAGTATAACGAACAAGCAGGAGGGTAGGAATGCAGCAAAATGCGATTGTACCCAGTGTTATTTACGAGTGGAACCCATTTATGGCTGAAGTGACCACAGTGGAGTGTTGACGTTGTGCTGTGGTGTCATGTCGGAAGGCGGTTGCTTTTGTAGACACAATATGGCAGCCTTGATGTGTACTTCTGTATTTCCCACTGTTCCATTCTGTGCTCTGGAACAACATGGACTAAGCCTCTGTTTCCTCATCGTTCAGTGAAGGTTGATTATTCTTGTTCCCTCCATATTGTGGGCTCTCGGAAAGTTAATTCCACAGGAATGAAAATCTGCCATGCATTTAAAAGAAATACACGAAAACAGATAAAACATTCTACAGTGTTTCTTTAAACACACATTTTCTCCTTTGGTCTTTCCGGACTAGTCCCTAGGTGTTTTCCTCTCTGCCACGTGCTCCTACAGATGTTGTTTAGAGACAAGAAGTCTGGTATCTTTTATCTACCAAAGAGCTGTGCTCCACTGAGTCCATTCATGATGTTAATGACCCTGTTGGTTTCTTCCTATTCTCGTCCTTCTTGCCCTACATGCTGCATTGCTATGGCAACATGTAGCTAATGCTCTAAAGCCTCCATTTGCAATGGAACAGATTTGTTTCCTTTCTCTTTCTGAAGCATAGTAAGTTGTTATAAGTCATTTGAGATGCTATTCCTGAAAGCCCATTTGGAATGAAGTCGGGGGAATGAAATGCTACGAGCTCCCAACTTTACACCCGCCAAGGTGATGGACTACATTAGCATCAACTACTTCTCAAAAGTTGCCAATGGGTTTTCTGAGTCTGGTTCCCCTGTCATGGGGCACAGAACACAGAGGCAATACAGAGCAGGCTTCACAGTCTAAGAGGATCAAACTATATAGGTTAGAGAAGCAGTGAGGCTTAGTGGATAGAGCACAGGTCTGGGAGTCAGAAGGAGCTGGGTCGAATCCAGACTCTGCCACTTTGTGACACTGGGCAAGTCACTTCAATTCTCTGGGTCTAAGTTACCTCATCTGTCAAATGGGGATTAAGGCTGTGAACCCCATGAGGGACAAGGATTGTATGCAACCTGATTAGCTTCTATCTACCTCAGCTCTTAGAAGAGTGCCTGGAGCTTAACAAACCATAACGAGAGAGAGAGAGCATCTCAAATTATAAAAATGTGGGAAATTGGATATATGAAGAAAAATCAAAAGAATCAGGATTTCTTAACCAACTCTTCTTAGTGAGAAGTTGGGAATTATGTGGTTAATTTTCTGTATGATATGGGGCCTGTCTGAAATGACAATCAAGTGAACCCTATGACTGATCTCCAGTCCACTTTGAAGGTATAGAGCTGGTGTGAAAGTGCCTTCCTGACCCTTTAAAGGGTCTGATCTTCTTTGCCAAGAGGCTTTTGTGAGAAAGTGGAGTGGTCTACATCCAGCTGGTATTCCTGGAAACCCTTTAATTGAGAACAATTGAGTATCAGTGATGTGCTGGACATAGACCCATCTGGGACAGGGGAGGACTTCCTCTTCACTCAGCTGAAGAAAATGCCTGAGAAGAGAGGTGAGAGAAAGGGGTTAGAAGAGGTTCTGGTTCCTTTAGCTCCACTTCTAGCAGGGAGGAACTGGAAAACTGGAAGGAGGAGAGGACGGATTAGAGGCAGGATTTTCAAGCATTATTCAGCCCCATTCACTCCCCAGGAGCTGGGTGCACTGTGTGGAAAGGTGACATAGTCCGGAGCAGGGTACAGCAGAATTACCTTTACTACATAATTTCCCCACCCCAATTTTTGAGGAGGAAATAAAATATTATTTTGAGTCCACATAATTGTAAACTGTGAGAGCAGTGGACACCAGAGAAGGAGGGAGGATGGAGATGGAGAGTGACCACGTGATGATGCAGCGAGGAGGAGGGTTCCATCATTAACATGGGCACCTCTTCCAGAGAAGGAGGAGGAGAAGAGCACAACAGTGAAGCAAGGAAGGAGAGTTCATTCACTGAGTGCCTTCTGTATGCAGCATTGGGGACAGCGCAATAGAACCAAGCGACACAGTCTCCCTCACAGGCTCCAGCTAGGCAGATAGTCCTTTCAAGATCCACTTTTGTTGGAATAGAGACAACTCCAGAAACACCAGATCACTTGCGTCCCCATACAAAGGAGTTTCTGATTACATCTGAATGAAGTGGACATAAACCAGAGTCACATTGCTTTGGGAAATTTTCATGGAAAAAAACAGGGGAAGTTGTTCTAGTCCCATTCAAGTCCTGGGGTCCCCTGGCTGAGGGGCTTTAAAGTCCTGTACCACTCTCCTTCCTCGACCCGCCCAAAAGGGCAAAATATGGCTTGGCAGGATCAGCTTCAAACATGCCAACAAGTCAGCTTCAACCACGGAACTGCAGCATTGCCTAGTGGTTAAAGCACAGTCCTGGCAGTTAGAAGGACTTGGGTTCTAATTCCGACCCTGGCACTTGTCTGCTGTGTGACCTCGGGCAAGTCACTTCACTTTTCTGTGCCTTAGTTACCTCATCTGTAAAATGTGGGACATGGAATGAGTCCAGCCTGATTCCCTTGTATCCACCTCAACACTTAGTTGAGTGTCCGGCACATAGGACATGGTTAACAGATACCATCAAAAAGGCCCGCTTTCAGACCATATTCCTCAAAGAAGAAGAATGCTGAGTGTCACCGGCCATGGAAAACATGACCTGCCTGTTTAACTGGGGGTAAAAGGTTGGGCTCCAGGTCTCCTCATCCCATTGTGGTCAAGTGGGGATACCACAGGACTGGTCATCAGGCGACGTGACTTCTAATCATGTCTCTGCCTCTTGTCTGTTGTATGACCTTGGGCAAATCATTTAGCTTCTGTCTGCCTCAGTTTCCTCATCTGAAAAATGGAGATTAGATACCTGTTCTCCCTCTCCCATAGACTGTGACTTCTGTGTGAGACAAGGACTGTTTTTGATCTGATTGCATCTACCCAGCACTTAGCACAGTGCTTGACACATAGGAAGCGCTTGACAAGTACCCGAATTATTATCATTATCATTACTGATCTTATTATTATTATTCCCACTTGCTGCCTAAAAACTATCCCATCTGATTATCTGGTACTGACCCTAGAGCTTACTGCAGTGCTTGGCACTTAATAAATACCACTATTATTATTATAACACTGGGTACCTGACTTTTCATTCTCAGAAGATATTTGTTTATGTCCATAATGATTCAGAGAAAAATGTCCTCAATTGCACCTTATGGCTAAGTGGGGAAAAAAAAATCACCTCCCTGAATGGGGAAATTTCAAATCAACTCTGAATTTATTGTTGGAAAAACTTCAGGCAGAATGAGATTGGGTACTTTCTGAGAGCCTGTTGTTTGAATCTCCATGACCTCAACAGTAATTTACAGTGATTTCAGGAAGATGCCTCTGCAAATGTGTTTGACTTAATTGCTCTGCTCTTGGCTATTACTCCCTGGAATAACAGAAGCTTTGCTGATAGTGCTTTCACCTAACCATTTGGGAACCAGCCTAGATAGAAATGAAAGCTACTATGCCAGTGGTTAAGCTTTCGGGTTTTGTTTTTAGAATTTAAATAGAAATCAAGCATGAAAAATCTTCTCCTGCTTGTGATGCCACAGATTAACTACTAATTAAGTAATGATCATAATTAATAATAATAATTATGGCATTTGTTAAGTATTTAGTATGTTCCAGGCACCGTTCTAAGCTCTGGGGTAGATTAAAGGTAATTGGGTTGAACACAGTCCCTGTCCCACATAGGGACTGTGGGACACGGTCTTAATCCCCTTTTTAGAGATGAGGGAACTGGGGCACAGAGAAGTTAAGTGACTTGCCTAAAGTCACCCAGCAGATAAGTGGCAGAGAGAGGATTAGAACTCATCACCTTCTGACTCTCAGGACTGTGCTCCATCCATAGGCCATGCTGCTTTATACAATAGGCCATGCTCCTTGAGTTGTGACCATCAACACAAAAATCATCCTTGTGGAAACATTTCAGCATGTGATATCTGGTTGGGTGAGAATTACTGGTACCCTGTAGTGTAAAAATAATTCAGAATCCACACAAATCGTAATGGCTTTTCTGTTTGCTCTCCAGAAAGGTATGCCTCTCTTCAGGCAAAGACTTCTGAAGGAATGAGACAAAAAGGCAAAAGGAAAAAGCAGCACCAAGGTGTTACAAGCATTAAGCATGACAACACAACAAGGGACAGCCATTCTGTGTGCATAATGTGTCCAGCACTGTAGATAGAGGATTGGATTATTCAGCCACAATGTACTCATAGGTGAAGTTCACCATCAGAAGTATTTTCTTCTTACAGGAAACATAACATATGTTGATGACGTTTTTTCAGTCCTAAGAGAGAGGGCTCTGATCTGGGGTTATTTTTGTTGTACATGCTATAGAGTGATGATATCTTTAAGTTAAGATGAAACAGGTTAGGTTGCAGGTTTCTTTTTTCTCTTTCCTGCCCTCTTCATAACTCTCGAATGGCCCTCAAGTTAACCTGGAAGATACCTCGGGTTCAGTGATGCTCATTTTTATCTGTTCTTATGTTTTCTGATCTGCAAAGGGATGTTTAATGTAGGTTTGTTCTCCGCCGACTGAACCAACCACTGGGGAACAAAAAAACAAAATTCTGAGGAAGAGGCTCATTTTTGGTTTGTGTTTTCTCCGGGGCACAATTTATCATTTTTAGAATGTGGTCAATCAACTCCTGCTGGGTTAGACAGGTATTCCTTATAATTAAGTGGCAAATTAAATAGCTTTCCCAGAAACCCTGCTTTTTTTCCCTTTTCCCCCAATAGGGTGCATTTTTAATTTGATGGGGTCTTTTATGTTTCCAGTGTTTCCAACAGTGGGTAAGGAGGCCGAGGGCTAGGGATGAGTGGAAGTCTGACATAAAGTCTGTCAGCCATAAGTTGATTGCAGGGTTCCTCAGGTAGGGTTGGAGGTTAGAAAAACAAAGTCCTCATCTTTCCTGTTAGGAAACTCTAATAAGTTTGTCTGGGGTAAATTTCACACTTTCATTTTCATTAACTGCTAATAATATCATAAGACTAATAAAGAATACTTGATTACTAACTTGAATACCAACTCTGTTCTATTGTACTCTCCCAAGTGTGAGAGAGAGAGGTCCCAGGTTCACATCCTGGGCCAGCTCCAGCTTCAGTCTCTTTTGACTGTAAGCTCTCTGTGGGCAGGGAATATGTTTTGTTTATTGTTGCATTGCACTCTCCCAAGTGCTTAGTATAGTGCTCTGCACACAGTAAGCACTCAATAAATACCACTGACTGACTGATTGTTTAGTGATATACAATCGAAGGTGGGGAGGGGTCATGCTATTCAGAGATCTTATAATGGTTGATGTTACCTTTAGTGTAACATTTACCTTTGTCGGTGGTTGTATATTTATAGCAAATACTTTTCAGCAACATCTCCTATTTGATTAAATGGTTTATTTCATTTAGGATCATAATCATATTTATTAGGTGCTTACTTTGTGCTTTATTAGGTGCTTACTGGGATAGATACAAGATCATCATAGAAGATATCCCACATGAAACTCACAATATAAGAAGGAGGACAGGTTTTTAACCTCATTTTACAAATAAGGAAACTGAGGCACAGTGACGTTAAGTGACTCGTCCAATCAATCAATCGATCAGTGGTATTTATTGAGCTCTTACTATGTGCAGAGCACTGTTCTAAGCATTTGGAAGAGCATAATACAAAGTAGAATTAGCAGACACATTCCTTGCCCATAAGGAACTTACAGACTAGAAGAGGAGACAGACATTAATATGCATAAGTCATTTATAATATATAATTTAAAATATGTACATAAGTGCTGTGGGGTTGAGTGAATATCAAACTGTCCAAAGGTCACAGATCCAAGTTGCGTAGATGATGCAGAAGGGAGAGTGACCCGGGGAATAATAATAATGATAATAATGTTGGTATTTCTTAAGCGCTTACTATGTGCAGAGCACTTTTCTAAGCGCTGGGGTAGATACAGGGTAATCGAGTTGTCCCACATGAGGCTCACAGTTAATCCCCATTTTACAGATGAGGTAACTGAGGCAAGAGAAGTGAAGTGACTTTCCCACAGTCACCCAGCTGACAAGTGGCAGAGCTGGGATTTGAACCCATGACCTCTGACTCCCAAGCCCGGGCTCTTTCCACTGAGCCACGCTGCTTCTAGGGCTTAATCAGGAAAGGCTTCTAGGAGGAGACGTGACCTTAATAATGTTTGGAAGGTGTGGAGATTGGTGGTCTGGTGTACATGGAGGGGCAAGGAGTTCCAGCCTAGGGGGAAGATGTGGAAAGGGTGTCGACGGAGAACTAGATGAGATTGGGGCAGAATGAGTCAGCCGGAACTAGCAGAGCGGAATGTGTGGGCTGGGCAGTAGTTGGAGGGGTTGAATGGGGAGAGACGATTGAGTGCTTTTGCCCAAGGTCCAAGAGCAGGCAAGTGATGGAGCAGTTGGATCTGGAAATCAGGTCTCTGTCTCCCAGTCCCCTGCTCTTTCCACTAGCTTACACTACCTGGGATTTAGGCAAATCTGTTAATGTCCATCCGGCCTTTGCTGAATGCTTCCTGGGTGTTGGCTCAAGAGGTGGTCATTTGCCCAACTGGGACAGTGTGGAGAAAACTATTTGGCATGCTCTGCTGGATTGTCTTAAGCTCTTGTAGCAAAATGGAATCACCGTATCTACCCCAGGGCTTAGAACAGTGCTTGGCATGTAGTAAGTGCTTAAGAAATAAAATTATTATCATTATTATTATTGTTGTTTTATTATTACATGGAAATGAGAAACAGCGTGGCCTAGTGGATAGGGCAAGGGCCTGGGAATCAGACAGACCTAGGTTCTAATCCCAGCTCTGCCACTTGTCTGTTGTTTGACCCTGGGTAAGTCACTTAACTTCTTTGTGCCTCAGTTACCTCATCTCTAAATGGGCATTAATGCTGTGAGCCCCACGGGGGACATGGGTTATACCCAACCTGATTAGATTGTATCTACCCCGCACTTAGTGTGGTGCCTGGCAGATAATAAGGGCTTGACAAATACCACAGAAAAAATTTAAAGGAAATATCAACTCTTACTTTGTTTCTTTGCCTTTGAAAGATTCCATTCAGGTCAAACCTTCCCACTCAGGCTCCGCGCACTCATCAGGTCTTTCCAGTCACAAAACTGGGGCAATGTCGCTGCTCTGATCTATAATTTCAGGTGGGAACAATGCATTCTGGTCAGGTTAATGGCTCAGTACAACTATTGTACGCTTACCGAGGAGGTAAACAAATGGAACTCACTGTTCCATTAGCGAATCATAGTTCCAACTAACAACAGTGTAAGAAGCAGTGTGGCCAAATGGATAAGCAGTGAAGCAGCAGAGAAGCAGCGTGGCTCAGTGGAAAGAGCCCGGGCTTGGGAGTCCGAGGTCACGGGTTCAAATCCTGACTCAGCCACTTGTCAGCTGTGTGACTTTGGGCAAGTCACTTCACTTCTCTATGCCTCAGGTACCTCATCTGTAAAATGGGGATTAAGACTGTGAGCCCTGTGTGGGACACCCTGATTCCCTTGTATCTACCCCAGTGCTTAGAACGGTGCTTGGCACATAGTAAGTGCTAAACAAATACCAACGCTACTATCATTATAAGAGCACGGGCCTGGGACTCAGACGACCTGGGTTCTCCAGCTCTGCCACTTGCCCGCCTTGTGACCTTGGGCCATCACTAACTCCTCTGTGCTTCAGGTACCTCATCTGTAAAATGGGGATTAAACAGTGAGCGCCTTGGGGGCCAGGGATTATGGCCGTCCTGATTATCCTTTATCTACCCCAGCACTTAGTACAATGATGTGCATATAGTAAGCACTTAACAAATACCATAAAAAAAATGCTCTGACTAGCTTCAGTGTTATAGACCTGATTTGTGCCAGCACCTAAGCATGCAAATATGGGGATGATTCAGGTCATAGTTTATTAGACTATTTCAGGTGGATTAATATTTTGGGATTGACAGTGTATTGTTAGGAATTTAATGATCAGGACAATCGATTTGCTGGTCTACCCCATTGTGTATTCTCTGCCCCAAACACTTCTCATCACTCTCAGTTGATTGCCACCATCCCCTCTTTTCCCTGTGTTTCATCCACCTCCCACTCTCTCTTTTCTCACTTCCCCCAATCTGTGTCCTAGGAAGTATCACCTCCTTTCCTCTCCTGTTAACCCCATTCTACCTATTTCCTCCCCTAGCCTTCCTTTGCTCTTTATCACTCCACCCTATTCCCCACCTTGCCATTAATAATGAAGGTATTTGTTAAGTGCTTACTATGGGCCAGGCACTGTACTAAACGCTGGGGTGAATACAAGCAAATCGATTCGGACCCGATCCTTGTTCCATGTGGAGCTCAAAGTCTCATTCCCCATTTTACAGATGAGATAACTGAGGCACAGACAAGTGAAGGGACTTGCCCAAGGTCACACAGCACACAAGTGGCAGAGCCAGTATTTAGAACCCCAAATCTTCTGACTTCAAAGCTGTGAGCTATCCGCTAAGCCATGCTGCTTCTCTAAATGAAATGATCTGTTATTTGTTAAAAGATTTGTCCAAGGTCACCTCACAGCCCCTAGCAGAATATAGACCAGAGCACAGGAATTCTGCACCCTAGTCCCAGGTCATTTGGACTGGACCACACAAGTGCCTATTTCAATGGGAAGCACTAGATTGGATCTACAGCAGCTGCGGTAACAGTCTTCGCTTTGCAAAACCTGGAGATCCCCATACTCCCTTAAAAATCAGCAGTTCCACGCCACGCTCCCCATCTTCCTTTAAAACTTGGGCCTGAGAGATCTGCAGCAGCCAATCTTCTGCCAAAGAAACAGCACTTCCCCTGCGATTATCCACCCCAGTCATCCAGACCAAAACTCCCCAGGGTATTTGTGTCCCTTCCATCTCATGGGTCTGGACTGGTCCTATTCACCACTCTGCTTTCCAACACAAGACAGACAGATGGCAATCACTTCCTGGGGCTCCTAAGGAGGCTGCCTCAGGTACCCCTTTCCTCTTTGAGACCACGGCAGTTTGATCCACCCTGGCTAGTAGTAAACAGCATTCACTAGGTTTGAACTATGAATCACTGTTCTAAGCACTGAGGTAAATTAAAGGTCAACAGATTAGATTCTGTCCCTGTGCCCAAAGAGGCTCAACTGAATGTAGGCGCAAATGGCAGAGAGAAAACAATAGCAATGAAAAGCAAAACAACAAGAAATGCCAAAATGATTCCTCCAAAATAAGATGGGATGCCAAGGAGCTAGACATTGTTCTTGGAGGGAGGAGGCCTCACACATCTCAAAACTCAGGGAGTCAAGCATTTTCTAGTACTGGACACACCAAACCAGTGGCCAAGAAATCTCTAGTGGGATCCACTGGTTTCCAGGAGAAATTAGACTTTTGCCCATCTTGGAGGAACTGGCTTTCCAGAGGTACCTCAACACTCTCAGGGGAAATGCATCTTCTTGGCAGAAAAGACCAGACTCTTCTCTCAACAAGCACAAGTAGTCCATTGCAGCAATCCCTAACCAAAGCCAACCCTTTAGTGTGTTGGCAAATGGAGTTGAATTGTACCAATATAGTCCGGGGATAAAACTGAAATTTTAGGGCTGAATAATAATATTGGTATTTGTTAAGCGCTTACTATGTGCACAGCACTGTTCTAAGCGCTGGGGTAGATACAGGGTAATCAGGTTGTCCCACATGAGGCTCACAGTCTTCATCCCCATTTTACAGATGAGGTAACTGAGGCACAGAGAAGTTAAGTGACTTGCCCACAATCACACAACTGACAAGTGGCAGAGCCAGGAGTCGAACCCATGACCCCTGACCCCGAAGCCCAGGCTCTTTCCACTGAGTCACGCTGCTTCCACCTGAATCACCAGATAATTTAACTTTGTAAACCTGGATCACTGACTCAACAATTACACCTCTGCATCTTCATCCCCTATTTTTGTCATCCAGAAAATCCTAATAACCTTCTATTTAAGCTAATAGATAGCCCCAAACATGTTTGTGCTATAAACATTAAATGCAAGTTAGCTCCACTAATTGAAAAATAAATACTGTACATGGCAGGAAGCTCCTACTAACAGGAATTACTGCCTTGGGATATAGCCATTTTTTTTTCCTTTTGCAAAGAACGTGCAAATTGGCAGATGGAGGGTACTGACTGTAAAAATCGGGGAGTGTCTTTCCATCGGCATAGTTCTCCATGAAAATCACTTTCAATAGGATAGTGTGCCGAGTGGCTATATTACCCACAGTAAATTCAGACCCAGGATGACTCACCCAGTGACATTTAATAGGAAAAATAGAATGGAAAGTTTAGGGGAACTGGCAATGGGATATGGAGGATTTTCTCTGCAGGTCAATGGTTAGACGAGTAATAATAATAGTAATTGTGGCATTTGTTAAGGGTTCACTATGTGCCAGGCACTGTACTAACTGCTGGGGTGGCTACAAACAAATCAGGTTGGACACGTGGGGCTCATAGTCTCAAGGCCCATTTTATAGATGAGGTAACTGAAGCACAGATAAGTGAAGTGACTTGCTAGAGTGGATGTGAGAAGGAGGGACGTGTGACTTTCCCATTCACCTCTCAGTGGCCATGCATCACTGAGGAGGTAGTCTCAGGTCACACTGTTACACACGTGTCCACATCCCAGTGATCACAGGCCCAGCAGGCATTACTTCTCTGGGGGCTGTGCCATCGAGAGCTGAATGTAGTTGGAAAATGAGCCATCCTTCCAGGATTGAAAAATCACTGTATCTTACCAATCTGGCCTAACCTGTATGAATGGAAATTATCTAGATATTAGAAACATCAAAAAAAACCCACTCACTATTTTAGTGAGCACCTACTGCATGCAGAACACTGTCCTGAGTGCTTAAGGAAGTACAAAAGATCCTAAATATACACTCTCTGTCCTCAAGGAATTTGTCACCTAAGAGAGGGTTCAGACATGAATTACTGACGAACAGTTGGAGCAGGAGGAAGAATAAGGCAAAAATAGTAATCATTCAAAGGTTTTTGATGATTCTGCTATTTGTTAAGCACTTATTATGTGTCGAGCTCTTTTCTAAGTGTTAAGGTAGATACAAGATAACCAGGTTGGACACAGGTTCTGTCCCACAGAGGGATCACAATCTAAATATGAGGGAGAACAGGTTTTTAGTCTTCATTTTACAGATGAGGAAACTGAGGTACAGAGAAGTTAAGTGACTTTTCCAAGATCACACAGCAGGAAATTGGCAGAGCTGGGATTAGGACCCAGGTCCTCTGACTCTCAGATCTGTGCGCTTTCTACTAGGCCATGCTAGTTCTCGACTGTTGTTAAATGCAATCTCTGCCCACAAGGCACTTGATATCTACAGGGCATGTTTACAGCCTACCGGTAGAGGTGAGTAACTTGGGATGAAATATCACTATTATTTATTGAATGTGCAATTGACTATATGCAAACAGTTCTGCAGTAATGCATGTTTTCACCATGCATTTGGGCTGAAACGCTGTTACAGAATTTGGAAACATTCATCTGACAAGGATCTTTCTCGATACATTGCATTGTGTTTTCACACGGTATCTAACACAATGAGTATTATGGTATAAGTTTTCCTTAAGAAGGGGTTGGGCAATATTGTAACTGTCATGTTATGGGGCAACTCAGGGTATATACAGAAGTGCTGAAAACAGGTACAGATATATCAGTGTCAAGGGGAGCTGTCAGGTTGGTATAACATAGAGTGTTGGGAATTAATCAGGAAAGACTTCCTGGAGGAGGTGGGATTTTTAGGAAGGTGGTGATAAACTTTGGTCTTTGTGAGCCAAATATTTCAGTTCCTCATAACACAGGATGATTTGCTTGGGCAGAGCTGACCGAGTTCAAAGGCAAAGAAGTCTGTTCTGGCCAAAAGAAGACTAGAATATAGGAGGAAAGACCTTTAGGATTTCCATGAGTGCAAGAAAAAATGATGAAAAGTATGTTTGGGGGGATTTATCTAGCATAAGCGTATGAATCAATCCAATGATTAAAGTGGGCAAGATTCCTTGGAATAACATGTACAGGTAAATGTGAGATGGAGCTGGTATGACTGCGTGTTCTGCGTCAGGAGGATTGCCAAGTGGCCACTTAGATTTAACACATAAGGTACAGGGACCATGTATGCAGAGATCATTGAGGATGTAATTCCACTGGCCTGCTTAGTTTCATTAAAGAATCACTTTAACACAAAGTTCCCTTTAGGAGCACCAAGCTTGGGCATAATACACTGCCATCATTGGGACCCAACACAGTAATATTCCAGGAAAACTGAAGTTGTCATTGTCAAGTTGTCTTTGAGCTAATTTAATAGGGTCATAATCATCCTAGGAATGCTGATCCAAGATCACTCTGTTCAAAAAACAGAAAGTTGGTTTACTATACTCTTTTTCTGCTTATCGTGTTACACTCTAACCCTGCCTTCCGAGAGTATGTTTGTCTGTCACTAATGGAATGAATTAGCAGTGTGTTGTAATTTGAGATCAGTTGATGTGCATTTGTAATAAAATCTATTAAAAGGCAATAAAATAAGCCTTTATTCTAAAGAGCCTGCCTCTCTAAAGCACATCAACTTTTATAAAGTAATTTCTATGCTGAAGCAATTATAGGATCAAAGCTTGCAATCAACCTGTGCATAGCCAACACATTAATTGAAGTATTATTTTCATTGTCTTTGGCATAAAATATGCACGAATCAAATCTTCTCAGAAACAAATAGCATATATAGGATATATAACATTTCAATTTCATCCCTGGCAGGTGTTAGTATGATTACACTCATTGACTAAAATAAGCAAGAGATTTACAAAAAAAGGGAAGACTAACGAGCACTTAGATAACGGGGAAGCACCACTGAGTCCAATTCACTATCATCACAGTGATATCTATCCTTGCTGCTTTTCTGCCTAACAATGTGAGTAAAATATAATCCACCCAGGCTTCCTGAATACAAAAGAGTGGGTTTTGTTTCCTTCTGTTTTTATAGTATTTGTTAAGCACTTATTATGTGCCAGGGTCATTGGGGTAGATCAAGCTAATCAGGTTGGATACAGTCCCTATCTCACATGGGGCTCCCAATCTTAATCCCCATTTTACAGTTGAGGTAACTGAGGCACAGAGAAGGTAAGTGACTTGCCCAAGGTCACACCACAGACAAGAGGCAGAGCCAAGATGAAAACTCCAGTCCTTCTGACTTCCAGGCTTGTGCTCTGTCCATTAGGCCATGCTGCTTCTCATGCTCCTATCTACAAATAGATTTTCCATCTGTTAAATTAAGCACGGTTAGGATTCAGGTATCATTATTCCATCCTAACCCTCATCCTTCCCTCATCTTTCCCTCCTCCCCCGTCCCCTTGTCCCATCAGCCTATGTTTCTTTTGGTAAAATGCTTCTGGACAATATTGGCTTTGTAATAGCCATTTAACTGAACTAGAATCAGCCCAATTATCCAGGAAGTGATTTTCACCCTCAGTAAGATCTATCAGTCAATTAATAGTATTTATGGAGAAATTACTGCGTGCAGGGCACTGTACTAAATGTTTGGGAGAGAACAATATAATAGAGTAGGTAGACACGTTCTCCGCCCAAGAAGCTGGCCACTTTGGAAGCTGCCTAAACTCTTCAAAGGCCATGAACATATGAGTTTGCAGGTACAATATCTTGTCTTAAGCTTTAGAGTCATCTCCGACCCATAGCGACTCTATGGACACATCTCTCCCAGAGCACCCCACCTCCATCTGCAATCGTTCTGGTAGTGTATCTACAGAGTTTTCTTGGTGTAAACATGGAAGTGGTTTACCACTGCCATCTTCCTTGCAGTAAACTCAACTCTCTCCCATGCCACTCCTGCACAGGACAGGTGAGTTTTGACTTGTAGCGCTCACTAGGCACTGTCCAATCTAGAAATGGATTGGGTATGTCTCTGCTTGACTCTCCCTCTCATAGTTGAGACTGGTAGAGTACTGGAAACTCCCACGGTGTGATCCTGAAAGGGGTGGTAAGTGCAATACTAAGTGCAAAAAACAGTCCCCTTGTGGATAGAATGAGTTAATGAGCTTCTATAGGATGAAGCTCCTTCACTGAGAAATTCTGACTCAACCTGGACAATTTTAGTTTAGTGAGATGCCAGTAAATTGCAGGATTCATTCATTCCTTCATTAAATTGCATTTATTGAGCACATACTTGGTGCAAAGCACTGTACTATGCACTTGAGAGAGTACTATAACAATAAATAGGCACACTCCCTACCCACAACAAGCTTAATAATAATGTTGGTATTTGTTAAGCACTTACTATGTGCAGGGCACTGTTCTAAGCGCTGGGGTAGATACAGGGGAATCAGGTTGACCCACGTGAGGCTCACAGTTAATCCCCATTTTACAGATGAGGTAACTGAGCCACAGAGAAGTGAAGTGACTTGCCCACAGTCACACAGCTGACAAGTGGCAGAGCCGGGAGTCGAACCCATGACCCCTGACTCCGCAGCCCAGACTCTTTCCACTGAGCCACACTGCTTCCCAGTCTGTGCAGCCTGAGTCCATCTGGATTTTCAGATTTCCCCCCAAGGAATATCCAAGACATATGGACTGGAAGAAAAGTTTTCAATGCTAGGCAACCCCTTAGAGCCTTTGGGACAACAGGAAAAGAGCAAGACCTCATTATAAAATGGTGCTAGTCAGTCAGTCAATCGTATTTATTGAGTGCTTTCTCTTAGCAGAGCACTATACTAAGTGCTTGGGTGAGTACAATATAACAGTGACCTTGCAGTCTGAAGGCTCCCCCTCCAGATAATATAACTAATCAAATGACAGATATGTACATAAGTGTTGTGGGACTAGGAGAGTAGATGAATAAACAGAGCAAGTCAAGGTGACACAGAAGGGACTGGGAGAAGAGGAAAGGAGGGCTTAGTCAGGGAAGGCCTCTTGGAGGAGATGAGCCTTCAATAAATCTTTCAGGTGGGAAGAGTGTCTGTCAAATATGAGGAAGAAGGGCATGCCCAGGACAGAGGCTGGACGAGAGCGAGAGGTCAGCAGTGAGATCGATGAGATCAAGGAACGCTGAGAAGGTAGGACACTGGACTCACAGACCCATCTGACCTCATATGCGTTATGTCTGGCTTGCAGCATAGCGTAATAATGACAAGCTGAAAACCGAACTGTCTCGTATAAAATGGGACGAATGGTCTTACTGTCCTTAACAGAGGTAGGCCTCTCCTCTATGCTCATGTACACTTTTTAATCCTAGGCCCAGAAGGAGAGATCAGTCAGACAGCTTTAACACAGTCTCACCTCTGCCTCTTGTTTCCTGTTTCCTGTCAAAGGCCTGGGCCTTGTTATACCCAATCACAGGAGTGAAATCCGGGGCTCTGGCACAATTCTATCAACCAGTCTACACCGCTTAAGAGATTCAGGGTGTCTATGGTGTTTTGGATCTCTGCCCTCTGTCTCAAGCCTCTTCTACTGGAGCTATACCTTCTGCTGGTTCTAAGACTTGCTGTGTCCAGGTCCTGTTCTATTTGCCTTCTGCAGGAAATCCAGAGTTTGGCTACAGAAGGCCCTATCTGGGCTTAGATTTGGGGCTTATCACCACCTTCCCTTTCCTTTTTCCTCTCCACCCTCCTAAGCCAAGAGAAGCTCCTGACCCTGGCACCAGTCCCGGAGTTCTGGAACGTCTGGTCAGATTCCATCACTCTGCAGGTTGCCCTGGTCAGACTCCATCACTCTGCAGGTTGCCCCGACTGAGGTCTCCAGCTCTCTCCCAGCCAACCCACTCCCACCCAGTGTTCCATCCCCTCTCCAGTTCAAAACCAGCCCCAGAACTGTCCGAATCTACTTTCAAATCTGGCTGGAAGACGAGGGGAAAAGAGGAGATGATGGGGAGGAAGAGAGAATGCATGGCTGAGATTCCTTGAAAATATTCATCTACAGATCTCTCAATAGGTCAGCTTCTGAAAAATTTAAAAAAAATCAAAAAACTTTATTAACTTTATCTAGCCTAGTGATTTGTTCTACCACACATTTCACCTCATTGTTGAAGGTATGCGTGTATATGCTTTGGACTCTGAGCCAGAATAGCCTGCAATACTGTTCCTCTAGGCACAGATCCCTACTGATTATTGATTTTGTTTTGTTTATTTTTCTTTCCTGTTTATGTTGTTCTAATAATAATGATGATGGCATTTGTTAAATGCTTACCATGTATCAAGCACTGATCTAAGTGCTTGGGTTGGTACAAGGATATCAGGTTGAACACACTCCCTGTCATTCATTCATTCATTCATTCAGTCGTATTTATTGAGCATTTACTGTGTGCAGAGCACTGTACTAAGCGCTTGGAAAGTACAGTTCAGCAACAGATAGAGAAAATCCCTACCCAACAACGGGCTCACAGTCTGGAATGAAATGACTAAAGAGGATATAGAGGCAGAAGGATCGGGCAACTGCTGGAACTCTGGTACCATCTGGTAGCTGCTAAGACCCAAACTGGGCATGGAGAGTGGGTCTCCATGCCTCTGACTCTGACTCTCAGTCTCCATGCCTCTGATTCTCCATTTTTCTCTAAATGGCCTCTGGGATACCACCTCACCTAGCACCCCCTCAGTTGCAGACAGAGAAGTGTCCACCAATCTCAGAACCTGAGGTCCAGCACCCAGATAAGTGACCCCAGGGACATTATGAGGACATTGGAGCAGCACTAGGGGACTTGCTCCTCTCTGCCACTGTCCAGAGCGGTCCAGAGACAAGAGTCAAGGGAGCCACAGAGCAGAAAGGAGCACAGTCTGTCCCATATAGGGCCCACAGTCTTAATCCCCATTTTACTGATGAGGTAACTGAGACCCAGAGAAGTGAAGTGACTTCCCTGAGGTCAAACATCAGACAAGCAGTGGAACTGGGATTAGAACCCAGGTTCTTCTGGATCCCAGTCTAGTGCTCTATCCATTAGGCCATTCTGCTTCTAATGACTTAGTGTTTTATTGTTTCATGACTCCTGATGTGTCTGCCTCCAGTCTCCTCTCCCCTACCTATATCCATAGACTGTGAGCACTCTGAGGTCCAGAGACCATGTCTAATCCCCTAACATGTACATTCTTTCCCAGTGCTTAGTACACTGCTCTGCACACAGTAAGGCCTTTAGAAATGCTATTACTCCTTCTACTATTCTGTGATTTTCATCCCCCATTTTCAGAAACTCTGATAATGGAGAAAAGTTAGGGGGAAGCAACATGGCCTATTGGAGAGAGGATGGGCCCTGTAATCAGAGGGCAGGGAACATGTCTACTAGCTCTGCTATATTGTACTCTCCCAAGGACTTAATACAGTGCTCTGCACAAAATAAGAAATCAAATGTGACTGATTGATTGGTTCTAATCCCAGCTCTGCCAATTGCTCTCTATATGACCTTGGGTAATTCACTTAACTTCTCCGTGTCTCAGTTTACTCAGGTATAAAACAGGGATTCAGTTCCTGTTCTCTCTCCTACTTTGACAATCCCAAGCCTACTTTGAGGCTCCATGTGGGACAGGGACTGTGTCTGACATAATTAACTTGTATCTACCACATTTCTTAACACACATAAACGTTTAATAAATACTATTATTATCATTATTATTATCCCAATTTCTGTGCTTGTCTGTAGGGGAAAGACCACTGAGTGTGTAGATCATAGTGTTTAAGAATAATAATAATAATTGTAGCATTTGTTAAGTGCTTACTATCTGCCAGGCACAGTATTAAGCATTGGGATGGATACAAGCAAGTCAGGTTGGACATTGTCCCTGTCCCTCATGGGGCTCACAGTCTCAAACCCCATTTTACAGATGGGATAACTGAGGCACAAGGAAGAGAAATGACTTGCACAAAGACACACAGAAGACAAGCGGGGGAGCCAAGATTAAAACCCATTACCTTCTGACTCCCAGGCCCCTGTCTGCTCTATACACTACGCCAAAGAGCTAGAGGCAGGGTCAATCAAACCCAGTCTTGACAGCCATGGTAGCTGGGAACTGGGTAGTGCAGATTAAAGCTCTTTAGCTTTGCAGTAGCTGCTTCAGAAACCAAATGGAACCAGAATATTGACTCTAAGAGAGCACAGACCATTTCTCTTTTTTCCCACTGAAATTGCAAAGGAGCGCATATCTCTCAAGTGAGTTCTTGTAATTAGATTTCAAGGACTTGCTGGTAGTAAGATTGAATTTGCAATTTATTTTAACCACGGAAATGATTAGTGGCATTGGGTGTGCTTTCTCCAGGCTCAGTCAATTTTTAAAAAGTTCTGATCAAGAGGACTTTCTGGAAAGGAACCCAGGAGCTTTGATCACTTACTAGGGGTGCTCAGTGGTGGTGAGGTGAGGAGCAGTGGCTTTTCATGGCTTCTCTCTCACCTGGACTTGGGCTGGCTGTGGAAAATGAGGCCTTGTTCTCTGTGATCCTTAATCAGGATACTTTTCTGAACTCTCAAATAAACTTAAAATGGGGAATAAATGGCAGTCAGACTCATCAGAACCTGGAACAAACAATTCATCAAGTTGAAGGGGAAATCTGCTCTGTGCCGTATGATTAACGATGAAGCAGCAGACTTCTTTTCCCTGGAGTTTAATAATATATCACTTCCCTTATGGAAAGAAAGGTGGGGCTTCAAGTGGAATTTTGGCTCCAGGTGAATAATAAATGGACATCTTAAGAGGAAACAATCAGGCTTTCTTTATTATCTAGGACCTTGGGACCTAGAATAAGCTGGGACAGAAGGCCCACTTGGTGATGAGGAACTGTGAGAAAGAGAAAGTGTAGTGATATTAGTACTAATATCAGTAGCACAGTACAGAGTTCTGCACATAGTAAACACTTAATAAATACCACAGATGATGACGGTAAAAACAGAAATAGGTAGTAGTAGTAGAAAATATTTACTGAGTACCCAGTTGGGGTGGTACACTGTACTAAGCCCTGGGAAGTCCAGAATAAAGAAGTGACATGTTCCCTCACACTCTAACAGGGGAGAAAAACATGACCAGAACTTTGAAAAAAATGGATTGGGACCAGAGAAAGCACACCCGGCACAACTAGTCCTTTCTAATTACATAAGGGTGGTCAAAAGAAATGACTGAATGAACGTGAGATTCATTCATTCATTCGATTGCATTTATTGAGCACTTACTGTGTGCAGACAATTGTACTAAGCGCTTGGGAGAGTACAGAATAGCAGCAAACAGACACATTCCTTGCCCAAGCAAGCTTACAGTCTATAGGGGGAGAGAGACGTTAATGTAAATTAATTAAGAACACAAATCTAGTGGAGATGATTGGACACTGAAATAAATTACAGGTAGGAGGAAGAAATAGAGGCTTAAGATCTGAACATATCTATGCAAGCGGTTAGGGGGCACATAGGGCTGCAGTAGAGGGAAAACAGGGTGGAAAGTTGAGATATTCATCAGGGAGGGTCTCCTGGAGGAGATGTCCATAGGGAGAGGGGTAGTCTGCCCAATATAAAGGGGAGGGAGCGTGAAGCAGAAGGGAGGGAATGAGCAAAAGATCAATGGTGAGAGAGGGGAAATAGGTTTGGTGAGAAGCCACTGGAAGTAGGGTTGCTGTCCTTGAGCAACCTTTTTTGCAAAGATTGGGATACAAAGATGCAAGCTTAAATACAAAAACAGCCAGTCTGATAATGGACAAATGCATTACCCCAGCAAGAAATTATGTTAATACGCACACAAATAGAAGGGAGTGTCAGTCACTCATCAGTCTTTTCAGTCTCCTTCACATGCCCGGATAGATTGCTATATCTAGTGGCACAACATCCTTGAAGATGAGAGAGGGCTATGTTTAATTAGTGATTTTCCTGATACAGAAAAAGCTTTGTTATCTGACACCCCACCACCAGGAAATCAGTATCTTAATGTGATGGACTGATCTCCTGTGGAAAGGTGTTTGTAAGGTTTGCGCTCTCCCCAGGGGGCATCTTCTCCCCTAAGGTTTTAGCATAAACTATCTGCTAATCTAATTAGCAAACAACTTCAATACACTGTCAATAAGCCTCCAAATCCCATTTCCTTCCAATTTGATGAGATACTAACTGCTCTCATGCAGCAGAGACTGACCTTTGCCAACCCCCTCCTATATTTTTATGTAAATAAATCACAAGAACCATTAAATACATCAAACAAAAATAAAAGTGTGGCTTTACCTTATGAGAATGACCAGTGTTTGTATTTCTGATAAATGTTTCTTGCTTGTTAGGTTTGAAACTGACATAACCACTCTTACATTGATAGCGGTGCAAGGAACAGATATAATGAAATGTGTGGCAGTACCTAAGGGCATCATAAGAACATACATAAAAAATTATTTATAAGAATTTGCAGAATGTATATATTTGCTAGACTTTTAAAAATGAATAATTCTGTATCAGTACCAGACAAACCTGCTAAAAAGTGAACTTCCAGAATTAAATCTAGCTGAATAACCAATAATTGGTCAGTAAATAGCTTTCTCCCTCATGATCTTCCTGGGGCTTCTAAAGGGACTTTACTAGGTCTCTCTATGTTATTCAAGAATGTCCAATGCTAGTCAGCTCTGACTCTTGGATAACCAGAATATTTGACTAAGCAGAAACTCCTTTCTGCCCCTTTCATTCTCCCCCTCTCCCATATCATGGCAAATAAACTTTCACTGTATCTGGAAATAGCTGCATTATTCTGCCCCAAAAGGCCCAAGGGTTTGTGAGGTAGCTGCATTGTAATTAACCATTTAAATTGTTTCTGTAACCCTCGTTAACATCAATTAATGATGGGGGGGGGGGGTGGCTGCACTTAGGGATTATCCTTCACTGGTTTTATCGGCTATAGTTAGACACAGAAAATCTCTCCATCAAAAGTGTCATGTCTAACCACCGAAATTCTATCTAGAGAAATAACATTGGGAGAGCTGGAGCAGCTTGTCTAGTATGTATTTTTGCTCCACTCCCTACTACTACTATTCATGCCAGTTCCACTCCTCAAAAATCTCCAGTGGTTGCCTATCGACTTTCGTATGAAGCAAAAGTTCCTCACTCTTGGCTTCAAAGCTCTCCATCACCTTGCTCCCTCCTACCTCACCTCCCTTCTCTCCGTCTACAGCCCACACTGCACACTCCGCTTCTCTGCCGCTAACCTCCTCAGTGTGCCTCGTTCCCACCTGTCTCACCGTTGGCCCCTAGCCCACATCCTACCTCTGTCCTGGAATGCCTTCCCTCCTCCCAACTGCCAAACTAACTCTCTTCCCCTCTTCAAAGCCCTACTGAGAGCTCACCTCCTCCAGGAGGCCTTCCCAGGCTGAGGCCTCCTTTTCCCCCTGCTCCTTCTCCCCTCCCCATTCCCCCGACTCCTCCCTCTGCTCTACCTCCTTTCCCTCCCCACAGCACTTGTATATATTTGTACAGATTTATTGCTCTATTTTATTAATGATGTGCAATTATCTATGGTTCTATTTATTTTGATGCTACTGATGCCTGTCTACTTGTTTTGTTTTGTTGTCTGTCTCCCCCTTTTAGACTGCGAGCCCATTGTTGGGCAGGGATTGTCTCCATCTGTTGCTGAATTGTACTTTCCAAGCGCTTAGTACAGTGCTGTGCACACACTAAGCCCTCAATAAATACAATTGAATGAATGAAATAATAGCAGTATTTTAGGCAATATAAGATCCATTGATGGAATAGCGGTTTAGAGCTTCATAAACTTCGAAGATTTGAATCTGATCACATTTAGTTCTCTGGTAAATGACCTATCAGGTACACGTTCATATTTTGCCTACCAAACTCTGGATGCAAAGTGCCATCGTAAAACAACTTCACAAGACCACATTAAACTTCTCATAATTACAGAAGAAAAACTTCATAGCATTTTTTTTTACCATGGATGCAATTCAATAGTACTGAAAACATAATTTACTATGGAAAAATTCCTAAGAGTCAGATTCTTGATCACAGAGAATTTGGATTCTTAGAGAACTTGAATGAAAAGAAACAGTCCCTTTAGTTAGAGGTTTAGTTAAAATTCACTCAAAAAGAGTTTCAATTGCTCATCTGCACTCTGTGGCTGTCAGTAATAACTAGAAACAAGTGGAGATCAAATGCCCCTGGCTACTTGTGTACTAGATACCAAAACTCATAAATAAAAATCAGAATGCATGGTTTCTCATTGGACCTAAAGTTTGCAGTCTTTTTGTCCGGAATTAATGAAATGGAGTTGTACAACTAGGGATTTTTGTCATGCTATCTGGAAAAGTAGAATGCCATCTAGTTTATGTCAATTCAACTTGCTGTTACTGTTGTTTCCTGGAAGACTATGTCTTTGAGCACAGTCAATATATCTGCCTGATGGGCAGTTGCTACCCAGGAGTGCTGGTGCTTATCACTTTTCATCAGCTAAGGATTCGTGAAGATTAGCAATTTAGATTTTTTTCTCTGGTTTCCAAACCCCACATAGGAATGAAAGAAGCCTTTTCCTCCTACCCTCATCCTCAACCTCTCTAGGCAAGAAGCAGCTATCATTGCCTTTAGGGACAATTTCCTATCCAGCCAAACTGCTTCCACGCTGGTCCAGGCACCTATCATATCCCACCTCCACTACTGCCTCAGCCTTCTCGCTAATCTCCCTTCTCCAGTCTCTCCCCACTTCAGTCCATCCAAACTTCACTCTGATGTTTGGATCAGTTTTCTAAAACTTGTTCTGCACCTCAGCTCTACAAAAGTTTCCAGTGATTGTCCATCCCTCTCCACGTCAAATTGAAACGCCTCACAGTTGGCTTTATTCACTCAATCAATGATATTTACTGACTGCATACTGTGTGCAGAGCACTGTACTAGGCCTTTGGGAGAGTACAATACAGCAGAGTTGATAGACACGTTCCCTGCTTACAGTCTAGAGGGAGTTTACACACTAGATAATCCCTCTAGATCCTAGCCAGAACTATGATTCTGGCTATCAAATAGAAGATGCTAAAGCTAGCTTGCTTTGGGAAGGGCATTTCATTAGAGAACTCTTACAATTTTGTTCACCTTCTTCCCTAGAGTTCTACCCCGTACTTCTCCTAGAGCTAAAATAACAAGCCCTCTCAATGAAGCACTATAGCAGACGTGAATTAAAAGGTAGTAATTGTATTTTTATTACTTGCACTTTAAAATTTCCAGTTAATTGGAGTTAATCACTTGCAATGAAGTTTTGTAATTACCTATTAACAGTTAATGTGTGACATGGCATAGTAAAAGCTTGCAGCCAAGTTATTTGCTGGATTAAGTCTTTCCTTTACCCTAATCTCTCTCTGCAGGTCTTCATCTCTTTCCAGTTTATTCTTACTGGATCAAATTCAGTTTTTAAGTACACCTATGCACATAAAGAAAGACTCTGTTTAGTTTAGAGACAGCACTGGAAATTTGAAATAGAAACTACTAACAGATTGCTTCAGCCTGACCCTCACAATTACAATGAAGAAGAGAGCTGCAAGATGATCTGGTGAATTTAGACTGTGTAGAGAATCAAACCAAACTAGCTTGGGTAAAAACAATCCAGATCTTTGATCACTACCATATTCCTTGAAAAACTGAAATCAAAAAGTGTCCTTGACTCCAGTTATTCAGATTATATATTTTTTTTCAATTTGCAGGCCCTCAAAATGCATTTTTTCTGATAATTCAGGGCTTCAAACCTACTGAGGAATATAGCAGAGGAGTATTTTTTGCCTTATTGATGCAGGTTGTTTACCTGAATTAGCTGAAAAACCTGCACATCTCATCAATCAACCAGAGAGTACAATCCAATAGAGTTAGTAGGCATGATTCCTTTCCTTGCGATGCTTAAATTTTTGGAAGATCTAAAGTGTCTCTCTCTGGTTAACTGGCCATGTCGAAACCCAGACTAATAGATCGTTGGTTGCTTGCCTCCGAAGAAGCACCAATCTGAACACCAGTGTGAAAAAGTTACATCTCTGGCATTGCCCCTTTCCCTACCAGAATGTGCCACCCCAGATACCCCAAGAAGCAACATCCCTGTCCAAATAAAACGTCATAAGCAGCACCTTATATTTCCATAACTTCACCACCACCCCGAGGGACAGCACATAGGCCCCAAAATATCTTTCACCTGAGATATTCAGGCAAATTCCATATCCCACAGTACAACAAGGTTAATACACCTTGAAAAGGGGCTGTATTATTTATTTATTTATATTAATGCCTGTCCCTCTCTAGATTGCAAGTTTATCGTGCACAGGGAATATGTGTATGAATTCTATTGATTGTACTCTCCCCCAAATGCTTAAATTCAGTGCTCTGAACACACTAAGCATTCAATAAATACCACTGATGATGCTAAGCAGCATGGCTTAGTGGAAAGAAGAAGGCCTTGTGAACCATAGGACATTGGTTCTAATTCAGGCTCTGCCACTTGTCTGCTGTGTGACCTTGGTCAAGCTATTTAACCTCTCTGCCTCACTTACCTTAACTGTAAAATGGGGATTAAGACTGGGTGTCCCTCGTGGGACAACCTGATTACCTTATATCTACTCCAGGGCTTGGAACAGTTCTTGGCACATAGTGAGTGCTTAGCAAATACCATAATTTTCATTGTTGTTATTATAACTTTGTGAATGATTTGATCATAGGGTCTATTTTCCCATAGACTTACATGTTAGAAATTGGGATCTGTTCTAGAACTTCTGGAAAAATATGGTATAGTGTTCTGCATGCTGTAAGCACTCAAAAATTACCACTGATTGATTCTCTTCTACATCTTGAATATCTGACTCAACTGAGGGCGAGTTTCTCCAAGATCTATTCGGGGATGATTGCGTAATTTCAGCCCAGGTAGGGAAGAGGCAGGGAAGGATTTTACTTATCTGTAATATTTGGCCAAAATATCAGGGTGGTCATGTTTCTGCAAAGGTTAAACATGTCCCTTTTCGTCCTTTATATTGCTATGTCGCACATCCCTAAGCTACTGTTTAAGTTTTGTTAATGTAACTCAAGGATTAATATCACCATATTAACCAAATGAAGATCTGTAATATGATGAACCTCTGCAGAAGGCTGCTGAAGTAGTAGCTTTTTCTAACTGATTTTGATCATGGTTTTTCACTTTCAGTAAAAAAATCTGTTCCTATTTGGTTGAACCACAGCCTTCTTGCTTTCATAATGTATCTTGTGGGAAACTAATTCCTTCCGACCACCTCTGCTCACCTTTAATCACCTTGATCACTTTGGATTTTCTTCAGTCATTTAAAAATATACTTTTGACTTTCTTGAAAATTAATGTGAGCCTTCTTAATCCCAAATATTTTGCTGATGGTGAAGATACTCTTAACTGTTTCTCTGCTTTGGCTTCTTGAAATAGTAGTAATTACAATGTATTGGATTGTTGAAGGTTGACCAGATCTTAGTTAGGCAATTCCTCTGAACGGGAAGCAATTAAATCATGGATGCCTGCAACATCCATTCCTAAATGAACTTGGATCCCAGTTCAAAAATGTCTTTGGGAACCTATTCTGGGTCTTTCTGTTGTATTAAACTCTCCCAGGAGCTGAGTACAGTGTTTTGCATGCTGTAAGCACTCAATAAATACCACTCATTGATTCTCTTCTACATCTTAATATCTGACTCAACTGAGGGTGAGCTTCTCCAAGATCTATTCAGGGATGATTGCTTAATTTCAGCCCAGATGGGGAAGAGGCAGGGAGGGATTTTAGTGATCTGTAATGTTTGGCCAAAATATCAGGGTGGTCATGTTTCTGCCAAGGTTAAACATCAAACAAAATAGGTTATATCCTTGGAGTATTGTATGGTGGGATAACTGTAACCTGGATTCAAGTATCAAACAATAACAGCTGTATCCCTGGGCTGTAATTATGTTGGAATGCATAAATATACAGATATATATAGTTATGTTTAATACATATGTATATAAAACTCAGGTCTAGTCATATTGTGAAGGTCTGAATTATCTGGTTGCTTGCTAACATAGATCAGCTGGAGATGAATTTTTTCATTAAGACATGTTTTCATACTTATCCAGTCCCAACAAGGCTATCTGTAGCTATGCTTTCAATATGGTCCTTAGCAAAATGGCATGTGGTAACAGTTTAGGGGTAAGCAAAGAGAGATGAGATTAGTTTCTCAGTTTCTCATTTTAAATTCCAGCTGAGACAAGCGATCAGCACCATTCCTAACCACTATGCAAATAGTTTCCCTCAGACAGTTTAATTGTTTGTCTAGTAGAGCATTTCCCAGTAAACCACGTCATGAAATAGGACTCATGCGGGTGTGTTGTTCATGCCCTTCTGATCCAAAGCAAATGTGTGTCTGATGTGATTCAGCTTGTATAGTACCATTAAAATGGAAACATTACAACAGACAGAAAGAAGGTGGGTATTTAGGCCCAAGACTCACAGTCTTCAGTAATGAGTCAGAACAGGATTTATTTTTTTATCCTTCACATATGGGAAATTAAGACCCAGGCTTAATCTTGAGACACTAGAGGATGAAAGGAAAAGGAAAAAAGGTATGGTGTACAGTAAAAAGGGAACTAGATTTGGCATTAGTAGAAGGCACCTAGATGAGTCCTCTACGCATGGCACCCAGTAGCCATTGACCCATTTCTAACTCAATCATCACTGATTTCTCCTCTAACACTTGATGCAGTCCACATCTCCAGCTGCAGATGGGCAGCAGAGGCGGAATGAATCGGTGACTAGAACAATGGGGTTATTTTTGAGTTCTATCCCACCCGTCACTCGTTAAAATAAAACAGAACCAGGAGGTGCAGTTTCTAATCTTTGGGGGGTTCAGATGTCATTAACTGCCCCAAGCAAGCTTAATGTTTTGAGAATTCAATGGTAAATGGGGATGGAGGATGGGCAGTCAGAGATAATCATGAGGAGATGTTGGATCAGCCACTATGACCACTTCATGATCCTGCTCCTTCCTAACTACATTCCAACCAGTTCTTTGAATACAATAGTATGTAGTATACATAATTCAAACTCCAAGTTTAGGATCCACCCTATATATCAGAATGGAAATGCAAACTGGGCATTAAGTAGTCCACAGTTTAAGGATCATTCTGTCATCGTGGAGTGTCTGTCTCCCCCTCTAGACTCCAAGTTTGCTGTGGGCAGGGAATATGTTCACAAAGTTTGCTAGATTGTACTCCCTCAAGGACTTAGTATAGTGATCCACACACCAAAAGCACTCAGTAAATGCCAATGATTGATTCAGATGACAGAAATCATGTTCTGTTCATCATGAAAAAAATAATGCCCACTTCAGAAACCAAGCTACTTCTCCCCATCCCTCAACAAGGTCCAGACACTATTTCTTCAGCTGAATGCACAATTTGCTCACAAGCAAATTCCCAAAGAAACTTGACACTCATGCAAATACAAAGCAGGGTTTGTTAAGCTCAGTCTTGACCAACCTCCTGATTTTGTTTGAGCCCTGGCCACGTGGAAAGTACTAATTTGCATAGAAAAGCTGTAGATACTTGTTCAATTGCTATTTCAATCCACTCTCCCCATCTCTGCAAATGATAAGGTGCCATGCTAACTTGATTTAGACATCTGCCTCATTGTATCCCAACTGGCAAAATAGCAATACTTTTAGAGCTGAATTTTTATATTTTTACAAAGCTTTAATCTGACAGATATACTGTCAAAACGTTTCATTTCCTGAAAGGCTTATGCTCAACTATTTTAAGGTGAGAATTCTGGAAACCATGGGCACCTGTTCTCAGTTTAATGGGCTCGACTACCTTGGAATAACTTGATTCGGCCGAGTTCCTCCTGCCATTAACGTTAACCAATCAGACTTGCATATACCCCAACACAGCAACCTCACACTTCCACCTTCTCTCTCGGGTTCCCCACCTCAGTGGTAGCAGCTTTGCGCACATCTTCTAAGTCAGTCCCTTTTACCAGCCATGCTTCGACCTTCCTAAACCTTCATAGATCAAAGCATAGAGAGGGTTATTTAATGGTAAGACCACTCATGTTTTCAGCCCACAACAATCAAAATCTGCCCACCTCTTCCCATTCCCCAGACAGATGCTGAATCAAAATGTATCAAATTTATTTTGAAATAGCAGCCTGGATATTTAGTTACTGGGCACATCCTAATTAGCCTTACTGGGCTTAAGAAATGCCATCTCCTGTCTTTATACATCCCAGTGAATGGACAATCAAAGAAATAGCAAAACTAATCAAAGAGGGTACATCTGGGGAGGCAGACAGCTTATGCTGGGCCCAAGATACAGAGATTCATTATAAACTAAAGCCCACTGAATCGACACTTCAGTCCAGCCTTCTATATGACTGCGTTACCTGGATGCATCGTGGTCATTACATTGAATTTTCTTGCGCAGTTTCAGCAGCTTTGCCTAAAAACCATGAAACGGCAAACGAAGTACAGGAATGCAGTCAGTCATCAGCACTGAGGGAACCCTCTTGTAATGCAGTTTTATGGTTGTTTGTTGTTATTTTTGAATGGTATTTGTTAAGTGCTTCTTATGTGCCAGGCACTGTACTAAGCACTGGAGTTTATAAACGCTAATCAGGTTGGGCATAGTTCATGTCCTAAGTAGGGCTTGTGGTCTTAATCCCCATTTTACAGATGAACAAACTGAGGCCCAGAGAAGTTAAGTGACTTACCCAAAGTCACACAGCAGACAAGGGGCAGAACTGGGATTTCATTCATTCATTCAATTGTGTTTATTGAGAGCTAACTGTGTGCAGAGCACTGTACTAAGCACTTGGGAAGTACAATTCGGAACAGATAGAGACAATCCCTACCCAACAATGGCTCACAGTCTAGAAGAGGGAGACAGACAACAGACAAAAAAAAATAATGATGATGGTATTCGTCAAGTGCTTACTATGTGCCGAGCACTGTTCTAAGCACTGAGATAGATACAAGGTTATCACATTGCCCATGTGGGGCTCACAGTCTTAATCCCCATTTTTCAGATGAGGTAACTGAGGCACAGAGAAGTTAAGTGACTTGCCCAAAGTCACACAGCTGACAAGTGATGGAGCCGGGATTAGAACCCACGACCTCGGATTCCCAACCCCGGGCTCTTTCCACTAAGCCATGCTGCTTTTCAGGATGGAGTATATGAGAGGAATGGGAGGAATGGAGAATAGCAAGATACCAAAATCACTGCTTGTATAATATGCTGAATAGAGCACATACAAGCAGGGGGATGGCATACAGACACTTTAAAAACACAGTGAAACCCAGACTAAAGCAGAAACTGAAAAGCAAAGACATAGAAAGATGCCATAATTATCATCTATCCCAACCCTATTAAGAAAAAAATTGATCACTATTATTTATTGATCTTATCTTGGGTACAAGAGCTCTGTATTAGATGCTTGGGAAAGCACCGTATTCAACATGAGATGCCTACTTTCAAGGAGCTTAAAATTAAGCAGGAAAGACAGACATGAAAATAAATGTATTTGTCTAAAATAACACCAATTATCAAGGGAAATTCTTCAACTCGTAGGCCTTATAGAAGATTTGGTGATTTTGAGCCTCTTGAGGATCCAGGAATCTAATTATCACCCAAGGGTATCACCCATGTTTAGTGCAGTATTTTGCTCACAGTAGCAAAGCAAGAAGCAATGCAGTCTAGTGGATAGATCATGGGCCTGGAAGTCAGAAGGACCTGGGTTGTAACCCTGACTCCACCCCTTGTCTGCTGTGTGACCTTAGGCAAGTCACCTCACTTCTCTGGGCCTCAATTACCTCATTTATAAAATGGGGATTAAGACTGGGAAGCCCTGTGGGAGAGGAACCATTTCCAACCCCAGTCGCTTGCATCCACCCCTGTGCTTAGTACAAAGCCTGGCACATAGTAATTGCTTAACAAATGCAAAAATTACCAATAATTGTTATTACAGTAGGTACTTAGTAAATACTGTTATTACAATCCTGTTATTACCTCAAATTCAAAAATGGTTCTTCTGATGCTGAACTTTGTCCATGTGCATGGCTGAAAAGAATGAAATGTGGCTATTCTGTCCACATTGTGCACCTGTAAAGACTGTGAGTGCCTGGAAGGCCAAGAATCATATATAACTCTCACCTGGGTATTTTTCCCAGCTCTTAGTATGGTGCACTGCACCAGTGAGCACTTAAAAAGTACAATCACCATTACATCTATTACTTTGTCTCATGCACTGGTTATTTTTAATACCTGGCTTTAAAACAAACACACCTCATTATGTTTCTGGGTTATATCAGATACCTTCATGTAATATTTTAATCTCAGTACCAGCTATAATGGGAGGTAAAGTTCTCTCCACCTGCTCTGTTCAAACAGAACAAATGATTCATCTGTTTGTTTTTTTATTAGCTCGGGTTGGTACAGTGGACCATTGTTAAAATAACTCCCTCTCAAACCAAATGGAATTTATTAATAATCTACGCTGAAGCAGTTTACAACACCAAAACCAAAGCTGTTCTCTCTCTCTGGTTATGGATAGTTGAGCTGGAGTCACCATGGGAGTAAGCAAGTTCTCCCAGGAGGTGGGAAGGACTGTGCTTCTTTTCTATTACACAAATGGACAGTTTTCCCTCCCTTGACCTTGCTGGGTCTGTTTCTCCCATTCCTTTTTATACTGTGAAAAACTTGACCTTTACGTCCATTTGGCTGATAGTGTATCGGGACACAAAAGGACAGTCCAGGACCCCTACCGGTTCTGTCGCTCACAGGTCCAAAGGCTAACAAGTCCTTCGTGTTCCCTGCTTGCTCAGAACTTCATCTTGCTTAATAAGAAGGGTTTTGTGTACAGTGTCAGAGAGACAGCAAAAACGTACTGCACCACCTTCAACGGTATTTGGATTTGGAACCCTTCTGTTCTATCTCACTTCTTTTAAGGTTAGCTCCACTGGATGACGAGACCCTATCCTAGTCCTCAATTGCAAAGGTAACATCTAAGTTAGGGGTCATCCTTGATGATGGAGTTTCCCGTTGATAACAACTGATGAGCTTATTTCTTGGTGGCTCGTGCAACAATCAAAAGTCCTCTCCTGTCCTTGTCAATTGTGTTCCTGCCAGGGAATGGAGTTCGTTGAGTGAATCAATCAGTCGTATTTATCGTGTGCTTACTCTGTGCAGAGAACTTGTACTATGCGCTTGGGAGAGTACCAATATAAGAGGGTTGGTAGACACTGCAGCACTGGGCCACTGCTGTGCCATATGCCGCAACCCAGCAGGCAGTTTCCTTGGTAACCACTGTGGTCTTCACCTGCCATGAAGCCCAGATATTTTTCAGGATTTCTGCTTGACCTGTCTGCCTTGTGTGGCCAGTGAAAAGAGCACAGACCTAGGGGTCAGAGGACCTGAGATCTAATCCCAGCTCTGTCTCCTGCCTGCTATGTGGCCATGAGCAAGTCACTTACCTTCTCTGTGCCTCAGTTTCCTCATCTTTTAAATGGAAATTAAATACCTGTTCTCTCTTTCCCTTACATTGCCATCCCCATGTGGGACAGGGACTGTTATCTGATTGTACCTAGCCCAGCACATAACACAGTGCTTGCTATATTGCAAGCATTTAGCAAATGCCAAAATTATTATTATCATTATTACTATAATCATTATTATTAATTCCCTAACTAATGCTTGGTCAGAAATCTTCACCACTGGTAGCACAGCCTTAGCAAAGAAAATCAGGACCAGAACTCAGGACCCTTTCAGGGCAATATCTACTGGATCATCAGCAGTATAATAATGATGGTATTTGTTAAGTGCTTTTACTATGTGCCAAGCACTACGGTATAGTAATGGGGAAAAGGTACTAAGGATTAATGTAATCCCCAGATGATGCTCAAATCTCATTTTAACTACAAGTTAACACAAAACTCTTTACCAGATCTGATCAGTAGAAAAAACTCTCCACGAACCATTACATCCAATTTCTCCAAGCAAATGAACTTCAAGGATGCTGATTTGTTAGGTACCTGGGCAGATTTCTTCTTATTGCCGAGCCTGACTTCCTCAACATAGGTGTAATTGAGGCACTGTAGCACCTCTTCTTTTCAACAGAATAAATTCTACTTGAATCTAATCCAGAATCAGAGACAAAAGTATGGAAAATATAAAGCAGTGGCCAATGCAACTTTGCCCGCTTGACAGCCAACATATAACTCAGTCCAAGAGGTCGTTTTCCCTGAACACTCTCAGTCTTTCAAAGTGGGTTTTTTCTAGTCCCAGTGATCCAGGGCCACCTCTCCACCCGAGTGCCTGAATCCCACAGGCATCTCTCCCATTTTTATTTCCCGTGGTTTTGTATTTTCTGCACCATGTTTCCCATCCAATAAGCCGTACAGCTGTATAATTTGACCACCTCTGCTACATCCAACCTTATACTCCGGTTTGAGACAATCATTCACCCACCAGTGGCTGAGGAGTAAGAACCCTGGTGTTGCCTTTAAAACAGCTTCCAATATAACATCCAATATCAAATATCAAATATGGCAATATCAAATATGAGAAGCACTGTAGCTTAAGAGAAGCAGCATGACTTAGTGGACAGAGCACGGGTCTGGGCATCAGAAGGAGCTGGCTTCTAATCTCAGCTCCACCACATGACTGCTGCGTGACCTTGGGCAAATCCCTTAACTTCTCTGTGCCTCAATTACCACATCTGTAAAATGGGGATTAAGAGTGTGACCCCCATGTGGGACCAGGACTGTGTCCAACCTGATTAACTTGCATTTACCCCAGCACTTAGAATGGTACTTGGCACATAGTAAGCACTTAATCAATACCATAATTATTATGCCTCCTGAAAGCATGAGACTGCTAAACAAACATAGCAATTAACAATAAAATAGCCATTCTAGGATCCTTCGCATCACCTTATAAGAGGTTCTGGTTTACTATGTCATCTTCATATAATTCGGTGATATCAACGTAAAGCTGTTGCGTGGAAACTGAGAGCCAACTGACCTCCCATTTTGGTCAAGGTGGGTTTGGATGTAATGAGCTGAAAAATGGTTCATGCTTGCTTTTTCTTTAAACTTAGTTCTTTACCATTTCCATCTTTGCTTGTTTTCTCTGATGTTACCTGTGACCCAGCATGTGAGGAAGCAGAGTACCTTGAACAGAGCTAGTAATGCTAAGAGGGATGGAGGAAGGGGAAAGAGGAACAAGATCAAGATGTGTGATGGCCTAGTGGATAGAGCTCGGGCCTGGGAGTCAAAAGGACCTAGATTCTAATCCCAGCTCCACCACTTGTCTGCTGTCTGAAGCCTCAGTTACCTCATCTGTAAAATGGGAATTAGGACTGTGATCCCATGTGGGACAGGGACTGTGTCCAACTCGATTAGCTTGTATCCTCCTCAGTGCTTAGAAGAGTACCTGGCACACACAAAGCACTTTACAAATACCACGGTTATTATTAACTTCCCAGCAAGTGGAGGAGTCCATTGATGGCTCCCCAAGACCCAAGGTAGAATTGGTGCCTGTTCTTGTACCACCCCCAAAACTGTCCTAACCCAGGAAGTAGTTCCTTCCAGAAGGCACTTCTTCCAGGATTCAAGCAGACAAGGAGCCAGGAAACAACAGCAGTGGTGGTGTAGCCTCCTCTTCACCAGTCCCAGGGAGGTGATGTGATGGGAGCCTTTATCTGGACTAGAGTAGTCTCTGTGGTGGTGATATGACAACAGGATGGAACTGAGGGCTGACCTTATCCTGCTCCAGGGCACGTGATGCATTCATCCCAAAGACATCCTACAAGCCCTGGCCGACTCGACTGTTCCTGAGTAACAAAAACACCCGGGTGGTATACAGGACTCATTTTCGGTTCAGACCATTATTGACTGAGACGAAGTCAATGAACAAGAGCTATCACTCTCTCCCTTTTTCACATTACATTAAGAAATAGAGTGATCTGCTAAGGAGTGATTTATCCTATTCATTTAGTCAGATCCCAGGGTACCCAACTATAGGTGATGGGGAAAGGCTGTTTCTATTAGGAAATAGTCAAGATCGAGGTCTGCTCTATACCAAGAAGATAATTCAGGCCACAAAATGCACTGTGACCTCTAGCGCGTTCAATCTAAAATTACACATCTATCTGAAATCACCAGATGATTGAAGTCCCAGTGTTCTCTGTAATGTGAAATTTCCAGATATTTGGGAAGACTGTCTGAAAAGAAGAAGAAAAGTTGCCTGTCTGCCTTCCAGCCTTGGGCACAAGTGTTCAAGACTCCCATGCTTCCTAAGGATGCTGTGATGGAAACATTATGCAACTCAGTCATAATGGGAGACCAATGGGGAATAAAGAGGAAAGTATGCACAACAGGTTGAGATATTGCTTTAAATCTCTGAGTCAATCTAAAACATGTCATGATTTAGGCCCCAAAAATCCCACTTTGGATGAAATTATCAGGTTAATTTTGCAGTCATCATTGTTTTCTAATACGATTTTTCCAGGTGACAGTAAAGGTATAATCTTCTTACTCTGGAACACAGACTACTTGATATTCCTGTAGGCAGAGAAGTTGAGTTATGGTTTTTCTCACCTGATACTCCTATAGTTAGGGATCAAGAGAAACCCTGTAGTTCTACTGTCTGTGCTATTAAGTGATTACAAAAATTCAGGAACCAGGAGGAGCAATCAGCACTCACTTTGCAGTGTTTCCGCATGTGGCTATATGTTAGTAAGTAATTAGATCTTACCTTCTCTGCTATTGGTGAATGGCAATTCTAATCAAGAACAAAATTAAGTTTCACATCTTAAAGGTTTTTCCAGTAAAGCAGTGTGAAAAGATCACAGGCCTGGGAGTCGGAGGATCTGGGTTCTAGTTCCAGATCCATCAGCTGCTTGCTGTGTGACCTTGAGCAAGCCACTTTAACTTCTCTGTGCCTCAGTTTCCTCATCAGCAAAATGAGAATTCAATACCCATTCTATCTCCTACAAAGATTATGAGCCCCATCAGGGACAGAGGCTGGGTCCCACCTAACTGTCTTGTACCTACCCCAGCGCTGAGTTCAATTCTTGGCATATCAATCAATCCATCAATCGTATTTATTGAGCTCTTGCTATGTGCAGAGCACTGTGATAAGTACTTGGGAATTATATCAGTAAACAGGTGTGCCTCCCTTAAAAAAGGTCACAAGGTTGGATTAACCACTGGGTAAATTGTGTGGTGGTACACGGTCTGTTTGCCTTGAGGAAATCTCATCCAACCCATTCTGAAAGCCACCAGCTCCCCGTCCCTCAAGCCCCCAAGTTTTTGCCTCACCAGTCTTTGTGCCAAGACTAAAAATGGGCTGTGCAATGACAGAGAGGGGAGGCCCCAGGCAGTCTCCAAGGGTAAGAAGGAGTGTGCGTTTGGCTTGAGGAACTGAGGAGGGAACTCTGCAGGTGTCTCCTTTCACCTCTTCTCACCAAGCCTTACTTAAGCCCCTCCAACGGGAATAACTAGGCTTTTAGTGAACTGAAGGTGCTTTGAAAAAGCAGTTTCTACTCCAATGATATGGTTACTGCTCTCTCCTTTAATCAGCCAATCCTTCCATCTAAAATGGAGGTTAAATTGTTGATAAATATTTGAGAGAAGCATTATGAGGCAAGAGTATTGCAAAGTGTAAACAACTGGATTAATTAGAACACCTGTCTTCTTGGAAGATGTCCATAAAGGTTGGAAAGCACCTTCAAATTCTCTTCTGGGTCTCTTGGTCTGTGCACCCAAGGAATAATATTTTTTTTTAGTATTTGTTAAGCACTTACTATGTGCCAGACACTGTACTAAGCACTATGAAATATACAAGCTAATCAGGTTGGAGACAGTCCAAGTCCCACATGGGACTCACTGTCTTAATCCCTATTTTACAAGTGAGACAACTGAGGCACAGTGAAGTAATGTGACTTGCCCAAGGTCACCCAGGATACAAGTGTGGAACTGAGATTAGAACCCAGGTCCTTCTGACTCCCAGAATTTCTAGTCTATGATGATCTCGAGTTGAAATCAGTGAATAGCTTCTCCAAGGATTGGAGGATATATTTATAGTATCTTTAGCATCTTCTCCTTTGGAATATCCCAAGTTGGGGGACCTTAGTTCTGTTCCTTGTTTAACGATTGTTTAATAAGGAGAAAATGAACCAACTGTTCTCCTTTCTCAGAATAACAGCAGTAATGGTAATAGTATTTATTAAGTACTTACTGTTTTCAGAGCACTGTTCTAAATGCTGGGAAAGAATACCTAGCTGGGCATTAGATATAGTCCCTGGTACATGAGGACTCATAATCTATGAATATAAGTGGAAAGAGACAAATGAGGAGTAGTGAAATAATAAAATCAAAGAAACAAAAATACAGCATAAAAGATAAGGACACATAGCTTAAATAAAAAGAAAAATCAGATGGGTCCTTCAAAGTCTTATTGAAGACATATCTTTTCCAAGAGGGCTTCTCTGAGTCTCATTTTCTCTTCTCCCACTCTGCATCACCCTTGAACTTGGATTTGCTTGTTTTATTCATCCCTCCTTCAGCCCCACAGCACTTATATACATATTCATAATTTATTATACTAATGTCTGTAGCTCCTTGACTGTAAGCTCCTTGTGGGCAGGGAACACGTCTGCTATCTCTGTTGTATCCTACTCTTACTTAATACAGTGCTTTACATGTAGTAAGCGCTTAATAAATACCACTGATTTATTGATAAGCGAAGCTGATGGAATTGGACAAGAACCTAGAGGTGGCATCTCTGGAAGAGCTTCATCTACCAATCAAGAGAGTTGGACAGTGCTATAGATAATCCTTCAACTTGATGTCACATTTTGTCTAGCAGTCATTCAAGGAGATTCCAAGGTTACTTGGTTCAAATATTCTTCCGGAATTGGTGAAACAGAACCTTGTTTAGGAACATTAAAAACAAAAACAAAAAAAATTGCTGGCTAGAGATACCAACATCTGCTCTTTCACCCTCTGTTATCCCTTCACCCACAGACCCAGGTCTTTAATGCAATCTCAACCAACAAGGCCCTCGACCTGCACACCAAGGGTTTACAGGGAAGCCATCCTCTGTGCTATTCCCCTCTCGGCCTCCTCGTCTCTTACATAAGGAGGGAGATGTGGACTGCATCTCCCTCCCTCTGTGACCTGTCCTGTCAGCTAGAAAGTTAGTACATCTAAGTTAATTTTCTTTAATTTTTTTGGTACTCTAAGCTTCTGAATAATTCAGGACAAATGAAATCCACCTTTCTTCTATGTTCGGTGTAATTCATGCCAAAGCAAGTAGTTCCATCTGAAATGCTCAGTTATTTTGACAGTGTAGACCTGCCCTTGGAGGCCAGGATATCTCTCTCTCTGTCTCTAATTCTCTCTCTTTCTCTCCTATTCCTTTCAGTATCCCCTCCCCACCCATCCCCAGTCTGTTCCTCCCACCCAACACTGGCTACGATTTCCATGTCATCTCCAGTTTGATTTTTCCAATGACAACTTCCCTGCTTCTTTTATGCCCTATGCAACTCCCTGAGGGGAGTGCACTGATTTGGAACTTCTATGCCTCCCATTAAAAATCTCATCAACTTCCTAAAACAAATGAAACACGGAAAATGGAAAACAATCTAATGACTGGCCTGGGAGACTTTTCATCATTTTAAAATATTCTGGTGGGATAGACGGCACTGAGATATTTTCTGTGGCTTAAAGCAGCTGCCCGACTCCATTCACAAAGCACACAACATCGCTGTCTAGTCTGGGGGACTAACTGCATAATAAAATCCGGGGGGGTGGGGGGACTTTCTGGCACACATTTTGTTGGCATCTCACAGGTCAAGTAATTAAGTCGGTCTTGTGTTCCATCAATGGCCACCCATTATTTCAAGAGCTAATTAGGCTTGAGGAGTCCATTCATAATAGATTCACTTCCCACCCTTCCCAGATGTAATAACAAAATATTTAGCACATTCAGACAGAACAAGCTGGACTTCTAACAGGCACTGGGTAGACAGCATTATTAGTATTCAAAGGTGAAGGCCGAAATCAAAAAGATCCTTCTCACAGCACGTGTCGGATTCATTAACGAATAACTTGAGCCATCTGAGCGGGTGCTGAATAGGAGGCAGATGGAGACTGGACATTTCTCTGCCAAGAGCACTCTTTGTTGGAGGATAGTTTAAATTCTTCACATGTGTCTTAGTTATTTCTTAAAGGATTTCTGTTTCCATCAGATAAATGGAAAATGCCCCGAGTTGTGAAATGGCGCTTATTCATAAATTAAATCAGAGCTTTGAATGTCTTATTTTATTCTTCTGTTTTGTTTTTTTCTTTAAAAGTTTCTGGCAAACACTCAGCAATCTGGGCAGGCTTGGAGGATTGGATTTAAAAACTAAATAGCAATGCATCCCCAGAAATATAAGGCTTTATGTCAGGCCCTTTACAGGGTGATCAGAAAAACCTGCCCCCTTTCCCTAGGGAGCTTCTGATATCGGAAAGGGTAGGACTTGCATCCACGGAAGAGGCTGATCCACTTGTTAAGGGGGGGGGGGGGAATAAATGTACTACAACATGCCTTGTGTTGATATCAAAAGGTCAAGATACATGCATTTAAAAAAAAAAACCTCACTTGAGGCTTTTAAAATACCTGTACAGTAATGGTCAGTAGAGGACTTCCCCTATATTCTCCACTTAGCAGATACAGAAAGACAATTAAATATTATATTGAAAAAGCAAATTATCATGGGACCATTCGGTCTGGAGTCTCAAGGAAATAGCTGAGTCTCGAAGAAATGGGGCCATGGGCTAGTTGGACTTTTCACAATTGTTGAAAATGCCACCCTCGGCCCTGGTAAGGTTGTCCTCCCCTTGACTTCCTTAACACAGAAGAAGCAGAACCAGCCCCCAGTCTCAGAAGCCAATCCATAACCTTGGACTTGACTCATCCTTCTCAGTCAGTCCACACATAAAATCTGTCGTGAAATCTCTGTTCGTTCTACCTTCATAATGTCTCTAGAATGTGGCTTTTACTTTGCAGCCAAACAGTTATCACGCTGATTCTAGTACTCATCAGGCTTCTTCGCTGACCTCCCTGCATTCTGTCTCTCCCCTCTCCGGTTCATACTTCACTCTGTTGTCTGGATCATTTTTCTAAAAAACAGTTAGTACTGATCTCCCAGAACCATTGCAGGGGCATAGTGGGATGTTCTGGGAAAGATGTGTCCATGGAGTCTCAATGGTTCGGAGATGACTAGACAGCATAAGACAAGACTTCTCACCACTTCTCAAGAACCTCTAATGCTTGCCCATCCACCTTTGCATCAAACAGAAACTCCTTACCATGGGCTTTAAAGCATTCAATCAGCTCTCTCTATTTACCTAACCTTGCTGATGTCCTACTACAACTTAACGAGCATCATCATCATCAATGGTATTTATTAAGTGCTCACTGGGCAAAAAGCACGGTACCAAACACTCGTTAGAGTACAATACAATAATGTTGGTAGACATGTTCCCTGCCCTCAAAGAGGTTACAGTCTATAGAAGAGGCAGATATTAATAGATCTAAATAATTTGTAATATACAATGAATAGATATGTGAATTTATAGATAGGTAACCTGCACACTTGGCTCCTCTAACACAAACCTACTCTCTATACCTCAATCTCATCTGTCTTGCTACCAACCCCTTGCCCACATTCTACCTCAGGCCTGGATCTTCCTCTCCTTTCATATCCAATAATCAAACACTTTCCCAATTTCAAAACCATCCTGAAAATCACATCTCCTCCAGAAGCCTTCCTTAAGTCTTTAATTCTCCTACATCTGCCCCTCCTCTGTGTCCACAGTGCTCTTGACTGTTTACTCCCTTAAGCATTTGATAGTTACTCCAGCCCCACAGCACTTACACAAATATTCTTATGCTCTACCATTTCTCTTAAACTTAAATTACTTTAATTCTGTCTCCCCCTGTAAACTGTAAGCTCCTCGTGGGAAGGGATCACATCTATCAATTCTGTGGTATTGTATTTTCTCAAGTGTTTAGTACAGCACTCTGAATACAGTAAGCCCTCGCTCAATAATTATCACTGATTAACTGATTGATTGTTCCTAGACCTTCCATGCCCTCTGCAACTGGATTCTTATCTGGGAGGCCATTTGTCAGAGTATATAGAAAACTTTGCAGGAGGTTAGCTTTTTTAGAGCCCTGCCTCCAAGCTGACATATCTACAACTTAGTTTTAGGGGGACTAAGAATAAGATAAGAAAAAGTTGCATTTTGCCAAATGAGAGGGTCATTGTGGTCTAATGAAATTCAACTGGGATTACGCTTTCTGAGTTTAGCTGAAGATCTCCATGCCACGCCTGACAATAATAATAATAACAATTGTGGCATTTGTTAAGCATTTACTATGAGCCAGACACTATCCTAAGAGCTGGGGTCTTGTCTTGTCTTATGCTGTCGAGTCATCTCCGACCCATAGCGACGGCATATACACATCTCTCCCAGAATGCCCCACCTCGATCTGTAATTCTTCTTGTAGTGTATCCTTAGAGTTTTATTGGTAAAAATACAGAAGCAGTTTACCAATGTCTCCTTCCACACAGTAAACTTGAGTCTCCGCCCTTGACTTTCTCCTATGCCGCTGCTGCCCAGCACAGGTGAGGTTTACCTTGTAACGATTGTCTTCCACTCACTAGTCACTAGCCAAGCTAGAAATGGAATGGCTAGGCCTCTGCTTGACTCTCTCACCCATAGTCAAGACTGGTAGAGTACTGGAAATTATCCAGGTGTGATCCTGAGAGGGGAAGAGCTGGGGTAGATACAAAATAATCAGGTTGGACATAGTCCCTGTCCCACAGAGGGCCACAGTCTTAATCCCCATTTCACAGATGTGGTAACTGAGGCACAGAGAAGTTAAGTGACTTGCCCAAGGTCACACAGCTGACAAGTGGTAGAGCCTGGATTAGAATGTGTTTTTGGCATGGTCAGCAGTGGATATTCCTGAGCTATAGTATGGTAATTCCCAATGTTTGAAATGCCTGCAGCTCACCAATATGATCCTAAATTATGGTTCAGGCTAGTCTTGCTGTTTGTTTAGCTCAGCTTCCCAAAATGTAGGCTGATTTAGAGCGTAATTTGCTTAAACCCAAAGTATAACCAACGTTTCACCTAATACTATGCCTCTCAGTTTAATCATTTCATAAGGTAAATACTGAAATAGCAGATTTAATATATATAAAATTGGAAAATTTATTAAAGTCAGAATAAAACGAAAGCTTAGAAAATTCTGATAGGTAATAATAATGATAATGGTATTTGTTAAGTGCTTACTATGTGCCAAACACTGTTCTAAGCGCTGGGGGTGATACAAGGTAATCAGGTTGTCCCACATGGGGCTCACAGTCTTTATCCCCATTTTACGGATGAGGTAACTGAGGCACAGATAAGTTAAGTGACTTGCCCAAAGTCACACAGCTGACAAGTGGCGGAGCTGAGATTAGAACCCATGTCCTCTGACTCCCAAGCCCGGGCTCTTTCTACTGGGCCAAGATGCTTCTCAGTCAACTGATCTATTAACTCCCTCTAGATTGTGAACTTCTTCTGGGCACCAAGTACGTCTATCAACCTTGTTATATGGTACTCTCTCAATCACATAGTACAGTGCTCTGCACACTGTAAGTGCTCAAAAAATATGACTGATGGATTGATTGATGACTTCTATGCATATGGGTGCTTCTGTCTTGGGTCCCTACATTAACACAAAACCTGTGCAGGTGTCCCCAAAAGCCTCTTTTCATAAATATATCGGTTAAATCTAGGAAATCAGGAAAACTTTTGTAACTGAAATGATTACATGTAATTGTCCATGAAAATTTGAGCCAACTGCAGGTGTACACAATTAACATATCATTAAAGAAACCTCTTGAACTTCAAATAAGCCGTCAGCCCTGTATAGTGTAAATGAAGGATATAATTGATAGCCACGGCAGTGCTAGGTTAAGTGCTTTAATAACATTTGGCTCTCCAGAGGAAAGCAGCTCTGTTTCATCAATATAGAGAATCCATGCCAAAAGAAGTTGCAGAGTTTAAATGAGTTTTCTGAAGCTGTAGCAGAAAAAGGCAATAAAATGGAGAAAGAAGCTGTAGCATTATTCAAAATATTTCTGTAAGGTTTCAGCCTAGTTTTAAAAGTGAAATTTTCCAGGTGTCTTTAAAGCATATGATCTTATTCTAAGGGCTAAAAAAACAACTCTAAAGATATACAGAGCATAAAATACTTAGACTAGAAAATCTCCAATGGCATCTATTTATTTGTAGCAAAAGGGACCCAGCAACTGAGATTTCATAAACCAGAAATTTTGGATGATTGAGTTTCAACAGATGGTTCACTGGGGAGGACTCACATTGAGATGTGATGGTGAGTCTCCCTTAGAGAAGGGCCTTGGCACCTAATGTCATGAAAGCCCTCACAGAGACACAGCCTTTTACCCCCAAATGCAAAAGAATCAGTGGTTCAGGATCAGCAGATTCCCCTTTTTGATTTGCGTAGTTCAGCCTGGAAACAAATTCAGGAAAAAGTTGGCGTGGTTCAATATAAAGCCTTTAGTTTCTGTGAAGAGACATGAGCATAGTGATCTTTTATAAAAATGATCTGCATGGCAGTGTAAAATATGGATTAGAGAGGGGAAGAGGTTGGGTGAGATGACAAGAGCTTGAGCCAGGGTGGTAGCTGTTTGCATGGACAGGAAAGAGAGGGTGCAGAAAATACTTTGGCATAAAACCAACAGGATTTAATTGTTGATTTTAATTTGATGTCTGAAACATAGTGAAGAGTTGAGAGTGATAACTAAATTGAGAATTTCTGGGACAAGGAAGAAGGTATTGTCTCCTCTGTCTCTCACAATCTTTGCCTAGTTCTCTTCTCTCCCGCATCGCCCACCCTCTCTTTGAGTGTTCTCCCTTTGCCTTTTCCTCCATTCTGCCCCTCTATTCTGGATTTTCCATTCCTCTTTTCTTGGACTACTGGCTTGTTGAACTACTGGCCTCATGGGCTACTGGCCTTATGGGCTACTCTTCCACTCCTTATCACTGGTGTCTGAGCAATGCTCAACTAAATGGCAAATGGCCAGACAAGATGCACTGCTGTATTTTCATGGACAGAGTGGGCAACCGAGGAAGAGATTTTCTCACAGAGATACTCACTTTCACAGCACTTCCTCCGAACAAAGGACAGCTCTAGCTATCTGTCTTCTAGTTCTGGTATAAACAACTTTTCAAATGCCATCAAACCATCTACTACTGATTTATTTGAAGCTTTCTAATAAACCCGACCAGGCAACCAACTGGAATGACTTTGAACCTTGCATTGAAACGGAGGCTAAACAAATGTCTTTGACAGGTTAGACAAACTCTTTGAGGTATCCACAGGGTGTGGATATTGGGACTAATATCAGACAGATGGGTTGGTCTTTTCTGTCACAAAAATATCGAGGAATATTTCCTTGGGGTTTGTTGAATTCTCCCAAAGAGACATCAACTGGTCAGTATTAAGTGTTAGCACTTGCAATTATGTTCATTTTACTACATGAAACTCATTATTCCCTTAGAAATAAATGTCTCCAATCTTGGGAGACCCTCTTACTTGACCAAAACTACACCACCATGAAAAATTACCCTTTTACAGTTCTGTCAGATAATCAGCATTATCAGTTTAATGAATGGCCTTCTTCTTTTATCTCTGCTGTGGTTGGAGTTTATGGCTTGACAGAAGTGCTGAGCATGTCATAGGAACTGTGAGTTCCTCAAACTCTTTCCTCTTGGAAGCCATCTCAAGTACACTCGTGGAATGCTACATTACACTGCACCATCATATCAGCGCGGCCCTGCAGAGAGCACTTCAGAGACCATTAATTTCTATGTCTGGATGAACAGTGGAGCAACTGCCTCTTTAACTTCTCATTTTGACAGGGCCCGTCCTCCCGGAAGCCATCTCTAAACTTCATCTACTCTTGCCAAGATTTATGAAACCTGCACCTTACTACCATTGTGTCTATAGTCAGGCAATTCACTATATTTATTGGACATCCACTGTGTACTGAGTCCTATACGAGACACGATGGAGTTTATGTCAGATTAACAATGGACATTTTTTGCCCTTGGAGATTATAAAGTCTAATAGCAAGACACCTCTCTCACACTGACGTGCGTGCGCGCACACACACACACACACACACACACGTGCGTGCCCCAAAAGAATTTCCATATAAAGTAAAGTAGGCCAATGATGGGCGAGTCTCCCATTGAAAATGATAGATGAGAATCAGTTCTGTACCCGGTATGTGATGAGATACGTGTCGCTGCCCAGGAATGAAGCACGTGGCTGTTAGAAGATCCAATGAATGAAGATTTGCTGAGAAGCAGTGAGGCCTAATGGACAGAGCAATGGGCCTGGAAGTCAGAACGACTTGGGTTCTAATCCCAGTGCCACTACTTGTCTGCTGGGTGACCTTGGGCAAATCACTTAACTTCTCTGGGCCTCATCTACCTCATCTGTAAAATGGGGATTAAGACTGTGAGTCCCAAGTGGGACATGGACTGTGTCCAATTTGAATACCAAGCATCTACTCTAGTGCTCAGAACAGTGCCTGGCACATAGTAAACATTTCACACTCTTCCAAGTGCTTAGTACAGTGTTCTGAACTCAGTAAGTGCTCAATAAATATGAGAAAATGAATGAATGAGTGAAATACCCCCCATAAAAAAAGGGGTTATTCCACAGCACTTGAAATTGCCTTTTGCCTAGTGTGGGTCTCCGCTGCAGAAAATTGTTTCCCTTCCAAAGACAGGATAGCCTGGCTGCATCTTGACTATCTAAGGACTTACCTTGTGCCACTGCAGAGAAGAAGTGTTTCCTAATGGATAGAGCACAGACCTGGGAGTCAGAAGGATCTGAGGTCTAATCCCAGCTCTGCCACTTGTTCTGCTTTGTGACCTTGGGCAAATCTCTTAACTTCTCTGTGCATCATTTACCTCGTCTGTAAAATGGAGACTAAGACTGGGAGCCCCAGTGGGACATGGACTGTGTCCAACCTGATTAGCTTGTGTCTACCCCAGCACTTAGTTTGGTACCTGGCACATAATAAGCACTTAACAAATACTATCAGAAAATAAAGTCCTCAAGTGTAAGCCTTAGCTAGACTGTAAACTCCTTAAAAGCAGGGATCATGTCTACTAACTCTATCGTCCTCTCCCAAACACCTAATTAATACAATCCTTTGCACAAAGTAAGCATTTAGTAAATACTACAGGTTGCCTGCTAGGGGAGCACATTTTTAGGTTGGCCTTCATTACAGTCTAATACTTTGTCTTCTGACCACCTCTGGACCATGCCACAGGGCTGAGATCATCTTGAGAATCCATTTATCATTCACCAGGACCAGATGACTTCACTACTGAAGTTGAGTTCTGATCATCATCTCCTTGGTGCCTGAAGCGCTGCTATTTTATCCTGGCCAGCCAAGTCACTTAGCATAAAACAAAGTCTTTCATTAGGCTACTGGCGTGGTGTGCGCGCCTTGCAGTCTTATAGCGATACGATGATAGCAGCGGCACAGAAAATGGTCCATCTTTATCTTCATGCTAACATCTCTTTTCTTTCAAAGTAAATGCTCCAGCATTCCCAAGCTGAGATAGCCAATCTGAGACGCCTTATGATGTTTCATCTATCATAGCAATTTTGAGATATCACCCCGCCCATGAAGCGGAATTAGGGACAAAAGAACACGACCAACTAAAGGCGTAAACATTTATATCACTCTGTCCTGATGCGAGTCACACATAGGTGTTAGATGGTACCTGAATAAGGCAATTATACCACCGTGGATCCAGTAGTAGGATGGCAAAGCATTGGCAAGGGTGGGGGTTAGGCATAAAAATTACAAAGGGCCCAGTCTGTCAGAAGAGGAACCTTTGTCCATGGGGATCTGGGAAAGGACTCCAGAGCAAGGGGAAATTGATCAGGAGTCCCTCCACAGAAGTGCTCTGGGTCTGATGATTCAAAAGGATTCCCATGTGACGAGGAGGGTGTGATCTAGTCCAAAGAGCATGGGACCAGGAGCCCGAAGACCTGAGTTCTAATCCCATCTCTGCCACTGGCCTGACATATGACCCCAGAGAAGTCACTAACCTCTCTGGGCCTCAGTTTACTCTTATAAAATGGGAATCATTTCCCTGCTCTCCCTCCCCTCAAACTTCATCCGATCTGCTGATTTATATTTACCTCAGCCCTTAGTGCTGCAGCTGGGACATATGCCATAATAATGACCATTCTTTCTATAATAAAAAATAATGATACTATACTGAAGGCTACAGGTGTAGGCGGTATAAAGTAATGCCACTGATTGGGAGAAAAGGGGGTAGCAATTTTTTCTCTGCCTCAGGATGCTGAAATGTCTGAAACTGGCCCTAGAGAGAGAGAAACACACACACACACATAGGATTTCCACTGCCCAAATGGAACATAGAGGAGGTGAGTGAAGAAGGAGAAATATGCCGCATCACTTTCCACCACAGTCAGACTAGTCGAGCCTGAGACCCTAACTCTGACTCCTCCACCACCACCTCACTGTCACCACCTCAACTCAGATGTCCTTCCGTCCAGGAGTGGGCATTAGCTGAAAGCCGAGACTAACCCGTTTACCATCTAGAATATTGAGATTGTGGCAGTTTGGGCCATGGATTTCTTGACCGATGCAGTGTGAAGCCTGAGCCCTGTTCCCCATTTTTCTTGATTGTATGCAGCCCTTCCTTTACTTACCCTGTTATTCTTTCCATTTGTATGTGTCCTCCCCCACCCCCCCCATATTACCCCACTTCCCCTCCCCCAGTGCTCAACTGTGTTGGGCATCTCATAAGAACTTATTAAATGTTATTACTATTATTATTTTAGCAATTAAATGCTGCCTTTCTAATTTGGATGCATAACCATGGCCTTCTTGGCCATATTAATTGGACAAAGAGAAAAGCAAAATGTGTTCCTTCTCTGTGATACCTCTTTTTGAATCCACAGATTTTCAAGGAAGGTAAAATCCTTCCAAATCAGGAAACACCCCTCCCCATTATTTTTTTTTATGTGCCAGGAATTCTATGTCCACAGGAAGAGATTAAATATTTTAGGGTGGTTGTAAAATTTAATTCAGTAGTTTCAGGACAGATGCCTTTGGGGACGAATAATATAGTATAAAATCAGCCAGATAGTTTGAAGTTCAGCTACCCATGATATAAAAAATACTGCACTCTGCCTAGTCAGTTTCACTCTCTAGCATGAAAAAAACCAGCCTCCAAATTGGAATACCCTATATGTTGGAAGGGTTTTTTTTTTCTTATTTGAATGGGAAATTCCCCTTTTAAAATAACTCGAGGATGAGGGGACTCCGGCCAGATATTTCTCTCACAATCTGAACCCCTCACCACACACACACACACTTTGAGTCTGGAGGTGATTATTATGGGTCAGAGCCTCTCACTATCTGTCAACAGAGCCTGCTGACTGACAGTTCATTCACACTTTCTGTCTGTTGTTAGCAGGATGCTTTGTTGATCCAGCATGAGCAGAAGCATTTATGCCACCAGCTCCTCTTCCTTTCTATTTTCTGACTCTCAAGAAATAAGAAATGAGCTTCAATAAACGCTGCAGTGAATGAAACTGCCTCTTCTTCAGGTCAGCCTTGATCAATTTCACTCACAGCCAAGAAATAAAGTTCTACAGCATGGCCCGTGATGTTGCATGATCTGTTTTTCTTATGCAGCTCTCCGGATCTGTTTTTCCTGTGTGGCTAGAAGCCATCTTCAGAGTGTGCAGGAGGAGGGCAGGCTAGAGAAAAAACGTTCCCTCAGTGTCACCAAGCTATCTTAGTAGCCTCTTCAGCTGTTGAGGGGTTTTGATGAGAAAACCTATTGCCTTTGACAATGGTACTGCATAATAAGAAGGCCTGTAACCTCTCCTCCAAGGCCTCAAAAATATAATTTTTGTGGTATTTGTTAAGTGCTTACTGTGTGCCAAGCATTCATTCATTAATTCAGTCATATTTATTGAGCACTTACTGTGTGCAGAGCATTGTACTAAGCACTTGGGAGTTCACTTCATTAAACAGGCACATTCCCTGCCCACAACAAGTTTATAGTCTAGAGGAGGGTAGACAGACATTACTATAAATACATTTATACTGATATGATATGTAGAGAAGCTGAGTGGCTCAGTGGAAAGAGCCCGGGCTTGGGAGTCAGAGGTCATGGGTTCAAATCCAGATCTGCCACTTGTCAGCTGTGTGACTGTGGGCAAGTCACTTCACTTCTCTGTGCCTCAGTTATCTGTAAAATGGGGATTAAGACTGTGAGCCTCATGTGGGACAACCTGATTACCCTGTATCTACTCCAGCGCTTAGAACAGTGCTTTGCACATATTAAGCTCTTAACAAATACCAACATTATTATTATTATGATGATATATATACTGATATGTACATAAGTCCTGTGAGGCTGGGAGGGGGGAAGAACTAAGGGAGCAAGTCAGGGCAAAGCAGAAGGGAGTGAGAGAAGAGGAAAGAGGGGGCTTAGTCAGGGAAGGCCTCTTGGAGGAGATGTGCCTTCCATAAGGCTTTGAAGGCTGGGGAGAGTAATTGTTCATCAGACATGAGGAGGGAGGGAGTTCCAGGCCAGAGGCAGGATGTGGGCCAGGGGTCAGCATATAGACACGATCGAGGCATTGTGACATTAGAGGAGCCAAGTATGTGGGCTGGGTTGTAGAAGGAGAGTAGGGTGGTGAGATAGGAGGGGTCAAGGTGCTTGAGTATTTTAAAGCCAGAGGTGAGGAGTTTTTGTTTGATGCAGAGGTGGATGGACAACCACTGGAGATTTTTGAGGAGTGGGTGTGACGTGTCCTGAACATTCTTGTAGAAAAATTATCTGGACAGCGGAGTGAAGTATCGACTGGAGTGGGGAGAGACAGGAGGTTGGGAGGTCAGCAAGGAGGCTGCTGCGGTAATCCAGGCAGGTTAGGATGAGTGAGTGTAATAATGTGCTGGCAGTTTGGATGGCGAGGAAAGGTGGGAACGACAGAATTTAGTGATGGATTGAATATGTGGGTTGAATGAGAGTGAGGAGTCAAGGATAACACCAAGCACTGTACTAAGTGCTGGGGTAGATACAAGATAATTAGTTTGGACATGGTTCAAGTCCCACATGGGACTCATAGTCTTAATCCTTGTTGAGAATGTGTCTACCAACTCAGTTACACTGTACTCTCCGAAGCAGTTAGTACAGTGCTCTGCACACAATTGTTCTTACAGATGAGGTAACTGAGGCACAAATGAATTAAGTGACATGCCCAAAGTCACTTACAAACATAGCCTAATAAAAAGATCATGGGCCTGAGAGTCAGAGGACCTGGGTTCGTTCATTCTTTCAATCGAATTTATTGAGCCCGTACTGCATGCAGAGCACTTGGGAGAACAATAAACAAACACATACCCTGCCCACAAAGTTCTAATCCCAGTTTTGCCAACTGCTTGCTGTATGACCTTGGGTAAATTACTTAACTTCTCTGTGCCTCGGTTGCTAAAACTGTAAAACAAGGGATTAAATGCTACTCCTTCCTACTTAGACTGGGAGCCTCATGTGGGATAGGTACTGTGTCCAAACTGATAAACCTATATCTGCCCCAGTGCTTAGAATGGCGATTGACACACAGTAAGTGCTTAACAAATCCCATGAGAGAGAGAGAAAAGCTCACACAGCAGACAAGTGGCAGAGGCAGGATTAGAAGCCAATAATGACAATGATGAAGATATTTATTAAGTGCTATGTGCCAAGCACTGTGCTAAGTACTGGGTAGGTAAAAGAGAATCAGATTGGGCACAGTCATTGCTCATACAGGCTTACAGTCTTAGATGCAGGGAGAACAGATATTTTATCCCCATTTTACAGATGAGGAAAGTGAGGTATGGAGAAATTAAATGATTTACCTAAACTCAGTAGAGCTTCAGTCCACTTTTCAAGGTTGGACTAACTCAGCAATCATTACCAGAAAATCCTGTCTTGAACACTGAATAATAGGAGTTCAGGGGGAAAATGGGAAAAAGAGAATTAAAGGAAAGTGGGAAAGGTCAGGGAGTTGAGAGGGGAGAGGAAGGAAATGAAGTTTGAAGAACTAGAAGTTTCTAGTTTTACCACTCTTCCAATTGCGCCTGAACAATTCCTTCCTTATTCTGAGCTCCGATTTCTAAGGAGAAGGCAGCTTGGAAGAAGACATGAGGCATATCATCCCCTATGAATAACAGCCCACTCTGCTGACAAAGATGATTTCCTGTCCTCTGTGCAGTTAATTCTCATTTCCATATGCACAGTTACATCTGAAGCAGTGTTTCCAGAAACAGTAAATCATTTAAAATATGATTGTGTGAAATGACTTTGGTGGGTGCTTCAACTACTGCTATAATCCTTATCTCATAGGACATTTTTGGAAATGAGATGTCCACTCAATAAATCTCTCCTTAATCTGAAATGATGCAGAAGGATGACAGGTCAGTGGAGACAGAAGAGAAGCAGTGTGGCATCATGGAAAGAGCACAGGATTAGACGACCTGGATTCTAATCTTGACCCCAGCACTTGCCTGCTGTGTGACCTTTGCAAATCATTTAACTCTTCTGGGCCTCAATTCCTTCATCTGTAAAATAGGGACAAAATACCTGTTCTCTCTACCTCTAGGTTTATGAGCCCCATGCGGGACAGGGACTGTGTCTAACCTGGCTACCTCGTATCTGCTGCCGCACTTAATACAGTGCTTGGCATTGCCAATAAGAAATACCATTATTATTATTATCATTGTTATAACCGTTATTATGCATAGTTTTGAAGATATGGAGATATGGATAGCTTTGATCTGGCACAATTGAAGAGAGATGGAATTTCAAGCTGGGAGAAGCAGCATGACCTAGTGGAAAGATCATGTGCCTGGGAGTCAGAGGAGCTGGGTTATAATCCTGGCTCTGATATTTGCCTTCTGTGTGATTTTAGGCAGGTCACTTAACTTCTCAGTGCTTCAGCTCTCTCGTCTGTATAATGGGGATTAAGACTTTGAACCCCATGTGGGTCATGGACTGTGTCCAACTTGATTATGTTGTATCCATCCCAGAGTTTACTACAAAGGTTGACACATAGTAAGTGCTTAACTAACATCATAACAAAAAAAAAAATGAAGCAAGTGAGCCAGCAGTCAGAAGTGGGAGAATTGAGAATGAGAGAAAATAAGAGTCCCATGTGGGAGAAGAACTGTGTCTGACCTGAAAGTTCAGTACTTGGCACAGGTATTATTATTATTCTAAGAAGGTTACCATGGGAATAAAGAATACAAGATGTGAAGCAATGGTTAAATGGAACACTTATAGAAAGTGGAAAGAATTAGTGAATAGCCTTGAAGCCCATGGATGGGAATTTCTGCTTCATATGAAGGGAAATGAACTTCATTCAGGGGTTGGAAAGGCCTGAAATGATCGTTATCAATAAAGAGGACTTGATAATGTCAGGATTCCTGGGAAGGCAAGACTAACGGTTACCAGCATGCTATTCCTTGCGCATAGTGCCAAGCCCTGCACACAGTAAGCCCTCGATAAATACCATTGATGGATTGATGGCTCATTAACCATTAACATCAACGTACCCAATATTAGAGTTTCCCATTGCATTTTTGGTGCAAATGTCATAATGTCTACCGAAAAGTTTTCTCCAAAAAATACCACTCTTGCTCTGTGCAGACCTGTCGCTTGTCTACTTTAGAATTATCCTCTGTGGAGTTACTTGGGTAGTAAGAAACCATTTTTTTCCATTGAAGTTGGAGACAGAGCAGACAATTTCAGACTACCATTCCACCAAGGACAAAACACTAGCGCAAACAATTGGCTAATCCAATATGAAAGAATAATGAGCAAACAAATTACATTAAATGTTCACAATTTAGTTGTTATCCAAGATCAACAAATCTGGCTCCTTTTATAGTGTTTAGTCCCACACTGATCTGATAGGACTTTTACACAGAACAGAGGTCATTAACAAGGTTGTTTTTGTCTTATCACTCTCCTATTTACTGGGCAGTCTCAGTATCTTCATTTCAATCTGTAATTAGAAAAAAGGGTATATGATATATTACCACTAAAGTTCACCAGAAAAAAAAAAATCTAGCAATGGGAATTTGTCTCTTTCAAAGACCCCCTCCATCTGGAACCCTGGAGCCACCCACAACAAAAAGTGGAAAAATCCCTGGATCCTTTTCTGTCCTAATTAGCTTAGTACACGATCAGGGCATTGGCTTGTGAAAAAGACAGATGCTGGCAGATTCATGGCAGAGAGGATTTTATAGCAGTGGATAAAGAAACCCAATGTAAATTAGTCCAAAACAAATCATCATAAAATAGCTATGGTGTTTGCTAGCATTTCAACCAGTACTTATCCTCTGATACCAAGAATTGTGTCCTAAGATGTCAAAAGTTTGCAATAAATGTTCAAAAGTGGAAACCTGATATAAATCTATTTGAGACTCATTCATTGGATTCTTACCTCTGTCCATGGACATGAAATGATCAGTCTGCACCCACTAAAGATATTTCTACCAGTAGGTAGGTGACAAATGCAAATTACCTGGATGATTAAAGCATCCAATTACATTTTGGTCTCAATCATCCAGTTATCAATCAATAGTATTTATTGAATACTTACTGTGTGCAGAGCACTTTACAAAGCACTTGGAAGAGTACAATATAACAGAGAGTACGACATAACAAATATATTCCCTGCCCACAATGAACTTAACAGTCTAGAGGGAGAGACAGACACAATGTAATAAATAAATAACAGATATGTACATAAGTGCTGTGGTGCTGAGAGGGTGTGGGGGTTAAAGGGAGCAAATCAGAGTGATGCAGAAGGGAGTGGGAGAAGATAAAAAAGGGGCTTAGTTAGAGAAGGTCTCTTGGAGGAGATGAGCCTTCAGTGAGGCTTTGAAAGTGGGAAGAGTAATTGTCAGATATGAAGAGGGAAGACGTTCCAGGTCAGAGGCAGGATGTGTACATTAGAGGAGTGAAGGGTGAAGGCTGAGTTGTAGTAGGATAGCAGCAAGGCGAGGTAGGAGGGGGTAAGGTGATTGAGTACTTTAAAACCAATGTTTGGGAGCTTCTGTTTGATGCAGAAGTGGATGGGCAACCGCTGGAGTTTCTTGAGGAGTGGGGAAACATGGACTGAATATTTTTGTAGAGAAATGATCCAAGCAATAGAGTGAAGTATGGACTGGAGTGGGGAGAGACAGCAGGCAGAGAAGTCAGCAAGGAGGCTGATACAATAATCGAGACAGGATAAGAGCTTGGATTAACATAGCAGTTTGTTTGGAGAGGAAAATGGATTTTAGCAATGCCGTGAAGGTTAAAACAACAGGACTTGGTGATAGGTTGAATATGAGGGTTGAATAAGGGAGAAGAATCAAGGAAAATGCCAAGATTATGGGCCTGTGAGACAGGAAAGATGATGGTGCTGCTAAAGAGATAGGAAAGTCAGGGGAAGGGCAGGTTTACGTGGGAAGATAAGGATGTTAATTTTGAGGGACAGCAGGATTTCCAAGTGGGGTTGTCTTGACAGAAAGAGATGCAAAACTGCAGAGTGGGAGAGAAGTCAGGGAAGGAGATGTAGATTGGGAATCATTTGCATAGAAGTGGTAGTTGAAGCCAGGGGAATGAATGAGTTCTCCAAGGGAGTGGGAGCAGATAGAGAATAGAAAGGGGCCCAGAATTGAAGGACACCCATATTTAGGGCAAGGGACGCAGAGGAGGAGCTCACGAAAGAGACTTAGAATGAGGGACCAGAGAGATAGAAGGAGAACCAGGAGACGACAGTGTTAGCAAAGCCCAGGTCAGATAATGTTTCCAGGAGCAGGGAATGGTTGACAGTTTTGAAGGCAGCTGAGGGGTTGAGGATTATTAGGATGGAGTAGCGATCATTGGATTTGGGAAAGAGGAGATAATTTGTGACCTTTGAGGGGGCAGTTTCTGTAAAGTGAAAGGGACAGAAGCCAGATTGGAGGGGATCAAGGAGAGAATTGGAGGAGAGGAACGTGAGATTGCAGGTGTAGACAACTCACTCAAGGAGTTTGGAGAGGAATGATAGAAGGGAAATGGGGCAATAACTGGACTGAGCTGTGGGGTCAAGGAAGGAATTTTTTTAGGATAGGGGAGACATGGGCATATTTGAAAGCAGTAGGGAAGAAGCCATTGGAGAGTCAACAGTTGATGATGGGTAGGGAGGAAATAAGGAAACGTGCAAATGTTTCAATAAGGTGTGAAGGGATGGGGTTGGATGTGCAGGTGGAGGAGGGGGCATTTTGAGAGAAGGCAGGAGATCTCCTTTAGAGATACTGCTGGGAAAGATGAGAGAGTTGAAGAAGGGGAAGGAGGAGGGAGGGGCTGGGGATGGGCAGAGGAGATTTTAGGGAGAGGACACCTGATAGTTTTGATTTTCTCAATAAAGTGGTTGGGATGCCCCTAGAGAAGCAGCATGGCTTAGTAGAAAGAGCACAGGCTTGGGATTCAGAGGTCGTGGGTTCTAATCTCAACTCTGACACATATTGGCTGTGTGACTTTGGGCAAATCACCTCACTTCTCTGTGCCTCAGTGACCTCATCTGTAAAATGGGGATTAAGGCTGTGAGCCTCACATGGAACAACCTGATTACCTTATATCCCCCCCAGCGCTTAGAACACTCCTTGGCCCATAGTAAGAGCTTAACATACCATCATTGCTATTATAATTATTATTAAGAGATGGGAGATGCAGAGGGATGGGGTTATAAGGAGGGAGTTAAACATCTGGAGCAACTGGTGAGGGCATTGGATATGGGTGTCAATAAGGTTGGAGAAATCATTTTGCCAGGCATAGGAGGGGGAAGAACTAAATCATGTAAGGATAAATTTGAAATGGATGAGGTCAGAGGCTCAAGCACAAGCAGCGTGGCGCAGTGGAAAGAGCACGGGCTTTGGAGTCAGGGCTCGTGAGTTCGAATCTCAGCTCTGCCACTTGTCAGCTGTGTGACTGTGGGCAAGTCACTTCACTTCTCTGTGCCTCAGTTCCCTCATCTGTAAAATGGGGATTAAGACTGTGAGCCCCACGTGGGACAACCTGATTCCCCTGTGTCTACCCTAGCGCTTAGAACAGTGCTCTGCACATAGTAAGCGCTTAACAAATACCAACATTATTATTATTATTATTACACAAGAGCAAAGAAAGAGGGCTGTGGAGGTGATGTAAGGGCTGTGGGTTAGTGGTAAGCAATCAAAGAAGGGATGGAGCAGTGAGTTAGTTCAGTTCATTAAAAAGGGTAATGTTAAGAGCATCAGTTTGGTCATCAAGGGAAGGTAGTGTGGATATGGAGGCTAAATGGGACATTATAAGCTGAGAAAATTGGATGAGTTCAAAAGATAAGAGGTCGCTGTAGGGAAACAGCACAGGTCCGTGGCTTAGTGGAAAGAGCACGGGCTTTGGAGTCAGGGCTCGTGAGTTCGAATCTCAGCTCTGCCACTTGTCAGCTGTGTGACTGTGGGCAAGTCACTTCACTTCTCTGTGCCTCAGTTCCCTCATCTGTAAAATGGGGATTAAGACTGTGAGCCCCACGTGGGACAACCTGCTTCCCCTGTGTCTACCCCAGCGCTTAGAACAGTGCTCGGCACATAGTAAGCGCTTAACAAATACCAACATTATTATTAGGTTTGTGGGGAGGATTTATGTGGGAGAGAAGGCAGGTGAGGAGGTGGTGGTTAGATAGAGGGATTTCAAAGTTGATGAGGGTAGAGATTGTGATGAGATCAAGTGTGTGTCCAAGTTAGTGAGTGGGTGAGCTGGGGTGGGCTGGAGCTGGAGCAGGAGGCCAGTGGAGTTGAGGAGTGGTAGAAAGCAGGCAACAGAAGAGTCATCAGGAGCACCTCTGTGGATATTAAAGTCCCCAGTACCAATGTAGGGATTATTATTATTATCATTATTATTTAAAGTGTCTTTGGCCTGGAACTTTCAGATAATTCAGACCATAGCCTATTTTTAGATTGGAATTAACTAAATAATTTGGGTACTATTTCCTCCTCTGTAATCATCTCTGCTTCCCTCCCTAATCTTTAGAATTGCTGTGACAGTGAATCCTTAAAAAATCACCATCACCACCATCATCATGAGTAACTTTTGAGCCCTTTTACTCTGTGCTATGGCACTGAAAGTGATTACTAAAGTACAAATTCAATAAATTAAAATGTGAGACTGGAGAGCCAGGGAGAGGTCAGGACTGGCGATGATATTAATTAGGGATGATAGTGGAAATTGTGAGAGGGGTTGAGCTCCTCAAGATTAAGTGAGCATAAAGCAAAGTAAACAAGGAATCCAGGACAGAGTCTTAACAGGATACTCACAGTTCCAAGGCAAGGAGGGGAAGAAGAAGTAGAAAATGAATCAGAAAAGGAGTGGTGAGAGGGGTAGGGACAGAATAAAAATAGGACTGGTTCAAATGCTCTAAAATTCCCAGAGGTAGGGGCTATATAACTGCCTGGTATTGCTCATATTATTCCCACTGCACTGTGATATTATTCCCTTTACTGCAGATGCTGCTTCCTGTCGTGAGAAAAAAAAAAATTAAAGGACTGTAGAATCCATTGGCAAAAAAACTCAAAGAAAAAGGAAAAGGTTTCATTTCTTCCAGTAGCCTCTGTATGACTCGTTGCTGGCTTTTAAAAATTTATTTCTTGGCCATCAGACACAGGGCAGTTGCTGCTGCTATTTTACCCTCAGTCTTCCCCTCCAGAAAGCACTGTGTTGATTTGGTGTCCTGCAAAGAGATCAGTCCATCAGTCAGTTGTATGATCAATAGTGTTTACTATGTGCAAAGCACTGAACGAAGTGCTTGGGAGAGTACAATGCAATAGAGTTGGTAGACATGATCCTCGCCCACAAGGAGCTTTCAGTCTATGGCAGAGGAAATAAAAGTGGGTGCAGGGAGCTCCATGACTTCATAGACTGCAAGTGACAAAGGAAGCCTGCAAGAAAGGCAGCAGGAAAACAAACAGCCAAAGTCACCCAAGTAGATCTGTGGCACCATACAGGCTCATTCATTCATTCAATTGTATTTTTTGAGGGCTTATTGTGGGCAGAGCACTGTACTAAGTGCTTGAAAAGTACAATTCAGCAATAGAGACAATCCCTACCCACATCGGGTCTACAATCTAGAAGGGGGAAGACACACATCAAAACAAGTAAACAGACATCAGTATAAATAAAGAGAATTATGGATTTGTACATATATACCCAAGTGCTGTGGAGGGGGGTAGGGTAGAGCAAAGGGAGCGAGTTGGGGTGACACGGGGAGCATTGGCTGAAGAAAAGGAAGGCTTAATTTGGGATGGCCTCTTGGAGGAGGTGAGCCTTCAGTAGGGCTTTGAAGGGGGCAAGTGTGATTGTTTGGCGGATTTGAGGAGTGACGACATTCCAGGCCAGAGTAGGACATGGGCCAGGGGTCGATGGTGGGACAGGCGAGAACGAGGCACAGTGAGGAGGTTAGTAGCAGAGGAGCAGCGTGTGCAGGCTGGGAGGTAGAAGGAGAGAAGGGAGGTGAGCTAAAGAGGGGGCAAGGTGATGGGGAGCTCTGAAGCCAATAGTGATTTGAGGCTTTTTGAGGAGGGGAATGACATGCCCAGAAAGTTTCTGTAGAAAGATAATCCAGGAAGCAGAGTAAATAATGGAGTGAAGTGGGAGAGATGGGAGGTTGGGAGATTAGAAAGGAGGCTGATGACATAATCCAGTCACGATAGGATGAGTGAGTGTACTAACGGAGTAGTGGTTTGGGTGGAGAGGAAAGGGTGGATCTTGGTGATGCTGTGACGGTGAGACCGGCAGGCTTTGGTGACAGATTGGATATGTGGATATTGAATAAGTAGAAACTCTGTGACCATTGGCTTTAAGGCACTCAATCAGCAATCTCTCTCATCTATCTACTCTCTTCTCTCACTACATCGTATTTTACACTCTCTTTTTCTCACACAATCCTATTCATTATGCCTTGTTTTCATCTTTCCAGCCTTGTTCACACCTTCCCCCGATTGGAACTCCCACTCACTTCAATTCCATCTTCAAAATCCTATGGAAATCATATCTCCTCCAGACTGTATTCTCCGATTAATCTCTAACCTTCCCAGGACACCCTCCCCTGCAACTGCTATAGTAGTGGCAGTTACTGGATCCTCATTTGGTGTCGTGCGCTGTACTAGGTGCTTGGGAATTAAAGAATAAAAATGTGTCACTTTCCCTGCTTTCAAAATGCTTATACTCTAAAGGGAAAGACAAACATAAAAATATATGGTCACTTCAGCTCTGAACCTAAACACCGCAGTATTTGCAAACTTCTACAGTGCTTATTTACCTATCTTCATACCTTATTACTTAGGCTCTAATTCATATATATTCTCCCCTTTTCTTCTTTCTCCTGTCTGTAAACTAGTTAAGTACCGGTCCTGCTAAATTGGAAGACCCTTGCAGGTAAGAATCATAAAATACTAATAATGATTATTATGGTATTTATTTACTCTACTGTACTCTCCTTGGAGCCTACCATAGGGCGTTACACACAACATGTATATTGTATAAGTAGGCTTTTGTCTTTTAAGACTAATCCACTGCAAGTGAAATTATGTATGAGTCCATATGTGACTAAAAAGGCCCATGCGGGACCCAGGGTTCCAGCCACAGGCTACCCTTTGTTGTCATATTGGTGTTGGCAGCATCTGGTGCATCTTTCTCTTTTGTTTTCTTGTCTCAGTCCTTACAAAGCTTTTGCTCACAAAGAGCCACTCCTTTCTTGATAGTAGTACTCCATGCTGGTCCAACCTTAACAACTGTTACCCAGTTGTCAACTGGAAAGCAGCATTGTCTGAGGTTTTTGTTTCATTGTGTCCTCAAAATGTTTCCTCTGTCCTTTCTTTCAGGTTTTCAGCTTTCCATGCAGCAGTTTGGGTATCCCGCTGTTTCTCATTCGCTTCATATGTGCCACCCAGAGCAGCTGCATAGAGGTGTGTGTAGTTTCTGTCCTAGAAGATTGACTACTATTCAGAACTTCACTGTTTGTCATATTGTCTTTCCATTTGGTACTGAGAATGGCCCATAAATGGCACTGAAGAAACAGTCCAAGAAGATTGATTATGGTGCCTGTGTGGTCCAGGTTTCACAGCTGTAGAGAAGGTTGGGCAAAACTACAACTTGGAAGGCCTATAGTTTGGGCTGAAGCCTGATGCCACAAACTGCCACACACTGCTTTAGCCCAAGGAAAATTAACCTTCTTTTGCTAAGGGCTGGATAGGGGAATATTCAATAGACACAGTATTCTTTAACCATGTTTGCTTTTTTCAGAAAGATTATGGATTTTTTAAACTGAATCAACCTGTGTTCAAATTTGAGAATGGTGTCAGGATGTTCTCTTAGAAGAGGAAGTGCTCTGAGCAGGTTTCTGTTCCATGTCATAAATAAGGTATCATTGATTATCCAACAAAGCCAAAAGCCATAAATTAGGATTTTGGCTTTGGTTTCTCTTCAAATGAACAAGAGTTTGGGTGTCATCATAATCTTAAATGTTATAGCAAAATTTTTAATTATTCTTTCTCTGTTTACATAAAGGTAACCAAAATTATTTAAAGTCAGTGATAATGTCTCCCATTCTTTTTTATATTCCCTGCCTCAGTCCAACATTTTCTTGTCTGATCTGTCCCAGGGAGAACATTTATTGCATATTTACCTTCTGCATATTGTCGCTTCATCATGATTCCAGGTAGTAGTTTGTTTGAAGGCAACATTATACATCAGATTTTTATCAGACATGGCTAATTATGCAAATTTTTCTAAATCCTGATTTAAAGAAAAGGAAGATTGATTGCAGAGACAAAGCAGTTATATAGACAGTGATTTAGACAATATTTCAATTGCTAATGCTTCTTCACAAAGGCGTGAATTTTGTTTGTAAACTTCAGACTTGGAAAATTGAATGCTCTGTCAACATCAGATAATTATCCTGTCTTCACTGAAACACTAAACTTAATAGAAATATTCTTTGTGTTGGAAGTTGATAGTTGGGCTTTGAGTTTTTAATGAAAGCCAGCTATAATACCACAGAAGAGATTATCCAAAGAAGGCAGTTGTGTGCTTGTCTAGAAAGATCTCCGAATTTCCCAGCATGTCCAAAATGCATGTGTGTGCATAAATATTTGGGCCTGCCTACGTGGGACTATTTGCTCAGACACAGCTATAAAATATATACTGCACATGAACATGAGAAGCGGTATTGCCTAATGGATAGAGCACTGTCCTGAGAGTCGGAAGGAACTGGGTTCTAATCCCAGCTCCATCACCTGTCTGCTGTATGACCTGGGACAAATCAGTTAACTTCTCTTTGCCTCGGTTACCTTCTCTGTAAAATGGGGATTACTACTGTGAGCCCCACGTGGGACATGACTTTGTCCAAACTGATTAGCTTGTATCTAACACCGTACTTAGCACTGGGCCTAGCACATAGTAAACACTTAACAAATACCATTAAAAAATAGGTCTATATGTTCAGCTAACCTTTGGGTTGAAAAATTATGCTGTTGATGGTGAGATTCCCTTTCTGAGTGGGGTGTAGCTAGAGAGAAAAAAAGAAAAAAAGTAAGGAGAGTAAGGAAATGTTTGAAGTTTAAACGAGAACGGGAATGATAACCTTGCTGCAGTTTTGACTTTCATTTAATCACCTATGGTGATATTGTGAATAGAACGCTAGGCAGTATAATACTGAAAGCTGTCATGGGCCTTCATTTCAATCCTGTTCCTCTTACCCATAATGCAACTTTAGCCAGACTACAAAAACTTCCAAATCCAGAGCTGGAATACATGGAGTTTCACCCAGGGTGGGGATGCACTTTGCTTTCCTGCCTGCTTGGGAAGATACAGCAGAGTGATATAACCTCCTGCTGTAAGTTTTTGAAGTGACTTGAATCAATTATGGTTAAACTAGTTATCAATCACACTTATACTGCATTAAACCCATTTCCCGAATCCAGGCAAGATTGGCAAGAGTTGGGGAAGGAGGGGGAAAAAGGGATTTGAGGGGAGAGTTAAACATCTCTGATTTGTTTGGCTTCTTGTTTCATGGAGCTGCTACAGTGGATACTGCAGTACAATCATCCAACATTCTTTACATTGCAATTTCAAATTATACAGTCATTGGAATAAGAAGGCCTATAAAACTAACATATGTTAAGCACCTTAAGCAAACAGAGTACCACTTGCGAAATTGAAATACAGTGGAAATATCAATAATGTAAAAGATCTCCTGGTTTTCTATAGTCTCATAAAGTCTTTGTGTTTTTAAACAGTCCCCAGGGTCTCTGAATATAAAAACACTGTCACTTAGGGTGCTTCTGTTTCCGTAAGCCAAGCAGGAAGCAGCAACATAACCTTAACTGTTGCCATAAAGTGTGATTTTAAAAGCACAAAGATGTGAAAACTTTTTGTTTTGATTTAACATCAGTGCTTTGGCAAATGATGTTAGAAGAACTGTGGGTAAGTCCACTGTAGTATTTCTGTTGAAGGCCAGAACATTGGAACACCCTTCAGGATTATACACGTTCCCCTTTGCCCCCGGAGATTGTGAGAACAAGAGAGCTTGGCTCTCTTCAGCATTCTGGGAGATCCAGACTACAATTCCTATATTGCTGTTGTGAAGGCAAGAACCCAACTGAAATGAAGTGGGACTAGCATATCAGGCTATAGAGTCAAAGACCAAGAAAGAGCAGGAGATTTTTCTGGCCAGGAGAAAGACCAGGAGAAATAAGAGTAATATGTTTTTTGTGCAGCACTTCTAAGTGTCAAGCGCTATATATTAAGTCTTGGTGTATTTTAAATGTTTTGTTTTACTGGGTACCAAGACTGTAAGTGAGAACTACTTTGGATGACCATCCAAATTGGATAGAGCTCTGTACTAAGCACTTGGGAGAGAACAATAAGAGTCAGTAGATATGATCACTGTTCTCAAGGAACTTTGGATCTAGTGGTGAAGGTTTCTAACCGAAGACCCAGATGGGGCGATCCACGAAGTGGACTTATTAAAATAATATCTCCTCCAAGAGGTTTCCAGTCAGTCAGTCATATTTATTGAGCTCTTACTATGTGCGGAGTACTGTACTAAGCTCTTGGGAGAGTATGCTGTAACAATAAACAGACACATTCCCTGCCCGGAATGAGCTTTCAGTATAGAGGGCTATCTTAGTCTTCCCTAAGCCTTCATTTCCTTACTCTCCCTCCCTTCTACCTCACCCTTGCACTTAGATCTAGGCCCTTTAAAGCACTTTTATTCACCCCACCCCCAGCACCACAGCTCTTCTGTTCATATCCACAGTTTATTTTAATGTCTGCCTTCCCCTCTAGAATGTAAACTCCCTGTGGGCAGGGAATGTGTCTACCAACTCTGTTGTACTGTTCCAAGTACATAGTACACAGCTCTGCACACATTGCTCAGTAAATACTATTGGTTGATTGATTAATTCATAGACCCAGCAAGAATCCTGAAAAATCGATAACATGCCTAAAGGTCATACTATCAAGGAAACAGTTTGCCAGCTCATGTCACTGTAGCAGCATCAACACTATGCTTTGACCACTTTGGCCATAAATGGACTCTTTGCCGAGAGATCCTAAAAATGTACTTTTCGCCAGCGTAGTCGCAGTACCCAGTGGAATAAAGAATGTCAACTATTATGAGCAAAATACTCTTTTAAATTCCCGAAGGCAGGATCCAACATCGTTCTCTACACAGTTATGGCCACTTTTTATTAGGATTCAATCCTTTCAAAACTTTGGGGTAGTGGGGTTGTTGGATTACCAGACCCGCTTCCAGCAGAATTCATGATCTCAGAAGCTTTGGGTTTCAGGGGAAATACAATACCCCGAGTAGACTTCTTTTAGTTTATCTCATCCCCTCCAGTACTAATTATAGCATCTTCTCTTTTATCTGAGCAGAATTACAAATATTGGATGTCAAACTGAGTCCCTTAACAAAGCCATAGAGACACTTGATATTGAAATAGTGGAGAGGGATTTTTAAGACTGAGGGATGCAAAGGAATTGTTTTTTGGTTTTTTTCTCCTTGGTCTAAGTAGCAATATGGATCTCCATTTAGCTTTACGAAATAAGTAGGAGAAAAATATTTTGTATTTTGACACACATAGCTACATCTTTGCCTAAAAGCTCATTTCCTTTTCTCCAGCTCCCTGTGTGTTGCCCTTGAACTTGGGCTTATACCTTTTATTCATCCTTCCCTCAGTCCAACACTTATGTACATATATGTAATTTATTTATTTACATTGTCTGTCACCCCCTCTAGACTGTTAGTTTGTTGGCAGGGAGCACATCCACCAACTGTGTTATATTGTACTCTCCCAAGTGCTTAGTACAGTGCTCTGCACACAGTAAGCACTTGGTAAATATGATTGATTATATTCCACCCTGTCATAGAAGAGCTGCATTTTTCATGAATAAAAAAGAGGTTCTTTTTTATTGTACTAGTTAAACTCTTACTAGGTGCCAGGTACTAAGTACTGGGGTAGACACGGGATAAACAGATTGGACAGAGCACCAGTCCCACATAACGTTCACAGTCTTGATCTCCATTTTATAGATGAGAGGTAACTGAGGCCCAGAGACTTTTAGTGACTTGCCCAAGGTCACACAGCAGATAGGTGGTGGAGCCGGGATTTGAACACAAATGCTCTGACTCTCAAGGTCGTACTCTTTCCCATAGGCTAAGTGGCTTCTCATTTAGGCTGAATATTCAGTGAAAATCTCTCAAGACAGAAAACTGCACTCTTTGCAACATTAATTTCAAATTCCCTGTTGAAAAAAAAGGAAGCCCCTATCCAACAGCTAGGTAAAAAGTGATAACCTCATAATAGAATGAATCAGGCAACCTTGCAACAGGTACATATGATACCTGTCCATGAACATGTTCTACCAGCTACCTGCCTCCTGGGTAATGTCAGGTAGTGAAAGCTGGGGAATGCAGCTTTCTTTACAAGTCAACCAACACAAATTGTTATTCACCATGGGCAAATGAGCACTGTACTTAGTACTTGGGTGGGTACAATATAACAATATAAGAATTGGTAGACATTCCCTGCCCACAATGAGCTTACAGTCTAGAAGACAAACTTACACTCTAGAGGATGAGCTTACTGTCTAGAGGTAGGGCCATATGTTAAACTGTCCTTCCCAGGTGGAATTTGGGAAGGAATTTCATTGTCTGAACTAATGCCTCCTGAGCTAACTCTGGGAAGGTGGTTAGCTTAAAGGACAAGAATAAAGTCTCAAGTAGCTTGCTCTTTAAACCCTATATCTCATTATTTCCCATTATAATGGCAGAATATCATCTCATTTGGCCCCTGCTCATGCATGTCAAGAGCTAGCTTAACACTGGAGATATAGAGTCCCGTGTCAAGGTTATGACTGGCAGAAAGGTCTCTGAAGGATTTGAGCTGCTCCCTCAAGGCCCTGATGATCTAGCCACCCCTCTCCCCAGCCACCCAAACACATTTTGCAGATAGAAGGACTTGAAAAATTCCTCAGTTTAGATTTCTGCTCCTCTTACATCCATTTTGGGAATCTCCTCAGTTGAAAATTGCTCCCCATTGGATCCAAGAAACATTCTCTCAGAAGGAGACAATCAGGATTTTCAAGGCATAAATTCAAACCCAAAGCATCTATTGATTCATAAGCACGATGATCCAATCAGTAAATTTTCTAGGCTAAGTGGAAGTCAAACTGAAATATGAAAATAAATCATGAGTTTCCTCTTGTTTTTCAGCTCATCTTGGATGCTGTAAGTCCTCTCCAAAGTTCCTCTCCAACTTTACCAATGTCTCTCTTTATGCTTCTCAGAACACCTGTTGGCCATTTACTAGCTGAGAATAATTATTACTCAGTTATCACTATTGTGCATTCATAGTCATGTAACCCAACTACTTGCCAGTTTCCACTGGAGTAGAGTCAGAAAGCAATCTGTAAGAAATTGACCCTCGTTTGCCAATTGTGCCCTGAATCCAAGTTCATGATTGACTCCTTGGCTTGGTGAAAGAGGACCAGGCTGTGCAGAAGAACCACGGTCCAAAAATATCATCATCATCATCATTATAACCATCAGTAAATACTGACTGTATGCCTATAAGGTCCTGGAGGTTAAGCTATATAAAGGATTCTGCCCCAACAAATCCCTGAGGTAGAATTCCATCATCAGCAGGAGACCTTCCGTTCAGCTTCCTTAGGCACGAGCCAATCATTCTTAAAAGGCATCCAGGTGCCTTCTCCATCCCACTTTTCTCATTTGACCAAGTAATAAAGGTAGGATGGGACTCTGGCCTGATCAAGGAAAGCACTAGAAGCCAAAAGCTGAAGAAAAGCTTTCATGGCACCAGTATCTTTGGCATTCCACTGAATTCCCCTTTTCTCCTCCCTGGCCCATCACGAAACCAGAGCTTTGGGTGGCTACCTCTCATTCATTCATTCATTCAATCATATTTATTGAGCACTTACTCTGTGCAGAGCACTGTTCTAAGCACTTGGAAAGTACAATTCAGCAATAAAGAGAGACAATCCCTGTCCACAATGGGCTTGCATCACTCTCTTCTCTTCAACCTTTGCAACAGAACTAATCCAGAGAAATCCTAGATCTCATAACCAAACAGTTTTTGAAAAAAAAAAAGGAAATAAGTTAGTCACATCACTGTTCATTATCAGGGGCATCTAATTCTTAATAGGAGTTTCTTTCAGCTCTGTGGAGATTAACAAATAAGTAATAGTGAAATGGAAGCGAGGGGAAACATAACCATTCACATATGCTTAAAAGTTGCTTTTTCCTTTGAGAGTCATCCAGTTTTGCCTTCAACAACTGCAGAATGTCCCAATGACCAGTTGCACCTCTATTTCCTTAATATCTAATGGAAAAGTAATGAAACTTAACCTCGATCACTTTGCATAATCAAAATAAAGCTATATTAGAGGACAATTTTACCAAGATATGCTATCTGAAAAGTGATTACAGATAATTTGACTAAAAATTTCCATTTGATAGAAGTTTTGCAGAATTGGACATCGAGAAAGCAAGCATAAAGAGATCTGAAACTTCCCACTGGTGTCTACTTTTCTGAGTTTAATAAAGGGAGACATTCTGTAGTCTTGTGAAACATCATTATCTCAAAAAAACAGAAAAGACCATGTTAGAGCTGGTCCTCTACTTAATGGTGGTGTGCTGCCTGAAGATCTTATTAATCAATTAATCCATTAATATTATTTATTGAATGTCTATTATGTGCAGAGCATGTAGTGAGTGTTTGGTAGAACATGATTAAATAAGTAGATAATATTTTTGCCTTCAAGTATCTCACAACCCAGCTGGGGAGATGGGCATTAAAATCAGTAAATTATAGAAAGGAGGAAGTAATAGAGTACAAAGCTTATGTACATAAATCTTACCAGGCATTGTGAATTCTTTAAACATCTAGGTAGTGCAGACATGCTGAAATATCCACCAGGGAGTACAGTATAAGGTGGGGAGATTAGGAATCAAACTAGCTAGGCCTTCTGGAGGAGATGTGGTTTCCAAAGGGTTTTGAAAATGGGGAGAGCTGAGGTCTGACAGATGTGAAAGAAGGGAGAAGGGCTGGTTGGGAGGAAGAGTGTGAGCAAGAGGACAGTAACAGAGAAACAAATATGGTCAGTGGACTCTCCTAAATAGTGACTGATAAAACCCCTGGCAAATTGGTATTCCAAAAATGTTAAATATGAAAGAAAATGGAATTGAGACAGTGAGGTTTTGCTGATGTTGGAACTTAGGCTATTTCTTGCTTACTACATCTGGCTGTCCAGGTACTTATGGAATAACTGCTTTTATTCATTTTCTCTCCATGTTTTCTATTCACTCCACAAGAACTCAGTGCTGCTAAGCAACACTGTATAAGCCACCTTTCAAAGTTCTTTCTAGGATTTAGAAGATGAAAAGCAAATGGAGTGGTTATACCAGGGACTAAGCCAGTCAGTTTAGGTAATGTGGCCTATTTAATCTCTGATCTCCCCACCCTACTGCCACTTCAACACATGTACATCACCTATGCACCTAAATCCTCACCCTCTAAGCATCTGAGTACTCATCTTCCTCCCCAAAATAGATCTTATTCATATATCTAAAAGCCTTTGTCACCCTCTACCTTGAATTTATTTTAGTGTCCTTCTCCCCGGCAGGATTGCAAGCTCTTTGAGGGCAGGGATAATGTCTATTAACTTTATTGTACTCTCCCAAGGCTTAGTATATTGCTCTGCACCCAGGAAACATTCAATAAATACTATTGATTGATTGAAATGCATTTGCCTGATATTCATGGGTAGGAAAAATTAGAATTTAAAAATCCATAGTGGAACTTGTCTGCTCCAATTTCTTTGAATTTATTATTTCTTTTGATGCTGCCTCATCATATTAGTTTGCCTCATTCAGTCAATCAATTGTATTTATTGAACACTAACTGTGCGCAGAGCACAGTGCTTAGGAAAGTACAATATAACAGATCTGGAAAATACATTTCTGCCCACCTCATTCTTTTATTACGATTAATCCAATTTTAAAAATTTGAACAGAAAATCTTGATTCATTTTGGAAAACAAATGTTAAGTCACTGTGGGATAACAGCATTTAAGAGTCCGATTGCATTACTCATCTAGTTTTTCACTGGCTTTTTAGTGGTATTTGTAAGTGCTTACTATGTGCCAGACACTGTACTAAATGCTGGGATAAATACCTGCTAATCAGGTTGGACCCAGTTCATGTCCCACATGGGGCTCACGGTCTTAATCCCCATTTCCAAATGAAGTAACTGAGGCACAGAGAAGTTAAATGTCATGTCCAGGGTTACAAACCAGATAAATTGCAGAGCAGGATTAGAATCCAGTCTCTTCTGATTCCTAGGCCCTTGCCCTATCCACTAGGCCATGCTGCTTCTTGTTATGCTTCTCATAATGCTTTCCTATTGACATGATTAGTTTAAATGAAGGAAAAGTAAAATTTAACTGTCCAGGAGAAATTTTCCAAACCACTAGTTGTTTGGTCAATAAGAAGACTGATAACCATTTACTTACTCATAGTGACTAGTCTTTGCCTTGCCTGCATACAATTCTTTGCTCTCAGCCTCTTCTTGCCCAGCACTCCCTTCTCCTTCAAATCTATCAGACCACAGCACTCCCCATCTTCGAAACTCTTTGGAAACCTAACCTCCTCATTTTCTCATTTCTCCAGTAAGTTTTTCTTCTCCCCAGGTCATATGTCCAAACTACCACCTAACTAGTTTTCACCTCATCATTTATTTATTCATGACCGCCTAGTCAGTCAATCACTCAGTAGTATTTATGTTTTCTATGTGCTGTTCACTAAATACATAATAATAATAGTAATTATGGTATTTGTTGAGCACTTACTATGTGCTGGGCATCGTACTAAGGGTTGGGGTGGATACAAGCAAATTGAGTTGGACATAGTCCCTGTCCTCAGAGGGCTCACAGTCTTCACCCCCATTTTACAGGGGAGGTAACTGAGGCACAGAGAGGTGAAGTGACTTGTCCAAGGTGACACAGCAGGCAAGTGGAGGAGCCGGGATTAGAACCCATTAGAACCCATTTCTGACTCTCAGGTCCATGCTCTAACCCCCAAGCAATGCTGCTTCTCTGGGAAAGTACACTGGAGAGTACAGTACAATCGAGTAGGTAGACAGGATCCCTGAACAGGAGCAGATTGCAAACTAGAATGGGAGACAGACATTAAATTATAGATTGATATGAACATAAGTGCTTTGGGGCTGCGGGGTGGGGGGAGGGGGCGGGGTCAGCGGTCAATTATCTAAGTGCTTTAGGGATACAGAATTGTACTTTCCTGGCACTTAGTATGGTACTCTGCACACAGTAAGTGCTCAATAAATACAACTGAATGAATTAATGAAAAATCTAAGTGCACAGACAATGGGAAGAGAGGGAGAATAGGGGAGTGATGATTTAGCCAGGGCTAGAGCATTTCTGTGCATATCTAGTTAAATTGCCATTTAAGAACCGACTAATAATATTAATGGTAACTGTGATATTTGTTAGTGCACACTGCATGCCAAACACTGTAACTGAGCACTGGGGAAGATACATGATAATTGGGTTGGATAAGGTCTCTGTTCCACATAGAGCTCAAGTCTAAGTAGGAGGGAGAACAATTTTGAATCCCCATTTTACAGATGAGATAACTGAGACATAGGTAAGTTAAATCTGAATTGTGTCCAACATCTTACATCAGGCCAGGAGCAGAGCCAGGATTATCAATCAATAAATCACAATCATTGAGCTGATTCTTAGTGCTCTTTCCACTAGGTTCATGCTGCTTCCCATATCTATCTTTCCATTTTAAATTCTTCCTCTGATCTGAAATGTATTTTGTGTCTGTCTCCCCAACTAGATGCTAAACTCCCTGGGGGCAGAGGCTCTTGTCATCTAGCTCTGTGATCATCTCCCAGATGCTTCCTCTAATGTTGTGTATTCAGTAGGTGCTCAATGAATACTACTAATTAAATTATGGATTAATGAATGCAGAGAGGACCTGGAAGATATTGGTTGTCAAAGGTTTTGAGCATGGCTGGAAGTAGGTCAACCTGCATGTTCAATTAAGAGGAGAAGCTGGAAGATTTCACATCCTAGAGCTACCTGTCACAGTGTCTCTGAAACTGCTCTTCCTTGAATCATCTTGAAAAATGGTTTCATGATGGTTTGGTGGATTTTGTTCTATGAAACGTTAATCATTTGACGTTTGATGTGAAAGAGCACAGACCTGGGAGTCAGGGGAACTGAGTTCTAATCCCTGCTCTGCCAATTGCTTGCTACATGACCTTGTGCAATTAACTTCTCTGTCCAGTTTCCTCAACTGTAAAATGGGGATTAAATATCTGTTCTCCCTCCTACTTAGACTGGGAGCCCCATGTGAAACAGGGACTGTAACTGAATTAACTGATGCGTATCTACTCAAGTCCTTAGAACAGTGTTCGACACATGGTAAGCACTTAACAAATAACATAAAAAAACCAGGCTTAATCATTCAAGATGATCCCATAAAACTGCATTTTATAAAGCCTCCTGGCCAACTTTCTATCTAATTTTAATTTTAAGGTATATCACCCAGAAAAATTTGTAATCCAAAGAAAATGTCTGTTATGCAAATTGCACCCTCCCTCTCCTTCTAAATGTCAATGTGGAAGAGGAATTGGGGTCTGATGACTTGGACAAAATAGAGAGAATAGGGGAAATGTGTATAGTCTGACAAGAGGGTTTCTTCAGAGCTGGTCAGAAGCTGATTCAGTTTCAAGGAGCCCCATTTTCTCACCACTGCATCTTACCACTGTTACTTAGCGTTTCAAAAACTATTTTCCTTCAAGGGATTTTGCTGGGGAAAAAGTTTAGTGGTCTTTTCACTTTTATACCCCAATCATAGCCGATTCCCATACACCAAAATAACCACTAAAACAAATCAGTTATGTGTGTCTGAATTCTATTTTACTGCCAAAGAACATGTTTAACTGATTTTTCCCCTTTATTGTAACATCTAACAGAATTTAAGCTTGAAAGCTCTTTACAGTGTCTCTGACTCTCTGCTTTCCCCACTTCTCTGAGAAAAAGATTTAAAAAAAATCAAGCAGAGAAGATTAGAAACACTTCAGCTTTCTCAGTATTTTGGTTGAAAAGAAAGTTATGGAAAAAGTTTTCTTCTGCCTTTATTCTCTTCTTCTCAACTATTGCAATGTCACCAGTCAGAAATGGGAAAATATCCTTTCTCCCCTCTTGGGCCCAACTGAACTAAATGAACTTCTAAACTGGAAATAAACTTAAATCTGATTGAGTTTAACCCACTGTTAAAAAAAAACCCACTCAAAGACCGCTCTATAAGGCACAAAGTATTGCATCTTAGCATTATACTTAGTTCAGGGCTCAACCCACAATAAGTGCTCAATAAACACCACTGACTGACTGATTGATCTTCTCATGTCACACTACCAGTGGCAGAAGAAATGATCTAAGAATATGCTGCAAAACAATGTGAAGCATATGGCCTAGCTGGGGATTGTTGAGAAACAATAGCAGTTGCTACTTGGTTAACAGAAGGAAAATAGCTGTTTTTGATTCAAGGTAGCTATAAAGGGAAGAGGAAGAATCGTGAGGAACAAAAGATTCTGCAGACACCCAAGAAAGATCCTAATTGAAGGAAAGATTTTATAAGACTCTAGTTAGAAAAATACCTTTTTTTATCACTCATCTATTTTGCACTTTGTCTTTTAATTCTTGTATTTTTAAATGCTTCCATTTTGGGTCATTTATGTCACTTTCCTATAGTTTGCCCTTAATAAACACCAAAACTAACTAATTTAACTAGTGAATTAATTAACTGGGGGCCATATATTGGAAGTTTCAATCTAACAATAGTATTCATTGAGTGCTTACAGGATACACAGCACTACCCTAAGCACCTGGTTTAGAGGACAGTGGAATTAGAAGACATGATTCCTATCATACTCACTGATAATCCTGGGAGAAGCACAATCTTTTGACTGAAAAATAATGATATTATCAGGAAGTTTTAATTATGTATGATGAATTATATTTGGGAATAATAATAATGTTGGTATTTGTTAAGCGCTTACTATGTGCAGAGCACTGTTCTAAGCCCTGGGGTAGACACAGGGGAATTAGGTTGTCCCACGTGGGGCTCACAGTCTTAATCCCCATTTTACAGATGAGGGAACTGAGGCACAGAGATGTTAAGTGACTTGCCCACAGTCACACAGCTGACAAGTGGCAGAGCTGGGATTCGAACTCATGAACCCTGACTCCAAAGCCCGTGCTCTTTCCACTGCGCCACACTGCTTCTCATATTTGGGAAGTAGCATGGCCTGGTAGAAAGAGCCTGAGCCTAGCAATCAGAGGAGCAGAGTTCTAACCCAAATCTGTTACTTGTTTGCTGTGTGACCTTGGGCAAGTCACTTAACTTCTCTGCCCCTCAATTACCTCATCTGTAAAATAGGGACTAAATCCTCCTCCCTCCAACTTAGACTAGAGCCCCATGTGGGATAAGGACTGTCCAACCTGATTATCTTGAACCTACAAGTTGCTTAGGGCAGTGTTTGATACATAGTAAGTGCTTAACAAACATCATTCGCAAAAATCAAACAGGTTTATATCAAAGTACTAATAAAAAATAACATAATTATATATGACAGTGTAAGGTTTTTGCCTGCTTTCTATTCCTCCATTCATTTTCCAATGAAAATCTGAAATTATACTTGTTAGTATTAACTTTTCATGGCCTAGCGAAAAGAGAATGGGACTGGGAGTCAGAAGACCTGGGTTCAGGTCTTGACTCTGTTACATGCCTGATATGGGATTTAGGGCAAGTCACTTTACTTCTCTGTGCCTCAATTCCCTCAAGAGTAAAACAAAAATTAGGTACCTGTTCTCCCTCCCTGTTAGACTGTGAGCACCATGTGGGACATGGACTGTGCCAGGACTAATTATCTGAACTGCCCCAGTGCTTAGCATAGTGATTGGCATGCAGTAAATGCTAAATGCTATTGTTATCATTATTATTATTGATAATAATAATTACTGTTATTATCATCTTCTTTATTTCTCTGCTGGAATGGATTTATGCTGATTTACAGATCCATCTTAATTATGCCACAGAAAATTTAAAATCAATTTAGTACATTTGGGTAATGAATGGGCATCTCTGTGTCATCAATAAATTCAGTATGTAATGTGGAATTTATATCTGAAAGGCTTTATTAAAAGACAATACTTTAAAAATAATCTTGGGAATGTGATTTCTACCCACTCTAAAGCAGCTGTATTTTTCTAGTTTCTCCGGCACCAGGTCAATTGTATTTAGCTCTTTGGTCAGTCTTATCATTGTTTTTCACTCCAGAAGACAGCTCTCATTCAAAACTGAGTTTTGAATATTGTTAAATTTTGGGTTGACACTGAAATCCACTCTCCTAAGAATAGATGCCTCATTGTTACAGGAGGGTTTGCATCCTCTGATGAAGCTTAGGAGCTGTGCCTTATAGAGACATTTACCTTGATTTTATTTCCCTTAAAATATACCTAGATTTAAAAATGAACAGAGACTCTCCATTTGAGCTTTCCTGAATATGTAAAACATGAGTTTCAGAATTTAAGATATATAACCCTTTGTATAGACTAACCTCATCCCCCACTTGAAGCAGGAGGCCCAATCATTTCTAGGATTTGTATAGAGCTTTTATTTTTAAAAGAGTTCCCACATCAATGATCTTGTCTTATTCTCTGTTTATCTAAGAGTTAGGGATGGCAGGCATAAATAACCCCATTTCTACAAAATGGGGAGACTGAGGCCAGAAAAGAGAGGCCACACAGCAGACCAGAACCGAAGCTAGGACTAGAACCTGGTCTCTTGTTATCCAGACTTGCATGTTTGCCACTAGATCATACTGGCCAAGGAGACATATTAAAAAGCAGTTTTGCCCTTCCTAAATGTCTCCCCTAAATCCGAACATCTGCAAAGGATTTGCTTAAATTTAATTGTTTCAACATTCCACATGGAACTTTCCCCTCGTTGCATCTAATATTATATATTAAAGGATTTTCCCATTCTAATAAATCTGCTATGTGTCATCTGGGCAAGATGAATGATATCAGCCTGGGAGCAGTGTTGTCTAATGGAAAGAGCCCAGGCCTGGGAGTCATGGACCTGGGTTCTAATCCTGGCTCTGTCAAAGAAGCAGCATGGCTCAGTGGAAAGAGCCCGGGCTTGGGAGTCAGAGTTCATGGGTTTGAATCCCGGCTCTGCCACTTGGCAGCTGTGTGACTGTGGGCAAGTCACTTAACTTCTCTGTGCCTCAGTTCCCTCATCTGTAAAATGGGGATTAACTGTGAGCCTCATGTGGGACAACCTGATTACCCTGTATCTACCCCAGCGCTTAGAACAGTGCTCTGCACATAGTAAGCGCTTAACAAATACCAACATTATTACTTACCTGCTGTGTGACCTTGGACAACTTAACTTCTCTGGGTGTGCCTCAGTTCTCTCATCTGTAAATGGAGATTCAATACTTGTGCTTCCTCCTACTTAGATTGTCAGCCCTCTTTGGGACCTGATTATCTTGTACCTACCCCAGGGCTTAGTACAGTGCTTGACACATAGTAAGCACTTAACAAATACCACAAGTATTGTTATTATGATACACTCCCAGTTCCACTTTAGTAGGAGCTGTGTTTTTGCACATCCCCAAATTAAGGAAAACCCCCATTTTAGTACTCACTGTGTACAATATTCTTTATATGTACCCCGCCACTTCTTCCAACACCGCAACATGCTACATCCAAACAGACCAGTTGTCAAAAAAAAATTCCCTAGTTCTGCTGTCATGTTCTTCCCGAAACATAATGAAAACACACATTCCGGCAGAATCGACTATAACTGGGATTTACATATAGAAGCAGCATGGAGTAGTGGATTCAGCACTGGCCTGGGAATCAGAAGGTTATGGGCTCTAATTCTGGCTCCTCCACTTGTCTGCTGTGTGACCTTGGGCAAGTCACTTCACTTCTCTGTGCCTCAATTACCTCATTGTAAAATGGGGATTAAGACTGTGAGCTCCACGTGGGACAGGGGCTGTGTCCAATCTGATTTGCTTGTATTCCCCCCCAGCATTTACTACAGTGCCTGGCACATAGTAAGTGTTTAACAAATACCATAATTCTTATTATGTATAAAGTGAGAAAATACAAAACTTAAAAAGGTCAGGAGAAATCTCAGAACCAAAGTAAGGCAAAATCAACCAGTAGCACTCATTCAATTTTTTTATTTAAATTTTGTACATACCCCTCAACTTGATCCTTGGGTAGTTTTTGCCTTCTAATTATTTTGTTATTAATAATACTAATAATAACCACAGTACTTGCTAGACCCTTACTATGTGCCAAGCACTGTTCTAAGTACTGGGGTAGATACAAGTTAGTCAGGTTGGATACAGTCCCTGTCCCAAATAGGGCTCACATTCTTAATCCCCATATTACAGATGAGGTAACTAAGGCCCAGAGAAGTGAAGTGACTTGCCCAAGGTTACAGAGCAGACAAGTTGGGAGCCTGGATTAGAACCCATGACCTTCTGATTCCCAGGGCCGTGCTCTATCCACTATGTCATGCTGCTTCTTTCCTATGTGTCTATTGCCAGCCCCCTTTCCTCCTTGATTTTTAGATTATGTGGCCCTGGAGGGCTGAGCACTGTTTCGAATTCTAAGGTGTTTTCTTTCCCTAGTGCTTAAGACATTACTTTGCACACAATATGCCCTTACTAAATTCTAACTTATTGAGAACCTACTGTGTTCACAACAGTGTACTAGGCCACTAGGTGAACACAATAGAAATCACTATATATAATCCCATCATTCAAGTAATCCCTAAAAAAAGAGATAATTTAACTTTCAAAAACATAATTTCAGAGCTCCCTTTAGGTGAATAGCCAAGCAAAGAAAGAGGCACCCAAGTCTCCATTCAATCTAGATGCTTGAGTGTCTTTTCATATAATTACATTTCTGGGTTCAAGCACTACATGCATTTATGACAATAAATAATAATTATGGTATGATATTTACTCCAGGTAAATGAACCAGTCAATCAATGATATTGAATGAGTGCTTACAATATACAGAGCACTGTACTAAGCTTGGGAGAATACAATAGAGTTGGTAGGTAGACACATTCCTGGTGATTTAACCCCTTTACAGTCTAGAGGGTAAATCTGAATGCTACTGCATTATAAATTGTCCCGAAGATTTTAAACACCAGAAATGAGTCAGAATTAAGCTTATGTGGCATCCTAGAGCTAAACGTTCTAAAAGAGAAACAGTGTGGGCTAGTGGAAGGAGTACAGACCTGGGCGGGCAGAGGACCTGTTTCTAACCTCAGCTCTGCCCTTGTCTGCTGTTTGATCTTAGGCAAGCCATTTAACTCTTCCATGCCTCAGTTTCTTCATTGGTAAAATGGAGATTCAATACCTATTCTCCCTTCTAGTTAGACTCTAAGCTCTCAGTGGGAAAGGGATTGTGTCTAACCTGACCATCCTGAATCTAGCCCAGCACTTATAGTGCTTGAACACATGGTAAATGCTTAACAAATACCACACAAAAAAAGGGAATAAGAACATATGTATGCATTTAATTGTGTTTTCCCTCAACCATTTGTGAAGCCCATTTAGAGATATGTCTAAACTTTAGCATAGTGGAAAGCATTTAGAGGAATGGGAGGATACATCAAACAACCAGTCAGTGCTATTTATTGAGCACTTTCTATGTGCAGAGCACTGTACTAAGCATTTGGGAGAGTACAGTAGAGTTGCTAGGCATGATCCCTGCCCTCATGGAGTTTATAAACCAGAGGATCAATTCCAACAGAACTCTCTAAAGTATTTCTAATCTCTGAGATATGGTAATAGTATCTGAGGTGAAGAGAACTAAAGTGGGAACCAAGAAAAATGATAAATACACTTCATTTTATTTACACTCTTTTGTATTGGTGAGAAAAAGAATATCAGAATAAGTTTTGTCAGTTTAACTACCTTAGAGAAGCACAATGAGTTGAAATAAGCCTATTTCAAAGTCTTGATGAACTTGAAGACCTGATAAAGAAAATATGAACTTTCTCATCAGTAATTTAGTCATCTCAATGGCATACTTTCATCCTTCTTTTCTCAATCTTTCACTCAAAATTTGAAAGACATTAAATATTGAAACCTCACTCACAGGTCACCTACAATATGTAAATCAAAAACATCAAAGGCTCATTTCATGTTTCCCCCCTCAGAAATGTTAAAATATTTTTTTTTTCCTCTCCCAGAGCTACAACAGACTTGAAAATAAAAAGACACACACCCACACACACACACACGGGCCTATTTCCTGCATTCTATCAGGTATAAGGTTTTCTGAAATATCTCAGTTTCTGTGTATCTTTCATAGTTGTGAGACATAAACCCTTCTGAGATATGAAGGGAAGATTTAAAGCTCATATTTGAAAGCCTCATGGCAGTAAACTTCCCTTATTATTAAAACATTCACTTATCTTTCTTATTGAACTTTTTTAAACACCATTGTCTCAAGCTGATGCAATCTCCATAACCAGGGGTATACACTGGTTATATAAGCAGACAGTAAACAAGTGAGGCATTTTTCTCAGGGCAAAGGCGTTGGAGAAGACAGCTACAGGAGAAACTGTAATGTCCCCAGATTCCCTCTGACCAACTCCAAAGCAATACTCATGTTAGCAGGGGCTTGGGCAAAGAACACAAATGATTCTGGAGAAAATAGCTCATTGGTTTCTGCCAGAGAAATGGTGTAGGTTCAAGGGCCTGAACAGACTTTTATACGATGCAATTATGTTACCCACCATGCTCCACTTAATGCACATATGTGTCACATTTTTTTTTCTGCCTTGGCAGCCAAATGACTGAAGCTAACCCTGTCCACAACTTAAAATAGAAGCCAGGCTGAAATAGGAAGTGTGTCAGACTACCACAGTCCATCAGGCCTTCACAATGGAGGCCCCTAAGCAGATCTACAGAAAGTGGAATTTCTGGAGACTGGTGCTTTGTGGGGTGGGGCTCGCAGGTTTCAGAATTGGACTATATGATGTTGCATGATAAGAAGCATCATGGCCTAGTGGAAATAGCATGGGCCGGGGAGGCAGAGAAAAGGGGTTCCAATTCCAGCTCCACCCACTTGTTTGCTGCTTGATCTTGGGCAATTCATTTAACTTGTCTGTACCTCAGTTCCCTCATCTGCATAATGGGGATTCAATGCCTGTTCTCCCTCCTACTTACACTTATGCCACATTTGAGACCTAGTTATTTATATCTACCTCCACATATAGGTATACTCACTCCCTTTGTGAACTCATTCGCTCCCACGGCTTCAATTATCATCTCTATGCAGATGACACCCAAATCTACATCTCCTCCCTTTAGGCTCGTATCTCCTCCTGCCTCCAGGATGTCTCCACCTGGATGCCTGCCCACCACCTAAAACTCAACATGTCCAAAACTGAGCTCCTTATCTTCCCTCCCAAACCTTGTCCTCTTCCTGACTTCCCTGTCACTGTGGACGGCATGACCATCCTTCCCATCTCACAGGCCCTCAACCTTGGTGTCATCCTAGACTCAGCTCTCTCATTCACCCCACTTATCCAATCCATCACCAACACCTGCCGGTCTCACCTTTACAACATCGCCAAGATCCGCCCTTTCCTCTCCACCCAAATGGCTATTTTACTGGTACAAGCTCTCATAATATCCCGGCTGAATTATTGTGTCAGCTTTCTCTCTGATCTCCCTTCCTCCTGTATCGCCCCACTCCAGTCTATTCTTCATTCTGCTGCCAAGCTCATCTTCCTGCAGAAACGCTCTGGGCATGTCACTCCCCTCCTTAAAAACTTCCAGTGGCTGCCTATCAATCTCTACACGGAACAAAAACTCCTCACTCTGGGCTTCAAGGCTCTCCATCACCTTGCCCCCTCCTACCTCACCTCCCTTCTCTCTTTCTACTGCCCACCCCGCACACTCCGCTCCTCTGCCGCCCACCTCCTCACCATCCCCCATTCTCGCCTATCCTGCCACCGACCCCTGACCCACGTCCTCCCGCTGTCGTGGAATGCCCTCCCTCCTCACCTCCGCCAAACTAACTCTCTTCCCCTCTTGAAAGCCCTTCTGAGAGCTCACCTCCTCCAAGAGGCCTTCCCAGACTGAGCTTCCCCTTTTCCCTCTGCTCCTTCTCTGCTCCCCCTCCGCCCTCTGCTCCCTCCCCCTTCCCCCTTCACCTCCCCTCAGCTAAGCCCCCTTTCCCTCTGCTCCTCTCCCTCTCCCTTCCCCTCCCCTCAGCACTGTGCTCATTTGTATATATTTTTATTACCCTATTTATTTTGTTAATGAGGTGTACATCCCCTTGATTCTATTCATCGTGATTATGTTGTCTTGTTTTTGTCCATCTGTCTCCCCCGATTAGACTGTAAGCCCATCATTGGGCAGGGACTGTCTCTATCTGTTGCCGAATTGTATATTCCAAGTGCTTAATACAGTGCTCTGCACATAGTAAGCGCTCAATAAATACTATTGAATGAATGAATGAAAATAGTGTAATGCTTCACACATAGTAGGTGCTTAACAATTATTATTACTATTATTATCAATATGATTACTACTAGAGGTGGAGAGCAAGATGTGGAAATTCCCTAGAATTTTTTTTTTACCACTTAGCTGTAAATATTGAGACCACCAGGAAAATGGCTAAGATCATTCAAGGGTAGTCCAGGCTTTCACAGAAAGATTCCTTTACCCTCTTCAAGAGTGTCACCTCCTTGCAGGCAAAGAATATATCACTTCTTCAATTTGTAGTTTGCAAGCCTCTAGTACAGTGCACTGCAAAAAGTGGATATTCAGTAAAGGATACTATGACTACTAAAAACAGGACATTGGACCCAATGAATGCTTAATAAGTGCTATTATCAATACTCAAAGCAATGATCCTGGAATCATCTTCAGTGAGAAAGTTCCCCTTTAAAAAATGAATTATTGTCAGTCATCTGTTTTTGTTAAGCACTTACTATATGCAGAGCGCTGTACTAAGCCCTTGGGAGAGTACAATATAACAGTATAAAGGACACATTCCCTGCCCACAACAATGAGCTTATAGTTCTCAAATCCTCCTCCTCTCAGTTACTTTCAAAAACACACTTCTGGGCTGTACTGTAATTGTGGAATAGTTGCAAAGCAGTTTTCTGGCTAAGCTATAATTCCTCAAATCAGTTTGTTTAAGACTGTTTTATTGATTTCATGTGTTTTTTTTCCCTTAGTCAATTTGTTTCTTGAGTAATTTTTTTAGTGGCATTTGTTAAGCTCTTACTATGTGGCAGACTCTATACTAAGCTCTGGGTTAGATAGAAGATAATCAGGTTGGACTGAGCCAGTGGAAGTCTATGAAAGAGAAACAGTCTAAATATGAAATGAATCATCATATCATAATCCCGAACGATACAGAAAAACTTGGTGACTTTCAAACTGGAGGATGAAACTACCTCTGAACTACAAAGTTTCCAATGCAAGAAATAAGCAAGAGGTTTATTTCAGAGATTCACCTGTCTTGGCTACTATTGATTTTCATAAACAGCCTGGCTAACCAGCCAGTATTTCTGAACACTCATAGCCGCTTGGTGACAGATACTCAAATTAATTCTTTACCTAGGAGAAAACTCAGTTCGCTCTCACCCAAAATGATACTATTAATGCCATCTTGGCAGGATTTGCCAGGTGCTCCCATCTGATTATACTTGTCAGGCAATAGGAGAAGAGTCTTACACTGTTAAAATCTCAGATGGCTATTGGCTTGAAAAATCTGGCTTTTTGTTTCATTTACCCAGGGCTGCTAAAAATACATGACAGGGAAACACAAGAGAAACCAGACATTTCTGGCCCCAACCACTCTTTAATTATGAAATGGGAAAAATCATGATAACTAGCTGGTGATGGTAGCATTTCAGTTTAGACTTTTAGAACATCCCTCACTTCTGGAAATCTGAGGGCTCACTAAGACTTCTTCTTGGTTCCAGCACTCCATACCCCTCTTCCACTCTTTGTTTTTTGAGGGGGTTGCTGAGGTAATGAGCATATTGATGGCTTTCATTGGATGATGAGGAAAATCACTGAGTTTTAAAGTTCTAAAAAACACAAGCTGGTAGCCATTCCTCCGAAGGGATTTCTCAATGTAATATCCCCAGCACTGCATCTTTCCAGCAAGCGCAAATAGAAAAAAAAAAAAAGAAATAACCTCCAAACAAACAGTACATCAAAGATTTGGGGAAGCTGAAGGCAATTTGTGCTACTTGAAATTCTCTCTGATAAGTCTCTAGCAATTATTTTAGCATAGAAGAATAGAAAGGGAATCGTAATTAAACCATGCTGATAGGCTTAGGAACCTAATCTGAGAGAAAAGCAGAATGAGATGACCTTTTGATTGGCTCTTACTGGGGCAACACTTCACTACCACCCTGGGCCTCAAAGCTTTTAAATTTTAATGTTTAATCTTGTTCTGCCATTTTACCTTTCCATAAGAGGCTCCAGACGTGACCGGAATATGGGAAACAGAATGAGCCAACAGCCTTTCATTTGTTCAAGAAAGCAAGAACTGTGCTATCATTCCCTAAAAAATATTATGATGCCAACACAGATTTTTTTAGAAATTAATGTCCTCCAGAATTCTGATTCAGCAACATTTTTATATTTCATTTTACAGGGTTTTTTTAAAAAAAATCCCTGAGAAAAAAACCCCATGTGTAGTTGTTTTTCTTTAACCAGAAACCATATTCGTTAATATAATTTAGTACAGGCAAAAATCAGATTGAACTGGCCCCAAAGACTCACTCTCTTTCCAAAAGAATACAGCAGGGAATTTATCTTTATTATAAGTTTACCTATAGGTACTATGAAACTACGTGTTTCCACACAGTGTTCTTGCTCCTCGCATTCTCCCTCCATTTTCCGGTTCCCTATCTGACTCCATATAGGTGGGGAAGTGAACTTCCTCTAACCTTTCACCTTTTGCTGGTTTTATTATTTACTCCCTTCAGACTAGCACTTGCATGCCATCTGTCTTATTTCTAAAATAATCCACATTTCTGCTATCCCATAGTATTTTAGACCTAATATTCATTTATTCTATTTCCTCTTTTCTTTCTTAAACACGGCATGGAGGAATTCGTTCTATATAAATGATTCAGTCGTATGCTTACCCATTTCATGAGCTGGTAGCAGCCAATCAATCAATTGATCGATGGTATTTATTGAATGCTTACCATCACAAAGTACTGTAGTAAGTGGTCAGGAGAGGACAATGCAATAGAGTAGGTGGACATGAGGAGCTTTCAGACTACAGAGGAGGAAAAGGGGCATGGAAGCCTATGTAGATATGCCAAAATTCTCTTTATAAATTGACCATCATAAAATAAATCCAGATTCATCACCTTCAACACACTTTCCAAAGGTCACACACTGTCCTTTGGTGACGCTTGGTTTGTGTCCCCAAAGCTGGTTGGGAGAAATGGATCCCATGAACAGATGGAAAGAAATGTTGGGATGAGTGAACAGAACAATCAGGATAATGCTTCTCCTGGAAACATTATCCAGCCTTAGCTTCAGTGGCACTGTCCTTTCCTGGTTCTCCTTATCTGTCTCAACATTCATAGGAAGCAACATGGTGAAGTGGATAGGGCTCGGGCCTGGCAGAAGATCATGGGTTCTAAACCCGGCTCTGCCACTTGTCTGCTCTGTGGATGTGGACAAGTCGATTCACTTCTCTGTGCTTCAATTACATCATCTGTAAAATGGGATTTAAGACTGTGAGTCCTATGCGGGACAGGGAAGTGTCCAACCTGTCTTGCTGGCATTCAGCCTAGCACTTAGTACGGTGCCTGGCACATAGTAAGCACTTAACAAATACCATAATTGCTTTTAGTATTCTCAGTCTCTTTTGCAGGCTCCTTCTCTGCCTCCCACTCCCTAAGGAAATCTTTCAGGTTCAGTTCTGAATCCCCTTGTATTCTCCATCTACACCCACTTCCTTGGAGAACTCATTCATTCGCTCCCATTGGCTTCAACTACCACTTCCGTGCGGATGATTCCCAAATCTACATCTCCAACACTGATCTCTCTCCCTCTCTGCATACTCTCATTTCCTTCTTCTGCCTTAAAGAACTCTCTACTTGGAAGCCTCTCTCTCACCTCAAAGTTAATATACCCAAAGTTGAACTTCTTATTTTTCTACCCAAAACCTGTCCTCCCATTTACTGTAGATAACAACATCATCCTTCCTGTCTCACAGGCCTGTAACCTTGCCATTATCCTTGACTCCTCTCGTTCAACCCACGTATTCAACCTCTCATTAAAACCCGTTTGTGCAATCTTCACATCACTAAAATCCATTTGTTCCTCTTCACCTAAACTGTTACCATGTTAATCCAAGCACTTATCCTATCCTGCCTTGATTACTGTAAGAGCCTTCTTGCTGACTTCCTTGCCTCCGGTCTCTCCCCACTCCAATCTTGACTTCACTCTGCTGCCCGGATCATTTTTCTACAAAAACATTCAATCTATGGTTCCCCACTCCCCAAGAACTTCCAGTGGTTGCCCATCCACCTCCTCATCAAATAGAGACTCCTTAACTTTAGCTTTAAAGCACTCAGTCACCTTGCCCCCTCCTCCCTCACCTCGCTACTCTCCTCCTATGACCCAGCGAACACACTTTGGTCCTCTAGTGCCAACCTACTCACTGTACCTCAATCTTGTCAATCTTGTCACCGATCACTTGCCCACATCCTGCCTCTGGCCTGGAACACCCACCCTTTTCATATCCCACAGACAATTTCTTATCCCCATCTTAAAAACTTCACTGAAGGCCCACCTCCTCCAAGAGGCCTTCCCTGACTAAACCCTCATTTCCTTTTCTCCCACTCCTTTTTTCAAAGCTCTGATTTGCTCCCTTTCACTACACTGTCAACCCCATAGCACTTGTGTACGTATCCATAATTTACTTATATAAATGTCTGTCTCCCCCTCTAGACTGTCAACTCGTTGTTGGCAGGGAATGTGTCTGTTATAAAGTTGAATTGTATTCCCCCAAGAGTTTAATACAGTGCTCTGCACAAAGTAAGTGCTCAATAAATATGATCGTTGTGGATTTGAATAATGGTTTAGTGAACGAGAACTTTTAGAGCAACATAATGCCTCTGTGGGATCTGTGAATAGCACTAAATGCCATACCTAGGAAACTTGGCTTTATCTGATGGATTACATCCCCAAAGAAAGTTTACAGAAAGTATTAGGCTCTGATTCTTTGTTGCATATGAACCCAACTCAGAATATAAGGATGGCATTTGGGATTTTGTTCCAATCTTCCCTCCGGCCATTTCTGGAGGCATAATAACAACTTTGAAACTGTTCATCCATTCTCAGCTTAAAGCTATTTTCTTAGAGTGTTCTTTTTACGGTGACACTAAAGACTCAATGTTCTAGCAGTTTGCATGACTGTTGCAGTTTAGTCGTTAAGCACCCCAAAATGCTTTTGTACAAAATGACGGCAGGTTTAATACCTGTTAACTTGGTGTTTCACCATCTCTGCAGTAGTTCAAGTATGCTGGTATGGGGAAACAAAGGGAAGAAGCTTAAGCTTGCCCTACCCCAAATCTCACTCGGATCTAGGTGATGGAGCCTATTGGAAACACTAGAAGCCAAGTGAATTAGTGGAAAGAGCACGGGTTTGGGAGTCAGAATCAGAGGCCATGGGTTCTAATCCCAGCTTTGCCATTTATCAGCTGTGTGACTTTGTGCAAGTCACTTAACTTCTCTGTGCCTCTGTGAGCCCCACGTGGCCCAACCTGATTACCTCGTATCTACCCCAGTGCTTGGAACAGTGCTTGGCACATAGTAAGTGCTTAACAAATACCACAATTATTACTACTATTTTTAGGTATTTTTACAAATACCACTGTCCTAAAGCATCAGGACCGAGAACCCACCGGAGGAATCTATTTTAGTGCTAGCGATTTGAATAGTCTCTCATCCTTGTCAGGGATGGGCAGGCACGGATTGAGTGGTTTTCTCCCACTTTAGGCAGCTACCAGCAGGATCTTGGCTGAGTCATTCAGAACAAGAATAACAAATGGATACTTCCCCACCTCTTTTTTATGCTTCTCTGGCACTTTTTTCCTGCTTCTTGTTTTCCTCCTAAACTCTAGGAGGCCCTGCCTACCTTCCTTTCTGTGGTTCCAATTTGTTCATCATGTCCTGCTCTTTCACAAATGGGTAGTTTTTTTTTTTGTTTAATTTGGAAGGAAAATAAATTAGGATACCATGGCTAATTAACAGCCTACTCTCCTGAGTGATAAAAAAATTGGGATAGAACCTAAACCTACTTATAGCTGGAGATCATGCATTTCCGATAAATGATCTTGATAAGGAGTACTCATGATATCCAAAGAAATTTGCTTAGGTAGGTGGAGCAGGATTTACTTGATGTTGTTTTCATGCCCTTTAGCACTACTGAGGTTCTTGATATAGTCCATATTTGCTGTAACTTAAAGCACAAAGAGGAAGAAGTGCCTTCCGCCCCTTTCTCTCTTACCATATTTCTACCACTGGCACAAGCTCTGGACTTGCTTGAACATTCCATCAGCTCCGTCGCTGTTCTCCGAATTTCCAGCCTCTTCCCTCTTCAATATCTACTATACAGTGCTATACAGATAATCTTCCTGACGCATTTTTCAACTCACACCACACCTCTCCTCAGGACCCTTCACTGGCCTCCTGTGTCCCTCAACATCAAACAGAAACTCTCAGTCAGCATCAAGACTGCGTCAAGACTCTCCACCATCTGGCTTCACCTCACCTTTCCACTCTTCTCCCACCATTCCCCAACTTGCCGTTTTTGTTCATTCAATTCAATCATATTTATTGAGTCTTTACTGTGTGCAAAGCACTGTGCTAAATGCTTATTGTGCCTCCCAAGCCAACCTTCTAGCAGTACCTCATTCTCAATTTTCCTGCCTCTGTCCCCTCACTTACACTGTCTCTCTGGCTTGGAGCTCTCTCCTTCCACAAATTGGGCTGACCCCAGCTCTTCCCACATTCAAGGGTGTCCTAAAATCCCACCAACTCCAATAATTAACTCCCCAGCACCCTGAGCCATTTCATCTCTCCTTAACGCTCAGATATATGTATGTTTGTATGTTTTTGTATATGTACTAGATTATTTACTCTGACCACTAGGGTCATGAATATTTTTACATTTGTGGGCACTCAAAAATTGCTACTTCTATTATCACTACTTGATCTCACAATCTAAAGTATGCACCCAGGAAGGTATTATGAATTAATTTAACCGGATATGAAGTATAATTAATACATGCTGGGCAGAAGCCAGAGCAGAACTGCAGCAGTTCTCACCCAGTGTTAAATCAAATCAAAATAGGATGTCATTTCTGTCCTCTAACACATGCCCTCCAAGCATTAGTCCAGAAAGCCCGGAGATTTTTACAGTAACAAGATTTACATCTGAAATTAAGGTTTCTGGAATCGATGGAGTCAGTACTATGATTAAGCCTGAGGCAGAAAGTGGGCTTCTTAGTTTATCTTCTCCCAAGCCATGACTAGTGAGACAATCTTGTGGAAACATCTGACTTCCCCACCCCTGTCCTTCAAGTTGGAAGCACTGCAGTACTCATACAGAAAGCACAGACTGGCGAGAAGAACAAATTCTTTATCCTCTCCTACCTGAATACAGGCTGAATCAAATAACTGAAGCCAAATTCTGGTAACTCTCCAGTTGATAGAACAAGACCTTTATATACCAAGGTAGTACCTGGTCAGAGGGCCCTCTGCTTTTGGAAATGGCTTCCCCAGCAGCCGTTTTCCCAACAACTATTGCTCTGTTCCATATGTGATCTCAAAGCTTCTTAACCAGATTCCAGATGTCCTGACGTAAGCACTGTGCTAGGCTTGAAGAAAACATAATAATGTCATACATAACACGCTGTGAAATCTACCTGTACCTAGATTGTTTCTCTGTCGGGGAGGGGCAGGAAGTTTGGGAAGACTGGACCTCTGATACCCCCAACTCCGTTGCTCCAGAGCTGTTGCCTGTCCATCAGGTCCAATGGAGCTGCAGAACCTGGCAGCGGGATTAGAGTATGAGACGGGTTAAGTGCTTAAAATAAAAATGCAGACATAATGGGATCAGAATGGATGGGAGACTGAACAACTGAAAACCAGATTGCTCCCAGACAAATAGTCACCCCAGTGATAAAAGGAATTGCTTTCATAGATTACAGATAGTTTACTAAGGAGGTGAGAATTATGTAGCCCCAGCCCTCCATTTAGTGTTTCACTAAAATAACAATAGTGAAACACTATTGTTTTCTACCTAATTTCAGTTTAGAACCAATATCTTTCCTTGGTTTACACTCAGTGAACCTATTCAAGAGGCCAGATAAAGTTACATCTTCACCCATAAACACAGAGTTTAACACACCTTGTCCTTTTGAGAAAGCAAAGTGATGGAAGCTGAAGAAAGCGCCAGTTGGTTGCTAGGTAAAAGCAAATAGGCATCGTCCAGCGTCTCAGGAAATTATATTTATTATGAAGTTAATTACTGCTTATTATCCTTGAACTTCTGGACAAAAGCAGAAGGATGAAAGGTGGCTTCTGATACACTGTGGTAATTTCCTCTTCTAGTTGGGGAAGAGGGACAGAGCCAAAGGACCAGCATAAGTCAAACAGCTTCCTGTTGTTGTGGGGGAAGGGATCATTTTCTGAATGGTCTTCTATTTCCTTCTCTGGCTCCTATACTCGATAAACTCAAATTGGCCCTGTGGAATACCCATGCAAAGGCTTCAAAGGCTTATATGTCTTCACTTTTACAGGGCTAAGGAAGTTATTTGTGCAGCTCCCAGTGTGCAGCAGTGATCATAATTTAGGTCAGGAGGAGGAGGCTTTTAGGGAAACCTCTACCTATAGGAGTCTGTGGCAGTCCCAGCCTGTGACCACCCTGGCTCATTCCTCCCTGAACACCAACAACTTGACCTAGTGGCAAAAGCATGGGCCTGGAAGTCAGAGATCCTGGGTGCTAAACCTGCCTCTGCCATTTTACTGTTGTGTGACTTTGGACAAGTCACAAGTTACCTGTGCCTCAGAGTCCACATCTGTAAAATAGGAATTAAATGAGTGATATCCATCTCTTTAATTCTGGGAGCCCCACATGGGATGGGGACTGTAACTACCTCAGAACTTAGTATGGTGCTTAGCATATAGTAAGAATTTAATACAGCAGTTATTATCCAATTTTTCCAAAACACTCCTGCATTGGGTGGGCTTACTCTAAGGGTATTAAATCAGATGAGGGCAGCAGGTGGAGAAGAAATTACCCCTCATCCCAAGAAGAGGAGAAAGAGGAGGAACTGAGATTCTCAATAATGCTTTGGAACCAAAAATTCCCCAGAAAGAGGAGGACCTTGGAAATATTCACAAGTTTCACAGTTGGGTCACCTCCTCTAACCTCTTCCACCACTATGATTTTCTAAAGGTGTTAAGCACATCCCCACCAGCATTTTCCACATTTCCCTGGTTTTAATCGAAACTGCATAGAAATCCTTCATGCCATTTTATAAATAAAACTCAACACACAGAGGGAAAATGAAGTACAGATGCATCATTTGAATACACAAATACCATGTTCACAGAGGACTTGTAAACTGGGTTCCTTCTGCTGTTATAATTTACAATTACTTATCACATTAGTTCTTAATTGTCTTTTCAGAGAGCACTCAATTACAAAATTAGAATCCTTATCTTTGTAAAGCAGCCACCTCCTCTACCTACTCCCTAAAATGTTCAAATGGCAGAGAGAAATGTCTCCCTTCCAGCATTCCTGTTCATTAAAAGGCTGTGTCCTAAATCAAAGCAGGAGTGTGCTTTGTTTTTCAGGAGAGCGGAAGAGGGAGAGAGAGAAAGAGAGAGAGTGTTAGACCAAGCTGGGCATGGAGGAATGACTCACTAGAAATATATTTGAAGAGGACTATTGTCATGGATTAATTCTCTTCTTTCCTGGCCCAAATCACACTGCCAAAATTAGTAGACACTCATGTTGATTTGGTTATTCCAACTGCATTTCCCATGCCAACTTTTAAATACAATGAGAATGAAGCAGTGCAGAACTGTCAGGGGGAGAAAGGAACATAAAGCGCAAATAATAAAAATAATAACAGTGATAATGGTAATAGTCTTTTACTGTATGCCAAGTACTGTAATAACAGCTAGGTTAGATACAAGCTAATTAGTTTGGACCCTAATCCCCAAGGAGAGAAGAAAGAGGAGGAACTGAAGATTCTCAATAATAATAATAATAATAATAATAATAATAACAATGGTGGCATTTGTTAAGCATGTACTATGTGCCAAGCACTGCTCTAAGCACTGGAGGGGTACAAGGTAATCAGGTTGTCTCACATGGAGCTCACAGTCTTAATCCCCATTTTCCAGATGAGGTAACTGAGGTCCAGAGAAGTGAAGTGACTTGCACAAATTCAGAGTTGACAAATGGCAGAGCCAGGATTAGAACCCATGACCTCTGACTCCCAAGCCCAGACTATTTCCACTGAGCCACGCTGCTTCTCTATCAATGCTTTGGAACCAAAAATTTCCCAGAAAGAGGAGGACCTTGGGAATAGTCACAAGTTTCACAATCAGGTCATCTCCCCAAACGTCTTCTACCTCTATGATTTTCTAAAAGTGTTAAGCACGTTCCCACCGGCATTTTCCACATTTCCCTGGTTTTAATTGAAACTGCACAGTCCCTATCCCACATGGGGCTCAGTGTATTAATCCCCATTTTACAGATGAGGTAACAAATACCACAAAAAAAATGCTTGTGTTGTCCAAATATTACCATCAACAAGCATCAGTACAATCAGGCCCTGAATGACAAATCACTGACCTACTAAATGATTGATCAGACCAAACATTGGATTTTATCTTCACCTTTAATTCTGGACTCTACCCTCCACCCAACACTACCCTTGCATTGGTTTCAACCTTCATGCAGGTTTGCAGTGATTGATTAATCAATTGATTTAGGAGCTGATTGTAATCCATTTTTTGACAACATCAGTGGATGACTATTAGTTATTTGATTTTTGAGGACTGGTCATTTTACAGAGCCTGAACAACTTGCTATACCACCTGGATCAAATCTTTGCCTCATCCAAGCTATGAAAACTCAAGCAGTAATAGCCTGTGAACAAGGAATATTAAATATTAATGCTTGTACAAATGGCATTTCTCATTCTCAATATCCTTTATTTCTCTTTTTTTATGCTTGCTACTTGCATTTATTTCATCCTCTGAAATTATGTAAGTTGTGCAATCACAATTCATAAATCCATAGTGTAATTAGAACTGATTCATATCATTTCCCCCCCCCCCCCCCCCGGGATTCCTAACTTCCTCCCAGCCTCACAGCACTTGAGTATGTGGACCCGAAACATAAGCATTTGTTGTGGACACTGTACTACGCTCTGGGGTAGATATAAGAAAGTTTCTCCATCTTGGGATGATTGCACACCTGAGTCAACAATGTCCTCCCTGAATGCCCCACTTTTCCCCTTGTCTCTGGAGTCCTGCTCTCCAGGCCTCCAGGATGCTGGGCCCAGGATTCCCCAGAGCCAGCCTCAGGGATGAGAAAAGAAGGAGAGATTTCAGGGTTCAACTTCCACCTCTCCTCTATCTGTTCCCACACTGGCACCACCATCCTCCCCATCTCTGAATCCTGCAACCTTGACATTATCCATGACTCCTCCCATTCTTTCAACTCCTATATTTGGCCTGTCCCCAAATTTTGGCATTTGTTTCCTCTACAACATTTCCAGGATCCTCCCCTTCTTCTCCATCCAAACTACCACTAAACTGGTCCAAGCACCTGCCATGCCCCAATACTGCCTACCTGTAGTATTGATCTTCTCCAGGGTTTTCTTGCCTCCATCTTCTCCTTTCTTCTGTCCCTTCTTCACTCTGCTCCTTGCATCATCTTTCTAAAACTTCTCTCTGCACACGATTCTCCACCCCTCAGAAACCTCCAATGGTTAACCATTCATGTCTGCATCATGCAGAAACTCCTGACCAATGGTTTTAAGGCACATCATCAGTTCTCTCCATCTTACCTATCCTATGTCTTTTTCTACTACACCTCATCTTGCACTCTCCTTTCCTCCCAGAATCATCTTGTCACCATGCCTCATTCTCAACTCTCCCAACTACAACCTGCCTGGAAACCTCTCCCTCTTCAATTCCTCTAGGCCATGACTTTCCTCATCTTCAAAGCCTTTCTGACGTCCTACCTCCTTCAAGAGACTTTCTCTGAACAATTTTTCATTTTCCCATATTACACGCTCACCATGAGCTCAATGTGGGACTGTGTCTCATCTGATTATTTTATATCTACTACAGCGCTTATTACAGTGCTTGGCACATAGAAATAGATTAACAAATACCACAATTATTAAAAGCACTTGGGCACACACTCTTCCCCTCTCTCATTGGCATCTTTAACCTTTCATTCTCTAGCTTTTTGGAGCAACCTTCTTTGACCTAATCTTTCAGATAACAGCTCCCCCAACCTTCAGAGTTCTCCTAAAATCTCACCTCCTCTAATCAACCTTCCACAGCTAACTCTCCAAATTTAAGTCAAATCAACCCATTAGTCATCTCTCACACTTACATATTTTATACCCTCCCTCAGCACTTACGTATGATCGATGTACAATCAATTTATTTGTTCAGATTCATAAATATGTCAGCTCCTTATGGGCGGGGAACATGGTCTCAAGGTTCTGTTGAGCTTTTCCAAGTTCTTAGTTCTGTCCTTGCATCCAGTGGATGCTACAAAAAATACATTTACTACCACTGTTACTATTTTATAACAATTGGTTATGGCATTTGTTAAGCTTTTACTACATGCAAAGCACTGTTCTAAGCACTGGGGAGGATACAAGGTGATCAGGTTGTCCCACGTGGGGCTCACAGTCTTCATCCCCATTTTACAGATGAGGTGATGGAGGAACAGAGAAGTTAAGTGACTTTCCCAAAGTCACACAGCTGACGAGCAGCTGAACGGGGATTTGAACCCATGACTTCTGACCCCCCCAAGCCCGTGCTCTTTCCAGTGAGCCACGCTGCTTCTCCGAATAACTTCTAAATAAGGCATAGCCTTTCAGCGATGCACATGACTTTTTATAATAAATTTGTATCAATAATGGTCTAATGCTTTAAATAAATTAGGCTATGATAAAAGTAAGAATCTAAAATAACCATTATCGTCTCAGGTAAGCTGCTCAGAGGTAAATGTTCTGTTTGTCTCTGAAAATGTACATGCATTGCTGGAATAACACTGATATACCGAAAAGCCTGGCAGTTTGTTAGCAGCAGTAAAGACTCTAATTTAAAGTGTTTTTAGAGAAAATTGAGGTGATTACTCAGGCCAACATTTTTGCAGATAAAAGTGGAGTGCAAAACTGGCTCAGAGTCAATATAGCTAATATTTATCAAATATAAAGTGATCTGCCAGGATTTCTATTGAAGTGTATTGTCTTCTGACCTCAGTTACATTCTGATTGAATATTCTACGCAAAGTCATCCTAAATTCACTTTGCAATTGCCAAATGCCTTTCCTCCAAAGTCCTCATACCACTGTAGTGTTTTGCTCGATATTAATTAAATTACAAATTCTGTACTTTTAAAGAATCATGACAATTGTTGTAAGGGAAATGTCTCCATTTTCTTTAATACCATTTTACTGTTGAAAATTTTACTAGATTTAATTTGTAACCCAGAATTGTGTTTTACCTAGAAGAGCACACTCAAGCCATAATAATAATAATAATAATAATAGTAACTGTGGTATTTATTCAGCATTTATTACTTATTTGCTGTACAAAATACTGTACTAAGCACTGGTGCAGATACAATACACTCAGATTGGACACAGTCTCTGTCCCTCATGGAGCTCACAGTCTAAGGGGGATGGAGAAGAGTTAGAGAAGCAGCATGGCTCAGTGGAAAGAGCCCGGGTTTGGGAGTCAGAGGTCAGGGGTTCGAATCCGGACTCTGCCACTTGTCAGCTGTGTGACTGTGGGCAAGTCACTTAACTTCTCTGTGCCTCAGTTACCTCATCTGTAAATTGGGGGTTAAGACTGTGAGCCTCATGTGGGACAACGTGATGACTCTGTATCTACCCCAGCACTTAGAACAGTGCTCTGCACATAGTAAGTGCTTAACAAATACCAACATTATTATTGAATCCCCATTTTACAGATAAGGAAACTGAGGAACAGAGAAGTTAGGTGACTTGCCCAAGGATGCACAGCAGACAAGTAACAGAGCCAGGATTAGAATACAAGTTCCCAACTCACAGACGTGTGCTTTTTTCATTAGGCAACACCGCTTCATAGCTACGGAGTACCCCATGTTTCAGCAAAATCCACAATGGACAGGGCTCCAGTGGGAATATAAAAGTCACAGAATATGAAATTTTTTGCTTCAAGTCTGTCTCTTCATTGGAGTTCAAGATTCCAAAAAATCCTCATGTCTCTAGAGTCCATTTAAGATTTTGCTGAGGTATAGAAATAGGACCTAAATTTCCCTTCATTCCTCTACAGAGCTAGAAGGGGACTATTCTCATCCAACTCTTCTCTAGCATGCAGAGGAGTAGAGGAGCTGGGCGGGGGGGGACGGGGGTAGGTGTCCTGCCTGGCAGATCATACTCCATGATTCTCACTAGACCTCCATCCCAGAGACAAAAAGCAGGGTTCAAGCATCTCCTCCTTCCCAGAAGCTCCAGGTTCTGAATGGAAGAGAAGATAAAATTTGAAATGCCCCCATGGTTTACTGTGGAGAGCTGTCCACCTTGAGCACTGTGCCTTAGAGTGAGGAACAGAAAAGTCCAATCAGATCGGGCAAATGGGCCTGAAAATAAAAGAAAAAAAAAACTAGAAATGTGTCTAGACTTTGTCAAAGGCCCTTTGACACCTCTAGAGAAAGCAAGCATTCTCCTAGAGGCTATCTTCTTATGACGAAGAGAATAATGACTCTGAATTTAGTAGTAGTAATATGAGTAGCAGTAATACCATGTTTCGAGCAATCCCTAAGGGCTGTTTTCGGTGCTTAGATAATACCAAATAAAGAAGTAAAACGTTTTGTGCCTAGAAGGAGCTTAAATCTACAGTCCACACCTGAAGTCAGCCCCCCAAAAACAAGAATACTGTTCTTTGAAGAAGAAGGTATCCCATGAGAAGCAGCATGGCTCAGTGGAAAGAGCACGGGCTTTGGAGTCAGAGTTCATGGGTTCGAATCCCGGCTTGGCCACTTGTCAGCTGTGTGACTTTGGGCAAGTCACTTAACTTCTCTGTGCCTCAGTTACCTCATCTGTAAAATGGGGATTAAGACTGTGAGCCCCACATGGGACAACCTGATTCCCCTGTGACTACCCCAGCGCTTAGAACAGTGCTGGGCACATAGTAAGCGCTTAACAAATACCAACATTATTATTATTATTAGACTGCATTAGCTCAATTTTCCCGGATTTTGAGAGACAAGTCCATTTGGCCCAGGGGGCTCTATGGCACCATAAGTGAGAGCCTAGTGGCAATTTCTGGGTATTTGCAATTCCTCCATCCCAGTGATCTCAATCAAGTTCATGCCCACAAAATCCAGGAGAATCGAGCTAATTTTTGTCAGCTGTACTTTGTTTTCAAACCCAGTTTCTTTTTCCTATCTTTGACTCTCCATCAATGAAATAATGAGGTTCATATGGTAACTTAATAGTTTAGATTCATAGGGAAAAGAAGTGAATAATCTATAATCACTGGAGTAAAAAGGGGATTTTGTTCAGGATTATTGTGCTGTCAGAAAAACTTTCTGGTGGGAAGCGGCAGCCCAGAAAAGTTACCATAGTTTCCTTTAAATGTCTCCACCTGTTCAATGACCTTCTCTACAGAAAGTTTTATTTTTCTAGGCCTCTGGCTCTGTATTTAGATGAAACCAGAAGAACTGTCATCTGGGGCACTGCTTATAAACTCTCTAACTGGCTCTGAGAGGATCTCAGATGGTGACTGGCTAAGAGGGCATATAAATGTATGCCCACCCTACAGAGCTCCACACCTTGACTTGCTTCAGTGCTGCCTTCTGGAAAAGTGGGTCTAAGGCATGAATAGCCCTAAATAAAGCAGATAATCGTTCTTTCCGCTCGTACTGGCCTCCAACTATAGCTGGCCAACTCTGAAATCTGCAGAAGTGGGAGGGGTTAGCCCAAGGGGAAAGGTAAATTGGTTCCCACATTTCCACCTCCCCTTCCTCTAAACCACTACTACTGCAAATCCCTCACACAACCTAACACCTACTCAAGCGCGTGTGCACACACACACACACACACAAAAAGAAAAAACACATCACTTTCTCAATGCACACTCACAAACACACTAGAATTCTGATTCAGCCAGGTCTCATTAAAAGAGATTTAACTGTAATTATGCACACAGACAATGCTGTAGCTCTGCCCTCATCCCTTCCTTATCTCATGTAGCATTTTCTATTGTACTGCAAGTTATTTAAGACCACATCAAAGTTTTTCTTACCATCTGAAACCCCAGATCTTCCCAATGATAGAAATCACCACCTGAATGCCTGTCCGTCTGGCTTTGCCCCAGTATTTTTGAAACAAGAATCCGGCTTCCATTAACTTGTAGGAACAGGGAATGCCCGACAACTGATACCGGTGGCTTGGGATCAGAACAAGGGGCCTTTGGCAGGTCTACTGATTTCAGAAAACAAAAGAAAGCCCTCCCCAACCTTTCCTTCAGTGTCAAAGTGGACAGAAGAACTTGGATGGTTGAAATGGGCTATTGGTTGCTTAGTCATTCACATCTCTCATATCGAGGAGGGACTTGCAGGGAAAATTCCATTTAGAGGCTGTTCATGACCACAGATGGATTCTCAACTAGCCTATTGACTCCATTTTAGGGAAAGTCACTGAATTGTGTGGGAAATTCTGTGTTACCTTCCACGGGGTTTAATGGTTCTGAGCTCATTACACAGTTCTCTTTCAGGAGACTGTGGGAATAAAAGCCAAAGCAGCTGAAGTAGCCACCATTAGAGTGGGGATCAGGAGAATCTCCTCAAGGTCTTTACAGAGAGAGAAGACAAAGAGAAGGTTGGAAAGGCCAAAGCTTTCTATCTTTTCTGTCAATCATTTTTCTCTTTCTAGGTCATTCCTGGGCACTCGAACTAGAGCCTACCTGCTGTCTTTCCCCAAGATGGGTCCAATTCCACTTGTCAGGATTTTTCATTTATTTATAATTGCACTCACCTCTTTGCCACTGGAGCAAGTGTGTGATTCTAGGGAAATCTGCAGGAGTTCTCAGGGAAAGCCAGTCAGACTATGGAATATCAGTCAGCTTCCGTTTAGCATAACTTTACAAGTAAACATTACAGCTCACTCAATCCAAAGAGAGCAGTCTTCGCTGAGTGTTGTGGAAAGGGGAACCTAATTTTGTTGGCCCAGTCCTGCCTTTGGAAAATCCTATCCTAGGGGCCCAACTATCCCACTCATGACTCTGAAAGCATGGACTTTTTAATTTTAATGGTATTTTTTAAGTGCTTACTATGTGCCAGGCACTGTACTAAGTGCTAGAATACAAGATAATCAGGTTGGACAGTCCATGTCCTACATAGGGCTCACAGTCTCCCCCAGCCCCAGATTTGGGAAGTCATATCACTTCATCTTTCCTCCACCTGCCCCCAAACTCTTCCTCAGTTAATCTGGAGCTCAGCCAGTTCCATTTCATGCTCATGGCAGGGGCGGATAGGTTTTGTGTGCTGGGAGAGAGAGAGGAATTTGTGGAGCGTGAAATGGAAAATGACAGAGCCTCGGACAGCAAAGGGATTTGTTCAGGGATGGACAGGAAACTATTAACGTAAGGGAGGCCACACGGTCCTGAGGCAGATTTGGGACTGAGAAAGGACAGGAACAGAAATGGATTGAAGCAGGTTGGAAGTAAGGAGTTGAGTGGAGAGTTAGCAGTGGAGATTGGAGTTGGGCTGGAGACACAAGGTGAAAAAGCAGCAAAACTAGAGGAGGATATCCCAACTGGATTATTGTGTCAACCTCCTCTCTGATCTCCCTTCCTCCTGCCTCTCCCCACTCCAGTCATTCCACTTCATTCCGCTGCCCGGATCATCTTCTTACAGAAACGCTCTGGGCATGTCACTGCCCTCCTCAAAAACCTCCTGTGGTTGCCTATCAACCTTTGCACGAAACAAAAACTCCTCCCTCTTGGCTTCAAAGCTCTCCATCACCTTGCCACCTCCTTACCTCACCTCCCTTCTCTCTTTCTACTGCCCACAACGTACACTCTGCTCCTCTGCCGCTCACCTCCTCACGGTCCCCTGTTCACACCCTCCCACCATCGACCCCTGGCCCACATCCTACCACTGTCCTGGCATGCCCTCCCTCCTCACCTCCACCAAACTAACTCTCTTCTCCTCTTCAACCCCCTACTGAGAGCTCACGTCCTCCAGGAGGCCTTCCCAGACCCAGCCCCCCCTTTCCCTCTGCTCCCCCTCTCCTCCCCTCCCCCCACTCTCTGCTCTTCCCCCTTCCCCTCCCCTCAGCACTGTGCTCATTTGTATATATAACTTATTACCGTATTTATTTTGTTAATGAGGTGTATATCTCCTTGATTCTATTTATCTTGATGTTGTTGTCTTGTTTTTGTTTTATTCTGTTTTGTTTTGGTGTCTGTCTCCCCTGTTTAGACTGTGAGCCCATCATTGGGCAGGGATTGTCTCTATCTGCTGCCAAATTGTACATTCCAAGTGCTTAATAATAATAATAATAATAATAATAATGTTGGTATTTGTTAAGCACTTACTATGTGCCAAGCACTGTTCTAAGTGCTGAGGGAGATATACGGTCATCAGGTTGTCCCACGTAGGGCTCACAGTCTTCATCTCCATTTTACAGATGAGGTAACTGAGGCACAGTGAAGTTAAGTGACTTCCCCAAAGTCACACAGCTGACAAGTGGTGGAGTCAGGATTAAAACCCATGCCATCTGACTCCCAAGTCTGGGCTCTTGCCACTGAGCCACGCTGAGTGTTCTGCACATAGTAAGTGCTCAATAAATACTATTGAATGAATGAGAAGGCTTTCCTGGGAACCAGATAGATGAAGGTCCAGAGGCTCTGCCAAGGAGAATGGGTGAGCCTGAGGAGGGGAGGTGCGATCTCGCCAGTAATGACTCATTCATTCAATCATATATATTGAGCACTTACTGTGTGCAGAGCACTATACTAAGCGCTTGAACACTTCAGAACTTTGGGAAGGCTCAAGGGAAATCACTAGGGTGAGTAGCAGGGTTGAGGACAGAAAAAGAAATGATATTTCTTTTACAATCATTTCTCTCTCCTTTTTTTTCCTCTCTCACACTGTTTTGCTCTTTCTCTATTTTCCTTCCTATATAACTCCTGCTTGATGTCATTGTCTGATTTTCTACCTCCCTCTCTGATTTTTTCTCTCCTATCCTCAATATGCCACTAGATCGTAAGTTCCTTGAAGGTGGGACGATTGTCTACCAGCTCTATTATATTGTACTCACTCAAGTGCATAATAGAGTGTTCCATGATGCTGCTGCTTAGCCACACTTAGTGAGAAGTAGCACCGTGTAGTGGATAGAGCATGGCCTGGAAGTCAGAAGATCATAGGTTCTAATCCTGGCTCTGCCTCATGTTTGCTATGTGACCTTGGGCAAATCACTTCACTTCTCTGTGCTTCAGTTACCTCATCGGTAAAATGGAAATTCAGACTGTGAGTCCCACATGGGACAGAGACTGTGTACAATACGATTTGCGTGTATTCACCCCAGCGCTTAGTACAGAGGTTGGCACATAGCAAGCACTTAATAATAATAATGTTGGCATTTGTTAAGCACTTACTATGTGCAGAACACTGTTCTAAGCGCTGGGGTAGACACAGGGGAATCAGGTTGTCCCACGTGGGGCTCACAGTCATAATCCCCATTTTACAGATGAGGGAACTGAGGCACAGAGAAGTTAAGTGACTTGCCCACGGTCACACAGCTGACAAGTGGCAGAGCTGGGATTCGAACTCATGAGCCCTGACTCCAAAGCCCGTGCTACCACAATTATCATTAAGCCTTCTAGAAATCCCAATTTTTTGACTGATGTTGGAATCATTGACTCCTACCACCAGAAGTCCCACCCTTGCCCCACTTAAAATTCGATCAAATCTGGTCTCTTTATATTAAGGATCTTCTTAGGAGGCTTGAGGATAAATGACCCATAATTGTAACTTTTCCCCAAAGGCAAATTATTCAATCGAAGGCAGTGGAGGCTATCACCCTGTTAAACCCTGTCGACATTAACATTTCACCTGTTCCATCTGTTTGCATTGGACTAAATTGAATCAGTATCGATGAGTAAACAGAACCATGACGGTTGTTGTAACTATATCAGTGTTCCCTTACAAATGACACCGTCTGTTCAGGGGAGGCAGACAGCAGAATCATCCCTCTGCTCATCTCCATGACACTTCCAGATTTAGGCCTTTGTTATTTCCCTGAGCTCTGCTCTCTAGCTTCATTCTTAAGGCTTTATCCAAGGTCCTCAATCAGATCGGTCACTCAGTAGTATGTATTGAGCACTTACAGTGAGCAGAGCATCATCCTCAATGGTATTTATTGAGCACTCACAGTGTGCCGAGTACTGTACTAAGCACATGGGAGACTACAGTGCAACAGAGTTGGCAGACTTGTTCCCTGCCCACAGCAGGCTAGAGAGAGGCACAAGGGTCCAGGTGATGAGATGGGTGGAGAGATATGCCGGTGGCAAAGGCCCTCAGGGGGCATGGGGTGAAACAGAACAGAGGGTGGCATAGAGAGAAGTAGGGAGGCATGAAATGCTTGTGCGAGTACAATAGAGTAGGTAGCCATGATCACCCCCCTCAAGGATGATCCCCTTCTCTCAATTACCATCTGTTCTCCTCCCAAGATGTGACCCTTACTAAGGCAGGCCTAGGGAGTCCCTAGGGTGGCTCTTTGATGATAAATAAGGCAACATTTTGGGTGAGTCACTCCCTAGAGCTATTCCCTTCCCTTTCAGCCATTTGAAATGTGAGCATTGTTTCTGATTGTTAATCACTGAGGCTCCTCACAACTTAACAACTGAGCAGCTCTCTCTTTGCTCCATTGCCCTTCCCAGGCCAAGAACACTCTTCCCCTTGCTGTGCCCACCTCCTCCTCCTCCCCCCCACCAACTTGAGATGAGGGGGCAGAGATCATCCAATCCACTTTTCCTCTCTGTCTCACAATAGTCTGCTTTGTTCTGCTCTTTTCTTCATTAACGACTCTAGGGACCTCAGGTGTGCTTCAACCTTTCCAGTCAACAAAGCCCACAGTCCACAATTGGCTCAAATTCCTACTGTTCTGCCTTGGAGCTATGGCCATCCAAGGGAGATTTTGTCATTTGGATTCAGTTTTTGAATTATTGATGGGGAAGACTGTCATGCAATATTCACGAGATTTAGCTACCCCTAGAGTGCGTAAAATTTTAATCTTGCCCCCTCTAACTACAGCACACAAAATCAATCAGGCAGCTTAGGGTTTCTTTAACTTCAAAGAATATCTATTAGCTCTCCTTCCCACAATCCCAGGCAGAGAGGCTCTGCTCCAGTCCCTCATCACCACAAGAAAAATAAATGCCCGAAGACGTGTTTCTTCAAGAAGAGAGTATCACAAGCAGAAGATGGAGAGGAGTGCTGGATTTATTTTCTCTGCTAAAAAAAAAAAATAAAATAATTAAAGCTTCTGTGGGTTTCTGTACCCCTGCTGATCACCTTTTCAAATCGGCCTATTTTAGCCGAAAATTGCAGGACTGAATGCTCCATTACCCAGTATGCAGCAGAAAAACATGAGAGTGATATTGGAGAGGCAGGTGAATTCTCAATAAGCATGTAAACCACAGTGGAATTATAGATCGCTCCTTAGGCAAAATGTGTATATTTGGAACAATCTTCCCATAGAAATAGAGGTTCTTTGCCTTACCATTGAACAACATCATTTCAGGGCTTTTAGGCCTGACATCTCGCCAATAGCAGGGCAAAGATAAGTTAAACATTTGGCCTTCTCAGGAGGGCAAGCAGAGGTTAACTAGTAAGGAGTTTCTGGTCCCTGCAGAACAGTCTCCACAAGGAGAGTATCTGCTCTGTGGGCTTCTCCTGGCCCGAAGCTTGCAAGTGGCTACGTGACTCCCTCTTCCTGCCCAACCAGATGCTATTACCCCCGATACCAAGAGCCCATTTCCAAAAATTAATCAGGCTCCTTTTCTAAAATAAATCCCATCTTTTATCAGAATGGGACTCTGGAACACTCAGCAAACAGTGTGTTTCTGTTCCAGATACATGGGTAAAATGGTCCATGACGTTTGAGGCAGTAAAGCTGCCAACATAATCCAAAATCACGGAGGTATTTGACAAAACCACTCTTGTAAGAGGGAAGTTTCTATTTGTTGAATGCCTTTAAACTGGGCTGACATTCACTGGCTTGGGAGGAAGAGGGGAAAGGTGAAAACAGGAGAATAAACACCCAGCCTCCTTTCCTTCTGTAGCTGAAGATTCATGGAAAAGGGTCATTTAAAATGCCTTTCAATGACGTGCATTTTATGAATCCAGGCTCCCCAGCCAGAGCAGAGCAAAGAGGTCTGTGGATACTTTAACTCATTCAGTCTCTTAACTTGATACTGTAAACATGAGCCCTCCTTTTCTGCTAGCCCTCTGAGGCTGAGTTACTCACAGGCTAAGGCTACCTCCTAAAGAAGTCCAGGGCAGAGAATAAGACCTGGGTCATTTTCCCAGGGCCTGCTATAATCAGCAGAAAAAACTTTCCACTCTCTGCTTCTTTCAGGGGGGTCAGGGACTGTGAATGGTCCTGGGGCTCTGAGGTCCAAAGGATTTTCAGGCTCAGTACCACCCCCCACCAACTCATTCCTGACCCTGGCCATGGAAATGGCAGGAGGCCTGCGATGGGGAGAAAGAAGCAGCAGAAGAGACCCGGGTTTGAAATGCACTCATCTTTGAGTTCACTGCACATGCTCAGTAAAATAAATGATAGCCAGTACTCAGAATCCTTGGGTCCTCCACAGGAGAGACTTGCATGGGTATAGTATGGCTCAGGAGTTGGGAATTACAACTGTTACCCTGTCGTACCTGAAGCATCTACAATGAGTTTGATGTGAAAGGCAAGGGAACTGTGTTTCTGAGGAGATGAGAAACTGCCCAACATGAAAAATGATGAGGAATTAAGAGGGAAAATAAAATTTCAAATAATAGTTTATATGGCCCATGCATTTCTCTGCTTGATGGGCTAAGACTAGAGAGGGTGAAGGTGTGGAAATGAAATCAAGCAAATAAGACTACCCAGAAAAATGCTTTTCCCCCTCCTGGATTGGTGATGATGAGCCTGCAACTTCACCCAGAATTCCCCATTGCTGCTGCTCAAACCTCGTAAAGTTTCTGTAAATGCATGAAACCATCTAGCTCTGCTCCCTGCAATCGATGCTATCTATTGAGCGTGCACTGTGTGTGGAACACTGTACTAAGTGCTTGAGGGAGTACAACAGAGTTGGTAGACATGTTCCTTGCTCACAACAAGATTACAGCCTAAAGGGAGAGACATATGTTAATATAAATAATTTATAATACATAATTTATAGATACGCACAAAAGTTCTGTGGGGGTGAGGGTGGGGTAAAAATCAACGGCCCAAAGATCACAGATGTAAGTGCAAGGACAGCACAAAAGAGAGAGGGAGCTGGAAAAAGCAGGGAAATGTTTCTGTAGGAAAATGCTCCAGGCAGCAGAGTGAAGTATGGACATGAGTGGGAAGAGACAGGAGGCAGTGATCAGCAAGGAGGCAGAAGTAGAAGTCAAGGCAGGATAGGATAAGCACTTGGGTCAGTGTAGTAACAGAAGAGGAAAAGGAGGATTTTACTGAATCCTCTCAAGGTTCCCCTCAGGACACAAGGGTTCCTTAGCAAAATAGGCTTATCAGCTTAGGCGATTTGTGTTTTATGAATCTTTAAATGCAATTCAGTCTTGCTGTCCCCATTTAACTTATAACTCTTTGGGAGCAAGGTGATTCCAGAGAGCAACATGGTTATCTGCACCGTGGCTTAGTGGAAAGAGTACGGGCTTGGGAGTCAGAGGTCGTGAGTTTTAATGCCGGCTCTGCCACTTGTCAGCTGTGTGACTGTGGGCAAGTCACTTAACTTCTCTGTGCTTCAGTTCCCTCATCTGTAAAATGGGGATTAAGACTGTGAGCCTCACGTGGGACAATATGATTACCTTGTATCTACCCCAGCACTTAGAACAGTGCTCTGCACATAATAAGCGCTTAACAAACACCAACATTATTATTATAACCTTGTATCTATCCCAGCATTTAGAACAGTGCTTGGTACATAGTAACTGCTTAACAAATACCATCATTGTTATTATTATTATTACACAAAGGATTCTAAAAAGGACTCTTTGGCTGAGTGGCTGAAACATATCAATCCATTAATCAATGAATCAATATTATTATCTAGAGGATTTGGTGCAGAACACTGTACTAATTGCTTGAGGGAGCACAATAAATTTAGGAGATACAATCCATATCTGCAAAGTGGTTATAGTCTACTAAAAGAGATAGCTACTAAAATAAATTACAGTTCAAGGGAGAAGCAATGGTTTAAAGATATATACAAAAGTGCTGGGGCAGGGAGAGAAGAGTGCCCAAGTGCATAGGAGACAAGGATGTGCTGGAGTGGGAGGGAGGTTGAAGTGGACGCAGAACTGGTAAATGAGAGATTACTCAGGGAAGCACCTGGTTCAGCAGCTTCATGGCATATTCACCAGCTGTGAGTTTGAATCCTTGGGCCACTTATTCTTCTCTGACCCTAGCATATCCAAAGGCAACTGATGCCCCACACTGGACATCACTTTCCCCAGGAGGTTGGTTTTTTTTTTAAATGGTATTTGTTAAGCACTTGCTATATGCCAAGCACTGTACTAAGTGCTGGGGAAGGTACAAGATAATTGGATTCCATACAGACCCTGTCCCACATAGGGTTTACAGGCTTAATCTCATTTTGCAGATGAGGGAACCAAGAAACAGAGAAGCTAACTGACTTAACCAACGTTTCACAGCAGACAAGTGGCAGAGTCAGGATTAGAACCCAGTGCCTCTGACTCCCAGGCCTGTGCTCTTTCCACATGGCCACACTGCTCCCCTCAGTTAAATGCTGATGTGGCATTCTGCCTTCTGCCTCCTCATACTACTTCCTCCTTCTCTACAGTCTCACATTTCCTCCTGATTTCAGGACAACTCTATTTGGATCTCCTGCCACCACTTCTAACTTTTCATGTCCAAAACAGAACTCTTTTTCCTCACACCCAAACCCTTTTCTTCTCCTTTCTTTTCCATCCCTGTCTACCACACCACCTTCCTCCCTGTTTCACAAGCCCCAAACCACGGCATTATCCTTGATTCATCTCTCTCATTCAACCCACATATTTAATTTCACCAAATCTTGTCAGTCCTACCTTACAACACAGCTAAAATCTGCCTTTTCCTTTCCACTCAAACTGCTTCTATGCTGATCCAAGAACTTATCCAATCCCACCTTGGCTACTGCATCAGTCTCCTCACTGACCTCCCTGCCTCTATCTCTCCCCACTCCTTACTTTACTCTGCCACCTGGATCATTTTTTCTAAAAAAAATTCAAATCCTCCCTTGATTGCCCATCCACCTCCATGTCAAAGGTAAAGTCCTTACAATTGGCTTTTAAACACTCAATCACCTTTCTCCCTCCTCCTATACCTCTCTGATTTCCTACTACAGCCCAGCCTGCACACTTGTCTCCTCCAATACTGATCTACTCACTGCACTTTGATCTCATCTGTTTTGCTGCCAACCGCTTGCCCACTTCTTCCCTCTGGTCTGGAATTCCCTCTGACTTTGTATGTGGCAGACCACCACTCTCTCCACCTTATTAAAATCTCACCTCCTCCAAGAGGCCTTCCCTGACTAAGCCTACATTTCCCCTACTCCCTCTCTCTTCAGGGTCACCCATGCACTTGATATTCACCCTCCTCCTCAGCCCCACAGTACTTATGCACGTACCGTAATGTCTGTCTCCCCTTAGAGACTGTAACTCCTTGTAGGCAGGGAATGTGTCTCCCAACTCTGTTAGTGTACTTTCCCAAGTGCTGAGTATAGTGCCCTGCTCACAGTAAGCACTCAAGAAATACCACTGATGGATTGATTAAAAGCTGTGAGGAATTATTATTAAAAGAAAGCAATTGGGAAATGTTCACGAAAGCTTCAAAATTATAAAATAATTCTGATGACCTCCTGGATAAAGCAGGGGGACTTCTCAGTCTTCCCTGAGAAAACACCAATCAATGAATAATATTCATTTAATAACCTACTGTGTTCTAGACACTGTGTTAAGCTCTTTGGAGAATAGAATACAGTAGAATATGTAGTCATGATCCCTGCCCTCAAGGACTAGGTTTAAAGTCTAGAGTCTATAAAACCAGTGTCCACCTACTAGAAAAAAAATAAAGCAATTATCCCTGAAATGAGATAGGTACCCAGAACAAACCAAATACCTGAGTATTTGGAGCACTGTTATAGGAAGAAGATCTCAGGGATAATTGCAAAACTACACAAAGAGCCTGGAAGTCTGCATGATGTAGAGAGGAATGGGCAACCAATGGAGGGTTCTGAGGTGTGGGGAGACGTGTAGATTGACATTTCAGAAAAGTAGGGCCCGGAGGCAGGAGAGAATGTAGGCAGGGAGATAAGACAGGAGGTAGATGCAGTGTGCCAGGACTAAGATGAAAACAGTTTGGATGGAGAGGAAGAGGTCAATCACAGAAATGTTGAGGAGGAAACAACATTGGAGACAAATTGTTTGAATAGGGAAACTACTCAACTGCCGGTAAAGCCGTGCATCGCCAAAAGTTGGAGAACTCTCATTCAGTCAATAACCACACATATTTGGCTGGAAAATGCTATTTACCTTTCAGATAGGAAATGGGATCCTCTCACACATGTAATGAAGTTTTCACAGCATCCACTGAGAGCAAAAATCTCCTCTCCTAGCCACACACCATCTTTCTGACTGTGTGAACCCAGAGGGTGAGAAATATAGTAGTCTTGGGCAGTTTTCTAATTTGGATCATTCTTTAGAGGGCTGAAAGTTTTCACAAAGGAACGATAGCAGAAATGGCCAAGGGGAAATATGCATGCTGCATCATCCCGCTCATAAGAGTGCCCAAGCAAAGAAAGCTGGAACACCATGAGGCATGCAATTTTTCCTCATTATTTCTCTCTTCTTTCTGAGCACTTACATTCAGAACGTGCAGCTATTATGGATGACAGAAAAAAACAAAAAAAAACCAAGGCATCCAAATATCTTATAACATAAGCACATTCAGCCCTTTACATAAATACCCATTTAAGGAGAAAAGCAATGGCACGTACATTTAGAATAAATAAGGATAAATTTCTCCCAAATCTGTTCTATTACACTCTCCTAAGCTCTTAGTTCAGTGCTTTGCACACAGTAAATGCTCAATAAATACCACTGATTGATTGATTTGTTGGTTTAGAAGCATGATCTGAATAAAAACATATTGCAATAGCAACCAATCAATAGTGTTTCCCCATCTATAAAATGAGGATAAAATATCTGTTTTCTATATGGTACAGCCACATTAACAGTTCCCACTTTAACTTCACCTCAGGCAGCCCACAGAATTCCCTTTCCACTCCCTTTGTGAAGAGAGAAATTGGAACAACATCCTAAGCACAGACTAAAAATGCAAAAGGGACGAATCCAACCTAGCTGTGCTTTGAGCTGGAATCGTTGGCCACCTCAAACCAATCCAGAATAGAGTAGGAACAAAATTGACAGGCAACAAAGCCTCCTTTATCGAGGCCTTGGCTCTCTCTCTCTTTCTCCCTCTCTTTCTCTCCTGTCTCCCTTGGTGGAGACTCGAGACAGATGATTATCAAAATACTCAGTGAAAACCTCTTCTAATGTACTCCCATAGAGAGGGGGCATAAACATAAGTGTGCTCGATGGAGATGACTCTGAGACTTGCTGATTTTCTGAGAGAAGTTAAAACCCTATCACCTAGTACAGGGTGGTTTCTTTGTCTTTAGTGGGTGCTCCACAAATACTTGTGACCAATGGGCCAAACATATTAATCCACCTCCATTTCTTCCGCATTCATGTCTATAGGGCCAAGTTAGCTCAATAAATACATTCAATAAATATGATTGAATGAATGAATGAACCAGAAAATGGCTCTCAGCTCAACTCTGCCCAAAATACCTTCCACTGTCCACTCCCCCACTTAGATAAATTAGGTAAAATCATTCAGGGTGTTCTTCATTAAACTCACAAGATTGGAATTTATATGAGATAACATTCAGTGAATAATCTCCTTTTAGTACCTGGGCAGATTGAGTTCCACAAAGAAATATGGCGCCAGTGATTCATGTATAATTCATTCATTCATTCAATTCAATCCTATTTACTGAGCGCGTACTGTGTGCAGCACACTGTATTAAGCACTTGAAAAGTTCAATTCAGCAACAGAGACAATCCCTACTCAACAACGGGCTCACAGTCTAGAAGGGGAACACAGACAACCAAACAAAACAAGTGGACAGGCATGAATAACATCAGAATAGATAAATACAATTATAGATATGTACACATCATTAATAAAATAAAGAGAATAATAAATATGTACAAATATACAGAAGTTCTGTGGAGCGGGGAAGGAGGTAGAATAGAGGGAGGGAGTAGGGGTGAAGGGGAGGGGAGAAGGAGAAGCAAAGGAAAAGGGTCGCTCAGTCTAGGAAGGCCTCCTGGGGGACGTGGGCTCACAGTAGGGCTTTGACGAGGGGAAGGGAGCTACTTTGGCAGATAATAATGTTGGCATTTGTTAAGCGCTTACTATGTGCAGAGCACTGTTCTAAGCGCTGGGGTAGATACAGGGTAATCAGGTTGTCCCATGTGAGGCTCACAGTTAATCCCCATTTTACAGATGAGGTAACTGAGGCACAGAGAAGTTAAGTGACTTGCCCACAGTCACACAGCTGACAAGTGGCAGAGCTGGGAGTCGAACTCATGACCTATGACTCCAAAGCCCAGGCTCTTTCCACTGAGCCATGAGGAGGGAGGCCAATTAGAACAGACTTTCTAAAAATGGCTACTGTTTCAATCGCTTTTATCTTCTCAGCTGCTTACATAGCCAAGAAAAGCACTATTGACACCTCTAAGACTGTAAGCTCCTTGTGGGCAAGGAATGTGTCTACCAAACTTTGTTACATTGTACTCTCCTAAGATCTTAATACAGCGCTCTGCACACAGTGAGCATTTGATAAATACCACCTATGGAATAAGAGAATGCTTTTCTTCCTTCCAGGCTCCTTAAAGAATGGGGTTTTAGCTAGGTAGGGTGGCCAGTGACAACACTTGAAAAAATAGACCCTGAGATGCACGTGACCTCATCATACGCATATGTTCTATTGGCCTATTGGCACACAGCATAATGTCACTTTGGTGAACGGGGTGGGCAGGGGGTGAATGGGCCATCGGGGTCGGGGAGGGAGGCTTCCACCCCTGCTCCTCTTCCCTCCCCTCTAACTTGACTGAAGGGCCCTTGGGTGGGTGACCATGGCCCCTCAACCGGCTGACAATCCACCCCCTAGCTGCTGCGTGACTGCTGGGTGACCTTGGGCAAGTCACTTCACTTCTTTTAGACCTCAGTCCCTCACATCGTGGCTCAGTGGAAAGAGTCCGGGCTTGGGAGTCAGATATCATCAGAGTTCGAATCCCAGCTCTGCTACTTGTCAGTTATGTGACTGTGGGCAAGTCACTTCTCTGTGCCTCAGTTTCCTCATCTGTAAAATGGGGATTAAGACTGTGAGCCTCACATGGGACAATCGGATTACCCTGTATCTCCTCCAGCGCTTAAAACAGTGCTCTCCACATAGTAAGCGCTTAACAAATACCAACATTATTATTATTAATTAAGTGCTTACTATGTGCCAAACACTGTACAAAGCATTGGGGTAGATACAAGATAATTAGGTCTCACATGGGGCTCATAATCTAAATAGGAGGGAGAACAATATTGAATCCCCATTTCACAGATGAAGGAACTGAGGCACAGAGAAATTAAGTGACTTGCCCCAAGGTCAGACAGGAGGTGAAGGGGTGGAGCCGGGATTAAAACCCAGGTCCTCTGACCCTAGGCCCATGTTCTTTCTAGAAGGCCACACTGCTTCGCATAATATGATGACATCACACTGCCACTATTTTGAGAAAGGCTGCTCAATTCCATCCAAATCAACCCAGGTCTAGAGTGTTGCTCTGGTTGTCCTGCCCCCTCCCAATTGCTTCAGAGTCTTTCCATTCCCTTCCCAGGTCTGGGTGAAGTCTGGCTCAGTAGCCTGGCCTAGTGGAAAGAGCTCAGGCCTGGGAGTCAGAAGACCTGGGTTCTAATCCCAGGTCCACCGCTTACCTGCTGTGTGTCCTTGGGCAAGTCACTTTACTTCTCTCTGCCTCAGTTTCCCCATCTGTAAAATGGAGATTAATTACCTGTCCTCCCTCTTATTCAGACTGAGAGACAGAAGCTGTTTCTGATCTGATTATCTTGCATCTATCCCATTGCTTGCTACGGTGCTTGGTACATAGTAAACATTTAACAAACATCACCATCATTACTATTATCCAAGATCGGACTCAGTGTCAGGAGCTGCCAAAGAAGGATTGGTGCTAAAAATGTAAAAAATTGACTTTAAAGAATACAATACCATATCAGAACTGGCCAGGGGGCAGGCTAGCTGAAAACTGTACTTAGAGGAATAATGCCCTATAATTGAGGTATAAGTGAGAAGCAGCATGGCTCAGTGGAAAGAGCCCGGGCTTGGGAGTCAGAGGTCATGGTTCGAATCCCAGCTCTGCCGCTTGTCAGCTGTGTGAGTGCGGGCAAGTCACTTCACTTCTCTGTGCCTCAGTTCCCTCATCTGTAAAATGGGGATTAACTGTGAGCCTCACGTGGGACAACCCGATTACCCTGTTTCTACCCCAGCGCTTAGAACAGTGCTCTGCACATAGTAAGCGCTTAACAAATACCAACATTATTATTATTATAAAATGGGGATGAAGACTGTGAGCCTCATGTGGGACAACCTGATTACCCTGTATCTACCCCATCACTTAGAACAGTGCTCAGCACATAGTAAGTGCTTAACAAATACCAACATTATTATTATTATTGGGAGTCAGAAGACATGGGATCTAATCTAGACGTTGCCACTTGTCTTCTGTGTGACCTCGGGCAAGCCACTTAACTTCTCTGTGCCTCAGTTACCTCATCTGTAAAATGGAGATTAAGACTGTGAGCCCCACAGGGGACACGCTGATTACCTTGTATCTGCCCCAGCTCTTAGAACAGTGCTTGGCACATAGTAAGCGCTTAACAAACACCATTATTATTATTAATACCAGATGACTGGACACTCGTGTTATATAGGATGCAGCTCAAACCTATAACAGTTCATGGACTCTGCCAACTTGGCAGTTGATCGGCCACTGATGACACTCAGTGCTCTGCACATAGTAAGCGCTCAATAAATACTATTGAATGAACTCAACAATACCAGGATTTGAGACACACATAATAATAATAATAATGATGGTATTTGTTAATCACTTATTACGTGTCAAGTACTGTTCTAAGCATTGGGGTGGATAAAAGCAAATCAAGTTGGACACAGGCCCTGTCCCACATGGGGCTCACAGTCTCAATCCCCATTTTGCAGATGAGATAACTGAGGTACAGAGAAGTTAAGTGATTCACCCAATGTCACACAGCAGACAGTGGTGGAGCTAAGGTTAGAACCCATGACCTTCTGACTCCCAGGTCTGTGCTCTATCCATTGCACATGATGCCATATGCGTTATGCTGGGTATGAATTGTAGCATGAAGGCATCATGAGCCCTCTGTTCCTCTGAGGGGTTGCCTGCCCCCATCTCCCTGCCTTCATTTGACCCAGAGACATATGGGTTTATTAAAACATTGTTTAACAAATATCTAGATTATGATTGTTGAGGATTTTATTAAATGGAAAAGAATGTAAATAGTCATAGCATTTATTTGATTATTGTCTTTGACCCTTTTATATGGTATTTGTTAAGTATTATGTGCCAAGCACTGTATTAAGTGCTGGAGTAGATACAAACTAATCAGGTTGTTCACAGTCCATGACCCACATGGGACATTGGGCTCACAGTCTTAATCCCATTTTACAGATGACAAACTGGGGCACAGAGAAGCTAAGTGATTTGCCCAGGATACCCAGCAGACAAGTAATAATAATAATAATGTTGGTATTTGTTAAGCGCTTACTGTGTGCAGAGCACTGTTTTAAGCACTGGGGGAGATACAAGGTAATCAGGTTGTCCCACATGGGGCTCACAGTCTTAATTCCCATTTTACAGATGAGGGAACTGAGGCACAGAGAAGTTAAGTGACTTGCCCACAGTCACACAGCTGACAAGTGGCGGATCCGGAATTCGAACCCATGACCTCTGACTCCCAAGCCCGGGCTCTTTCCACTGAGCCATGATACTTCTCTAAGTAGCAAAGCTGGGATTAGAACTCCAGTACTTCTTACATCCAAGCCCTTGTTCTATCCACTAGACCACACTGCTTCATTGGTTGGGTGCTGAGTGACCTTAAAAGTCATTTAACTTCTCAGTGCCTCTGTTTCTTCATCTGTAAATGAGGAGTCAATACCTGTTCTTCCTCCTACTCAGACCTTGTGCCTCATGTGAGATAGGGATTGTGTCCTACCTTATTACCTTGAATCTATCCCAGGCCTTAATATAAGGTTTGGCACATAGTAAGTGTGAACATTTGACCCTCTTCTTGGCCAACCTTTGCATGCCTCTACAGTTAAAGCCTCCTTTTTACTTATGGAAAAGTCTGGAATCCAGAAAGCAGACCCAAGAAGTCTTTTCAGCAAGTGTGAACTCAAGCTGATGGTTCCATTTTCCCTTCTGAGACTTGGTTAGGAATTGGATGGGAATTTATTCCTCTGATTCCGCTTACCATTAGGTGTCTGCACTGGTGTCGTATAACAGAGCTGTGGGCTTCTGACAGAGGAGAGAAGGCAGGAAATTCACCATAATCAGCTCAGATATATTGGTGCCTTTTTTTTCCAGGAAACAAATTCAGAGAAACCAAATAAAAGTTGAAAGAGTTTTCCTTTTCTCTGAACCTTGGAACAGACAGTTATTTTATTTTAAGGCACTTTTCTTGGCACTTAGGCTAGGTTTCTTTATGACCTTAATCAGGAACATCTGCTTTTGCTACCCTGTTCACCTGTGTGTATTTTCCTAGTGCTCATCACAATGCCCTGCACACAGTAAACAATAAATACTGTAACTACAACTACTAGAGTGGCCTGAGATGGCATTCATAGATACTGGATCCACCTTTGCTGACTTAGAAGTAAAAGATGTTTGTTAAACTATGCTACACTATGGGGAGAAGCAGTGTGGACAGAGAATAGACCCAAGAGTCAGGATTCTGGGTCTAATTCCTGCTCCATCACTTGTCTGCTCTAAGACCTCAGGCAAGTCACTTGACTTCTCTGTATGTCAGTTTTCTCATATGTAAAATGGGGATGAAATATCTCCTCTCCCTCCTCCTTAGACTGTCAGCTCCTGGTGGGAAGGGACTGTGTCCAGCTTGATTATCTTGTATCTATCACAACCCTTAGCACCATCTCAGCATATAGTTAGCACTTAACAACTATGACAATTATCATTATTGTTATTTATGATATTTGTTAAATGCTCACTATGTGCCATGCACTATAATAAGTGCTGGGGTAGATGAAGGATAATCAGGTTAGGCAGAGTCTCTGTCTCACAGAGGGCTCACACTTTTAATCCTTACTTTACAGGTGAGGTAACTGAAGCACAGAGAAGTTAAATGACTTGCCCAAGGTCACACAGCAGAAAAACACACCGGGATTAGAACTCAGGCCCTCTGACTCCCAGGCCTGTGCTCTTTCCACTAGGCCATACTGCTTCTTCTATTTATTATCATTAGTGTTAATATGACAGAGGGATGTCATACAGAACACTTTACAGAAACCCATAAAGCCTAGAACATATCAATAATTGCCATGGGGACTCTGGTTTCTCCACTTTATGTTCTCCTCAAAAAGAATGTCACAGCCAGTAGATCGATCTATGGGATTTATTGACCAATTACCATGTGCAGAATACTGTACTAAGTGCCTGGGGGAATATGATAACAATAGAGTTGGTAGACATGACCCCTGTCTAGATGGAGCTTACCAACTAGAGTCATGGTACTTGGTGCCAGGAGCCAAAGGAGAGAAAAGCTGTCATTTAAAATAAGAGCAGTGGACATTAAGACAAGGGATTTCATATCAATTCAGTAATGAGGATAGGCCAATGGAAAACTGGACAGTCCAAATGCAAGGCCAGACTCTGCTCGTCTGCTAAGAAGCAGCAGTGTATGGCACACCTTGAATAATGCAGTTGCAGGTTTCCTGTCTCCTTAATTCATGAGAGAGACAAGGGTATTGCTTATCAAGGCTAAAAGTAGAGTTCTTTTCCAAAGAGAGTTTTCCAAATGAAACTCATGCCATATCATGTATCTACTGAGCTCTAACTGTTCAGAGCAGTTTTACTAAGTAAATTTTTAATGAAGTCAGAAATTGGCTGAAATGCAACAGGAGAGAATTTGACTAGTTAGAAAGGAGAACTTTATGCCTACTAGGAACTCGGATCCAATACCTTATTTTAATTTGATGATGTTTGTGGAGTTAAAGGAATGGGATAAACTCCTTTGACTAGCACTAGATCAGCATGGAAGTTCACTCCAGCCACCGGGTTCTGCCTTTCCAGAGATTCAAATAATTCATAAAGTTATGTGCTGTCAACACTTTGAATCAATAATAATGACGGTATTTGTAAAGGTCTTACTATATGCCAGGCACTGTATTAAGCAACGAATCAACAAATCAATGAGTTTATTGAGCACTTACTGCTTATAGAACATTGTATTTAGTGCTTGGGAGAGTACAGTACGACAAAGCAAAAAAGCAGCATGGCCTAGTGGATAGAGGATAGGCCTATGAGTCAGAAGGATCTGAATTCTGATACCAGCTCCATGACTTGTCTGCTGTATGACCTTGGGCAAGTTGCTTAACTTCTCTGTGCCTCAGTTACCTCATCTGTTACATGGGGATTAAGACCGTGAGCCCTCTGTGGGATGTAGATTATGTCCAACCTGAGTGGTTTGTATCTACCCTGGCGCTTAACACTTAGTACAGTGCCTGGTACACAGTAAATGCTTAAAAAATACCATGAAAAGAAGAACTGATAGACATGTTCCTTGCCCATAAGGAGTTTATAATCTAACGGGGGAGACAGGCACTAAAATGAATTACAAATAGGGGAAAAGGCAGAGAATAAGGGTAAGTATGTAAGTGCTTTGCAGCTGGGGGAAGGGTGAGTATTAAACCGCTTAGGGAATATGAACTCAAGTGCACAGGCGAGGCAGAAGGGAGGGCAATCTGGAGGAGATATGATTTTAGAAGGGCTTTGAAGATGGGAAGGACATTGGTCTGTCAGACATGAAGGGAGAGCGAGTTCCAGGACAAAGAGAGGATGTGGGCAAAAGGGATAATCCTGAGAGAGATGAGATCAAGGCAACGTGAGTAGATTGGTGTTAGGCGAGGCAAATGTTTGAGCTAGAGAAAAATGAGGCTAGGTAAGAAGGAGAGAGCTGAATCACACTCAAAAGAGACTGAGTCACTAACTCAACCAGGGAGCATATATTTTCCAAATCCCAGGCAATCAAAGCTCTTAAGGAGGCATTTGTTCCATCAGTGACATGGACATGACGGTGACATGCAGAGTCTTGAGAAGACCCTCTACTGATGATGCCAGAGTTCATGAAGTGGAGAGTGAATCTTTAGGCTTCTAATAGTCTGAGGCTTCTGTCCTTGTTTCCCTGTATCACAGTTCAAAGGTCAGGATATTGATTTGAAGCCTGGGGGACAGTCTTGGACAGGCCAACTCATTACATTCGTTCTCTCTCCCACTGCAGAAAAAGTTAACTTCAGCTGCTGCTAATGTATCTTTCTGCGGAGATTCCCTGTGAGCATGGAATGCGTCCATTTATTGTTGTACTGTACTCTCCCAAATGCTTAATACAGTGCTTGGCACACAGTAAGCACTCAATAAATACAACTGAATAGATGAATACAAAAATACCACTTCTCTCTGTGAATTACTGTCCAATAGCTGAGACCTTAAAATCCTTTTTGCCAGTGGTCTGGATGTCTTGATTTTCATTCAACATTCTTCAGTCAAGAAATGCAGTCCTCCCAGAACTCAACAGTGACTTTTTGTAGGACCTATACAAAACCAGTGTTTCCCTGTGCTCTGCTCCTTCGGCCGACTATGGTTACCCTCAGAACTGTATACGGGCTTTGTTATTTCATCAGGGATGCTGGCACACAAACAAAGAAGCAAAGAACAGATACGCACGATGCCTCCTATTCCGCTGAGAACATAGAAACAATTCACCAGTTGCCAAATGGGAAAGGACAAAATTGGTATTAATAATAATACTTTGCACTTCAATAGAGCTTTTCATTCAGGGACTTCAAATTGCTTGTAAACATTTATGAATTGAACTCCTCAAGAACTCTTTGGGAAAGGAACTGAAGAAACTGAGGCAAATAAGGGATGGTTATTGCTCAAACTTAGGTGTGGGGAAAGTGAATGTTTAATGCCTTTAAAGACACTTTGGAAGCAGCAAAGTCCTGAGACCAAAGAGCTTCCTGGGGCCTCTAAATCTTGAGATGGATTCTAGGTGCTCTGAAGTCCCCTTGCTGATTCAAATTGACCAGAAGTGGCTTCAGAAACCTCAGTGGCCCACAGGAGCTCTAGGAGGTCCAGGTTGAGCTGGATGATCATCCCATTTTAAAGGAAACCTCTCTCATGACATTGGGTGAGGGGATTACGGACCCTCCCCTCTGGGTTTATGATGGTGGGCTCAGTGCTACCCAGTTGTGACCAGATCCTCCCCTAAATCATCATCACCATCGTTGTCATGGTATTTGTTAAGCGCTTACTATACACCAGGCACTGTATTGAGTGCTGGGGTGGATACAAGCAAATCAGATTGAACACAGTTCCCTGTCCTACTTGGGGCTCACAATCTCAATCCCCATTTTACAGATGCAGTAACTGAGGCCCAGCGAAGTAAAGTGACTGACCCAAGGTCACACAGCAGACAAGTGGAGGGGCTGAGATTAGAACCCATGACCATCTGAATCCTAGGCCCATGATCTATCTACTATGCCATGCTTCTTCCCACTAGGTCCCTAGGGGATCACAAAGTGGAGATCCCCAAAAGCATGAGCCTGAGAGTCAGAGGACCTGGGTTCTAGTCCTGACACTTCCATTTGTCTACCATATGACCTCGGACAAGTCACTCAATTTTTCCGTACATCTGTTTCTTCGCCTTGAAGTAGGGATTCATTACCTGTATTCTCTCCCCGTTGTGAGTCAGGGATTTTGTCTGATCTGATTATGCTGTACCTGTCCTGGTGTTTAGCACATAACAAAAACTTAACAACCACTATCGTTATTATTATTATTAACCAATTAGTAACTATGGACAGCCAGACCCCCAGGACACCCAGAGGTTGAAAGATGGCTCAAGCTCATCCTGGCCCAACCCCCAACTTCTGATCAACCTATAACCACCATCCCCTCTAGACTCTACGCTTGTTATGGTCAGGGATGGTGCCTGCTAATTCTGATTTAATGTTCTCTCCCAAGCTCTTAGTACAGTGCTCTGCACATAGTAAGCACTCAATAAATACCATAGATTGATTAACTGATCAGGTTAGAGATGGCCTCATAGTAACTCCTGACTGCATTATAATAATTATGGTGTTTATTAAGTACTTACTATGTGCCAGGCACTGTAATAAGCACTGGGGTGGACAAGCAAATGAGGTTGGACACAATCTCTGTCCCATGTAGGGCTCACAGTCTCAATCCCCATTTTACAGATGAGGTAACTAAGGCATGGAGAAGTGAATGACTTGCCCAAAGTCACACAGCAGACAAGTGGCAAAGGCAGGATTTAGAACCCATGACCTTCTGACTCCCAGGCCCGTACTCTAGCCACTATACCATGCTGCTTTCTTTGACATAGACTGGGCACCCCATGTGGGACAGGGACTTGTGTCCAATCTGATTATCTCGTATCTATCCCAGCATGTAGTACAGAACTTGCAACACAATAACACTTAACAAATGTCAGAGTCATTATTATTAAATTTGCAGAAACTAATCATCTGGAAACTTGGTCTTTCATTCACATAGTAAAATTCTTCAAAATCTCCAAAGGGAATTAGTCCAAAGTTATTCCTAGAGCCAATAACAGCTTTTCCATTTTTTCTATTCCTCTTTGTTTGGGCCTCTGCATTTCAGGTATAACATTTCACAGTCTTAGGCCAGGTTAGAACCGTTCTAGGCACCAAAATTTGATGGTATAAAAACCACCTTTGCATTGACAAGTAATTAAAAGTAAGAGAAGCTTCAGTTTTTCAAAACATCAATTGTTGTGTAAGAAATAGTCAACTCTTTTCCATAAGAACAAGAAAGTTTCTAAGTGGCAATAAGAGAGGTCCAGCAGGATAAAAGGAAAAGCAGAGTAATTTTTTTAACTATAAAATTATAAACCCATTTAGCCTATCAGAGTGGATATCTTTACCATGTTACCTTCACTAAAACATTCTTTAATTACCCAAGAACAAGATGAACAATGTTTAATTGCTTTCCTTTCACTTTCAGTACATAGCAGCCTGAGAATTCACACTGAGGCTCTTTGATTGAATCAATATAAAGGTTAATGTCATCCTGAGGGAGTCCAGAACATGTTTTCCAGAGGATAAATGAAACTGAACTGAAGGAAGATTTTCATATCCCCATTTTCGGATTGGTTTTAATTAGAAAAATAAAATGAATAGAGCCAAGGAGCTGCAGAATGTTCTTCCAGCAAAATGATGCTATTATTTCATTCCATTTCAAAACTACAGAAGCAGGTATTCTTTTTTTTCATAAGGAAACCTGCAAGTCAGGTGCTATCTTGTGATTTTCACGGTCTTATTTTTCTTCACAACCTCTTAAGCCTAAATGATTGGAGATTTAAGCAAGAATCCCTAAAGGAAAACCAGTCCTGAATCCTTAAAGAAAAGCTACAGTGCGCAGAGATAAATGTTTGCCATACAGTTATTTGGGCTCCATAGTTACACAGTCTATTACAGGGAATCACTGCAAAGTGAGAAGCAGCATGGCCTAGTGGAAAGAGCATGACCCTTGGAGTCAGAGGACCTGGGTTCTAATCCTGGCTCTGCCAAATGCTTTTTGTGTGACTTTTGACAAGTCACTGACTAGTCTGTGCTTCTATTCTCCCTCCTACTTAGACTATGAGCCTCATGTGGGACAAGGACTGTGTCCAACCTAATTAGCTTGTTCATTCATTCAATCACATTTATTGAGTGCTTACTATGTGCAGAGCACCGCACTAAGCACTTGGTAGAGTACAGTACAACACTAAACAGACACATTCCCTGCCCCCAGTGAGCATTCAGTCTACAGGGTATCTATTTACATCTACCCCAACACTTAGAACAGTGGTTGACACATAGTAAGAGTTTAACAAATAGCATTAAAAAAAATTAGAGGTGAGAAGTAGCATTGCCATGGAAAAATAACAGGCCTGGGAATCAGAGGACCTCAGTTCTAATGCCAGCTCTGCCAATTGCTTACTGTGAGATCTTCGGCAAGTTAATTTCTCTCAGCCTCAGTTTCTTCAACTGTAAAATGAGGATTAAATACTCGTCCTTCCTCCTACTGAGACCATAAACCCCCATGTGGTTTGGGGACTGTGTCCAACCTAATTAACCTCTATCTACCCCAGTGCTTAGAACAGTGTTTAACACCTAGTAAGCACTTAACAAATACCATTAAAAAAAAGTTGAGTGATTAGTACCTTCAGACCCAGCCTAAATCCCTATTCCCCAGATGACAGTTTTAATTCATCTGGCCTCGGGGCCCAAGTAATCTTAGGGACTGTAGAGTAACCCTAGGGAGGTCATTGACTAACCTCGGGATCCTGGGCATTAAGAAACATGTGATATAGCACATGTAGAGCTGAACACACAAGTGTAACACAACCACGTCCTACACAACATTTCACCGAAATCTGTCTGAAACTACCTGATCCTAAAACGTTCCTCTGGGTGGTTCCCTGACCCCATCCTTTGTTTCAGAGCCATTGCATTCCTCTCCAAGATTCCTCTCAACTCAGGCACCACTCCTTAGTCAAAGAACACAGTAGGAAGAGATGAAGTGGAGGGAGGCTTTTCACTTAAAATAAGAATACTGGACATGGGTTTCCTGCTGCTAAATGTTAACCACATAGTAATAATAATAATATTTGTCAAGCACTTACTATGTTCCAGGCACTGTATTAAGCACTGGGGTGGATACAGGCAAATCGGGTTGGCCATAGTCCCTGGCCCACTTGGGGCTCACAGTCTTAATCCTCATTTTAGAGATGAGGTACCTGAGGCCCAGAGAAGTGAAGCAACTTGTCCAAGGTTGTACAGCAGACAAATGGCAGAGAAGGGATTAGAACCCAGATCCTTCTGACTCCCAGGCCCGTGTTCTATCCAATAGGCCACACTGCTTCTCAGGGGAAGGGGACAGGGGATATAAAGCTGAAAAACAACTGATTAAATATCCCAGACACCCAACATTTTGCAGTCCCGCTGATCAGTCATTGGCTCTGTGCCAGGATAGTGAGTAGCACTCAATCGACCAATTAGTGTACAGCGCGTTCTGTTAAGGGCTTGGCAAAGTAAAATAGACTTAGCCCGAGTGTCATCCTAGGCAACCTCCCCGCCACCTGAACCCTGCTCTCTTTCATTTAGGCTCCACTTCCTCTTCTCTATTTGAGGAGAGTCTAGGGTCCAAGGGAAAGAATCCCTGTACAAGATTCGCAAATTCCCAAAGACATTTTCCAGCCTGAAGATTCTTCTCATGGGAGGGAGAGGGGTAACCATTGAATAGCAGGATTGCAAGAGAGCATCTTGGCTGGATGGGAGAACTGAAGCTGTTAAAGAGCATTTTCTTGATTCTGTGTGGATTACCACTAGAAAGACCCAAAAAGGAGGAGGTGAAAGAAAGGAAGGGCAGAGAGTGAGGGGGGATGGTAGAGAGGCTCTCATGGATTTACCTTTCTCCTCTCCTCCTTTGCTGGCAAACAGCTGAAGTTTGAGAGGACTGTGTCAGAGAGGGAGGAAATTGAATAAAAGTGAAATCGGCAGGAAGGAAAATGATTAATAATTGACCTTTTATATTTACTTTGAGTTTTTTCATTTTCCCATTTCTGTACACACCACCTGGCTTAATATTCTCTCTGCCCTTTGACAGATACCTTCATAAATATTTATACAGGGCTGTATCAAAAATTAATGCTCTTAATTAAACTATCATTGATATTTTATGACAATCAATGCCTTAATTTGAATAAATGGTGGTATTCGGGTAAATGTACATCCTATTTAAACAAATTATTATGGTTTGGGGAATGGTGGCAGCTAAGGTAGCTACGCTGAGGATTGGTCAGGAGGAAATGTTTTCTAATGGCATGGCTGTTACCTGATCACTGACCTTTTTGAGGAATTAAAAGAAAGGCAAGGGGGTGGCGTTTTGATCTGGTATCGTACACTTTCTAAGCAACAGCACTGAGCAGGAGCACCAAATAGCAGCACTGGACAGAAGTCATCTTGTTTCTCTGAAGAGTCATTTTTCTCTCCAACCTGAGATCATTTTCAAAGTGAAGGAATCCTAATTCTTTTTAACAGCAGTTTGGAGTTCAGAATCAGTCGTAAGGTCTTCAATTACAAATAATAATTACACTTTTATGTATCATCCTCATTATTTTCATTATTATGAGGAGAAGCAAAATGGCATTAGTGGATAGAGCATGGGCCTGGGAGTCAGAAAGTCATGGGTCTTAATCCCAGCTCTGCCACTTGTCTGTTGTGTGACCTTGGGCGACTCACTTCACTTCTCTGTGCCTCAGTCACTTCATCTGTAAAGTGGGGATTGAGACTGTGAACCCCATGTGGGACAGGAACTGTGTCCAACCTGATAAACTCGTATCTGCTCAGTCCTTAGTACTGCGCCTGGCACGTAGTAAGTGCTTAACAACTACCACAATTATTATTATTTATGGACACTGGATTTCTTACTTCCCCTCCACCCATAGCCTTTCCCCAGGAAAGACACAGTGGGTTTGCAATCGACTCTAGAAGAAATTTGGAATCACAAGTCGTCCAGAACATGCTATTTCATTCATTCATTCATTCATTCAATAGCATTTATTGAGCACTTACTATGTGCAGAGCACTGTACTAAGTGCTTGGAATGTACAATTTGGCAACAGATAGAAACAATCCCTGCCCAATGACGGGCTCACCATCTAATCGGGGTCGGCAGACAAGAGAGCAAAACGGAATAAAATGAAAACAAGACAACATTATCACGATAAATAAAATCAAGGGGATGTACACCTCATTAACAAATAAATAGGGTAATAAATAATATATACAAACGAGCACAATGCTGAGGGGAGGAGAAGGGGGAAGGGGGAGAGGGAGGGGAAAGGGGAAAGGGGAGGAAGCAGAGGGTGGGGTGGGGAGGGGAGGGGGAGCAGAGGGAAAGGGGGCTCAGTTGAGGAGAGGGGAAGGGGGAAGGGGGAGGAGCAGAGGGTGGAGGGGGATCTGAGGGAAAAGGGGGGGCTCAATCTGAGAAGGCCTCTTGGAGGAGTTGAGCTCTCTATAGGGCTTTGAAGAGGGGAAGAGTGTTAGTTTGGCGGACGTGAGGAGGGAGGGCATTTCAGGACAGCGGTAGGACGTGGGCCAAGGGTCGACGGCGGGATAGGTGCCAACGGGGGACAGTGAGGAGGTGAGCGGCAGAGGAGCGGAGTGTGCGGGGTGAGCAGTAGAAAGAGAGAAGGGAGGTAAGGTAGGAGGGAGCAAGGTGATGGAGAGCTTTGAAGCCAAGAGTGAGGAGTTCTCACTCTTCACAATTTCTATGCCTAAATCAGTGAGATGGATAAAGAGCTTTTGGAAAGCATAGGCTGATATGTCAAGATGTACATTAAAGGCCAGGTTCCCGTCCCTGTAATAATTCAGAGACAGTGCTCAGGAGCACTATCACTGACCCCCATATACATCAGAAATATGAGTCCTTCCCTGGTTTAAATGCTTTCTATTTTGGAAACTTACAGGAGAGAGCACTTTAGAACTAAATTGGTTTTGAATAATTTAACTCAATGGATGACCAGAGCACATCTTGGCTGCTTTTTATTAGAGGGGCTACATTAGAGGGGGAAGACAATGAAGTGTTTCACCACTGTTCAGTCGGCTGAGATGCAGACCAGGCCCAGTGGAGAGAGGAATCTCCATCCTGGGGTGGAAACAAGACTTGTATTATTATGATGGTATTTGTTATGTACTTACTATGTGCCAAGCGCTGTTCTAAGCACTGGGGAAAACACAGGTAATCAGATTGTCCCACGTGGGCCTTCTAGTCTTAATTCCCCATTTTACAGATGAGGTAACTGAAGCCCAGAGAAGTGAAGCGATTTGCCCAAGGTCACACAGCAGACAAGTAGCAAAGCAGGGATTAGAATCCACGTCCTCTGACTCCCAAGCCCAGGCTCTTTCCACTAAGCCATGCTGCTTCTAGGTAGAATGGATACAAGTGAGGCGGTTGCCTCAGTTTAAACCATCGTGTGGACCGGGGGAAGCTGAGGGAACAATTAAAAGGAAGTGGTTCCAGGGTCAATCAGAATTTGGGAGGGGAACACAAGGAGGGAAGCAGCGTGGGTCAGTGGAAAAGAGCACGGACTTAGGAGTCAGAGGTCATGGGTTCTTATCCCAGCTCCGCCACTTGTCAGCTGTGTGACTTTGGGCAAGTCACTTCACTTCTCTGGGCCTCACTTCCCTCGTCTGTAAAATGGGGACGAAGACTGTGAGCCTCACGTGGAACAACCTGATGACCCTGTATCTACCCCCGCGCTTGCAACGGTGCTCAGCACATAGTAAGCGCTTAACAAACACTAATATTATTATTATTATTATTAAGGACTCTGAACCAGGGAAGGGGAGTCAGAGGCTCTAGCCCAGAGAAGCACTCTAGCTTTGGCGTGCTCGAAAAAGTGCAGCTTAATGCACTTATATGAGAAGCAACGGTGCATAGGGGATAGAGCACCTCACTAAGAGTCAGAAGCACATGGATTCAAATATTGGCTCCATTGTCTGCTGTATGACCTGGGGCAGATCATTTCACCTCTCTGTGCCTCAGTTACCTCATCTGTATAATGGACATTGAGACTGTGAACCCCATGTGGAAAAGGGATTATGTCCAACCCAATTTGCTTGTATCCACCCCAGCACTTAGTACAGAGCCTGGTAAGTGCTCAACAAATGCTGCAATTATTAATTTATTTTTTTTTGCTGGAGCAGGTGGATGGTCTGCAGGTTCCAGGCTGCTACAGCACAAAATATAGCCCTCTTCAATCAATAAGTCAATCAATCAATCGTATTTATTGAGCACTTACTATGTGAATAGCACTTTACTAAATGCTTCAGAGTTTACAATACAAGAGAATTAGCAAACACATTCCTTGCCCATAACAAACTTACGGTCTAGAGGGGGAGATAGACATTCATATAAATAAATAGTAATTTATAAAACATAATTCAAAGATATGTAAATAAATGCTGTGGGATTGGGGATGGGGAAGCTTGTTTTGGGGAAGGAATGTGTCTGTTCATTGTTTTATTATACTCTCCCAAGCTCTTATTACAGTGCTCTGAACACAGCAAATGCTCAATAAATATGATTGAATGAAAGAATAGCAGCGTGGTTTCGTGGAAAGAGCATAGGCTTGGGAGTCGGAGGATGTGGGTTCTAATCCAGGCTCTGCCACTTGTCTGCTGTGTGACCTTGGGCATGTCACTTCACTGGGCCTCATTTATCTCATAAAATGGAGATTAAGACTATAAGCCCCAAGTGGGGCAACCTGTAGACCTTGTATCTACCCCAGTGCTTAGAACAGTGCTTGGCACATAGTAAGCACTTAACAAATGCCATCATTACTATTATTATTATTATTATCAAGTGTCCCAGGGTCACAGATTGAAGTGCATAAATGCTTCATGTAAGTGTCTAGCTGCAGACAGCCTCCAGAAGGGCTGCTCCCAGAATATAAGATATTGGCCCAGAGGTGAAAAGAGAGACCATCTTGGAGCATCTTGGGAGGAGAGGAAAATCTGATCTGGAGTATACTTCTGAGAGGGATAATCATAGCCCAAGGAATAATAATAATAATAATAATAATAATAATAATAATGTTGGTATTTGTTAAGCTCTTACTATGTGCAGAGCACTGTTCTAAGCCCTGGGGTAGATACAGGGTAATCAGGTTGTGCCACATGAGGCTCACAGTCTTAATCCCCATTTTACAGATGAGGGAACTGAGGCCCAGAAAAGTTAAGTGACTTGCCCACAGTCACACAACTGACAAGTGGCAGAGCTGGGATTCTAACCCATGACCTCTGACTCCCAAGCCCATTCTCTTTCCATTGATCCACGCTGCTTCTCTATAATAATGGTGGTATTTGTTAAGGGCTTACTATGTGCAAGTACTGTTCTAAGCGCTGGGGGGGATACAAGGTGATCCGGTGGTCCCACGTGGGGCTCACAGTTTTAATCCCTATTTTACAGATGAGGTAATTGAGGCACAGAGAAGTTAAGTGACTTGCCTAAAGTCACACAGCTGGCAAGCGGCAGAGCCAGGATTAGAACCCATGACCTCTGACTCCCAAGCCTGGGCTCTTGCCACTGAGCCACACTGCTTCATAGGCAGGCCAGAAAGAAAAAGGGAGAGAATGTGTGTGTGCACACACATAGATATGTAACCGGGTATGAAGGTGTGGCCAAGCTAGAGGGCAGGGCTGGCAGGATGTGGAAATAGATGTCTGCTCAGGGCACAGATATTTTTAGGAAAAGCCCTGACCACAAGACACAGCTCTTTCAAGAAGCATTTGTAGACTAATCCTTCTGATCACTCCACTACTTATTGCAAGTGGGACAGCCAGTTTCTCTCAGAATTCCCCTCCAAGCTGCAAACCCTGGAAAAATGATTTCTTCCATTCCCAGTGATACACCCAGCTAACAACCGGCATATATCAATATTAGTAATTGTGATATTTGTTAACCACTTACTATGTACCAAGCACTGTATAAGCAATGGGGTAGATACAATACAAGCAGTTTGGACCCTGGCCTTGTCCCATGTTCTTTCCCCTGATGACCTTCGATTTCCTTCTCATTCCCTCCCCAGCCCTTCTTCCCCATTGTTTCCATCTCTGACTGTCCTTTTGTGCAAAGATTGATTTCATGGATGCTTCTGCTAAAATCTGTTCTATTTGGATTGAGGTTGTCCTCAGTCATCCAGATACTGGAAGAGAGGAAACTACCATCTTCATCTACAGATGTCTTTGAAAATTCCGGGGTTTTATTTGGATTTCTTCCCTGTAGATGAGGGTTTTCATGGGAAATGAAGGAGTTGGATTGGAAAGTTGCTTGAGGTGTCCTTTTTCCAGGAGTGAAAGCTGTAGTTGGAGAGTGTTGGGATGTCTTCTTACACTGCAAGAAATAGTTCTTTATTCAAGTTTATTAACTCTTTTAGAATATAAAGTAAACTGGTAATTTTCCAATTGTCAATGCAACTCATGTGCAAAGCAAAAGAGAGATTTATCACTGATCATGGAGGAATGTGCCACATGTCAATGTGGTTGATCAGGACAAAAGCCTTCTAAGTAATTTTTTTCTCATTCATAGACAACATTTTACTCAGTACCAGCTTAACAACTCAAACGTTCCCTTCCAAAGGGAAGCATGGTTTTTTGTTTTGTTTTGTTTTTTGATGGGATGGGGGAGACTTGAGAAAGCAAATTTGATCAGGAAGCATTATCTAAGATTTTGTTTTCTGGTTTCTGAAAACATGTTCTCTGCCTGTTTTCAGTTCTCCAATTTCAGCTTTCTATAAAGCACTTAAATATGCTGCTATCACTAATTTCCCTCACAAACCTACCCAGTGTAGCTGTGATGAGAACAGTGTCAGTGCTAAGAGATTGACTTTGTTCCAAACTTCATCTTTTATTCTCCTAAAAGACAAATTTATATAATCACCAATGTTTTGTCCTGATATGTGTGGCTCCTCAGATAGCTCTTTTTGCCTTTTTCAGGGGATTTAACTACAGTGAAGCATAATCAGTGAAGTATAATCAGTGAAGAAGGGACTTGTTACTATCAAACTTCCCAAGTGTTCAGCACAGCACCTAACACTGAATAGGCACTCGATAAATGCCACTAGTGGAGTAGAGAAGCAGCATTGCCTAGTGGTTAGAAAAGGAGCCTGGGAGTAAGGAGGTCATGGGTTCTAATCCTTTCTCTGTCACTTGTCTATTGTGTAACCTTAGGCAAGTCATTTAACTTTTCTGTACCTCAGTTACCTCATCTGTAAAATTGGGATTAAGACAGTGGGCCCCATGTGAGCCTGGGTCCAACCTGATTACTTTGTACCTACCCCAGCTTTTAGTGCCAAACAAGGCACACTGTATGTGCTTAGTAAATGCAATGTAAAAAAAAAAATTGATGATGGAAGCAAGGGTCTTCCCTATGTCAGATAACTATCTTCATGCTTCCTGTGAAACTCCACCGCCTTAGTTTTCTCCCCCATGTCTCTGGAAACAGTCTCATACCCTCTCTCTTCACTCTAATCAGTAATCGGTTTTTCCAGAACCACTCTGTCTTTAAATATGGAAGTGCAAAAAGTAGACTTCAATTTTTTGTCCAGGTAAAGAGGGGGATGTAATTGTAAATCCCTGCAAAATCCAAGATGCTCCCCTCCCTTTGGGGACAGAGCAGGAAAAAGACAGTGATGTGGTAGGTCTCTTCCTGTGATTCTTTGTAGCTTTCCCCTTGGGCCCCTTCACTCTCCTCTGGCAGATGGTGAAATGATATGAGGACTTTTCTCTCAACCAAAGAAAGAGGATAAATCGGGTTCATCAAGCATGCTATTTCCAAATGCAATGTTATAGCCACTGCTTTTGAAAAATCACTGGGAAGCTCTTTTCTTTCTCCTTAGAATAGTATTCCTGCACAACCAAAAGATTTTCAGCAGTTGTCAAAGCACTGAGGGCTCTTTAAACCAGTACTAGGCTGCCATCTTTAAGGGAAAGATCTCATTTATTCAAGGAGATGACATTCAAATTACTTATTGATTTTATAATCAATAGGCAGCCTCCAAGAAAACAACACCGAGAAAGAAATGCCAAATATTAAAGGAGGAAATATAGCCCTGTAAAAAAGAAACATGGGTGGACCCACAGAAAAAAAAAAAAGAGATCAGAAGAATTCAAACTGCAAGGAGATGAGGTAGGTAGAAATGGGAAGTTGCTCGAAAGGGCAGAAACATAGTGAAAATGATTCATTGGTGCAAATAAAGATGGCCATCAGCATCGGCAAGCATCCTGTTATCCTCTAATAGTCTCTGATTACTTGACACCCTTACTGCACTTTTTCACATTTAAGCGCTCACTAAATGCAAGTGAATGAGCGAATGAGTGACCGACCTGTCCACGCTCAAATGACATTCCAGATAACTAGTATCTAGGGAAACCAATCAATAGCATGCATTGAGCAACTACTCTGTGCAGAACATTGTACTTAAATTCTTTAGAGAAGCCTATAGAGCTAGAGGAGATGAACTCTACCCTCATGAAGCTGATCATCTAAGATGGGCTCCTGACTTCAGTCATCACATTGATCCTCTTGAGCTGTTTTGCCACTATCCCCTTCCGAGCCAGAGGAAGAGTTTGGTCTAGTGGAATGGTCTCAGGCCTAGGAGTCTGAGGATCTGGGTTCTAATCCCGGCTCTGCTACTTGCCTGTTATGTGACCTTGGGCAAGTTGCTTAACTTCTCTGAGCCTTAGTTTCCTCATTGCACAACTTGATGAACTGTCTGTCCTCCCTCTCCCTTTAGAATGTGATGTCCACGTGGGACAAGAACTGTGTGTGACCTGATTACCAGCATCTGATACATAGTAAGCACTTATTATTATTACTGTTGCTATTATTAGTATATTATTATTATTATTGTATGGATCATTGAATGGAAGCCAACAATGAGATCTCAGAATAGGGTCCGTTCATCACATTAAAGCACTGCTCACCATAAGCTTCCCTGGGTGAGAATGGTTAATGGATACCTCAACGAGCTGTTCATAGATGAGCTGAAATGAAGTAACTGAAAGCAGGGAGGACAGAAATAATGCTATAAAACTAAAAGGCATCAACCAAATGATGTGATGTGGCAGTGGACTATGGGAAGCAGCATGGCTCAGTGGAAAGAGGCTGGGCTTCAGAGTCAGGAGTCATGGGTTTGAATCCTGGCTCTGCTGCTTGTCAGCTGTGTGATCTTAGGCAAGTCTCAACTTCTCTGTGCCTCAGTTACCTCATCGGTAAAATGGGGATGAAGACTGTGAGCACTATGTGGGACAACCTGATTACCTTGTATCTACCCCAGTGTTTAGAACAGTGCTGGGCACATAGTAAGCACTTAACAAATACCAACATTATTATTAACAGTGACAGATAGACAAGCCTAGCAAGCAGTATCAACTGTAGGATTTGAAAGATGCCAGGGCAAAGGATTCATTCTTTCAATCGTATTTATTGAGCGCTTACTGTGTGCAGAGCATTGTACGCGCACGCGCGCACACACACACGCACATCTGGCAACAACTGGGGAGAGCAACTGCTTGAGCAAGGCTCCATAAAAATCCGAATACTAAAAGGCAATGTCAAGAACAGACAGGTCCTGAAGGGAACATACCCATTCATGGAGCAAGATTCTACCTTTACAAGCAAACAATACAGAGAATGGAATAGAGGTCACACACCCACCTTTTCAGCCATACTTGAGTGCATAGATAGGACTGACTGTCTAGAGCATCAGTTTCTAAAAACAAAGGACCAATGGACGTGCACATGAGAAGAGATGTATACAGAAATGGAGCTAGATAGAAAGACTAGAGGAGATTTGGCTCATTAGGAGAATTTCCCTTATGGTGCTTGGACTTCTGCATTTGTATCTTAAACCCCTCCTGCTAGTGATTCTTATATGTGTGTGTATATATGTATAAGAACCGTGATTATAGGGATCATCAAATGGAAACCAACTATATATACGTATATATAGTTGGCTTCCATATATATCTAATAATAATAATTTTGGTATTTGTTAAGCACTTACTATGTGCCGAGCACTGTTCTAAGTGCTGGGGGAGAGACAGGGTAATCAATTTGTCCTACGTGAGGCTCATAGTTAATCCCCATTTTACAGATGAGGTAACTGAGGCACAGAGAAGTTAAGTGACTTGCCCACAGTCACACAGCTGACAAGTGGCAGAGCCGGCATTCGAACCCATGACTTCTGACTCCCAAGCCCGGGCTCTTTCCACTGAGCCACGTTGCTTCTCATATATATATATTTTTGGCTTCCATATATATATAAATATACATATACTTATATGTATACATACATATAGATAGATACTGGGATGAATGGGGCTACTCTGGCAAACGAGCTCCAAATAGATATCTCCTTCCAACATTGGCCAAGGAAAACTCACGCTGATTTCAGGGTGACGTGAAAATCCAGATGGGTGTCTCAACTCCCGGCTGAATCAACTTTAATGCCTTGACTCTAAATTGTTGGGCCCAGAGGATAGTCTGGTCAACTGGAAATGGGAAAATCATCTCCCTTTCACACATATGATGTGTTTCCACAGTTAGAATGGCTTCTCTTGCTAATTCTATCATTGGTGGAGTAAATAGCCAGCCAGAGAACTGAGTGAGTGAATAATGGGAACCTAAAGGGGAGAAATAATAGCAGTGTGGCCTAATGGGATGAGCCCAGGCCAGGGAGTAAGAGGACCTGGATCCTGGATCCTAATCCCGGTTCTGCCTCTTGCCTGCTTGGTCACACTAGGCAAGTTACTTAACTTCTCGGTGTCTCAGTCTCCTCATCTGTAAAATGGGGAATCACTACCTATTCTCCCTCCTATTTAGACTTCGAGGTCCATGTGGGACAGGGACTCTATCCAACCTGATTAACCTCTATCTACCCCAGTGCTTAGAACAGTACTTGATTTGTAATAAGCTCCTAATAATTACCACAATTATTACTATTATTAATAATAATGATAATATAATAATGATATTTAAGTACCCCAGGGAAGAATGAGTCCCCTTGTGATTTAATTTGGCAACTTCCTAAAGGTCCATCAACACCTAGGTGATTATTTACATTGAATGGCTTTTTTTTTTGTATTAGTTCAGACTTCATAACTTAAAAAAGGTAATTGTGAGAATTACCCAAATGTTAAATGTGGTACAAGAAATAAGTAAAATACATATTATTCTTCTGTCTTTTGGGATTGGTTCATTCCCAAACAGAGAGAAACAAGCATCTTGAGTTTTTAAATTGCTTGGTTTAAAATGCAAATATTTTAATGGCTTTCTTTTAATATATATGATAATGAGCTTATAGATGAGACCCAAACCACGGGCCAAGTAAGCAGATGTCTTGTCAACAAGGTCTAGAATTTAGAATCATTAGGCTCTTTTAAGAAACATACTTACTAGGACATAAAACTGAAGCACATTATAATATTTCACATTCACACTGCTCTAGGTGACACTTTCTTCTCATTAAAATGAAGAATGGCAGAGCCGAAGAAAGAGCTTCGTTTCCTTGCTTTGTATCTGGAGTTCAAATGATGTCTATAGCAAATTATCCGAGAGATGGACTATTAAACACCTTCAGCGTGATACCGCATACAATTAATTTCAGAGCCTTTGAAAAATTATAATGTTATGGTGGCCAGTAAAATAAGTATCTACAACTTATTATTCTCTTTGTGTCCTGTTCTTTCTCTCTGGCTTTCTTCCATCTCTATATGTCTTCATTTGCTTTTCTTACTCTCTCTTCCTATTATTTACTCATTGCAGCTACCTTCCTAGCATCAGGATTCAGAAGGGATGGAATTCTGAACACGATAACAAAAAAAAGTCCAATTTATTTAGGGAAACTTAATGATGAAATTGGAAAGGACATTTTATTTTTAATTTTTATGGAATTTGTTAAATAATTGCTATGTGTCCTGCACTGAACTACGTGATGGAGGAGATGGAAGCTAATCTGGTTGGACACGGTCCCTGTCCCATAAGGGGCTCACGGGCTTAATCCCCATTTTACACGTGAGGTAACAATCACAGAGAAGTTAAGTGACTTGCCCAAGGTCACACAGCAGACAAGTGGCAGAGACAACGTCAGAACCCAGGTCCCTCTGGCTTCCAGGCCTGTGCTCTGTCCACTAGGCCACTCTGTTATGTTGGTTGGGTGAGGTAGTTTGACAAAAGAATAATGGTGTTCACTCTGGTCATGAAAATTCACTTTTTAAATTCAGTAGCTAATAAGCTGAACCTTTTAGTATATATTTAACAGGTTCTCTCTGATTTCTTTAAAAAGTGAGGATTGTCCATTCTTAAGGTTGAGAGGAAGAGAAAAATAAGATAAAAATAATAATTGGATTTTTTTTAAAGAAACACTTGTATTTGTCTAATGTGTTTCACAGAATGCATGGACCAGCTGTTGCTTCCCCCTATATCTTCTGCTTTAATGCCAAAGCAGATTCATTTAAACTCTAATGCCAAAAATTCTAATAATAATCTGAGAATTCTATGTAGCTGGTTAAGAAATATTTAATCCCTGATCTCCTCAAAGACCACAGCCCCTCTGGCTTCCCATGTCCATCTTCGCAGAAACTGTGGATCCGAATAGCTTTGGGTCATCAGCCAGTGATAACAAATACCATCAGGTAAGAAGCCCTGTTCTCCCAGCTGCGACTTCTGCCAATCCGTCCATCCACGGAGATACAGCTAAACACCACATTATTGCTGCCAAGAAATTATTTCCAGATGTGAGATAACTGTCCACTGCAAACTAGAACCACACAGTTCAACGGACTCAATGTGGGTCCAATCAACATTTACATTCGACCCATAAATTCCACCACTTAAAACGAACCTTCAAAATCAAAACAACCTCTTGAACTCAAAGACAGAATGGCTTCACCCATTGCACAGGCTCACAGAAAGAGAGATGAATGACTGTTGACAGCAGCTCAAGACTGTCCATTACAAATTTGGAACCATATTCTACAGTTTTTTCAGGGGAACATCTTCCCCCTGCCCACATCTGGATGCCTAGCTGCTCTGGAAACACAGGAAGTGAGTCTTTGCAGAGAAATTTCTGCCTTCATTATGTCATCAGATGAGAAGCAGCTTGGCGTAGTGGATAGACGTAGAGTCAGAAGGTCATGGGTTCTACTCCCGGATCCACCACTTGTCTGCCTTGAGACGTTGGGCAAGTCGCTTCACTTCTGTGGGCCTCGGTTACCTCACAGAAAATGGGGAGAGAGACTGTGAGCCCCATGTGGGACAAGAACTGCATCCGATCCAATTTGCTTGTATGTGCCCAGTGCTTAGTACAGTGTCTGGCACATAGGAAGCACTCAGCAAATACCACAGTTATTATTAATATTATTATCAGTGAGGGGTGGACTCACTGTCCCCTCCAAGGAAGAAGGGGATGCAATCAGCTTCTGCACATTACAATTTCACCCCTTCAGCTGCTCCTTCGCAGTAGCCTATTCTGGTGAGCAACTGCGAGAGGAAATTGATATTCCTAACAGGAACCAGTGTTGACTCCTAAGAGAGACCCACAAAACCCTTGTGTAGACAGTTGGCATCTTATCTAGTTCGGGGATGGGGAGAAAGACGGGGATGGGCGGAGTAATACAAATCTCAGGCTGATTTCTGATATTCTCTCCTTCCATTAACTTTCATCTGAAGTAAGAGAGAAAAAGTCCTCCCAAGCAATTATTTTTAAATTGAGTTCCTAAGAGAGGGCAAGCGGGGAACGCCTCCACACACCCCTCTCCAACCTCTAAGCACCTCACACGCATCTTGATAGTAGAGCAGAGAAAGCCATGCACTTTCCTTCAACCTTCTCCAATCAATCAAACAGTGATTAATAAATGCTTATCATGTGCAGACCAGTATACTGCTAGAGAAGCAGCATGGTCTAGTGGCAAGAGCACGGGCTTGGGAGTCAGAGGACCTGGGTTCTAACTGCGGCTCCACCACTTGTCTGTTGTGTGACTTTGGGCAAGTCACTTCACTTCTCTGTGCCTCAGTTACCTCATCTAAAAGTAAGGATTAAGACTTTGAGTCCCAAATGGGTATCTGATTACCTTGTATCTACTCCAGGGCTCAGAACAGTGCTTGACACATAGTAAGCCTTTAACAAATACCATTATTATTATAATACTAAGTGTTTGGGAAGGTACAGTATAACAGAGTTGGTAGACACATTCCCTGCCCACAAGGACCTTACAGTCTAGAGGGAGAAGGTTCCTCTTGAGAATAACAGGAGCACCATTAGTCAGGAAATGTGATCACCTCAGGTTTATCAATCAATCCATCAATCATATTGATTGAGTGATGATGATGATTGTATTTGTTAAGCGCTTACCACACTTAAGCAAGCAAGCTTAAGCAAGCAAGCTTAAGCAAGCCAAGCACTGTTCTAGGTGCTGCTTAACATGTGCCACACACTGTGCTAAAGTACCATTTAACAGAGCTGGTAGACTTGTTCCCTGCCCACAAGGAGTTTACAGTCTAGAGGAGGAGACATTAGTATAAATGAATATAGTATAGTAATATAAGTATAAAAGTAATATAAGCAAATAAATCATCCATCTGGCTAATTCTTAAGTATCTATCTAAAACCAAGCTCATATTCTTTACTTTTCCAAAGCTAATTGCTAACATGCCCTTACTCTTGATTCATAAGAACATAAAAATATGTGCAGTTTTGTTACTGTGTCAAATCCACAATCTTCTCAGCCCAGCACTTCACCAGCAACTTTGGCCACACAAGCCCTGGACAACAGTGTGCTTATGAGGCTTGTCCTCCTTGACGTCCTAATAGTTAGAGAGGAACCATTGGAAGTAGCATGATCTAGTGGAAAGAGCTCAGGCCTGGGAACCAGAGGACCTGGGTTCTAATTCCTTCTCTGCTATTTGCCTCCAATGTGACCTTGGGCAAGTCACTTCACTTCTCTGTGCCTCTGTTTCCTCAATTTCAAATTGAGGGTTAAGTTCCTGTTCTCGTTCCTATTTGACTGTGAGGTCCATGTGGTATGGGGATTGTTAACCAGTCTGATTAAATTGGATCTACCCAAGCACTTAGAACAGTGTTTTATACCCAGTAAGTATTTAACAAATACCATAAAAAACGCATCACACATCCCTAACTTTTCTCCTCAACATTCCTCTAGTAACCAACTCACTATGAACCTCTTGTCCATGAATCTATCCAAGTCCCAGCACCGTGCTTGTCTTTGCCAAAATCCATCTTTCCCATTCTTCATGGCTCCTTGGAAATGCCATCTCCTCCATGAAGCATTCCCTAATAACTGTGGCATAGGTTAAGCATGTACTATGTGCCCAACACTTTGTGAAGCACTGGGGTAGAGACCCTGTCCTTTATGGGGCTCATAGTCTAAATAGGAGGGAGAAGGGTTTTATAATCCCTATTTTACAGATGAGGAAACTGAGGCACAAAGAATTTAACTCATCTGAACAAGGTTACATAGCAGGCCAGTGATGGAGCAGGGATTAGAACTCAGGTCTTCTGAATCCCAAACCTGGGCTCTTTCCATTAGGCCCCGCTGCTTCACAGTTACTGCATTTCTTCCTTCATTTGACAAAATTAACAGAATTCCTAATGTTGAATTTAAATAACAAGTGACTAAAAATGAAAAAGAATCCCGAAACAACACAAATACCCATCAACAATCTGCACAGGAATCGGTGTAATTTAATTAGAATGGGGCCTTAAACCCTAGGAACAGTTTTCTTCCTTGGTTCCTTCATTCATCTTCTCACCCCCTGTGTTATAATACCATTAGAGTCCCACATTTTTATTTGGGGTATAGAAAGCCTTTCCAATTCCAGAGTACAGGCATAGCTCAGGGATACGTCCTGCACAATTTGCAGACTGACCCCAGTACTGTAAACCCCATCCCCATATCCATAGCCAATCACTTGCAGGAAAATAGACGAGGAGGCAAAGTAGGATTTACAAAATCATTTTTATTCATTACAGTGTTTTGTTGTGATTTCTGGTCTAGTTTTGGAGCAAAATCAGCATGGCATGTAAAATAATAATAATAGGTTAACAAATCCCACTATATGCCCAGCACTATGCTAAACATTGGGGAGATACAAATACAATCAGAGCAGACATAGCCCCTGTCCCATGAGAAGCTCACAGTCTAACTGGAAGGGAGAACAGGTATTTTATCACTATTTTACAGATGAGAAAAGTGAAGCACGGAGAAGTTAGGTGACAATTGGTGGAGCCAGGATTGGAACCCACGACCTCTGACTCCCAAGCCCGTGCTCTTTCCACTAAGCCACACTGCACTTACTATGTGTCAACCACTGTTCTAAGCATTGGGACAGATACAAGTTAATTAGGTCAGACACAGTTCTGACCTCCACACAGGTGTCACAGCCTAAGTAAAAGTTATTGAATCCTCCATTTAGCAGTTGAGGAAACTGAGGCACAAAGAAGTTAAATGACCCACCCAAGTTCACACAATAGGCATGTGGCTAGGCCAGGATTAGAACCCAAGTTCTCTGGCTCCTAAGTCTGTGCCTTATCCTCTAGGCCACTCTGCTTCCCTTTCCTAATGAACATGTCAGTTCTGCCATTCCTGTCAGAACAGCATCTATTCCTTCATTCTCCCACTCTCCTTCTCTCTCTACTTCCCTCCTTCTCTATAAGATACATGAAAACAAGCCTATATTCATATTTGGTTTACATCAAATATGTGGCACACATGCACTTATAGAGGTGGACTGAAAGAGAATGATAAATTTACACACCTTTATCCCTTGTACTTTTGTCTAAAATTACCATCCAATTATCTCCGACTCTCCCAACAGAATGTGAGAACAAGGACAGTGTGGCATAGTGCATAGATCACAGGCCTGGGAGTCAGAATGACCTGGGTTCTAATCCCTGCTCTGCCACTTGTCTGCTGTGTGACCTTGGGCAAATCACTTCACTACTCTGTGCCTCAATTACCTAATTTGTTAAATGGGGATAAGAATACGAACCCCATGTGGGATCTGAACTGTGTCCAACCTGATTAGCTTGTATCTACCCAAGTTCTTAGAACAGTGCCTGGCAAAAGTATACTATTAAAAAAAAAGTTTCTTGGGATCAAGGATTGCATCTCATTATAAAACCTTCTGGTGTTTAGACTCTGAGCCCATTATTGGGCAGGGATTGTCTCTATCTGTTACCAAATTGTACACTCCAAGCGCTTAGTACAGTGTTCTGCACATAGTAAGAGCTCAATAAATACTTTTGAATATTGAATGAATAGACCAGTGTCCTGTTCATAACAGCCATTCAGTACACCTTACTGATGAGAGTGATGGAAAAAAAAAAAAAGCTTTCTTTCCATCACAGATCCAGAGCCAAACCTCCCCGTGAGCGAAGATTAATGGGAGCCTTTGTAAAGGGAAACTCAGCTTCCCAGAATGAGCATCCTGCAGATGGACACTAGAAAAAATAAAAATTCCTCAACAATCAGATGCAAAATACCAAACAGCTCCAGAGTCCCTCTCCCCAAAGGCAAATAACAAGAGCCAGCGGCTGAGCAAGAAACTGAAGGAAAAAAATCAGCAAAATGCTCTTTGTGTGTTTCTCAGAAAAGGCCAGTGACTCATTCTATCAAACAAAGAGCAAGGAAGAGAGACCCCGCACTAGCTGGCCCAGAACTCCAACTCTCACCAGTATAGGGAAGGGCATGATCAAGAACAATGGGTGGAGGTGGCAGGGTAAGGCTGGCGAGAACGAACTGGTGGCATCAACCTGGCTTGGAAGCCCTCTGGACATCTGACTGACATCCCCCAACAACTGTGGCAACCACCTCCTTTCAGAGGCCACTGGAGTCTCGCCAGCCCTGATGCTACACTTTCATTTTCCCTTTAACGTTTTATCTTGTCAGGCTGCTCTAATGCGATCAGGAGGATCCACGCTGAGCTCCCTGATGGCATTAGGCGATGAGGGCAAAAAATTATTTCTAACAGCCCCGAAGAAAAGGGTGAAGGGACAATCTCAAGGACCAGCAATGCAGGTGAAAGGAGGAAAGCAATAATTCATTAAAAAACAAAATTGCAAAAAGGGCTGGAAACATCCAAAAGAGTCTTGTCTCTCCCAAATGCTGTCTTTATCCAACAATATGGGAAAATAACCTTTTATGGGAACATTTTCCATGCTCAAAATCAGCATAAAGTGTTCAATTAGGGAAGAAGAATCACAGTAATAAACTGAGCACTATATGACATAGCAAACCACTGATAGCTAACCTGAAATTAAATGAAGCACTGCATTCCAACTCTCACCAACTCAATAAACTAACTTCGCTCCAATGCATCTCCTGACACCACTTCCTCCGAGTTAGCTGGTTCCGTTTGGAAGATCACGCACTGAATCTGGAACCAAGTCAAACAGGATCTTTCTTTTACACTGTAGACAAGCACTGAGATTTCCAACTGTGACCTGCCATGTATCCTAGAACTCTTTTAAACAGTCAGCCAGTAACATCATTAAACCCTTATCATGTTCTCAAACACTGAACTGAGTGCTGGGAACATTATACAAGGACATTGGTCCCCGGCTCACCAGGGGCTTGTAATCTAAACTGGAATGAGGGCAGGCACACAGGGAAACATCAATGTGAATGAATTAGAACTGGAAAACAACAGCATAAAAGTAAAAACGAAGGGCAATTCTTTGCCGTTCATGCAAGATGATTCTCAGGCCTCTCTCGGAAAAGTCAAGGATATTAAACAACATCAACCCTCCCAACAACCTCAGTATCATGACCCAGGCCCTTCTAGGCACCCAGTTTTTCTGCTGCTTTGGGGAAGAAGGAGAAAGTGGTCAACCAATTTAATTTATTAAAGAGTTGCTGTGTGTAGAACCCTTGGGAGAATATGAGATTAACTCACTGTGTGCACGGAACACGTCAGCAAACTCTGTTGTACTTTCCCTAGATCTTAGTACTCTGCACATAGTAAGTGCTGACTAAATTCAGTTGTTGATGATGATGATGATGAATCATCTATCATCTGAGAGCAATGTGGCCTAGGGAAAAGACCACAGGACTGGGAATCAGGAAACCTGAGTTCTAATCCCAGTTCTGCTTCTTGGATGCTGGGTGACTTTGTGGAAGTCACTTAACTTCTCTGTGCCTCAGTTTCCTCATCTAGAAAATGGAAATTAAGTATTCCTTCCTCCTCCCTTTAGACTGTGAGCCCCACGTGGGAAAAGATCTATGCTCAGACAAATTATCCTGCATCTGTCCCAGTGTTTGGCACAGTAAACACTTGATAAATATCACCCTCATTATTATCAAGCAATTGTATTTATTGAGCATTTACTTTGTGCAGAACAATGTACTCATTGCTTGGGAAAGTACAGTACAACAGAGTTGGTAGTCTTGTTGGTAGATAATACCATTGATTGATTCATCACAAGCAGTTATTTTTTTTTCCTATTGTTGCCTGATTTATTCAGAACTTATTTACTTTCTCAAGTCAGTGCGATGAAAAGAACAGATCATTATTTCATTTGGATCCAATATTGATTAAGTCACACCTTCTGCCTTTCACCCATTGTCTGGTAATAATGATATCACTCTAGTGGCTGTATGGATGCTTTTTTGGGTAGATTAACTCAAAATGGAGAATGAAAAGGAAAGCATTGAAAAATGGATCTATTATGCCCCAGAGATTTTGGCTGATTATTCTGATTTGGGGGTCTTCAGTTCTCTCTGATTAGTGGAGACCTCCAGTGCTTTAGGAATGTAGGAGGAATTTTAAGCAGCTGATTTGAATTTGTGTTGTTTGCCTTCAGCTTGTTTGAATCTGGACGCTTTTACCTCTCCAGAAAGATGGTAAATATGCTCTGGTAGGTAAACATCATTACTGGAAAAGGAAGTGAGCTTAGAATGTTTTCTTGTAGGATTTTGGAGATCGAGACTAGATTGGGTTTATGTTTACTCTAAAAAAAATACATAATCAGCCCAGCTACTCATATTCTGTGAGCTCTACACAATGAAGCTTATAATGTCTATTGTACAGAGTGGACAAACGTGTTGCGATTTAGTCAGCACATGCATAAAGTAACATAACATGGAACCATGGAGTTAGAAGGGCCACCCCATGGTCAATTATGAACAATGTGATATTTGTTACTATGTGTCAATACTAAGCTCTGGGGTCAACACAAGATAATCGGGTCAGACACAGTCCCTGTCCCAATTGGAGAAGCAGCGTGGCTCAGTGGAAAGAACACGGGCTTTGGAGTCAGAGGTCATGGGTTTGAATCCCAGCTCTGCCACTTGTCAGCTGTGTGACTGTGGGCAAGTCACTTCACTTCTCTGTGCCTCAGTGACCTCATCTGTAAAATGGGGATTAAGACTGTGAGCCCCATGTGGGACAATCTGATTTCCCTGTGTCTACCCCAGCGCTTAGAACAGTGCTCTGCACATAGTAAGTGCTTAACAAATACCAACATTATTATTATTATTATGTAAAGCTCACAATCTAAGCGGAAAGGAGAACTTTCCTGTGCCTTGATTTCCTCATCTGTAAATGGGGATGAAATACCTGTTCTCCTTTCATCCCCATTTACAGATGAGGGAACCGAGGCACAGGAAAGTTAATCTACTTACCCAAGGTAACAGCAAGCAAATGGCAGAGCCAGGATTGGAACTCAGGTTCTCTGACTCCCAGGCTCGTGCTCTTTCCACTAGGCACAGTGCTTCATCATAAGATCTCAACCATCAGGGTGGCTGGCCCAAGAATTCTAGGGGCTGGGGACCCCATTCTCTAAGTTGAGTCCCATTCACTGCCTTTACAGCTTCATGCCCCCTAAAAGAATGAGCCCTATATATTTTGAAGAATGAGGCCTGGCACAATTCCAAGAGCTCACAGGCTTCTGGGGACTAGAGGCTTTGCTAGAATATAAGCTTTTTAAGGGGTGGGATTATGTTTACTTACTCTTTTGAACTCCTCCAAGTGCTTAGTGCAACAGTACTGTGCACACCTTGTTCTGCTTGATTGATTGGGGCAATATGTGCATTGAGCACTTAGGGAAGTTCCTAATGCATCTGCTTTGTTCTGGGACTACTTTCCCCAAACAGTTTTAAGCCACTCTTACCCCACAGCCCTCCTCTCTTATGCTTACTGTTGCTGGAGAACATAAGATAGAGGAACCAAGGCAAGATGGAAGATGAAAGCCCACTGCTCCTAAAGTCTACCCAGTCCTTGCTCTCTCATAAGTATAATAATGATAATAATAATGACAATTGTGGTATTTATTAAGCACTTACCATGTGCCCAGCACTGTACTAAATACTGGAATAGATACAAACTAATAAATTTGAAGGCAGTTCCTATGGATCACAATCTAAGTAGACAGTAGACTAGGCATTGCATTCCCATATTAGGGATGAGGAAACTGAGGCTCTGAGAAGTTAAATAATAATAATAATAATAATAATGTTGGTATTTGTTAAGCGCTTACTATGTGCAGAGAACTGCTTTAATCGCTGGGGTAGATCCAGGGTCATCAGGTTGTCCCACGTGAGGCTCACAGTCTTAATCCCCATTTTACAGATGAGGTAACTGAGGCACAGAGAAGTTAAGTGACTTGCCCACAGTCACAGAGCTGACAAGTGGCAGAGCCGAGATTCAAACCTATGACCTCTGACTCCCAAGCCTGTGCTCTTTCCACTGAGCCACGCTGCTTCATAATGGTGACGTCTGTTAAGCGCTTACTATGTGCCCTGCTCATGGTCACACAGCTGGCAAGTGGCAGAGCTGGGATTAGGACCTAAGTCCTCTGATTCCCAAGCCCACATTCTTTCCACTAAGCCACACTACTTTCTTACCAGGCATCACTGTTTCTTCCAAAACGCTAGATGGAAGAGTAACACATTTATTTTCCTCTTGTTTTTATTACCCAATTTTTTTCAACTGACAATTTAGTGGTAGCACATTTGCTGAGCTGAATGGAACAATTAGGTTCCTCTCTCAACCTGCAAGTTTCTTCAGGGATTTCCAGAACTGTCAATTAACAATGTTGCCGGATTGTTTATGTTCCCGGCATGAATGCAGTTGCAAAACTAAAGTTTCCACTACTGGAGCCAAGCCAGGCAGTCTCCAGGTAGCAGCCTTCAGAGGCCATCCTGCTGAATCCAGAAGACAAAGAATAGCCACGTTTTTTCTGATTTTCTATATTTCCCCCTTATGTGGGGCAGGGACCATGTCAGACTTGATTATCTTGTATCTATCCCAGGGCTCAGTCCAGTGCTACAGCACACAGTAAGCTCTTAACACCTCAATTATTATGAATATTATTCCCCTCAAGTCCAAATCTCACAAAGACAGACTCAGCTAATGCTGTCATAATGTAGGAATCAGAATCCCAAAGCTGAGAGCCTGGAGTGGAACATCCTTGTGGTCTTTCTCTGCTTACTCCAATTAGTATCAGTCTCCACTAAATTAGAAGAAATGCAAATGAAATCACCAAAGTTTTGAGATGATCATGAGTCCGAAAGGGAGATGTGAAAGTGGAGACGATCACAGTTAAGGTTTTCAAACCAGAAGTTGCATTAGGTTTTGAACTCCTACCCTTTGGAAGGTACCATCCACACAGATCTATGGTTGGCATTTCACCTTCGCCTTGGCCAACAGAGTCCCAGTACAATCTCAGTTTGGAAATGGACCACTGCTGCTGGCTATTTCCTGAAATTAGAGAAGTAGCCTGGCCTAGTGGGTAGAACCCAGCCTGGGAGTCAGAAGGACGTGGCTTCTAATGCCGGCTCTGCCACTCATCTACTGTGTGACCTTGGGCAAGTCACTGCACTGCTCTGTGCCTCAGTTACCTCATTTGTCAAATGGGGATTTTAGAATGTGAGCCCCAAGTGGGGCAGAGAGTGTGTCCAACCCGATTTTCTTGTATCCACCCCAGTGCTTAGTACTGTGCCTGGCACAGAGTCAGCACTTAACAAATACCGTGATTAATTATTCCCGGTACAGCCACCCTGGTCGAGTTGCAGCTGCACCTGAGCCACCAAGAGATGGCCACGGAAATGCAGTCTGGAAGAGCGAGTGGGAAGGAAGGCAGGAATGAGCTGGATAGCCTCTCCTCTACTCCACCATTTAACGACCAGATCCGACCTAATTATCTTCTGTCTACCCCAGCGCTTAATAAAGTATTTACCATGTGCCAAGCACTGAACAAATACCACAATTATTATTTACTGCTAACTGCTGCTGCCAGAAAGTCCACTGTGGCCCATCCCATCAGCTCAACAAATGCAGGCCAATGAGCTCTTTTCCCTGTAATGAGATAGAATCTCCAAATGTATGTCTGACCTACTTAAATGTGGGGTGGAGACCACTTGAATGTAAGATCCACCTTGAAACAAGAAGCAGTATGGTACAGTGGAAAGAGCACAGGATAGAGAATCAGCGAGGTCTAGTTGATATTTCATGGGACTGGAAGTCAGAAAGACCTGGGTTCTAATTCCAGATCCACCCCATGCCTGCTGTGTGACCTTGGGCAAGTCACTTAACTTCTCTGGACTTCAGTTATCTCATCTGCAAAATGGGGATTAAGATAGTGAGCTCCATTTGGGACAGGGACTGTGTCCAACATAATTAGCTTGTAGCTACCCCAGTGCTTAGAACGGTGTTTGACACATAGTAAGCACTTAACAAATACCACAGAAAAATCAAGGGATCTGGATTTTCATTTCTGCTCTACCTGCTATGTCATCTTGAACAAGTCATTTAACTTTTCTGTGCTTTAGTTTCCTCATCCATAAAATGAGAATAAAACAAATGTTCTCCCTCCTCTTCAGCCTCTGAGCCTCCCGTGGGACAGGGACTATAACCATCTCATCTTACATCTGCCTCCAGTGCTTAGCACAGTGTTTGGCACACAGTAAACATTTCAAAAATACCACAATTATGATTACTACTGCAAGAAAGACCCTGAAGAAGACATATTTCTCTTTCATGATCCATCCTGCCTTCCACTAACTAGTCAGATCTTGTAAGAGACCCAGAAGTGATCTTGAGCAAGTCACTTCACTTCTCTGTGCCTCAGTCACCTCATCTGTAAAATGGAGATTTAAGTTGTGAGCCCCACATGGGAAGGGGACTGTGTCCATCTGATTTGCTTATATCCACCCCAGTGCTTAGTACAGTGCATGGCACATAGTAAGTGCTTAACAAATATCATTATTATTATTACTGTTATTATTATTAAGTGCCCTGGTTAAGGTTTGGAATCCTGTACATATCCAGAAAGCCTATCCCTTTCTATTTTCAGAAAAGTCAGAGCACAGTCAACAATCTCAGGATTAAAAAAGGGAGATCAAAATCCATTTTTGGTAAAGTTTCCTTACTGGCAGGCTTATCTCAATATCTCCACCTGGTTCTGCTTCCTCATGTCGTATAAGATTCACCTCATTCCACGGCCAGCGATAGCTGGAAGTGAATTCCAAAACAACCTCAGAAAGACAGTACGTGTGACCATTTGCAGGGAAACCAATGCTTCATTTTCTATCATCCACACTAAGACTTGAAGAGCATTACAAAGTGTTGCTGCTGTTATTATATTGTGGATGGATCATTTCCTCCTCCCTTTGGAATGAGGAGATCAGGTCTTCCCTCTGGGAAATCAGAGCCTAAGTAGCATGGTAGGGAGAGAAGGTAGCAAAAATCCCCTCCACTGTCTCAAGACAGAAGCAGTAGAGAGAGTCTTTCCCAGCAAATCTGCCTGGCTATTTAAGAAAATGGCTCTATGGAAGAAACTTCAGAGAAGTGCCAAAAGACACATACGTAACTGTCCTTTTTTGAAAATGATGCTACTGACAGTAAGATCCAATTCACGTGTGCAGGTGTGGCTGAAAAGGTTCAGTTATGACCAACACACCCTGCCACAAAATTAGCCATTATAAATGCCCCTCCCCTTCTTTTCTGACACTTGTTTCTGGCACAGAATCCGTGATTCCGCATTAGTAATTCCTCTGTTCCTCACACACCTGCGTTCTTCAATTCCATTCCATAAATCAAATGTCAGCCTTCATCCAGGAATCTTGAGCCTGTGTAAAGCATGTGAAAAGTGTCAGGATTTACTCATAATGCCTAGAGTCAAATGGTGCAAAGAGGCAGAGGTGGGACAGCAATAAGACTTGCAAACAGCAGCAGTGACCGCTCTCAAAGGAGAATCATCGAAGGAAGAGAGAGGAAGCATAGTTGTCAAGACCAGACTCCCTGACTCCTGATGGAGACTGGAAAGTGCTTGGAAATGTGTTGACAAGGGTACACCTTCAGCACTGCCCTGGATAATTCATTAATTAATTGTGACACTTACTATGTGCCAAGCACTGTGCTAATACAATCACATCAGACACTGTCCCTGACCCAGCTGGGGCTCAAAGTCTAAGGAGGAGGCAGAAGAGGTATCAGTCAATCTATGGTATTTATTGAACACTTACTGGGACCAGAACAATGTATTTACCATTTAATCAGTCATTGGTATTTAGTGAGCACTTATTTTGTAAGGAGCACTGTATTAAGTGCTTGGGAGAATACAGTATAACAGAGTTGGTATACATATTTCATGCCCACAACTGAGCTTACAGTCTTGAGGGGGAGACAGGCATCAATATAAATACATGAATTACCGATATTTACGTAAGTGTTGTGGGGCTGAGGGTGGGATGAATAGAGGTTGCAAATCCAAGTGCAAGGGGGATGCGGAAGGGAATGGGAGAAGAGAAAATGAGGGCTCGGTCCAGGAAGGCTTCTTGGAAGAAATGTGCTTTTAATAAGGCTTTGAAAGTCAGGAGAGTGATCCTCTGTCACATATGAAAGGGGAGAGAGTTCCAGGCCAGAGGTCCAATTATGTGGTTGAGGGGTGGGTTGGGAGATAGAGGTATAGTGAGTACATTGAGAATTAGAGAAGTGAAGTGTGCAGGCTTAGTGGCGTGGCTCAGTGGAAAGAGCACAGGCTTGGGAGTCAGAGGTCATGGGTTCGAATTCCAGCTCTGCCACTTGTCAGCTGTGTGACTGTGGGCAAGTGACTTAACTTCTCTGGGCCTCACTTCCCTCATCTGTAAAATGGGGATTAAGACTGTGAGCCTCATGTGGGACAATCTGACTACCCTGTATCTACCCCAGCACTTAGAACAGTGCTCTGCACATAGTAAGCGCTTAACAAATATCAACATCATTATTATTATTATTAGTTGTAGGAGGAAAACATAGAGGTAAGGTAGGAATGGGGAAGGCAATTGATTGCTTTAATGATAAAGCAATGATGATAAAGAGTTTTTGTTTGATGTGGAAGGTCATTGCACACCCAAAAAATGCACGCCCAAAGCAGAAGAAAGTGAGAGAAAGTGTATGTGTATGTGGTAGAAAGAAACAGAAGCCAAGAAGGCAAAGAAGATTAGATAATAATCATCATCATAATGATGAGAATTGTAGAGTCTGTTAAGTGCTTACTATAAATCAAGTGTTTTTGTTTGATGTGGAAGGTGGATGGACAACCACTGGAAGTCCCTGAGGGGTAGGGAAACACGGATTGAGTGGAGAAAAGTTATTTGGGCAACAGAGTGAAGAATGGACTGAAGTGGGGAAAGACAGGAGGCAAGGAGGTCAGCAAGGAGGTCAGCAAGGAGACCGAAGCAGTAAGTGCTTGGATTAATGTAGTAGCAGTGTTGATGGAGAAGAAAGGGTGGATTTTAATTAATCAATCACATTTTTTGAATGTTTGCTGTGTGCAGAGCACTGAACTAAACACTTGGGAGAGTACAATATAGCAGTATTAAAGACACATTACAAGCCCATAACAAGCTTATAGTCTAGAGGGAGAGACAGACATGAATATAAATAAATTACCGATACATACATAAGTACTGTGGGGCTGGGAGGGGGGGATGAATATAGGGAGCAAGTCAAGGTGATGCAGAAAGGAGTGGAAGAAATGGAAAAGAAGGCTTAGTCAGGGAAAGCCTGTTGGAAATGTGCCTTCACTAAAGCTCTGAAGTGGGGAAGAGTAATTGTCAGATACGAGGGGGCAGGACGTGAGCAAGAGGTCGGCAGTGAGATAGACGAGATCGAGGTACAGTGAGTAGGTTAGCATTAGAGGAGCCAAGTGTATGGGCTGGGTTGTAGTAGGAGAGTAGCAACGTTAGGTGGGAGGGAGCGGGTTGAGTGTTTTAAAGTCGATGGTAAGGAGTTTCTCTTTGATGAGGAGGTGGACGGGCATCCACTGGAAGTTCCTGAAGAGCAGGGAAACATGGACTAAACGTTCTTGTAAAAAAATGATCCAGGCAGCAGAGTGAAGTATGGACTCTAGTGGGGAGAGACAGGTGACAGGGAAGTCAGCAAGGAGGTTGATACAGTAATTGAGGCGGGATAGGATGAGTGTTTTGATTTACATGGAAGCAGTTTGGATGGAGAAGAAAGGGTTTTTTTGTAACTTTGTTGAAGGTTGAACAGACAGGGCTTAGAGATAGATTGAATATGTGAGTTGAGTGAACGAGAGGAGTCACAGATAATGCCAAGTTCACAGGCTTGTGAGACAGAAAGGATGGTAGTGCTGTCATCTGTGATGGGAAAGTCAGGGGAAGGATGGGGTCTGGGTGGGAAAATGAGGAGTTCTGTTTGGGACATGTTAAGTTTGAGGTGATGGCAGAATATCCAAATAGAGACATCTTGAAGTCAGGAGGAAATGCAGAACTGCCGAGAGGGAGAGAAATCAGAGCTGGAGATGTAGTGATATAAGAGTAAAACCAACAAGATCTGGTGGCAGATTGTCTAAGAGAAAGGTGAATGGAGGATAATGCCAAAATTATGGGTTTATGAGACAGGAAGGATGGTGGTGCTGTCTTCAGAACTGTCTTAAATGTCTACACTTAAGAGACAAAGTAAAGTAGAGTGTAGACAGGATCCCTGCCCAAAGGAGTTCACAGATGGCAGGGAGAGACAGACATTCAATTAAATTACAAATAGTGGAAATGGTAGAGTGAAAGGATATATACCTAAGCGCTGTGGGGATAGGGTGGGATAAATATCCAAGTCCTTAAGGGGTACAGATCCAAGTGTGTAGGTGACATAAAAGAAGAAGGGAATAGGGTAAGCCAGGGCTTAGGGAAGGCCTTTTGGAAGAGATATGATTTTATTAGGGCTTTGAATATGTGGAGAATGGTAATCTGTCGGACATGAAGGAGGAGGGAATTCCATGCCAAAGGGAAAATGTAGGCAAGATGTCAGTGGTGAGAAAGATGAGATCAAGGTTCAGTAAGGAGGTAGGCTTTAAAGGGGCTAGGTGTTTGGGCTGTGTTGTAATAGAAAATCAGAGAGATAAGGTAGAAGGGAGAGAGCTAATTGAGTGAGGTAACATCCCTACTTTTAGAAATGAGGAAACTGAGCCAGAGAGGAGTTAAATGACTTGCCCTTGGACACATAGCAGGTAAGTAGAGGAGGTGGGATTTGAACACACGCCTCCTCCTTCCCGGTCCTGTGCTCTTTCTACTAGACCATGGCAAGTAGGGAGGGAGGATTGTTACATTGTTTTTAATCTCTTCCATCTTCTCCCATCTAGCCTATCACAAGACTAGAAGGTTTCTCCAAGACTCCAAGACAGGGGCTGCTTTTAGATCCCTTGCTGGTCACAGTGCTCATTTTACCGTGCCAACCTTACTCTAAAACCCCAGACCCTACTCTCTGCCTAGTCGGTCAGAGTAAATTAAGCACCCATTCTGGGCAGATGCTCAAGGAAATCAGAGAAGATCGTGGTCTTGTCCTCTAGGAATTTATACTCTACTAGGGGAAACAGGGCAGGACACAAATGACAAAACCATAAATACCAAACATTAAAAAAAATAGGAGTAAGAACCACAGTAGATGGTCACATAGTTTTCCAAAGTCTGTTCTTATATTCACAACCAGTATAGCCAGATTTAGGCCTAAGCAGTCAGCAGCCAGTCCAATGTCTACATAGTTGGGCTACAACCTCAGTCAGATATTTGCCTCTGCCCTTGGGACATGTATCATCCAGATAAAACTGCTGTATCAGAAACATTTAGCAACACAAACATTTGTGCAAATTCAACTTCCCTGTTGACAGCATTTGTCCCAACTTTATTAAAAAGACAAATTAGAGCACCATGATGGTAAAAAAACACCATAAAACCTGATGAAACATCATAGCCTAGTGGACAAGGCGTAAGTCTGAGAACCAGGGGATGTGAGTTCTAATCCCGCCTCCTCTATTTGCCTGCTGTGGGACCTTGGACAAGTCACTTAACTTCTCTGTACCTCAGTTATCTCATTTACAAAATGGGGATTCAATACCTGTTCTCCCTACTACTTAGACTGTGGGCCCACCGTTGGACAGGGACTGTGTTCAACCTGATTAACTTGTATCTACCCCAGTGCTTAGTACAATGTTTGGTTTTTCTTCTTTGGTGCTTACTATGTACCAGGCACTGGGGTAGATACAAGGTAATCAGGTTGGACACAGTCCATGTCTCACATGGGATTCACAGTCCTTAACCCCATTTTACAGATGAGGTAGCTGAGGTACAGAAAACTTAAGTGACTTGCCCAAGGTCACACAACAGACAGGTGAATAATGTTGGTATTTGTTAAGCGCTTACTATGTGCAGAGCACTGTTCTAAGCGCTGGGGTAGACACAGGGGAATCAGGTTGTCCCACGTGGGGCTCACAGTCTTAATCCCAATTTTACAGATGAGGGAACTGAGGCACAGAGAAGTTAAGTGACTTGCCCACAGTCACACAGCTGACAAGTGGCAGAGCTGGGATTCGAACTCATGAGCCCTGACTCCAAAGCCCGTGCTCTTTCCACTGCGCCACGCTGCTTCTCCTATGGTGGTAGAGCTAGGACTAGAACCCAGGTCCTTCTGACTCCCAGGCCTGTGCTCTGTCAATTAGGCCACCCTGCTTGGCACATAGTAAATGTTGAATGAATACTATTTTTAAAAATCCCATTTAGCCTAAGAAAACTGGGCAGAGAATCTGATGTCATCTGCTAGAGAAAAATATGTCTCAGACTCCAGCATGAGAAACAGACTGATCTTTAAGCTTTGTGAGATCCAGACTGAGGAACAGCAAAAGATCAAGAACTATCACCTCACTTCGAATGTACCAGCCCCCTTCTGATTGCTACTTGGGCCAACCAGTACCTCAGCCAAGGTGTCAATGGAGGATAACCTGACATTTAAATAGGAGCGAATAATTCACCAATATTCACCAATATTCACCAATGTAAACAATAGAATATGAAAAATGACCTGCTACTCCGAGAGAATTAGACCTCGTTCACTGGGCGATCACAGGTTTCCTTGTAGGCCCTAATAAAGCACCGGAGGAAATAAATACATTTAGCAACATAGAGTTGGGCTTCTTTCAACACACATCAAGCTCACATTTTCCTGGCAGGGAAGAAACTACCTGCTGGGCTACTACATGCTTCATCTTTCCAAGGTGTCTCTAAGGGCACAAAAAAATGCGCGCCCAAAGCAGAAGAAAGTGAGAAAAAGTGTATGTGTATGCGGTAGAAAGAAAGAGAAGCGGAGAAGGCAAAGAAGATTAGACAATAATCATCATCGTAATAATGAGAATTGTAGAATCTGTTAAGCACTTGCTAAGAACCAAGCACTATGCTAGGAGCTGGGGTAGATAAAATATAAGCAGAGCAGACCCAGTCCTCATCGTTCAAAAGGCTCACTGACTTCAGGGGAGGGAGATAATTCTAAGCCAGTGGGGTCATGGTATCCTGATTACCATCTCCTTCAAAATCAGTCTTTTGTGCTGAAGTTAGATGGTAGCAAGTAGTTCATGCTACCTTACCTCCCTGATTTCCTACTATAACTCAGCCAGCACCCTTCACTCCTCTAATGCCAACCTACTCTCTCTACTTTGATCTATTCTATCTCGCCACCAACCCCTTTCTTTACATCCAACAGATGATCACTCGCCCCACCTTCAAAAGCTTATTGAAGCACAACCCTCCAAGAGGCCTTCCCAACTAAGCTTTCATTTTCTCTTATCTCACTCATTCATTAATTCAATAGTATTTATTGAGTGCTTACTATGTGCAGAGCACTGTACTAAGCTATGTTGCCCTAGCACTTGCACCCTTTATTCAGCCTTCCCTCAGCCCCATAGCACTGATGTACATAGTCATAACTTTTCTTTACTTATATCAAAGTCCACCCCCACCTCTAGACTGTAAGCATACTGTGGGCAGAGAACGTGTCTACCAACTCTGTTATATTGTACGCTTGGAAGAATAGTACAGAGCTCCTCACACAGTAAGCGCTGGATAAATATGACTGACTGATCGATTGATCACAATTCTGAGACAAGATAGCAAGGCATGGGTAATGGAGAAAGAAGATAGAAAGGCCTGTGTAGGATATTCAATACATTACTATAAACTCTGGTTTCAGGAGGACTTTTCAGTTAATGCTTTGTTCGATTTCCTAATAGCATTATCCTGGGAAGAGTTAAACCAATGCCGTTATGTGGTAGCCGAGATAGACACTTTAAGAAACAGAAGTGACTTATACTAAATGCCCAGGCCTGGGCCCTGGGTGGGATTATTTGATGTTGCCATGGCGCTTTGTCTTCTTAATTGATGTGTGGAAGTGAATTGATCATGTAAAATGGGGAAGACTATGGTGATGCTAGATTCTGAGAAACCTGAACCCTTAGGAGGAGATTCAACAGAGAGAAACTCTTAGAAAGGGAAATGTACAAATAAGGAGATAGACTTTTGTGTGGTCAGCAGGCTTCAGCTGCCACCACAGCTGTGGTAATTAAAGCACCCTGGCTCTGTCAGAAAGCCAGTGGCAATTTTTCCAAACCTGAGACTAAGACCAAACCCCATGTGCCTCCAAATTGAGAAAAGGCAACCGAAAACATTCAATTGGATGTTTTCACTAGAGCCAAGTATTGAAAAAAAAAAAAGACCCAGAACAATAGCTATTATCAGATTCTGGCTTAGTCACTCTTCATTTTTTTTTTTTACAGGAACAGGTGCAGACAAGAGCCTAGGATGTGGTGGCTTAGTGGAAAGAGCACAGGCTTGGGAGTCAGAGGTCTTGGGTTCTAATCCCAGCTCCGTCACTTGTCTGCTTTGTGACTTTGGGCAAGTCACTTAACTTCTCTGTGCCTCAGTTCCCTCATCTGTAAAATGGGGATTAAGACTATGAGCCCCATGTGGGACAAGCTGATTACCTTGTATCTACCCCAGCAGTTAGAACATTGCTTGGCACATAGTAAGCACTTAACAAATAGCATTATTATTATTAAGCACCTGCTGTGTGTAAAGCACTGAATTAAGCTCTGGTAAAGGAGATGTGGGTAGGAACTAGGCACCTTCTTCAGCCACAGAGGGATGCACAATCTAAAAATAAATTGGGGAGAGGGGCTGGCAACAGGCACATAAGGGAAAATGAGAAAACACCAAAACAACACAAAAGACAAAGATAAACACAATAAAGTCAATGGAGTGCTGTGGCTAGAGTAGCAGACTCAGGTTCTTTGCTCCTCAGAGTCCAACGTTCACAATAGTCACAGTCACAGTTCATTCATTCAGTCATATTTATTGAGCGCTTACTGTGTGCAGAGCACTGTACTGAGTGCTTGGGAGAGTGCAATATAACAATGAACAGACACAATCCCTGCCCACAAGGAAAGTATAGTCTAGAGGGGGAGACAGACAATAATATAAATACATTACAGATAAGTATATAAGTGCTGTGGGGCTAGAATGGGGGAGTGAATAAAGGGAACGAGTTAGGGTGACTTAGAAGGGAGTGGGAGAAGAGGAAAGGGGGTCTTAGGCAGGGAAGACTTCTTGGAGGAAGTGTGCCTTCAATAAGACTTTGAAGGAGGGGGGAAGTATAATTGTCTGTTGGAGTCAGAGTATTCCCAATGTTCTTAAGGTTAGTGAGGCCTTAACAACTAGATTGTAAGAACCTTGAGGGAAGACTTCCTCTTGATTAGAACTATTGTTCTTTATTAACACACAACAAGCACTCACTAAATACCACTGGTAGATGGTGCTGATGTTCTCCCTTTCCAAGCTAAAGGAGGACTGATGGCAAATCTCAATGTGGTGGGGAAGGGCCAACTGCTCTCCTGGGCTGCAAGCCTCAAATATGGCAGTAAGGGAGCAGCTGGGACTTGTCACCATTCCTAAGGAAGAGAGTAACTGGTGCCTCACTCTGCTCACCTTTCCCAGATGGCAGCCTGGACCACATGAATTTTTTATCCTACCTCTATTTTGCCCACCTCTCTCAGGATCACACCTGGAGTTTCCAAGGCTCTACCAGCCTCAGCTAAGGGAGGGAGAGTCAAGCAGAAGCCTACCCAATCCATTCCTAGTTTGAACAGTGGCTAGCCAGTGGGAGGCAAATTGCTACAAGTCAAAACTCACCTGTGCTGGGCAGCAGTGGCATGGGAGAGAGTCAAGGGTGGAGACTTAAGTTTACTGCATGGAAGAAAGCAGTGGCAAAGCACTTCCATATTTTTACCAAGAAAACTCTAGGGATACACTACCAGAATGATTGCAGATGGAGGTGGGGCATTCTGGGGCAGATATGTCCATGGTGTCGCCCGGGGTCAGAAATGACTCGACAGCATAAGACAAGACAAGACTGTTTTGGCCAGAGGTGATAGAAGTTCTGTCCTGGCCATTGCATTTGTGAATAACTTTGAGTACTTGTTCATTTCGGTTAAAAGCACTGGGTGAAAGATGATCACATTTCTAAACCACCACCAACTTTTCCAGACCCTGTTTCTTGTGTGGGTGGTGTCCTTGGTGAGTAATAATATTTCCTGGATCAAATAATCACTAAAGCCTTTACAGACTTCTATAAGGCATTTCATGATGAATGTGACCTGTTTCAAAAGAGCATTTATCCTGCCCTTTAAATATATTAAAACCCACACAATAAAGCTATGGGGAGGAAACATTAAAGGGATGCCTTAAAGTGCCTTATGCTGCCTTTAACTATCCCTTCTACTGTCTGACTGTTTCTGGCTCCCTTCCTCAATCCAATGAAGCAAGATCAACCTGGAAATAAGACTCAAATCCATAACCTCCAGGAAATTGAGATAGATGAGGATTTTCAGGAAAACTTTCTACACACCCTTTCCAAACCTGCATCAAATGTGTGTCCCTCCCTCAGAAACCAAGGAAGATGTGTTGAGCAAAATGTTGATCATTTTCCTTTTGGTCCTTCCTAACTCCCACTAAACTGGCCTCAGGAGTAATGGATTTTTAGTATCTCCAAGAGGAATTCAGCCATCCCGCATTCCTCTGTCCTCTTGCCCCACATTTCACTGGTATTGGTTAGGGGTTGCTAGACAGAATACATGTAGCAAAGGGGTATAAGAGCTGGTGAATATCCACCACTCAAATCCTTTCAGATGTCTGCCTCTCCAATCACTGAATGATGGATTCCCCAACTGTCTGAAGCTACTAAAACTATCCCATGGCTTCAGAGAGGCCTCCCTGGTATCTTGGAATCTTATTCACTCTTGAGAAAGTTGTACCAGTTCCCTGTGTTCCAGGATCTTACAATCCAATATCTCTGAGAACTCCCACCTGCCAGTGATCTTACTCCCCTTTCACCCAACACTTCCTACTTTAAAATTCACAAGAAGTAAATCAGTCAATCAATCAATCAGTGGTATTAAGCACGTATTGTATCCAGAGCACTCTACCCTTGGGACAGTAATAATAATAATAGTAATAATAATTGTGGTTTTTGTTAAGGGCTTGCTATGTACCAGGCTCTGTAGAGAAGCAGCGTGGCTCAGTGGAAAGATCCCGGGCTTGGGAGTCAGAGGTCGTGCATTCGATTCCCGGCTCTGCCACTTGTCAGCTGTGTGACTATGGGCAATTCACTTAACTTCTCTGTGCCTCAGTTACCTCATCTGTAAAATGGGGATTAAGACTGTGAGCCTCACAAGGGACAACCTGATTACCCTGTGTCTACCCTAGTGCTTAGAACAGTGCTCTGCACATAGTAAGTGCTTAACAAATACCAACATTATTATTATTATTACTAAGTGTTGGAATGGATACAAGAAAATTGTGTGTATCACACTCCCTGTCCCAAGTGGGGCTCCCCATTTTCCCCACGAGGTAACTGAGGCCCAGAGAACTGAATAGACTTGCCCAAAGTCACACAACAGACAACTGGCTAAGCCAGGATTAGAACCCTTGATCTTCTGACTCCCAGGCCCGTGCTCTACCCCTTGCTGTGTACAATGCAACAGAGATGGTAGACACGTTCCCTGGACAAAGCGAATCTACAGACTAGAAAGGATAGCACAGGGTATTAAGGGTCCTCTTCCCCAGTCCACTAAGCCTGTCCTTTCTAAACCCACCCTCATCCTCAAAACGCTGTCCAGGAGTAATTAAGACAACATCCATTTTATTAGCGAAAGAAACATCATTTGTAATGTGTAGGTGATACCTTTCTCATGTGACTGGATAATGAGTGAAATGTAGCTCAGGGAACATCTACATAATATTTTCCCGGGAGTAGTCACTTTGGGTCGAGTTTTAATCCTCTGCACATTTCAGCATTTTAAAGATTAACCCCATTTAATATGCTTTCCTAAAGGGCATGATGAAGTCTCCTACGGACGAGTAGCATTGTTGAAGGTCAGTGACACTAGCACTCTGCAGTAATTCTTGTTAACCTTCGGTAATATGAATAACCTGTCAACATACACACTGATACTCATCTATAAGAATCTCCTCTAAAATCATGTTTGAAGTGTTTCTTTTTAAATGAGGTGGTATATTAGATACATTTGTTTCCACCTAATGTCTTTAAAATCTGCAGGACAAATGTACATGCCAACCATAAATATATTTAGTTGAATTTGTGTCCTCCACATGGAATGAATATGGAACTTTATGAATTTGGTCTGGTGCTAAAACTTCAGTCTACTTATTAATCATTTAATTTTCTCTCTCGTGTACTTAATTGAATAGCTGTGACAAAAGTGACATTATTATTAAATACCTGGGATGCTTTCCAAGGTCTGTGTTTTATTCGGAAGTAGTACAGCTATTGTTATTTTTTTTAAAAAAATGTAAGCATCATTTAAAAGGGCGGGGGATGCATGTTTTAAAAACAACAATACCCCAGAAAACCAGCATGGATTTTAAGTACTAAATCATAGCCTCTGCACTGCTATTGTCTTTTCATTGTTTCTGACTGACTTCTCCACTTATTCATGCTCTCCCCAAGGAAGCCAGTCATCGGTTTTGAATTGTGCCAATCTGATGGGTGTCAACTAAGCACAGTAGCCTAGTGGAAAAACCTCAGGAGTCAGGAGACCCCCCGGGTTCTAATCCGGACTCCACTACTTGCCTACTCTGTGACCTTGGGTAAATCACAACTTCTCTGTGCCTCAGTTTCCTCATATGTAAATAATGGGGATTAAATTCCTATTCTCCCTCTCCACTAGGCTGTGAGCCCCATGTGGAATAGGGTCTGTGTCTTATCTGATTGTACCTACCCCAGAGCTAAGCACAGTGTTTGGTACATAGTAAGCACTTACCAAAAAAACACTATTATTATTATTATCATCATCTTTTTTCCCTCACTTCCCTACTATGTGATAGCTGTTGAGCTGCATTACTTTGTGAGCCAGAGATTTTTTTTAAGGAAGCAGAGGATCTGGCCTCTGGTTTGTATTTAGAGTTAGATAAGCCATAAATATTTGAATATTAAGCTCCAGAACAATAAAAAAAGCCTGAAGACAAACCCACTATTCTCTTCTAACGAGACACTGCAATTTAATGCAGGCAATTTTCCTGAATAGTATTATTGCTATCATTGAGCTGCAGGAAGGAAAAAAAAAGTACAGAACAATTCTCAACACAAAAGCTGACAGCCACAGGAAACACCATTTACCAGAGTTGCACAGAACAGTTTTAATATTTCATCGGTCAATTTACCAGAGCAGTTTAATATTTCATTTATGGAAAATGGCCATTTTTTTCTCTTCAAATATTGGATAGTAAGTAATGAGTAATTCACTCCATCTCATTGTGACTTAGCACGCACTGGCCTGGTCATTCTGACCTGCTAGCCCAGAAGCACTAGCCACACAGTGAAAAGAGCAGGTGACCCACCTACCAGTCAGGAGCAAAGAGGCAAGGAAGAAATTTCTACAGCAAAGTCATGTCTCCCTGACGGAAATCTGACTTCCTGTGGTGCACTATTGTCTGCTGAATGTAGAAAAAAATGGAAACGCACAAGTTCATCTGAGTAACCTTGCAAAGGGCCTCTGTTCGACTCCCCCAATGGGACGGCTCTAAATGGGGAATAATTGATTAGTGGCATTTATTGAGCAATTACTGTGTACAGAGCACTGTACTAAGTGCTTGGGAAAGTGTAACAGAATTACTAGATAGGTTCCCTGCCCAAATGGGCTTACAGTCTAAAGGGAATAGAAAGAATACACTGAAACATGGCAAGAAGGTACAGGAGCTGCAAGATCTTTCTCTGATGAATTCCTCTCCACCTATCCCAGCATCCTTCTTGGTTTCTCTGTCTCTTCAGCTGATTCCCCACTAGTTCTTGGCTTCCCAGGCCCCTTCACTTCCCTGGTGTAGGACTCTCTCAGCTACCAGCATCTCCTTCAGTCTCACAGGCAGTCAGGCCTAACAAGTGCTTTGCCTTTAATCCCCCTAGTTGATTTCCTTTCCCGCCTTTCACCCCAAAAGCCCTCTACCTCCCAGTTGAGCCCACCTCCATCTCTGTTTCTCCACCTCCTACCTGAACTCAAACTGTTTTTCCTGCAAGTCTCTTCACCCTCGGGCTTGGGTTTTGTGAAGATAGTGCTTTGGCTCTGACCTCTGTGTGGAGGAATAGGATGGAGTAGAGGGCATCAGATTTGGCAAAATGACTTCAGAGAGTGCAATTTCCATGGCATGAAGGGGCAGAAACCAGATTGGAGAGGATCAAGGAGATAATTGGAGGAGAGGAAGTGGAGGCAAAGGTGTGGACAACTTGTTCAAGGAGTTTGGAGCAAAATGGTAAGAGGGAAATGTGTGGTAACCAATGACCTTCTTCTTGCCAAATCTGACTGCCACTGCTCTATTCTAATCCTTCTAGACATCTCAGATGCTTACAGCACTGTGGACCCCCGCTTTCTCCTTGAAACAATATCCAACCTTATTTTCACTAACTCCATCCTCTTCTGGTTCTCCTATCTCTCTGACTGCTCCCTCTCAGTGTCTTTTGCAGGCTCCTCCTCAACCTCCTACTCTTTGACAGGCTGTCAAAGAAAGCGAGGGTCTCTCAAGGCTCAGTTCTGGGTGTCCTTCTATTCTCCATCCACATCCACTCCCTTGGAGAGCTCATTTGCTCCCAGGACTTCAACTACCACCTTTATGCAAATGATTCCCAAATTTACCTCTCCAGCCCTGACCTCTCACTTTCTCTGCAGCCTCTCATTTTTTCCTGCCTTCATGTCATCTCTACTGGAAAGTCCCTCTGTCACCTCAAACTAAACAAGGCCAAAACAGAACTCCTCTTCTTCCCATACAAACCCTGTCATCTCCCTGCCTTTCCCATCACTGTAGACAATACCACTATCCTCCCTGTCTCACGAGTCTGTAACCTCTACCTTATCCTTGACTCATCTCTCATACAACCTGTCACAAATTCCTGGTTGTTCTACCTTCGTAACATTGCTAAATTCTGCCCTTTCCTCTCCATCCAAAGTACTGCTGCTACTATGCTGATCCAAGCCTTTATCCTATCCTGCCTTGACCACTGCAAACCTCCTTGACCTCCCTGTCTCCTGTCACTTCCAAATTCAGTTCATATCTTACTCTGCTGCCTGGATCATTTTTCTAAAAACACACTGAGTCCTTGTCTCCCCACTCCTCAAAAACCTCCAGTGGTTGTCCATCCACCTCCACATCAAATAGAAACTTCTTACCATCAGCTTTAAGACAGGCAATCAGCTGTCCCCCTCCTATTTTACTTCCCTGATTTCCTACTACAACCCGGACTGCACATTTGATATTCACCCCACCCTTAACCCCACAATACTTATGTACATATCTGTGATTTACTTATATCAATATCTCTTGCCCTCTCCAAACTGTCAGCTCCTGTAGGCAGGGAACATGCCTACTGACTGTTGCACTGTACTCCCCCAAGCACTCTGCATACAGTAAACACTCAGTAAATATCACTGATTGATTTTAATGTTTCTTGGCCTCTATCTGCTTATCTTTCTAGGGATATGTGGCCCAGTGGAAAGAGCTTAGGGGAACTGGGTTTTAATCCTATCTCTGCTACTTGCTTGCTGTGACCTTCTCTGTGCCTCAATTTCCTCATCTATAAAATGGGAATAAGATAGGTGTTTCCCCCCACTCCTACCCTAAATCTATTAACAATAATAATAATATAACAATGGCATTAGTTAAGCAGCTATTATATGCCAAACACTTAACTAAGCACTGAGGTAGATACAGTCAATCAGATCTGACATGGTCCTTGTTCCACATGGGGCTCCCAGTCTAAGGGGGAGGGAGAATGGGTACTTAATGTCTATTTAACAAAGAGGAAACTGAGGCATTGAGGAGTTAAATGACTTGCTCAAGGGCACACAACAGGTATGTGGCAAAGACAGGATTAGAACCCAGGTACTCTGGCCCCAGTCCTTTGCCCTTTCTACTGGGCCAAAGAGCTTCTTTTCACTAGGCCAAGCCCCTTGTGAGACAGGGACTGTGTCTAATTTCTTAACTATGTACCTAGCCCAGCTCTTATTACAGTGATTTGTACATAGTCAGTGCTTAATTACTGCTATAATTATTATCTGTTCTCTTCCATCCCACTCTCTCTCTTTCTCCCTGTTCTCCTCACCTTACTGACTTGTTTCTTCAGATTTCTCAGTGATCTTCTCCCTCTCACCCCCTTCTTATCTCTCACCTTTTCTTTTTCTTTTCTGACCTCCCTTTCTTTCTCTGAACCTCTCCAAGTCTCTCTCTCCTCACTCAAATATTCATCTTTCTCTATCTCTCCTCCTCTCTTTGATATACCTTTCATCCATTCCATTTCTTCACCTCCCCAACTCCCTCTTCTCTCTTTCACGACTTTCTCCTTACTTTTCCTCCCAATCTTTCTGCCCTCCTCCTCCTGGAATCTTTCCCTAGCCCCACAACCACCCCTCTCCCATTCCAGACTCAGAAACAGGAGTCAGGCAGCCCCCAAGGGCTCCCATAGTTCCAGTTTCCAAGTGGAAAGAAGGTGACCAGGCACAACCCCCATACAGAGACCAAGGCAAGATCTGTTTCCTGTTTCTGACCCTGGGCTGATCTTGAGGAGCTCTCCTGGAGTCTGTGTCCAATTAGTTGCCACTTTTTGGGTCCCTAGTCTCTCCCAGACTCAGTGCCTCCCACTAGCCCTCTTCCTTGAGACTCCAAGTTCTAGCAACAGCATTAGAGACATCACCATCCCCCTCCAGACTGTAAGCTCATTGTGGGCAGGGAATGTGAATATTGTTGCATTTTACTTTCCAAGCACTCAGTACAGTGCTCTGCACATGGTAAGTGCTCAGTATATATGATTGAATGAATGAATGAAAGAACAGTATTGACCCCATTACCCCCTCTGCCCACACAACCACATAAGTACAGATGTGACAGTATACTATGCTTATTTCAAGGATTTATTGTAAAGCCATGCACAGTCTCGGTGTCCAATAAATAATAATGGAGATACTGCTAAGAACTTGTAATATACTGAATACTGCACTAAGTGCTGAGGTAGATACAACATTATTGTGTCAGACATAGACACTGTCTTATATGGGCTCATAATCCAATTAGGGAGAGAATGGGTATTTAATTTCCATTTTGCAGATAAGAAAACTGAGGCACACCCAGAGAAGCGACTCACCCAGTCACACAACGGGCAAGTGGCAGGGGCGGGAATAAAACTCAGGTACTCTGACTCCCAGGTATGTGCTCTTTCCACTAGACCATGCTAGTTCTTAGCAAGAACAATGGATCTAACTCATAAAGTGGAGCAAACTGTGGCTAAATTCATTTTAACTTGAAAACCTCAAGCTTGGCCTAGTCAAAACCTCAGAGTAAAATGAAAATGTGCAAAGCAAAAGGCTGTCAGGGCATAGAGTTTGTTCCTCTTCTAAATGCTAAGCTCCCAAATGCTTCCACTTTGAAGGAACTGAACATCTAATATCCCAGGGTAGGGTCAAACATCCCCAAGAATGGTATAGTGAAGGACAAATTACAACTGTGTGCTGAGAAGTCTCAGAAGTTAAAAATCAATTCTGGTCCCTGATAACATTTACTATACCAAGCAGATAATGTCCCCAAAGCAAATGTTACTAAAATGCAACCAAGGGACTGCGTTACAGGTAGAAACTTAAATTCCCCTCTAGACCACCAGTTCCTTGTATTGTACTCTCCAAAAAGCTGGAGAAAAGCGGTGTGGCCTAGTGGAAAGACCATGGGCCTGGGAGTCAGAGGACCTGTGTCCTAATCCCAGCTCCACCACTTGTCTGCTGGCTGATTTTAGGGAACTCACTTAACTTCTAGGGCCTCTTCTGCAAAATGGGGATTAAATCCTCCTCCCTCCAATTTACATTGTGAGCCCCTTGTGGAACAGGAACTGTGTCCAACCTGATTAACTGATATCTACCATGGTACGTAGAACAAAATTTGACATAGAAAGTGCTTAACAAATACCATAAAAAAGCTCTTATTACAATACTCTACACACAGTAACCACTCAGTAAATACCACTGATTGAATGATTGCTACCTCAAGCGACCAAAAGAGGTGTCATTTATCCTTAGGAAAGCAGTTTTCTTCTAGGTCATAATAAACATGGAGGCTTTTCAAAACTTTATTTTGTCTCCAACCACACAAATGTTGAAATGCCTCTGGTCATTGGGGAAAAATTTCTCAGGTAGAATCAAATGGAAAAAATAATTGTGAACAGAGAGTCAGTCCTCCATGGAAAAGACAACTGGAGAAATGGAGAAAAATGAGACAGATGATTTCCAAATCGTACCTGAGACCAAAAATGGATAGAACCTCTTCAGTGGGGCTACTAAGACCAAGAAAAACTTTCTAATTTTATAAAGGGAAGGTCTTGATCTATCGAATCAAAAAGTGCTATGGTATCAATAATATTAAATGAACAATTTCAGCAGCCTCCAGCCCTGAGAATAAATCATCTGTCACTTGCAGAAAAATTGCTTCAGTGATAGCTTGCAGAAAGCCAGAGTAAAATTATGGAAAAACTAAGTGAATTGCTAATAGAGAATGGCTCATAAAAAAAAACAACAACAAACAAATAGAAATAAACTCTGCAGAATAAATGACTAATGAAATGGTCACCCAGTCAGCAGGCTTAGAAAGCTAAAATGTGCTCCATGAGCTGGAGAAGAAATTTGAGTTGAAAAAGAGTCATTTAGAAAACTAGTTTTGAGTCAGGGTAGATGTAAAAGTGAGAGTAGAGTGACCAGGTTTTCAAGCCAGGGCCAGGTCCATTATGTGGGGACTGCAGTAGAGTGGAAAGGAAAGTCAGCTAGAAAAACCCAAAGACAGAAAGGAGACAGAGAGGGAGAGAGGGAGACTGGTGAGAGAACAAGGATGAGAGAGAGTAAGAGAGAATGAGAGGGTGAAACAGAGAACATGAGAGGGTGGGCAAGAGAAAGAGAACCAAGAGAAAGAGAACATGGGAAAGAAAGGGATAGAGGGTGAGGATGAGGGAGACAGAGAATGACAGAGAGAAAGAAAGTGAAAATGCAAGAGAAATAAAGAAAAAGAAAGAAAGAGAGCTTGAGAGAGAGGAAAAAACTCCTTAGCTCCTCAACTAATGTCAAGGATCATGTGCTGCCCAGCTGAAACAGGCAGGAAGAGATTGAGGCAGAAACACAACCTCAAACCTTCAGAACATTGTGAAGATTGTGACTGATCAGATCTGAACCATACTCCCAGAGCTGTGGGGAGCCTGGAAAATCACTCTAGCAGCCATGTTCTGCAGCTCTTAGTGGATTTTTTCTGGTGTGCTTATAGAGTATCTACCCCAACATCTAGTACAGTGATCATTACCTAGTAAACACTTAACAAATACCATAACTTTATTATTATTAGTTGTCCTTTTTTCTTTATCATTTAAATCTTTCCATATGTGCCTATCAATAATAATAGTAATAATAATGGTATTTGTTAAGCACTTACTAGGTGCCAAGCACCATTCTAAGCGCTGGGGTAGATACAAGTTAATCAGGTTGCACAGCAGTCCCTGTCCCACAATGGGCTCTCATCTTACATCCCCATTTTACAGATGAGGGAACTGAAGCACAGGGATGCAAAGTGAACTTGCCCAAGGTCACACAGTAGACTATGTGGCGGAGCTCGTTTAGAAACCTACATGCATCTTCTGACTCCCAAGCCTATGCTTTTTCCATTATGCCATGCTGCTTCTCCACTCCCTTGCTCCTATACGTCAGATTATGAGCCTCCTATTGGTCAGAATCTGCTTCTGAATTATCATTCCTTGTCATTTTGTCCATGCGCTTACTTATTCTGCACCCAGAGGATGCTCAGCAAATCCCACTGATTGAAATGAGGGAAGCAGGGGTTGGAGGGGTGACCCCTAACACCCCAACAAGAGTGGAAAGCACACATGTAACCCAGGGTTGTTACCTTCATTGGCAGGAAAAGCTGGATCTATAGACTTATGGAATCACCCTGATATTCAGCTCAAGGCCTCATTCAGAAACTGGTGGGTCTAGGGAGATCTCTATAGATCTAAGATTGTGAACCCTGCTGTGAAGGACAGAGAACGTGCCTAATTCCCACCTGTGTGTTCTCTCTGTTCGGTCGTTAATATAGCGCTCAGGACATGGTAAGCGCTTAGTAAATATTACTACTATTTTTTTCTGATAACTCACAAGCATGGACTCAATGTGGTTTGCTGCCTCGGCGACCTTCCACATCTCTCTCCAGGGCCCATGGCCACCGTGCTGCTGTTTGTGGATGAGTGTGCCTGATGGCTGATGTTGGCATTGCTGTGACCTTTGTGCCAGTGGTGACAGCTGCCCAGGTCTTGATCCTATGGCCGTCTCTGCCAGTGGCACCGCTCTCCTTCATGTAGCACTGGTGACAAGGGTAGGACCTTCCACAAGGTGGCAAATCGCAACTCTGATAAGGTGACATTGGATCAGGATGACAGATGTCAAAATTCCTCTCAATCAACCAGTCAATGGTATTTGAGCATTTACTGTGCCCAGAGCACTTTACTAAGCGCTTGGGAGAGGACAACACAATAGAGTTGGTAGTCATGATTTCTGCCCTCAAGGCACTCCAGTCCAGAGGGGGAGAACTTACCACTTCTACAGTTGATGTTGATTAAATGCTGCAGGCAAAGAACTCTACCATGACTGTAGGAGTCCAAGTTGGTTCTTGGGGCTCAGTCTTCCTGTTTCCCTCTGCAGGAGAGACTCTCTGGTTTGGTTGAGAAGTTCCCCACTCACAGTTGTCATATTGACCAGTATCACAGCATTCCCAGCCAGTAGAGCCTTGCCTGAAGTCCTTCTGTCCCTTGCTCCATTCAGGGGGTCACAATTCACTTGGGATGTGTGCCTTTTCTTGCAGATATACAGTTCTCTTAATGCTGCTACTCTTAAAACAAAAAATGAATTTTGCTTTATTTGACCCCATCCCACTGAAACTCATTGGCCCTTCCACTGTAACCCAGAGGCTTTCAGCAAGACTGGCTTTCAAATGAGTATGTTTGAGAGCCAGTCACACAACTAGCACAGGAGAGGACTCTATTCAGTCACTTGCTGGCAGCACAGAAAACCCTGCAAACTCACCATTAATGAATCAATAGTTTTTATTGCATATATATTATGTGCAGAGTATTTTACTAAGCATTTGGGAGAGCATGGTGAAATTAACAGACCATGAGCCCTGGCCTAAAGAAGCTACAATCTAGTAGGGGAGATGGGCACTAAAATTAATTTTGATGGGGAAGAATTAACAGTATAAATATGTGCACATAGTGTTGGGTGCTTAAGTGTTTAGTCAGTGTGGAAGTGTTGAAATGACAGTTGAGGATATAAAGTGGGAAGATTAGAAATTAACCAAGGAAGGCCTCCTGGAGGAGATGGGATAAACAGTAATCTGACCGATGTGAGGAGGAGGAAGTTCCAGGTGAAAGGGAGGGCATTGAACTAGAAACCACTTGCAAAATAGATGAGAATAAGGTGTGGGGCAGGTGTACTTGAAAGGAATGAGTGTAAACTGGGATATAGTGGGGAAAAGAGAGGTGATTGAGTGTCTAAAGTCACTGGACAAGAGTTTCTGCTTGATGCAGAAGTCTGCCATATTAACAAACCCACATACATATATACTCACAGAAGGGTGATGGATTAAGGACACAAACAAGCTCATCAGGGAATCAAAGACAGGTGGATAAAAGAAGATGTGGCTAAAAAAAACTGTGGCTTTCAGCTCTCTGGAATTTCACCCTGTAGAAGCAGCGTGTGTAGTAGACAGAGCACTGGCCTGGGAGTCAGAAGGTCATGGGTTCTAATCCTAGCTCCATCACTTATCTACTGTGTTGCCTTGGGCAAGTAACTTCACTTCTCGGTTCCTCATTTACCACATCCGTAAAATGGGGATGGAAACTGTAAGCCCTAAGTGGGATAGGGACTGTGTCCAACAACATTTACTTGTATCCATCCTCAGCACTTAGTACAGTGCCTGGAAAATAGTAAGTGATAACAAATACCACAATTATTAGTATTATCATTACTGGCCAGCAAAGAACTCCTTTGGGATCCAAATTCCCCCTGGAACCTTCCTGCCTCCTGGTGGGACCGAACAAGGGACCCAGGTGATGAGGTCAAAGAGGAATTATCAGGTCACAGTCAATGCGAGGGGTCAGGAGCCATCTGACTCAAGGCAGTGAGAACCGACAGAGAAGCAAGATCTAAATAATGGCTGCTAATTCAATAGCAAAACCCGGGCTTCATTCAATGTAAGTGGGTCAAAAACTGAATCCATTTGTGTTTGATGGTTTTACAATTCATGTGAAGAGTCTCAGCTAAATTCTGAAAGGGAAAGAGAGCACTCTGGGAAAGTGAAAGTTTTTTCTAATCAGGATCCCAGAATAGCAGTCTTCATCTGCATCTGAAGGCTAGCTTTATCTCTGTGGTAAATAGCTAATTTTAATACAGGAAAATCATCATGGATCAAATATCAAGGCAAGGAAATAGACTTTATATGTGCCATTTCCTGAGAAAAGCACTATAATAACATGAACGGTAGAGGTGTGTCAGGGCAGCAAGTTAAAAAGCGGCACAAATATCAAATTTACAGAATTCAGCAGGCAGAACCTTATTGTCCTTTAAATTCTCCAAAACAGGAATAGTGACACTCAAGGACTGCATAAATATGATTATTGGGCATACAACTGTAAAAGCAAAGTGAAATCCTGAACATGCAAGCTGAACATACAAGCTGAAGTGTTTACTATGGCCAAGCACTGTATTACACACTGGAGCAGATACAAGATTATCAAATTGAATGCAGTCCCTGTCCCACATGGCGTTCACAGTCTAAGTAGGAGGGAGAACAGATATTGATTCCCCATTTTACAGGTGGGAAAACTGAGGTAAAGAGAAGTTAAGTGACTTGCCCAAAGTCACTCAGCCTGGTAAGTGAGATGAGAAATCTCCTATATCCATGGCCTTTCAACTAGATCAGGATTGCTTCTCCCAAGACTGTAATTCGAAGAATATGACAGGAAGTTACTACCAACACAGATTTATGGACAAGTCCCATTCTTGGTCATTCCTCTCCTCCTCTTTTCTTTCACCTAACCCATCACTCCTTTGGACACAAAAGAAATCAGTGACCTGTCTTCAAACAGTGACAAGAGACTCTCAGAGTACAAAGTTGAATATGAAACACCCAGGAGAAAGTCTTCTTCCAGTTTATGAAGGAGTAGATTTCCTCTCTCCCTCTTTCAGTCCTCCAGTGCTTCTAGCTCACCCTTTCCTAAATCCTCATCATTAGCTTTAATTGAAATGGAAGACTTCATGGGTTGATCTTTCCCCAGTACCATTTTTCAGGGTTCAAAAAGCATTTTGAGGTGAGAGAATAAGACCGTCTGAGCAAAAGCAAGAACAACTTGGGTTGTTTATCCAGACAAGAGGTAAGGGATGCATTATAAGAGCTGCATTTTAAGCAAATTGTGTGAAGAGCACTGTCAGCTCTATACCCTAAAGATCAAAAAGGATTCTGATTTGAATTTTCAACTCCCTTTTTGCAACCACAGAATAGCAGAGAATTAACTAAGCATTAAAACAGAGAGCCTTATCTCCCAACCAACACTCTAGAGAAGCTGCACGGCCTAGTGGAAAGAGCATAGGCCTGGAAATCAGAGGACATGGTTTCTAATCCCAACTTCACCACATATCTGCTGTGTGACCTTGGGCAAGCAACTTAACTTCTCTGTCCCTCAGTTCCCTCATCTGTAAAATGGGGATTAAGACTGAGAGCCCCATGTGAGACAGTGTCTGACCTGATTAGTTTGCATCTACACCAGTGCTTAGAACAGTGCTTTGACGCATACTAAGGGCTTAACAAATAGCATTATTATTATTATCCTCTCCCTGTCTTTCCCATCACTGTAGACAATACCACTACCCTCTTACTTGCCAAGCCCAAAACTCTGACTTTGCCCTCCACTCATCTCTTTCATTCAACCCACATATTCACTCTGTCACCAATTTTTGTGCATTCTCCCTTCACAACATCACTCAAATCTGCCCTTTTCCCTCCATCCAAACTGCTACCGCACTGCTCCAAACACTTATCTTACCCTTCCTTCACTACTTCATCAGCCTCCTCGCTAACCTCCCTGCCTCCTGCCTCTGCCCACTCCAGTCCCTTCTTCACTCTGCTATGTGAATCACTTTTCTAAAAATAAATTCAGTTCCTATCTCTCCACTCCTCAAGAACCTCCAGTGGTTGCCCATTCCAAATCAAACAGACACCTCCCTTCTCTCTTTCTACCACCCACCCCACACGCTCCGCTCCTCTGCCGCCACCTCCTCACGTCCTCGGTCTCGCCTATCCGCCGTCGACCCCTGGGTCACGTTCCTCCCGCGGTCCTGGAACGCCCTCCCTCCTCACCTCCGCCAAACTGATTCTCTTTCCCTCTTCAAAACCACTACTTAGAACTCACCCTCCAAGAGGCGTTCCAGACTGAGCTCCTCTTTCTCCCTCTACTCCCTCTGCCATCCCCCCTTTAACCTCTCCGCAGCTTAACCCCTCTTTTCCCCTTTTCCCTCTGTCTCCTCCACTCTCCCTTCCCATCCCCACCAGCACTGTACGTCTCCCGCTCAACTGTAATATATTTCGTTACCCCTATTTATTTTGTTGATGAATTGTACTATCGCCTCGATTCCTATCTCTGGTTGCCATTGTTCTTTGTGAGATGTTCTTCCCCTTGACTCTATTTATTGCCATTGTTCTTGTCTGTCCGTCTCCCCCGATTAGACTGTAAGCCGTCAAACGGCAGGACTGTCTCTATCTGTTGCCGACTTGTTCATCCATGCGCTTAGTACAGTGCTCTGCACATAGTAAGCGCTCAATAAATACTATTGAATGAATGAATGAACTCCTTACGTAGGCTTTAAGCATGCAATCAACTTGCCTGTTCTTGACTTTCCTCACTGTCTTCTACTACAGCCCACACCGTCCACTTTGCACTTCAAGTGCCAACTTGGTCGCTGTGCCCTGATCTCATCTATTTCACCACTGATCCCTTTCCCATATCTTCCTGTCCTGGACTACTTCGTCTCCTATATGCCAGGCGACCATTCTCCCCACCTTCAAAGCCTTATTAAGTTCCCAGCTGCTCCAAGAGTCCTTACCAAATTAATCCCTCTTTTCCCTGGCTCTCTCTCTCATCTGCATTGTCTATACACTTGAATCTATAATCTTTGAGCATTAAATATTAAGCCCTCAGCAGTTAAGTACATATGCTGGTAAGTTATAATTTACAAATTATTTATATTAACGTCCGTCTCCCCCTCCAAACTCTAAGCTTTGGTAGGCAGGGCATGTGACTACCAACTGTATTGTGCTGTTACTCTCCCAAGTGCTCAGTACAGTGCTCTCCATACAGTAGGCACTCAATAAATATCACTGTTGATGATAGAATTGGTTGACCATAGAATAGTACTGAACACCAAAGCGCTGCCCTTCACTCAGACAGTGGTGGGGAAAAGTTAAGACAAGACACTTCAAATCTGACTCAATCAGATCTATTTTTCAGGTGTTTTCTTAGCACTGTACTAAGCTCCTTGGGAGAGCTACAAACAACCAATAGAGTTAGTAGACATGATCCCTACCTATGGGAATTCAAAATCTAATGGGAGAGCTTACAATTTAGTGCATTGCACCGCTGTGGAGTAACCTCAGTATTTGGGTGAATTTCTCAGCACAAATTTGCTTTTTTATTTCCCAGCTCTGTGGATAACATAACATGCTTCTTTAAGGTCCATGAGCAGTGTGGGAGGTTTTGTTGTAACCGTGGTGCTTTAACTATCCGCCCAGCTGTAAAGATCACATCTGCTATCTTTTGTTTTGGTCAAAGGCCAAATTGGGATTAAGGTAATGCAGTTGAGTATGTTTTTTCAGGATACTGTCCAGAAAAATGCCAGCTAGAATTTTGCCAACAATGGGAAAACCCCAGTAGTTTCCTCAGTAAGTTCTCTCACTTTTCTCCATGTAGATGGTGATTATGCGGCATCTTACGGTGAAAAGTATGTGCTGTGTTAATGTATGCTATATAATAATAATAATGTTGGTATTTGTTAAGCACTTACTATGTGCGAGCACTGTTTTAGCACTGGGGTAGGCACAGGGGAATCAGTTGTCCAACGTGGGGCTCACAGTCAATCCTCATTTTACAGATGAAGGTAACTGAGGCACAGAGAAGTTAAGTGACTTGCCCCACAGTCACACAGCTTAAGTGCAGAGCTGGGATTCAAAACTCATGACCTCTGACTCCAAAGCCCGTGCTCTTTCCCACTGAGCCACGCTGCTTCTCTATATAAGGGAATGTATAAGGGTATATATAAGGGAATGTACCTACATACTGAAGTGACACTTTCATATCTTCATATCTTTCATATCTTCTAGCCCAGGGCTAAATTAAGACTCCCATGGGCCTTAGGGCCAGTTATATTTTAGGGACCCCCACATGACCCATGGTGGTCATGCTTTTCCCTCCCCTTCTCCTCACCCAAAAGCTACAATTGAGGCCTTCTACCACCGCCTCTGCTCCCTCCACATTCACTCCTTTTTAACTCCCCCTGACTTCTGCCCTCTCCCAGAAATAGGATGGGGCCATATGGGCCTCAGTGTCAGGGAGCGCCATTTGCTTCTGCCACTGTGTGGCTGGGGGTCTGCCAGAGGACCGGGAGCCAGAAGATCCCCGGTGAACGCAATCGGGAGGGTATAGCTTGAGCGCCAGCAGTCCCTTCTGTCAATGTGGATCTAACAGCTGGGTATCCACACTTTCTTGCTCACATGTACTGGATCCAACAGAAGTCCCAACTCCGACCACTGAAAAGAGAGAGAGAGAGAGAGAGAGAGAGGTGTTCAGAAACTTTCGTGGGCAGGAATGTGTCTGTTTGTTATATTGTACTCTCTCAAGTGCTTAGTATGGTGCTCTGCACACAGTAAGCATCACTCTTCTCCCCTCCCAGCCCAAAGCACTTATTACTTATCTGTAATTTTATTTATCCCTTTGTTCTCCCCACTCCCAGCCCCAAAGCATTTATGCACATATCTATAATTTTATTTATTTGTATTGAAATCTGTCTCCCCAACTCTAGACTGTGAGGTCGATGTGGGCAGGGCATGTCACTGTTTATTGTTGTATTGGACTTTCCCAATGCTCTGCACAGTTAGTGTACAATGAATACGATTGAATGAATAAGTTCAATTTAATGAATGAATGAATGACTCATACCACCCAGGCAACAGCACCTGCTTGCAAATCAACTCTGCTGTCCTGGCCTCATTCCCAAACCACCCACCCTGTGTCCTGTCCCTGAATTTCCAGGACTACCAGGACCTGGGATGGGAAAGGAAGGCAATCAGTCAATCGTTGGTATTTACTGAGTACTTACTGTGTCCAGAACATTGTACTAAGTGCTTGGGAGAGTACAGTGTAACAGATCTGGTAAAAAGGCAGAAAGGATCCCACAGCCACACCCCACCCCATTCACACCCCATTCAGGCTGCTCTTGCAGCACACTCACTCTAACATGCTGGGAGGATTTAGGGGGGTGAAGGCAGGAGAGCCCAGCCATACCAGGGGACTGCTGGGCTGCTGACCTTCAAGTGTACGGGCTCACACTGTCTCCTCGTCCTCTTTCATCGATCTCCCTCCACTTCCCAGAGAGGAGAAGTGGAAGGTGGCCACTAATGATGCCCGCTGTCAGAGGGAGTGGTTCGGGTGATCAGGTGGAGGAGATGAGATGACAGCCCCAGTGCCACCCCACCCCAACACTGCCTACGTTTGGCAGCCATCTGAAGAAGGTCTGATTCTGGCACTATCTTAATAATGGTTCAAGCTATTCACAACTTGGTACTGTCAGAAAGTGTGCACTTTTTTATTGGTATTTGTTAAGTGCTTATCATGTTCCATGCACCGTTCTAAACAATGGGATAGATACAAGCTAATCAAGTTGGACACAGTCTATGTTCCACATGGGACTCACAGTCTTAATGCCCATTTTACAGATGAGGTAAATGAGGCACAGAGAAGTGCAGTGATTTGCCCAAGGTCATGCAGCAGACAGTGACGGAGCCGGGTTTGGAATTGGGTCATTCTGACTCCCAGGTCTGTGCTCTATCCACTAGGCCATGCCACCTCAAGTGACAGCAACTCAAATCCCATGTCTCTGAGCACCACCTAGGTGCCTCTGATTTACACGAGGTCCAGGACTGTAGTCTCTACAGCCCCTGAGCTAACCCGACCCTTTCATGCCATATTATTCAGTGGGATAGAACAGCACTAACTGACTTTCAAACAAAATTTTATGACAGTGTGGTGAACACGCATCAATAGTGAAACACAATCTCAGAGACCACAATGCAAAAGTGGACCCCTCACTCATGTCCTGCCTCTGGTCTGGAACACCCTCCCTTCTCGAATCTGAGAATCTGACAGTTACTCTTTGTCCCTTCAAAGCCTTACAGAGGGCACATCTCCTCCAAGGCTCCATTTCTTCTTTTTCCACTCCCTTCTGCATCATCCTGACTTGCTCCCTTTGCTTATCCCCCATCCTAGCTCCAGAGTACTTATGCACCTATCTGTAATTTATTTATATTAATGTCTGCCTCCCCCCTCTAAACTATAAGTTCACTGTAGGCAGGAAATGTGCCTGTTTATTGTCGTATTGTACTCTCCCAAACACCTAGTAGTGCTTTGCACACAGTAAGTGCTCAATAAATACAACTGAATGAATTAATTAATTAATTAATTAATATTGGCAGTCCCCAGCCTGGCAGACAATAATCAGGAAAGGGGTTTATCTCCTTAGGCAGAAGGCTTCACAAAGATCTGGATACCAAGAACCAAGCTCAAAAAGAGAGACATACCAGAATGGGACACATCCTTTAACACAGTACAGATTTATTCTTAGAGACACACAATGTAGCCCAATGTGTAGGTCTCATGTGAGTCTTTTCAGCTACACTTGCACATCAGGATAGCTTGTTATGAGCAGTACCAGCATCTTCTAAAAACCAGCATTGGCATAAAGTGTTCCTGTGTATGGTGCTGTCAGAACTGTCAGAGAAGCTATCAGAGAAGCAGCATAGCCTAATGAAAAGAGCATGGGCCTGGGAGTCAGAAGACCTGAGTTCTAATCTCAACTCTGCCACTAGCTTGCTGTGTGATCTTGGGCAAATCACTTAACCTCTCTATGCTTCAGTTTCCTCAACTGTAAAAGGGGGATTAAATACCTGTTATTCTTGTGAGCCCCATACGGGGCAGGGGCTGTGTCCAACCTAATTAACTTGTACCTACCCCAGCACTTAGAATAGTGCAAAACAGATACCATAAAAAAAAGTGGTGGGTTTTTTTTAACGGGAAGATCAAGAATCTAGGGCAAATTCAAAGCTCCTCCTTTAGACTGTAAGCGCCTCATGACCAGGGATTGTGTCTACTAACTCTACTGTACTCTCCCAAGGTCTTAGTAAAGTGCTCTGCACACAGGAAGTGCTCAAAAAATACAATCGATTGATTGATTCCAGCCCTTTTCCTATATGCTGCAGTCTCAAAAGCATGACAGAGCATTAGCATACAGAGAATGGAAATCTTCCTTGCTTTTTTTTTTTTTTTTTATTTTTTTTTTTATTTTTTTTTTTTTTTTTTTTTTTTTTTTTTCTTTTTTTTTTTTTTTTTTTTTGTTTTTTTTTCATTTCTCTTTCCTCCTCTTTTTCAAGTAGAGACTTAGATTTTTCCAGGAAGTGAGATGGATCCCAATTAATAGACAGATGTCATCTGTTCCACAGTCTTTTATCAAGGTATAGAAACCCTTATACTAATTATCCTTGACAAAGCATAGGTTAGAGTTCTTCAGTTTTCAAATTAAACTAGGAACAAGTCTTTCATCAAATCTGGACTGTTCGCCGGTATTCAATTAAATTTGTAAAGCCCAAATCTCTAAATACTTCTATTCCTAAAACCTCTAAGCAGTTTATGCACATATCCAAATAGTTTCTAAAGGAGCAGCCTCAGTGAGGATTCTTTGCAATGCTTCTTAAAAATACGGGAAAACTACGTACATGAATATAGAGTGTGAACTCTAATAGAAGAATGCACATAATTATGGAAATAAATGCAAATGTGTTTTGATGTGGCCTAATGATATTTTTGACATTAACATTCAAAATTTTATTTTTCCGTGACTTCCCATATCCTACTTCGATAAATAATAAATTAATGTTCCAATTGACTTTTTTTAATTTTAGAGGGTAATGACTACGACACTTAAAATATAAGATTTTCTGATGATAGAGGCATTGATCAGCTATTCAAAACCCAGAAAATCTCATTGATGAAAATACAGTAAACATGTATATTTAATAAGCATTTTGGTTTAAACCCTTGAAACATCAAACTATGGATTCAGAATGGAATACTGAGCCGATACTTCAGTGGAAGTAAAGCTGAAGAGTTGAGAACTCAGAACCCAACTTCTGTCTCCAGCTATATTTATTAAGTGCTCACTCATCATCAAGCAATCTATCAATGATATTTATGGGGTGCTTATTATGTGCAGAGCACTATACTAAGCGTTTGGGAGACTACAATATAATGAGCAGAGGCTGACCTTGTGGACAAGAAATGCGGCACTATTTTCACTCATTCATTCAATTGTATTTTTTGAGCATTTAGTGTGTGCAAAGCACTGTACTAAGCGCTTGGAGAGTGCAATACAACAACAGACACATTCCCTGCCCACAGTGAGCTCACAGTCCAGAGGGGGAGTAGTTTTGTATTTGGAAAGTTTTGCAGTTCCCAAGCATTTAGTGCAAAGCGTGGCACTCAGAGCATGCTCAATAACAGCTCTTCCTACTACTATAGCAATGAGAGAGGAGCAGCATGATGTAGTGGAAAGAACACAGACCTGGGAGTCAGAGGACCTGGGTTCTAATCCTTGTTTATTCACTTGTCTGCTGTGTGGCCTTGGGCAAGTCACTTAAATAGTCTGTGCCTCAGTTACCTCACCTGTAATATCGGGATTAAAACTCTGAGCCCCACATGGGAGAGGGACTATGTCCAACCTGTTACCTTGTATCTACCCCAGCACTTAATACAGTGCCTGGCACATAGTAAGACCTAACAAATACCATTTTTAAAAAAGGGGGTGGGTGAGGAGAGGGATGGAGTAGACAGAAAAGAGACTGTGGAAATGAGAAGGGGAAGAGACTCAGAGTCTCCTTAAGAGTGGAGGGGGAACAGATATTTAATGGTCATTTTACAGCAGAGGAAACAAGGCACAGAAAAGTGAAGTGACTTGCCCAGGGGCACATAGCAGGCAAGGGGCAGCGGCATTATTAGAATTCAGGAATTCTGTTTCCCAATCCTGTGACCTTTCCTCTGGGGCTCACTCCTCCTCCATTTAAGACTCTGTAATCTTTCCAATTTGTAGTATTGGTACTTCCTGGCCATCATTCTGTCTGGGAAACATTTCCCTTGGCTCTAGGTACAAGATGGTTAATATGTTTTCTCCTTGCCCAGTGTAAATCAGCAAGGAAGCCCCACCCTCACACATCATGCAGGTGGAACAGCTCTACATTTTAGTGAGAGAGAAAGTGTAAGAGATAGACTCACCCGACTGCTTTTAATATGCAGATGGACTGAAAGAATTAATGTGCAGGTTAAGCATGATGTCGCACTCCATTATCTCTCTTTATCCTTCAGATATGATATGTTTCCTTCCTCCCTCCCCACCCCCCACCACTCTTCACTCAAGATTTGCTCGCAGTCTGTCATATGAAACCATTCAGGAATCCTAGCTAGCAAGTTCTTGACAGGAAGGAAAGCTCAGCTCCAGGTCTAATCACTCAGAAAAATAATCACTCTCACAATTACATTTATTGAGCATCTACTGAGTGCTAAGCACTGTACTAAGCACATGGTAGAACACAACAGTAGAGAGACATATGATCCCTTTTCTCAAGGAACTTGTATTCTACTGAAAAATCATATTAGAAAATTCTGAGTGGGAAGAGGTGTGAGAAGGAAAATATCTTTCCTTTGGGGCATACCCTATCTGAGGTAAATATTTTTTTTTTTTATTTGCATGGCAGGGAATCTAACAAAAGGAGACATCCAGCATCTGGAGATCTCAGCACTTCATAATTATCAGTCAGTTATACCAGGCTTTTGTAAGGCTTTTCTCCATATCAAACAAAAACTCATCACAGGAAATTTCTAGGCTTTCCTCCATTTGGCCCCACTTCACCTGTCTGCTCTTTTTACCCACTGTTTTCCAAGCTGCTGGCTTTGCTCCTTGCAAGTCAACCTTCTGATTGTACCTCATTCTCGATTCTCCCTCCTCCATCCCCTGAATCACACTGTTCCATGAGCTTGGAATTCCCTCTCTCCCCACACCAGGCAGACCACGGCTCTCCCCACTTCTTTTTTTATTGCCTTATTTCGTGGTATTTGTTTAGTCCTTAATATGTGTCAGGCACTGTGTTAAGTACTGGGGTAGATACAAGCTAATTGGGTTGGATACAGTCCATGTCCCACACAGTCTTAATCCCCACTTTACAGATGAAGTAACTGAGGCACAGAGAAGTTAAGTGACTTGTGCCAGGTCACACAGCAGAGAAATGATGGAGCCAGAATTAAAACCCAGTTCCTTCTGACTCCCAGGCCCATGGTCTATCCAGTAGGTAATGCTACCACATTCAAGACCCTTCTAAAAATCCTACCTCACCCAACAAGCTTTCCTCAATGATTCACCAGCATTCTGAACCTTGTCGTCCTTTCACCCAACTCTATCACTTGGAAACATATTTCATCTCTTCCTTAGCCTTTATTAACTGTGACATTTTATAACCTCCTTACTATGTGCCAACAACCGAGGTAACAACAATAATAATAATAATAACGATGGCATTTAAGTGCTTACTATGTGCAAAGCACTATTCTAAGCACTGGAGAGGATACAACTTGATCAGGTTGTCCCATGTGCGGCTCACGGTCATAATCACCATTTTACAGATGAGGTAACAGAGGCACAGAGAAGTTAAGTGACTTGCCCAAAGTCACACAGCTAACAAGCGGCTGAGCCGGAATTTGAACCCATGACCTCTGACTCCCAAGCCCATGCTCTTTCCACTAAGCCACACTGCTTCTCTGTAGATACAATACAAGCAGATCAGACACTTCCCTGCCCCACCAAGACTCACAGCACAGGGGAAGGGAACACAGGTATTTCATCCCCATTTGACAGATGAGGACACTGAGTCACAGGTAAATCAAGTGGCATACCCATAGTCACAAACAGCAGGCAAGTGGAAGAAGCAGGATTATAACTCAGGTGTCCCGATTCCCAGGCCTGTGCTCCTCCCACTTGGCCACCCTGCTTCTTCTTCACGTACATATGTCTGCTTAGTGTATTTATTTCGACCACTCTAAGTTGAACAGATTTTTATATTTGCCTCTCCCATTAGAGTGAAGGATTTTTTGGTCAGGAAACGTCACTATGTTAGTCAGTCCTTCCCTGTTGTTTAGTACAGTGGACCGCATTAATTAGACGCTCAAATTCTACAACTTTTTCACCTTTCATCCTACTCTTGAATTTCACCAAGAGTGTAGAAGATCCTGAAGTGTTTCAATTGCTTTCAAAATTCCTTCTAAGTCCTTATTGAAACAGATGTTATATTGTACTCTCCCAAGCACAGTAACACTAAAAGAGTGCTATGCACTCTGTAAGCACTCCATAAATTGCTTGATTGATTGATCTTTGGATAAAGCAATGCTTTGCTATAGCAAGAAGGCTTGTATTTATTTTTTTTATAAAGCCTAGATTTGTAAAGGAGCAGACCGGCTACATATTCGTTTACAGTTTCCTTGTGGCTTGAGTATAGAACGAGAAATGACATGAAAGTGCTAAATAAGCCACACATTTAGTTGTCAAAATTAGTGGGTGAAACATGCTATTTCTATTAGTGCTTTGATTAGTTCCCACTCATACGTGACAAGCACAATTCTAAACTGCAAATTAGAGAACAAGAGGATCCTTCAGGCCCAAAGGCACAAATCAAAAGTTTAAATGTAAATGGGCAGTATACCCTGTATCCTACTGAGAAAAATTCATCTGCAAAGTAAGAGAGCGCCTCTTAAGGTGTTAAGCAGCCTCTTAAAATGTCATACAAAATGAAGCGAAGTGTTCCAGAATCTGAACCAGCAAATTCAGCCCTCATGCTGCTGCCAAATCAATGGGAAAGGAAGGATGCTTCCATGGGACAAACCAGATCGTTAAACTATCCCACGTCAGATTAGGGCACTTCTTTTTCTTGGTAGTGAGATCCTGGGATAAAGATGTCTGAAAATGTTGTTAAAATACTACGCTCAAGCTTGAACAAGGATTTTTATCAACCAGCTCCAAATGAACTTTTTATGGTATTTGTTGTGATTACTATGTGTCAAGAACTATATCAGACACTGGGTAAGATATGAAATAATCAGATTGGTCATAGCCCCTGTTCTTCATTGGGTTCACAGTCTAAGTAGGAGGGAGAACAGGTATTTAAACCCCATTTCATAATGGATATCACTCAAGCGATCAATGGTATTTATTAAGCACTTATTGTGTGCTAAGCACTGTACTAGGCGCTTGTGAGAGTACCATATAACAGAGTTGTTAGTCACATTCCCTGCTCACAGAAAGTTTGTAGTCTAGAAGAGGAAACAGACATTAATATAAACTGCAGATATGTAGTAAGTGCTGTACGCTGAGGGTGGGTTGAATAAAGGGTGCAAATCCAAGTGCAATAATACATCATGCCCCAGAATGACTGAAGCGCAGTGTTAACTGAATGAGCAGAAGTGGATATTGGATAATGAACTCATAATGAATAATGGTGCTGTGAAAGAATAATTAACCTTGTGTTTCTCTGTTGAGCCCTTCGGTAGGATTTTCACCTAGCCTTTTAAAAACTCCATCAAATGAGAGCTATTTCCTAGGTTCCCTAAGGCATAATCATCATAATAATAATTTATTATTATGCTGTTTTTTAAGACTGTGCTAAGCACTGTGATACAGTGGGTTAGTACACAAGCTAAATCACACTGGAAACAAGACATAGGGAGAGCAATTATCTGATCCTTGTTTTTTAGAAGAGGAAACAGAGACACAAAGTGGTGTTCAAATGACTTGTTCAAGGTCACACAGCAGACTAGTGGCAGACGTTTGTCTGATTGGATACCATCCCTGTCCCACATGAGGCTCACAGTCTTAACCTCCAATTTTACAGATGAGGTAACTGAGGCACAGAGAAGTTAAGGGACTTGCCCAAGATCACACCAAAGACAAGTGGTAGAGCCAGAATTAGAACCCAGGTCTTCCTGACTCCCTGGTCTGTGCTGTATCCACTGGGCCATTTCATTCATTTAATCGTATTTACTGAGCACTTACTGTATGCAGAGCACTCTATGAAGCACTTGGAAAGTAGAGGAACCATGTGAGTTCCCATATTAGCGTGGCAAAAACTCAGGAAGGAAGCAACCTTTCTCTAATTTTGCCATGAGAATTTGGTAAAACTGTGAAGTTGAATCCTGTGTTACAGAAGTGGCTTCACCCAAAATACAGGGACCGCCTGGATTCTTATAAAATCCCTTTGCATTCTAAAAGTCTCATGCAAACTGGCTCTTTGTATGTTAATACAGATCACCTCTGATGGAATGCCAAATTACTTACTGGGTGCATAACTCTAGGGAGATCAGGTTAACCAGCTAGATATCACCAGCTAAAGCCTTCACTATAGGCTTTGGTGAGAAGATGCCTGGGCAAACAGTGGTGAAAAATTCAGGGCACTGGTAGGTTTAGTTAAGTCTTTTTCCTTCCTTTTCAGATGGCTGATGAGGATTTTCTGAATTTCAATCACGAGATTAGCAAAGGTTTGATTTTTTAATGGTATTTAAGTACTTACTGTGTACCTGGCACTGTACAAAACACTGGGGTAGATTCAAATTAAGTGGGTTGGATACAGTTCCTGTTCACATGGGGCTCAAAGTCTTAACCCCTATTTTACAGCTGAGGCACAGAGAAATTAAGTGACTTGCCCCAGGTCACACAGCAGACAAGTGACGAAGTCAGAATTAGAACCCAGGTCCTTCTGATCCCCAAGCTTGTGGTCTATCCACTCGGCCACTCTGCTGTCTATTTTCTAAGAATTCCGGGGGCATTTTAAGCAAACTGATCCCTACTAGCTACAAAAAAACCCAACATGGACATAGGAACCATCATTAGTTTGGGAACAGTATGGGCGTAGGAACAGTGATTAGTTTGGGAGAGTAGATAGAATAATTTTAAATGCTCCTTTAACTAGGTAGTGATTGTTTAATTCTACGAGACTTCCAGGTAAGAACCTGTTTTGCTCTAATTCAGAGTACTGAACAAGTTCTGTTGCCTCTAGCATTAGGTAACTGTATTTTAAAATGCAACAAAGAAGTCCACTGAAGCACTTTCTCACCTGTCCTCCAGTCCAGGGAAGGGGGTCGTGTCCAGGGATACAAAGGAGTAGGTCAAATTCATCAGGAGAGCAATTACCAAGGGATTTCTCAGCACGATAGTGAAATTTTGTTCAGCTCCGTGACATGGGTTTCCATGGAGATGAGCTCCCTTCTTTCTAAATGCAGTACCTCCATCATTGCAGGGTTATGCCCAAAGAAAATTAGGGGTGCAGTGTGGGTTGGATAGGAGGAGGGAAATTTATTTGAAGAGCTGGCACAAATATTTAGGAACCATTTTCTCTGAAGAAAGTTGGAACTGAAAAGAAACTATAATGATGGGAAAATCCCTAACTTTCCGGGTTTTGTTCGCTTCCTTATTTTTAGAAAAACCTTAACATGTTACCCACTATAGCCAGGGGCAACTACTGAAAGGCAGAAAAGAATTTGCATTCCTTCTGGACAGAATTTGAAGCAAAGTTGCTATATACCTGCAAATCAGAACCAAGTCTATCTATCCTATATTTAGGAGAATCAAAGTCAGGAGTGGAACAAGAAATTCTATCCTGGATTTCATTAAGAAAACTGATGAAGCTCCAGAGGCTGACTAAACTGTGCCCCAAACAGGCCAGTGAAACAAACAGAATTCAATTCCAAAAATAAGAAGAAAGAAACAGATACAAACTATTGAAGTAGAGGTTCACAAGGTAATTATCTGCACCTCCCAAAAGATTTTAAGACTAACATGCCACCCACCTAGAAATCAATCTTAATCAGATGGCCATGTAAAATGTGCCTGAACTGTTTGAATTCTCCCTGAAAACCTGAGTTTAAACTGAAATTATCCATCAACGACACCTATAACCAAGTTAGCCCACACTAATCTTCCTTTTTATCCCAAATGTAGCTTGGAGAGAGGGAAATAACTTACCACTTATGGTGAATTGGCCCTTAGGACTCTCAGGATCGGAGTGGAAACTAATTAATCCCCAGCTCCCAGTGAAAGAGAATTAGGTTTTCCTTTCTCTCCCCAACCCTGCTAGACTCTGACCCCACTCCCAGGGTGGCTCTTCACTTTACTGGCCCATTAACCAGATGCTCCCCAGATGATTCCCAACATCCCAGAAGGGGCAAAGGGAAAAGAGAGGACTGCACAAATCTGGTGGGCACCTGAGGCTTCGCTAGCAGATACTCATCATTCAATCAATCAGTGGTATTGACTGAGTATTTATTGTGGGAAAAGCACTGTACTAAGCACTCAGGAGAGCACAATAGGGCATAGTTTGTACCCATCAAAATGTAAAGGGGAATCCATTTCACCTGGCATTTCAATAACTCTGCATATTATGCTCCTCATAATCTCACTCAATAGAATTAGGTCCTATTGGTTTTTCCTTTTCCAAGCTGCTAGTACAGTGCTCTGCATGCTGAAGACAATATATATTGTCTTTATAGATATATATATATGCCTTCTTATATATGTGTATATATATCCCCCCCACACACACACACATATGTGCATATATATATGTTTACGCAACTGAATGAATTTCCTTCAAGCAATGTTCTTCCTTCTCCATGAACCAAATTTGTTCAAGCTGCTGCCTTAACTTGACTCCTTCTGTCTCTATACTTTCATGCTTTTCTTTTCTATAAGAGCAGATCTGTGCAAACAACTGTTTTCTAATCATGGTGATTAAAACAGATTCATAAAATTAAGGTATTTTTAAACATTTCAAGAAAAACAACCATGTCAATGGAAAACTAGGAAAGCTTTTGAACGGCAGCATCCATTCTAAAGGAAAACAAAATCAAAAACAAAAGGGGTGAGTTAACCAAAATTGTTTTAACTCGGAAATGTCCATCCTCGATATATGTTGCCGATGGACAAAAGACATCAGGTCAAGGCAGAAGGAATGAAATGTATTGGGAGAATTATCAGGATAGATTATCAGAATAAAACCAGGCTTTCCCCTGAAGCAAAACCATAAAGAAAGACAGCCACCTGGAGAACAAGAAATGTTCCTAACTTTGTCAATAAACCATTTTATTATGAACGTGCGACAATATAGGGTAGTTGTGGATCTCTGTTGTTGTTTTTAAAGCTTCAGTTAACCATTTCTTTCTCTGGAGATTTATGCTGAATTCGAGGCTCTAATTCAACTCTATCTTCACCTTCTGTTGTGATTTTTCTAAATATTAATACAATACATGACTCTCAGTGGACACTCAATACATACTATTACTAACTACTTCTATTACTAGTATTTCACCCACTGTCAAAATATAAGCCTCCTAGACATTTAGGAAATCCTCATTTTCTCTCCCATGGAAGTTCTCTACATAGTGGATGTTCAGTAAATGAAACCCTCCAGGTAGTCGTAGACAATAAGCTGCTGGGCACGTAGATCCAGACCCTCCATTGATGAAGAAGCGAGGGGAAATTTTTTTTATAGTGTTTGACCATAAAAAAAATTAAAATCATTCAGTCAGTGATTTTATTGAACACTTACTATATGCAGAGCACTGTTCTAAGCACTTGGGAGAGAACAATATAAAGGAAGTAGAAGAAACATTCCCTGCCTATAACGAGCTTACAGTCTGGAGGAGGAGACAGACGTTAATATGAATTAGTAATTTGTAATACATAATTTAAAGATATGTACATAAGTGCTGTGGGGTTGGGGGTGGGGAGAATATCAAATGTCCAGAGGTCACAGATCTAAGTGCATAGACAATGCAGAAGGGAGAGCGAGCTGGGGAAAAGGGCACTTAATCAGGGGAAGGCCTCAATGAGAAGATGTGACCTTAATGGTGCTTTGAAGGTGGAGAGTGTGTTGGTCTGGAGTAAATGGAGTGAGAGGGAGTTCCAAGCTAGGAGAAGGATGTAGGGAAGGGGTCGGTGGAGAGATAGATGAGATGGGGCACAGTGAATAAGCTGGTGCCAGAGAAGTAGAAATGTGTGGGTTGGGCTATAGTAGGAGATTAGTGAGGTGAGGTAGGATGGGGCGAGCTGACTGAGTGCTTTAAAGGCAATGGTACTATGTGCCAGGTACTGTACTAAGCGGTGGGGTAGATATAACGTGGCTCAGTGGAAAGAGCATGGGCTTGGGAATCAGAGGTCATGAGTTCGAATCCCAGCTCTGCCACTTAGCTGTGTGACTGTGGGCAAGTCACTTAACTTCTCTGTGCCTCAGTTACCTCATCTGTAAAATGGAGATTAACTGTGAGCCTCACGTGGGACAACCTGGTTACCCTGTATCTACCCCAGTTCTTAGAACAGTGCTTGGCACATAGTAAGTGCTTAACAAATACCAACATTATTATAACCTAATCAGGTTGGACACATTCTGCATCCTACATGGGGCTCACAATCTTAATCCCCATTTTACAGATGAGGTAACTGAGGCACAGAGAAATTAAATGATTTGCCCAAGGTCACACAACAGACAAGTGGAAGAGCCGTGATTAGAACCCGAATCCTTCTGACTCCCAGGCCTTTGCTGTATTCACTAAGCCACAGTGCTTCTCCTACTTGGCTCAGAAAGAAGTCCAGTCGAGGTCTGGAAGGACCTTTCCTTATTTACTCCCAGCTGTGTCCTGTTCCTCTAAGAGACATCTGGACAGGGCAGTTCAAGCCTTGCCATCAGCTCTTAAAATGGGGACAACAGACAGGTCCTTCTCTTTCCCCCATAATGTGCTCCCTGGTCCTAGTCCCTCCGCATTGCATTGTTGGTTCCCCACCCCAGCACTGCAGAGGAAGCTATGGCAGCATCGGAGCTGAGAAGTCCACCTCCAAGGGATCTCTGTGCCCTCGGAGATGACTACAGTACCAGGGGCTGCCCTTTCTCACCTACCTCCCCCCACCCCCTTCCTGGCCTCGGTGGTGGTCTAAAGAAGTAGAGCAACAGAGCAGGAGTGAGCTGAGGGAGGGGAGACGGGCTTCCTGGAGGTGCTGGGTTCCCCCACAGAGCCAAACTCCAGGCTTTCCAGGGGCATCCATCATCCTCTTCCTCCACTCCTAAAGGGAGGAATGGGGTGAGGGGGAGGGCATTTTGCTGTCAAAGGGACTCATGCCCCCTGTTGCAAGAAAGGCAGCTGTGAATGGGCACCAGTTGGCCCATTGGCAGAGGGATGGGTTCCTGCCCCAGGCAGGGAATGATAAATTACACCCCTCTTCTCTTCACCCACTCACACACTACGCTCCTTCCAAGCTAATCTTCTTACCGTATGTGTGTGTGACTCTTTCAACTCCCATCTTTCAAGTCACACTCTGTGCCTTTCCCATTCATTCATTCAGTCATATCTATTGAATGTTTACTGTGCGCAGGGTATTATATTATGCACTTGGGATAGAACACTATCACAATAAACAGAGAAGCTGCATGGCTCAGTGGAAAGAGCATGGGCTTAGGACTCAGAGGTCATGGGTCATGGGTCATCCCAGCTCCACCACCTGTCATCTATGTGACTTTGGGCAAGTTACTTAACTTCTCGGTGCCTCAGTTACCTCATCTGTAAAATGGGGATTAAAAGTGTGAGCCCACATGGGACAACCTGATTACCCTATATCTACCCCAGTGCTTAGAACAGTGCTCAGCACATAGTAAGCACTTAACAAATACCAACATTATTATTTCCTGTCCACGACAAGCTTCCAGTCTTGCCTAAAACTCCCTTCTCCTTCAAAGATGCCAAACCATGACCCTCTCCATCTTCCAAACTTTCTTGAAACCCATCTTCTCCAGAAGACTTTTCCCAGAAACTTCCACCACCCTAGTTATATCATTCTAACAGACAGCCTTAGATCTTATGCAATTATCAAAGTCCATCCTCCTTTTAATGATTCATTTATCTATCCCTGCTAATATTAGTTGTATCTGTTTTTATTCCTGCTCCCACTGTATGAGTAAAATACATATCTGCCTGTCTCCCCAGTGAGATTGTAAACTCCAGAAAGACAAGAGACCATCTCTTTTACTTTTGGAGAAGCAATGTAGTCTAATGGAAGGAGCATTGGTTTGGGAGTCAGAGGACCTGGGTTCTAATCCCAGCTCCATCCTTGTTTGCTGTGTGACTTTGGGCAAATCACTTAACTTCTCTGTGATTCAGATACCTCATCTACAAAATGGGGATTCATTCATTCAGTTGTATTTACTGAGCACTTACTACATGCAAAGCACTGTACTAAGTGCTCGGGAGAGTACAATATCACAATAAACAGACTCATTCCCTGCCTGTAACAAGTTTACAGTATAGAGGGGATTCAAAACCTGTTCTCCCTCCTACTTAGACTGTGAGCCCCATGTGGGACCTGATTATCTTGTATCAAACCAGCATTTAGTACAGCTCATTGTCAGCAGGGAATGTGTCTGTTATATTGTTATATTGTACTCTCCTAAGTGCTTACTACAGTGTCCTGCACACAGTAAATGCTCAATAAATACAATTGACTGATTACAATGCTTGGCACATCATAAGCACTTAACAAATACCATTATAATTACTGCATTCCCCCAAGTGCCCAGTAAATATTATTGATTGATTAAATGTCAGCTATCCATTGTATTATTTCATATTACAGAACAGTAATAATAATAATTGTGGTATTTGTTAAGCACTTACTATGTGCCAGGCTCTGTATTGAGTGCTGAGGTAGATACAAACTAATCAGATTGGACATAATCCCTGTCCCTCGTGGGGCTCACAGTCTCAATCCCCATTTTACAGATGAGGTAACCAAGGAACAGAGAAGTGAAGTGACTTTCCCAAGGCTACACAGCAGGCAAGTGGCAGAGGCGGGATTAGAACCCACGACCTTCTGACTCCCAGACCCGTGCTGTGAAATGGAGATGGACCTTCCAGAGGAGATTTTCTCCTTCAGTTAGCACCACCTTAAATCCTTATGGTTCTCTAAAGAAGACTAGAGGAATAGTAAAAAGAGATCTATGTGGACAAGGAATATGTCTGTTTATTGTTGTATTGTACTCTACCAAAAGCTTAGAACAGTGCTATGCACACAGTAAGTGCTCAATAAATATGATTGAATGAATGAATATATCACACACACAGTGCGATAAGCAATTAGTCCTACCTGTAGCTAGAGGACCCAGTAGATCCTCAATAATGAGAATGATGATGATAGATAAATCTAAGAGAAGCAGCATGGTGTAGTGGAAGAAACGCAGGGCTGGGAGCCAGAGGAGTTGGGTTCTAATGTTGGCTCTTCTACTTGCCCATTGTGTGACCTTGGGCAAATCACTTAACTTCTCTGAGTCTCAGTTCCCTCAATTGTAAAATGGGGTTTCAATACCTATTCTTCCTCCAACTTAGACTGTGAGTCCCATTTGGGACCCTATTACCTTGAACTTATCCCAGCCCTTTGCACAGTGCTTCAAACATAATAAGCGCTTACCAAATACCATTTAAAAAGTAAGTCATTCCAGGCTCCAGGAGCAAGTCATGTATTTCCTAGTACATTCCAAATTTATATTCTATTCCAACATACTAAATTCTATGCCAATCCAGTTGGCCAATGGGGCTCATTTTATGCTCTGCCAACCAGTGGTTTACTGATGAGAAAGACATAGCCCACTGAAATACTAGGAAAACTGCAGAAAATGATGGAAAGGTTAAGTCCCCTGAAATTACTAGTCTTCTGTCAAACTCCCTTTCTGCTCCATGACAAGGTAAACTGAATATTTTACCAGCCCTCCAGCTCCAAGGAGGTTGCTGGGAGCAGAAAAAAAGGAAATCAGCATTTCTTTACCATGCATCCAGCATAGATTACTGCTTGCCTTGGGCCAATGGCTTTTTTGTGAGGCTTATTTAAATAATTTAGCTGAGGTGGTGGAATAAACTATCAGAACTAAGAATAGAAACCTAAATTCCCCATTCCCAGACTTCTTGCTCTTTCCAGGAAAGAACATTTTCCTCAAAAAAAGCCAAATACACCTTCAATAAACAAGTAATTTGTCAGGATTTGTATTGCCTGGATTAATTATATCAAAGCCAAAAGATATAGGCCTATTCTATATATTCATGTGCATATATGTGTAGGTGATAGATCTTGTACCTTTGAGCATAGGTTTCTCTGTTTTTAGGCTATTAAGGTCTCCTTTACCATTCTCAAAAGAGTCCGTTAATCTAGTATATTTCCTCTCTGTCTTGTTCTTCTGAGATCATAGTACTGCTCTCCACAGGACTCTCTCTGAGGAGCAAAACAATCTTTGGCATGAGGTTTTCAAAATAATACATTTCATTAGAGAAAGTTGAGTGAAAGTAGCTAGTTAGCATATTGTAGTAAAATGATTGAGAATGAACTTCTTCCCAGTGAGATGAAAGCAATCATTTGGAGAACAAATCACTAGAAACAGATTGTTTCCATTAGTAATCAGTAGTATTTATCGAGTGCTTACTGTTTGCAAAGCACTGTATTAACTGCCTAAGAGAGTGAAATAGAATTAGACGACATGATTTATAATCTCGTAAACCCGTTGTTGACCTGTGTCAGTAAAGCCAAGGATAGGTAGTTTTTTGAAGAGGGCAGAGTGGTCCACAGTATCAAAGACAGCCAAGAGATCAATCTTGATTAGGATAGATAAGAATGTTCAGGGGGTTCTTAATTGTTAATCACTTACTATGCAGTTATTGAGCACTTACTATGAATGGAGCACTATACTTAGATGTTGGGAGAGTACAATACAACAATAAACAGACATGTCCCCTGCCCACAACAAGCTTACAGTGTAGAAACTGATTTTCCAAATTTTTCTAATTGAAAATAAGGTGGAATTTACATAGATCACTGATGTTTCTTTATGGGCAGAGTGCACCAGTCAATGGGTCATTCTGCCACTAAACTTGTTTGGGGCAGGGAATGTTTCTGTTTATTGTTGTATTGTACTCTCCCATGAGGCTAGTACAGTGGTCTGCACATAATAAGTGCTAAATAAATATGATTGACTGATAAGGCAGACAAGGCAGAGGGGGAAGCTGAAAATTTGGCTTGGTAAAATTCACTAGGAAGTTTAATTGGAAAGGCAAGTCCATGAATCTGGAGGGTCATGGGATTACTGTGCAGAGCACAGTATTGCAGATGTAGGCGGGGTATTCTGAGAGAGATGTGTCCGTGGGGTCGTTATGGGTCGGAGGTAACTTGACAGCATAAGACAAGACCTTGACTTCTGCAGCATTTTCCTCACTGACCTCCCTTCTTTCTGTTTCTCCCCACTCCAGTCCATACTTCACTCTGCAGCCCAGGTTATTTTTCTAAAATATTATTCAGTCTATGTTTCCCCACTTCTCAGTAACCTCCGGTGGTTGCCCATCCACCACCATAACAAACAGAAACTCCTTACCATTGGCTTTAAATTACTCAGCTTGTGCCTCTACCTTACCTAGCTGATGTCCTACTATCCAACCCAGACCGCACATTATACTCCTCAAACGCCAATATGCTTACTGTTGTTCTCATCTGCCTTGCTGCTGACCTCAGGTGAATTTCAATCAATCAGCCGTATTTATTAAGCACTTACTACGTGTGCAGAGCACTGACCTAAGCACTTGGGAGAGTTCGGGATAACAAAGTTGTTAGACATGTTCCCTGCATGTCTTGCTTCTGGCCTGGAACTCCCTCCCTTTTCACATGCATCAGACCAAAAGTCTCCCATCCTTCAAAGGCTTATTAAAATCACAAGTCCTCCAATACAACCAGTCTCCCCTGCTTCAAAGCCTTATTGAAGGCACATCTCATCCAAGAGGTCTTCCCAGATTAAGCCCAATTTTCCTCTACTCCCATTCCCTTCTGCATCGCCCTGACTTGCTCCCTTGGCTTTCTCCTGTCCCAGCTCCAAAGCACTTATGTACATACCTATTATCTGTCTCTCCCATTCAAGACTGTGAGCTAGTTGTGGGTAGATAATTTCACTGTTTATTGTTGTATTTTACTTTCCCAAGTGCTTAGTACAGTGCTGTGCACACAGTAAGTACTCCATAAATCCAACTGAATGAAGCTTTCCCAGTCTAAGCCCTCATCTCCCCTACTCCCTTTCCCTTCTGTGTCAACTAAGCACTAGGCTCTGTGCCCTTTAAGCACCTGATATGCACCCCACCCTCTCCCAGCATAGCTCTTAGGGACATAGTAATTTATTTTACTATTTCCCCATCTAGAGTGTAAGTGCTTTATGGCCAGCAACGTGACTATAAACTCAGTTGTATGGTACTCTTCCAAATGTTTACTACAATACGATGGATTGATTGATTAATTCATTCCACAGGAAGCTTTATGAGATTTTCTCCCCAGTTGGATTTGCTTCTGAGAATAGGAGGGAAGGTGGCAAACTGTGTGAATAAATGCGAGTCACCTTTTCTGGTTTTCACATGACCTGTTATGGCAGAAAGCCTCATGGTCAACTCTGGCCGATCTGACTGTGGAATTATTGCCAATTTCATCCACTCATAACGAATGCTAATTTCAAGCCCACTGCTGCCACCTTGTCCCCTTTGACAAAATAGCTTGTGAATTACCTTTTCTCCAGCCACTTTGTCTTTATCAAAAATTCATTTCCTTGAAAGGTTAGGAACTGCATATTAGTCTTTAAAGAGCAGAAAATTACAGCACAACCAGGGTTTCAGGCAACTGACTTCTCTCCATCTGAACAGAATGACTTCCAATTGAAACTCACCTGGAGGCTACAAGGGTCCCTCGGTCCTTCTAGGAAATATGAATCTGAACAATATTTGTCAAGCTAGTAGGGCTAATGGTACTGGATTTTCCTTTTCCCTGTTCCCTTTATGTGGATTTGCTCACTTAGTCAAGTTCCCCACTACTCTGAGCAGGAGAAATCCAAATGTGCTTTGTTCTTTTGCTACCACATTAAATTTTAACCCAGTTCTCCAAAGAGGATGATTCCAAAATTTGCACCTGTTAAAAAGGCAGTGTTCCATAGGCATGTCTGACATGGCTGGAATTTCCAGCTGGCATTTCAGAAGGTTTTATGTGCAGCTGAAGCCCTCCACAGAGATGGTATATCCCTTGGGAATGGGCGCTATATTTCTCCTTTCTTCTGAAAGGTGATTTCATGCTTCAGGAGGTAAAGAAACTTTGTACATTGACAATATAAATGCAGATGGCTCCCATAATGATTGGCACCAGAGGTTGAGTTGAGTGTCATTTCTACTCGCAATAGCTCAAGCAGCCAAGCGGACGAGCGGCTGTTGAGGAATTAGAAGGGTGAAGTTCTGACAATGCCATCTCCCCCTTGTCTAGATGCGGCTTCTGAAACTGATATGGATGCCCAATATATTGCTAAAGGGTGGATGCGAAAATCAGGTTGGCTGCCATCATTTATAATAGGCAACATCCAAGTTGGCAGTACCCCAAACCCTGACTCATAAACATGAACAAAGTGATTTCCCCCAGCCCTCGCTGATCTGGAATGAGAGAAAATGTCAAAGGAGGAAATAATGCATTTGTTTTTAGTTGACTCTACTGTCTGAATACCTTTTCTCTAATTCATTCCTTAGTGCAGTACACATAAGATCCTTCACTAAAGTTTTTATTTTCAAAGAATTGTTCTCAGTGTCTAACTAAAACATCCATAATGGTGAAAACAAATGGTTTGAGTAGGGGGATTGACTTTTAGATCAGAAACAGAATCCAGGCAGCCCTTTTCTTCCCATAAACTTCAGCCTTGGAGCCAGAGAGCACTAAGAATCTTCCACCTCCACCTCCACCTCTGACACAGAGTCCATACCTGGAGAGAACACTTTTCCTTATGCTTCTGCTCATGTCTCCCACTCCTTAAAAGCTTCCAGTTGTTGCCCATTCCTCTCCATATCAAGTGGGAACTCCCAACCGTTGGCTTTAAAGCAGTTAATCATTTCGCTCCCTATTACTTATCCACTCTCTTCTCCCTCTCTACCTCAACTCACACTCCTCATTCCCCTCAAGCTAACCTAATCTCGGCTCCCTGGCTGTTGACCTCTTTCTCACACCCTCTCCATAGCCTGAAACTCCTTCTTCTTTCATGTTGAGGTGCCACAGCTCTCCCCATCTTCAAAGACTTTCAAACTTCACATCTTCTCCCGAGGCCTTCCCCAATTAATTTCTAATCTCTCCACTTCCATGCCAACTAAGCTTAATCCTACCCAACTCCCAGAGCTTTTATGTACGTATCTTGCACACTTCACTGCTTCCTCCTATCTGTGCCTGCCTACCCAGATAAATTGTAAACTCCTTGATGGCGGGGATCAAGGATGCTAATCATATTGTACTCTCTCAGGCACTCAGTAGAGTGCTCGGCACATGGTAGGCACTTAATAAATACTACTGATTGCTAAATGCTAAATATCCACCTGCCAAGAGGCAAGGGGAAGAATCAGATGACTATGTGCTGTCCCTTCCAAATGGGTCTGTTTATTGTTATATTGTACTCTCCTAAGTGCTTAGGACGGTCCCCTGCACACAGCAAACACTCAATAAATAGGATGGATTGAATATGTTACTGTGAATTTATAGGCAGTGGAAACAGTCGATCTGGACATCCCAATTTAAAGGAAGCACAACAACACTGCTTCAATCCGAGTCATTATCGAGTCTCTATTAGCATAAAGACTCTGAGTGCAGGTGAGTGGAAGAACACAGCAGGCATTATCCCCAGGGAACTAGGGGGGAGTTTACCATCTCTGCCACTTTTATTAATCAAGTGGGGCAGGAGGGAACTTGATTCGCTTCTAAATTTAGGTATGGAGCAAGGGGGTGTGGAGCCATTATTGCTGCCACACAGGTAGCACTCCGGTTACACAGGATGGTTATCTCCCTGTGGATTCCAGACCAGGTCTTTCTTTCATGTCAACTCCCATCCGGTAATCCCAGACATATTACCATGCATCAGCTCTGCATCTGTGGAACCAAGCGCTGAGCACTCCAGGGAGGGTGGGTCACTGAGATAAAGAGGAGGCAATTTTTGCACGGCTGGGCTCTGCCAAAGTCTTCATCCTCAATACAATGAAGGACTTTCCCTGGCACATAAACCTTTCATCACTGAGGCACTCTGAAACCACAGTACATTACAGGACTGATAAAGGAACCAATTGAGTTGGCCTGAATGGAGGTCTCCGCTCGGGAGCAGTGACAGGGGGCCCAGGATCCCTAGATGTAGCTGTAATTGAGTTCAGAAACTACACAGTGGCATTTTCAGCCCCTGCTCCAATTCTCTGCTTTTATACTTTGGTATAATTTTGTTTGCTGGGTCACCGTATTGTTATTCCAGCCACCCACCTGAGCAAGAAAGAGGGATGCAAGCTAGCATCTAGGCCCGCTATGGAAAATGGAAGGGGAGGGGAAAAAAAACTGCCATGGAAGGTAAACGGCTCCCCCGCTTCTTTAAACGGTGTAAACATTGGAGAAATAATACAATGAGATTTCATGGCACTTCTTCCTGCACGATCGAAAGCAACCACATCTTTTTCACCAGATTCTAGGCTGGATGAGACCCGAAGAAGCCATGAAGTATGTTCTTTATAATCACCACCGACAGATTAGAAACAACTCTCTTTGGATAATATTTCCCCAGTGACACATTCAACAACCTGCCTTGGACATTCCCGCCTTCCCCTTTATACTTTTAGTTGCGAGCCCCCAAGGGAGAGGGACCGTGTCTAATTCCCACTGTGTATTCTTTCCCAGTGCTTAGTACAGTGCTCTGCAGACAATAATCAATGTATTTCCTGAGTGATTACTATATGCAGAGCATTATATTAAGCATTTGGGAGAGTACAGGACAACACGGTTGGTAGACACGTTCCCTGCTCAGAGCATCTATTTCAATATCTAACAGAAAGTTCCTCCTTTTGTCAAACCCAAATCTCTCATGCTGTAGCTGTCATCCTGGCCTTAATGATGATTGAAAAGGGTTGGTATCCGTTCTCTATATCTTAACATTTCAAAGGCTTGAAGACTCATCCACAGCCTTCTTCAAGTTAATTCTATCTCAGAGCCCTTGGCTATCCTCCCAGCGCCTATCGAAAGAGCATTTATAAAATTTCTGCAGATTCTTCAGCCACAAATTGCCCTGTTTCCCCACACTCCTCACTTGCTTCCTCAGCAGTTGACATTTTGATGGCATTTTGTGCTTCTCAGTGACATTTTGGACTCACATGGGATAACACAGGTTCCTGAAATAGCTGGGTATGCAAAACAGGACGGTTCTTCGGCTTATGTCTTCAAAGACACAGAAATAAATGCATTTCCCACCTTTATCATACAGTGTCTGTGCCCTGTTTCTGCTGCTTCAGCAATCCCAATCCAGTTTCTAAGCCTGCGGTCGGTCCCTCTCTTCTTCCTTGTCTCAAGGATTCTTCAGACCCTAGGTTGTTCTACTTCTGAATTCAGAACAGTGATGTGTTGGAAGATCATAGTGCCAGCCTGTTCTTTTTGAGCTTCAATGAATAAAAAGGTTTTGATCTGCTTCTGTGGCAACTTTTCTGAAAACCTGAGTCAGAATCGAAAACCTAAATACCCTAACTTCCCGTTTAGGGGAAAGGTTTAATTGGGTTGTTTGCTTGTGGGGAAATGAGTTTCCATCTCTGTGGGATCGAGAATTGTTGAGTTCTATAAATCCAGGAGATATCATAAGTGTGATTCCTTCCAAAGTAAACAGGACCCTTAGGCTGAGAAGACTCAACATATATGGCTCCGGTTTAGTGTGTTGTGTTAATTGTGT